>NC_072390.2:9337500-10537500 GCF_028885625.2 Pongo pygmaeus
TCTGTCCACAGCCGGCCCCACCCCACCAAGCAACCCACGCACACACGCTGGAGGTTACAAAACCACACGGTGTGAACAGAGCCTGACGGAGCGAGAGCCCATTTCACGAGGTGGGGGGTTGGGGGTGGGGGTGGGGCTGGGGTGGGGGTTGCGGGGTCTGCAGAGAGCCCGAGTCTCCCTCTCGGGTGGCTGACAGGCTCGAAATGAATATCGCTTCTTGGGCGGAGGGGCTTCCTTAGGCCATCACCGCTTGCCTGCAGCGGGACTACCTCTCACACCCTCCCTTGAGGCCACAAAATAGATTCCACCCCACCCCTCGACGTTTCCTCCGGGGGCCGGATGTATCCTGTTCGAGAGACCTGAGCCTGACGGGTTGAATGAAACACCTTTATTGGCTTTGTGTGTTTGTTTGTTTCTGAGATGGAGTCTTGCTCTGTCCCCCATGCTGGAGTGCAGTGGCGTGATCTCAGCTCACGGCAACCTCTGCCTCCTGGGTTCCAGTCATTCTCCTGCACTTGAACCAGAGAGACTGCCACCGTGGCCGGCTCATTTTTTTCTTTTTAGTAGACACGGGGTTTCGCCCTCTTTCATTGGTTTTCACTGCAGATTCTAGATTCCAGCCACACCTCCTCGTTCTGTGCCACAGAAAGACTTTTTTTTTTTTTTTCTTAAAAGCACAACATATCTGCTTGATTTGAGTGGCTTCCTATATCATTATCATTGTGTTAGAGATGAAGAAAAGGTATTAAACACCGTGCTAGTGATAGTCAAAGTGAAAACAAAAGAACGGCTATCTATTTTGTAGTTAGAATAAAGTGGCTCAGTATTGAGAGCTACCTAAATATGTCAGCATTTAAACTCTTCCTAGTAAAAGCTTGCCGATCTGAAAAATCCTCCTTTAAACACAATTTTTGATACGGTTAAGTTTTTTTAAGAATGCGACTCCTGCGAAATAGCTGAACGGACGATACACATTTAAAAAGCAAACGACACAAGGATCAACCAGACTTGGGAAAAAATCAAAAAACAACACAAGTCTCATGAAGAACTGAGTTCTTAAAATGTCACGGAGAACACGGCCGTCGGAAGAGAAGGCAGTATCGGCAAGTTGATTGTTACATTGGTCAGCGATAGCTAGCACTATTATGTTTTTGGCCATCTTTCAGGAGATGTAACTACTAAAGCAGAATGAGATATCACCCACTAAACAACATAGTCACAAATCAAAAAATGTTTTAGTAATCTAATGCTTCAGATTCAGAAGCAAATCCAATGAAAAAACTCCACTGCTGTAACAATTAACCCACCCCAAAGATAACCGTATCTGACAAGAAAACGACCACAGGCTTATGACTTCAGAATTATACTTTCCCTTGATATTCATTTATGTATGTATTTATTTTTTTATTTTCTTTTCTTGAGGGGGCGTCTCGCTCTGTCGCCCAGCGTGGAGCGCAATGGCGTGATCTCGGCTCACTGCAACCTCCACCTCTCCGGGTTCAAGAGATTCTCCCGCCTCAGCCTCCCGAGTAGCTGGGACCACAGGCACCCACCACCACGCCCAGCTAATTTTTCTACTTTTAATAGAGGCGGAGTTTCACCATGTTGGCCGGGATGGTCTCGATCCCTTGACCTTGTGACCCGCCCGCCTCGGCCTCCCAGAGTGCCGGGATGACAGGCGTGAGCCACCGCGCCCGGCCTTCTCTTGAGGTTTGAACTATTAAGTCAGCCCAGAAAAATACAATAAATGTCAACAGTCAGTATGGTGTTGAGGCGGAAGTAGGACCACGCTTTTTCATATCTTATTCAGTTGATAACCATACGACCCAGGTAGACATTTCTTGTGTGTCTACTGACACACAAGCACAAAACAGTGAAACAGAGAGACCGCTGAATAAAAGGGGACGCTCAGTTCTTCATAGTAACGCCATAGACTGGAACACTGTCACAAAGCAGCAGCTAGTGAATCGTTTCCACATTTTTTTCTATTATCCAATAAGTGAATGATGCTATTCCTTTCCAATCTCCCAAGCCCTTTTTGTCCCCATCACCGCTGCGGTGCTCGAAGAAAAAGTAACAAATCAAGTAACAAAACTAAAGAAACACACAGACACACACACACACACACACACACACACACACACACACACACACACACACCCAAAGACAACTACGGTATCTGCAAAAGTTTGGTAGAAGACAGAAACTGTTGAGTATAAAGATCTGGTATTCTATTATCATGAGATCATTTAAGAGTTTGTTGAAGACATACATTTCATAAGAAAACATCTTAGTTAGAAGTTATTGACCAGCGTGTACCATCCCTAAGTATTCGTCACCAAATTCATGACAATAAAGAGCTATCTAACAAGAAAAATTAGCGAGTACCGGCACCATCCGTAAGACTTTGTCTTTACGCTTCCTGACCACTCACCATGCATTGCAATGTCTAGGACTGACTCTGATAGCATTTCGAAATCAAGCTAAGGCTTTGTCCAATTCTTCAGTGAAGACACACTCACGCCCTAGGACGGTATAGGCGTAAGCATCATTTGGATCCACTTTGATAGTTCTCTGGAAGAATTTAATGGCAATATCCTGTTCCCGTTGCAGACTGCAACGGGTCCCTGCAGCACACCAGGCCTCTGGCTGGAGAACTTTTATCCATGTCTGTGAAGTCTTTCGACAGAACTGAAAGAGCAACATCTTTTGGAGGATGCCAAAGTGTTGTAGTGTAGATCTCCATGCCTTCGACTCTATAATTCTCCCTCCTTCTAACCTCTGAGAATATTCTTTCAGGTCGCATGGACTCTGAAAGTTGAAAACGGGCCCTTCCAATTTGGCGCAGTACCCAACCGGTATTCTAGTGGTGAGAAGGTAGATGGCTCAAAATATGGATAGCTTCTTTGCGGTGGTAAGAACACAAAGCTAAATAACCTTTCCCCCTTTCACGAAGAAGTCTCGTCAAGCCTTCTGCTGCTGCTTTTTGTAGATGAAAAGCCTGAATCTGAGGTGTGATTGCGGCTCTTTTCCCTTCTGAAACGATGGAAGAGTCCAGTTTTGTCATTTCCAGGCTATCGTTTAGGTTAGGTTGTGGTTTACCTCCTTTATTAGTTCTACTTTTTGTTTTTCTGCTTGGGATTTCAGGTGGAAACTTCATTTTAAATTTTTTCCTATTCTCCTTGGTTGTGGAGCTGTCACTAATCAAGAGTCGCGAATTTCTTCGAGGCCGTGCATTTGGGGGAGACGCCATAGTGGGGCTCAACACCTGAGGTGTTCCACTCGTTTGTGGACCAGAACTTTGTGTTTTTGCAAGAATTGGAGTGACCTTTCGGCTGATTCCCCTCTGCGAGAAGACAGACTGTGTTCCGGTTTGGCCGATTCTGGCAACAGACTTTTTTGAAGGGGCTCCGGTGGATGGCAGGTCCATTACAGAAGGTGTCTCAAAGCGGTGTAGTTTTGTAAATAGGATCCATCTCCGGGACTCGGGGTTTCTACTGGCAGAGTCCCAACACTTGGGGTTAATGGACCAACAGCTGCTGGCCCTCCTAATAAACTTCGACCGGTGTTTGGTTCATTTTGCACCTGTTTAGATCATATGGAAGTTCCCGTTCCCAGTGGGACAGTATCAGGTGAAATGACAGCTGAATCCATAGAAGACACTGGGGAATCTGTATTCAAGGAGTACTTTGAATTGGAAGATTCTAAACTCAATCTGTTTAATTCAATGGTGTCTTGGGGTGTTTCCGTAAGAACGGTCTCAGGCTGTCTGTGACATAAGCTAGGACGAGGTACTTGTGTGGGGCAACACTTGGACAGACAGTTGCCAAAGTTCTGTAAAGATGTGAATTGAAGTGTTTGGTCAGGATCTTGCTTTTTCACCTACTTCACATAATGATTCAAAGGGATACCAGAGGAAAGGATTTCAACTAAGGCCCTGTTGGTCACATTCTGATCCTTTGGCAAGCCGATCTGTCTTGCGATATGCGTGTCCCGGCAATGAGAGAGTAAAGCGAGCTGAATCACCAGACTCAGTAAAAATATCGTCATGGCTTTTCTGCTTAGGAAACACTCCACCCGATAAGATGTGTTCCCCTTCTGCAAGCTTGCTGAGATCCACGCAACATTTTGCAAGCCGGTATTTGCATGGCTGTGCAGTACCACTGTGTCCTTTCCAGAGTCTATATGCTTTATAGGCCTTTCCTGAGGGGTAAGGACAGGTCACCAGTGAAAACAAGGCTTCTTCTGAGTGTACTTCTGCATAAAGGCGTTCTGCGAGGAAAACCGCATCTCGGTAAGCGTAGCAGTTTAGTGCTTGCCATAGAGCAGCCTGGACGGGTTCCTGCAGCACCGTCATCCTCGAGGCTCAGGCCCACTTTCTGCAGTGCCTCAGGCATCCCCCCACCCCACACCGCCCGCACCCCACCGCCACCCCACCCCCGTAGCGGCTATGGCCCAGCCAGGCCAGCCCCGGCTCGTTTAAAGTCACCAGCGGGACCGTTCCCGGGGGATGGGGGAGGCCGAGCCAGAATGACTTCTCTATCCTGCCATCTCTGGAAAGTCCGGCCCCTTGTGATCCATTGCAAACCGAGAGTCACCTCGTGTTTGGAACACGGATCCGCTCCCAAGTTCATTGGGGGGGATGTGAGGGATGTGGCATGTAGGACGAAGGACTCTCTTCCTTCTGATTCGGTCTGCACAGCGGGGCCTAGGGCTGGAGCTCTCTCCGTGCGGACCGCTGACTCCCTCTACCTTGGGTTCCATCGGCCCCACCCTGGAACACGGGCCTCGGCAGATTCTGGCCCTTCCTGGCCCTTATAAGTCGCTGTCAGAAACACCATCTCGTGCTCGGATGCCCTCGAATGACTGTGGCTCGCACCTCTCTGGAAACATTGGCGATCTCTCCTCTACGCGCGGCCACCTGAAACCACAGGAGCTCGGGACACTCGTGCTTTCAGGAGAGAATGCTGAGAGTCTCTTGCCGACTCTCTCTTGACTTGAGTTCTTCATGGGTGTGTGGTGAGGACGTAGTGAGACCAGACGTATTAACTCAGGCCGGGTGCTGGTGGCTCACGCCTGTAACCATGACGCTTTGGGAGGCCGAGGCCGTAGGATCCCTTGAGGAATCGCCTAACCCTGGGGAGGTTGAGGCGGCAGTGAGCGAGCCATAATGGTGTCACTGCGCTCCAGTCTGGGCGAAAGACAGAGTGAGGCCCTGTCACAGGCAGGCAGGCAGGGAGGCAGGCAGGCAGGCAGGCAGGCAGGCTGGCAGGCAACAGTTGTATTATGTTCTTCTCAGGGCAGGAAGCAGAAATAACAGAATACAGCACTTCATTTTTTTTTCCTTGGGACGGAGTTTCACTCTTGGTGCCCACGCTGGAGTGCAGTGGCACCATCTCGGCTCACCGCAACCTCCACCTGCCGTGTTCAAGCGATTCTCCTGCCTCAGCCTCCTGAGAGTAGCTGGGATTACAGGCATGGGCCACCACACCCGGCTGATTTTGTATTGTTTGTAGAGACGGCATTTCTCCATGTGTGTCAGGCTGGTCTCGAACTGGCGACCCCAGGTGATCTCCCCACCTCGGCCTCCCAAATTGCTGGGATGGCAGGTGTGAGCTATTGCACCCGGCCGGCTACATTTTTTTATTTTTATTTTTTTTTAGTTTTCAATTTTAATGTATTTATTTATTTGCTATTCTTTATTAATTAATTAATTAATTAATTAATTTATTTATTTATTTATTTATTTCTTTTCGATGCAGGCTCTCACTCTGTTGCACAGGCTGGAGGGCAGCGGCGCGATCTCGGCTCACTGTAAGCTCTGCCTCCCGGTTTCACGCCACTCTCCTGCCTCAGCCTCCCGTGTAGCTGGGACTACAGGCGCCCGCCACCGTACCTGGCTAATTTTTTGTATTTTGAGTAGAGATGGGTTTTCACTGTGGTAGCCAGGATGGTCTCGATCTCCTGACACTATGATCCGTCCGCCTCGGCCTCCCAAAATGCTGGGATGACAGGCGTGAGCCACCGCGCCCAGCCTCTCTCTTTCTTTTTGTTTCTTTCTTGTTTCTTTCTTTCTCTTTATTCTTTGCTCTTTCTCTTTTTTCTTTCTTTTGCTTTCTCTCTCTCTCTCATTCGTCTTCTTGAGAGTTTCCCTCTTGTTTCTCAGGCTCGAGTGCGATATCGCGATCTTGGCTCACAACATCCTCCACCTCCTGATTTCAAGCGATTCTCCTGCCTCAGCCTCCTGAGTAGCTGGGATTACTGGGTTGCACCTCCATGCCTGGCTGATTTTTTGTATTTTTAGTAGAGATGGGGTTTTACCAAGTTGTCCGGGCTGCTCTCCATCTCCCGACCTCAGGTGTTGCGCCCACCTGGGCCTCTCAAAGTGCTGGGATGACAGGCGTGAGCCACGGCAGCCTATTTACTTAGTTTATTGTATTTTTTGTTTCGTTTCTATTTATTTACTTTTATAAATGTTTACTTTTACAGAGAAGTGTATTCATATATGAAAAAGACATTTATTATATACTAGTATACTTATTTAAAATAAATGTATAGAAATATGCTTCTATCTATATATTTATTAAATATAAATAAACATGTATTGCTACATAAGGAAATGATTGTAGATAATAAATACATTTATGCTTATGTGTAAAAAGTGTTGTATTTCTATTTATAAATAAACGAGTATATTTGTCTCTGTTTTCTTTCTTTTTCTACTTGATGTTCTTCTTCCTTCCTTTCTTCCTTTCTCTCCTTCTTTACGTTTTTCTTCCTCTTTTCCAACATAGTCCTCAAAGAGCTCCAAATGTCCACATGCAGATTTTACAAAAAGAGTGTTTCAAAACTGCTGAATCAAAAGAAATTTTCAACTCTGTGAGATGAATGCACACATCACAAAGAAGTTTTTCAAAATGCTTCTGTCTCGTTTTTATGTGAAGATATTTCCTTTTCCACCATAGGTCTCAGAGTGCTCCAAATATCCAATTGCAGATAGTACAAAAAGAGTGTTTCAAACAGATCAATGAAAAGTATGGTTCAAATCTGTGAGATGAATGCACACATCACAAGGAATTTTGTCAGAATGCTTATGTCTAGGTTTTATGTGAAGATATTTCCTTTCCAACATAGGCCTCAAAGCGGTGCAAATGTCCACTTGCAGATTGTACACAAAGAATGTTTCAAAACTGATCAATGAAAAGAAAAGTTCACCTCTGTGAGATGAATGCATGCATCATAAAGAAGTTTGTCAGGTTGCTTTGGTCTAGTTTTTATGTGAAGATATTTCCCTTTGAATCATGGGCCGCAAAGCCCTCCAAATATCCAAATGTAGATTCTACAAAAAAGAGGGGTTCAAAGCCGCTCAATCAAAGGAAAGTTTCACCTGTGTGAGATGAATACACACATTTCAAAGAAGTTTGTCAGAATGCTTCTGCCTAGTTTTATGTGAAGATATTTCATTTTCCACCATAGGCACCAAAGCACTCTAAATGTCCACTTTCAGATTCTACAAAAAGTGTGTTTCAAGGCTGCTCAATCAAAAGAAAAGTTCAACTCTGTGAGATGAATGTACAAATCACAATGAAATTTGTTAGAATGCTTCTGTCTAGTTTTTATGTGAAGATATTTCCTTTTCCACCATAGGCCTTAGAGCTCTGCAAATATCCTCTTGCAGATTCTACAAAAGGAGTTTATCAACACTGCTCAATAAAAAGAAAGGTTCAACTCTGCCAGATGAATGCACATATCACAAAGAACTTGGTCAGAATGCTTCTGTCTAGTTGTAACGTGGAGATATTTCGTTTTTCACCACAGGCCTCAAAGCGCTCCAAGTGTCCCCTTGCAGATTCGTCAAAAAGAGTGTTTCAAAACTGCTCAATCAAGAGAAAGGTTCAACTCTGTAAAATGAATACCCACATCACAAAGAACTTTGTCAGAAGGTTTCTGTGTTGTTTTTATGTTAAGATATTGCCTTTCCCACCATTGGCCACAAAGCGCTCCAATTGCCCACTTGCAGATTCTACAAAAAGATTGTTTAAAAATTTCTCGGTGAAAAGCAAGTTTCAACTCTGTGAGATGAATTCACACATCAAAAAGTAGTTTGTCACAATGCTTCCGTCTGGTTTTTATGTGAAGATATTTCCTTTTCCACCATAGGCCTCAAAGCACTCCAAATATCCACTTGCAGATTCTACAAAAATAGTGTTTTGAAGCTCATAAATCAAAGAAAGGCTCAACTCTTTGTGAGATGAATGCACACATCACAAAGAAGTTTCTCATAATGCTTCTCTCTAGTTATTATATGATGTTATTTCGTTATCCACAATAAGCCTCAAAACGCTCCAAATGTCCATTTGCAGAATCTACAAAAAGCGTGTTTCAAAACTTCTCAATTGAAAGTAAGTTTAAACTCTCTGAGATAAATATGCACATCACAAAGAAGTTTCTCTGAATGCTTCTATCAAATTTTTATGTGAAGATATTTCCTTTTCCACCATAGGCCGCAAAGAGCTCCAAGTGACCACATGGAGATTTTACAAAAAGAGTGTTTCAAAACTACTGAATCAAAGGAAATGTTCAACTCTGTGAAATGAATGCACACATCAGAAAGAAGTTTTTCAAGATGCTTCTGTCTCGTTTTTATGTGAAGATATTTCTTTTTCCACGATATGCCTCCAAGCGCTCCAAATGTCCACTTGCAGATTCTACAAAAACGTGTTTCAGAACGGCTCAATGAAAATTAAATTTCAACACTGTGAGATGAAGGCACACATGACATAGAAGTTTTTCCGAAGGTATCTGTCTAGTTTTTATGTGAAGATATTTCCTTTTCCACCATAGGCCTAAATGCGCTCCAAATGTCCACTTGCAGATTCTACAAAAAGAGTATTTCAAACCTACTCAATGAAAAGTAAAGTTCACCGCTGTGAGATGAATGCACACATCAAAAAGCAGTTTGTCAGAATGCTTCTGTCTAGTTTTTATGTGAAGATATTTCTTTTTCCACCTTCAGCCCCAATGTGCTCCAAATGTGCACTTGCAGATTCTTCAAAAAGATGGTTTCAAAACAGCTCAATCAAAAGAAAATTTCAACTCTGTGAGGTGAATGCACACATCATAAAGAAATTTATCACAATGCTTCTGCCTATTTCTTATGTGAAGATATTTCCTGTTCCACCACAGGCCTCAAAGCACTGCAAATGTCCACTTGCAGATAGTACAAAAAGGGTGATTCAAAACTGCTCAATGAAAAGTAAGGTTCAACTCTCTGAGATGAATGCACACATCACAAAGAAGTTTATCAGAATGCTTCTCTCTGTTTTTATATGAAGATATTTCCTTTTCCACCCTAGGCCTCAAAGAGCTTCAAATGTCCACTTGCAGATTCTACAAAAAGAGTGTTTCGAAGTTGCTCAATCAAAAGAAAGGTTGAACTCTGTAAGATGAATGCAAACATCACAAAAAAGTTTGTCAGAATGCTTCTGTCTTTGTTTTATGTGAATATATTTCCTTTTCCACCGTAGGCCTCAAAGTGCTCCAAATGTCCACTTGCAGATTTTACAAAAAGAGTGTTTCAAATGCGCTCAATCAAAAGAAAAGTTCAAATCTGTGAGATGAATGCACACATCACAAAGACTTTTTTCAGAATGCTTCTGTCTAGTTAGTATAGGAAGATATCTAGTTATCCACCATAGGCCTCAAAATACTCCAAATGTCCACTTACAGATTTTACAAAAAGAGTGTTTCAAAACTGCTCAATGAAAAGTAAGGTTCAACTCTGTGAGATGAATGCACACATCACAAAGTAGTTTGTCAGAAGGCTTCTGTCTAGTCTTTATGTTAAGATATTTCCTTTTACACCATAGGTCTCAAAGCACTCCAACTGTCCACTTGCAGTTTCTTCAAAAAGAATGTTTCAAACCTGCTCAATCAAAAGAATGGTTCAACTCTTTAAGATGAATGGACACATCAGAAAGAAGTTTGTCAGAAGTTTCTGTAAAGTTTTTATGTGAAGATATTTCCTTTTCAACCTAAGTAACAACACTCTCCAATAGTTCACTTGCAAATTATGCAAAAAGAGTGTTTAAAACTGCTCAATGAAAAGTAAAGTTCAACTCTGTGAGATAAATGCACACATCACAGAGAAGCTTCTCATAATTCTTCTGTCTAGTTATTGTAGGAAAATATTTCGTTATCCACCACAGGCCTCAGAGGACTCCAAATGTCCACTTGCAGATTCTACAAAAAGAGGGTTTCAAAAGTGCTCAATCGAAAGTAAGGTTCAACTCTGTGAGATGAATGCACACATCACAAACCTATTCCTCAGAATGCTTCTGTCTACTTCTTATGTGAATATATTTCCTTTCTACCATAGGCCTCAAACTACTCCAAATGTCCACTTGCAGATTGTACAAAAAGGTTATTTCAAAACTGCTCAAGGAAAAGTAAGGTTCAACTCTGTGAGATAAATGCACACATCACAAAGAAGTTTGTCACAATGCTTCTGTCTCGTTTTTAAGTGAAGATATTTACTTTACCACCATAGTCCGCAAAGCGCTCCATATGTCCACTTGCAAATACTACAAAAAGAGTGTTTCAAAGCTGCTCAATCAAAAGAAAAGTTCAACACTGTAAGATGAATGCACGCATCACAAAGAAGTTTTTCAGAATGCTTCTGTCTAGTTTTCATGTGAAGATATTTCCTTTTCCACCATATTCCTCAAAGAGCTCCATTTGTTCACTTGCAGATTCTACAAAAAGAGTGTTTCAAAGCTGCTAAATTAAAACAAATGTTCAACTCTGTGAGATGAATGCACACAACACAAAGAAATTTGTCAGAATTCTTCTATCTAGTTTTTATGTGAAGATATTTCCTTTTCCACCATAGGCCTCAAAGCGCTGCAAATGTCCCAATACAGATACTACAAAATAGGTGTTTCAAAACTGCTCAATGAAAAGTAAGGTTCAACTGTGTGAGATGAATGCACACATCACAAATAAGTTTGTCAGAATGCTTCTGTCTAGTTTTTATCTGAAAATATCTCCTTTTCCACCATAGGCTTCAAGCGCTCCAAATGTCCACTTGCAGATTCTACCAAAAGAGTGTTTCAAAACTGCTCAATGAAAAGTAAGGTTCAACTCTGCGAGACAAATGCACACATCACAAAGTTTGTCAGAATGCTTCTCTCTCATTTTTATGTGAAGATATTTCCTTTTCCACCATAGGCCTCAAAGCCCTAAAAATTTTCACTTGCAGATTCTACAAAAAAGAGTATTTCAACCTGCTCAATCAAAAGAAAGTTTTCAATCTGTGAGATGAATGCACACATCACAATGAAGTTTTTCAGAATGCTTCTGTCTAGTTTTTATGTGAACATATTTTCTTTTCCACCATTGGCCTCAAAGTGCTCCAAATGTACACTGGCAAATTCTACAAAAAGACTGTTTCAAAACTGCTCAATCAAAAGAAAGTTTCTACTCACTGTGAGATGAATGCACACATCATGAAGAGGTTTCTCATAGTGCTTCTGTCTAGTCATTTTATGAAGATATTTGGTTATCCACCATAGGCCTCAAAGCACTCCAAATGTCCACTTGCAGATAGTACAAAAAGCGTATTTCAAAACTGCTCAATCAAAAGCAAGGTTCAACTCTGTGAGATGAATGCACACTTCAAAAATAAGGTTGTCAGAATGCATCTGTCCAGTTTTTATGTGAAGATATTTCCTTTTCCACCGTAGGCCTCAAAGCACTACAAATGTCCACTTGCAAATACTACAAAAAGAGTGTTTCAAAGCTGCTCAATCAAACGAAAAGTTCAACTCTGTAAGGTGAATGCACACATCACGAAGAAGTTTTTCAGAAGGCTTCTGTCTAGTTTTTATGTGAAGATATTTCCTTTTCCACCATATTCCTCAAAGAGCTCCTTTGTCCACTTGCAGGTTCTACAAACAGAGTGTTTCAAAACTGCTCAATGAAAAGTAAGTTTCAACTCTGTGAGATAAATGCACACATCACAAAGAAGTTTCTCAGAATGCTTCTGTCTAGTTTTATGTGAAGATATTACCTTTTCCACCATAGGCCTCAAAGCTCTTCAAATGTCCCCTTGCTGATTCAACAAAAAGAGTGTTTCAAAGCGGCTCAATCCAAAGAAAGGTTCAACTCAGTGTGAGATGAATGCACACATCACAAAGAAGTTTTTCATAATGCTTCTGTCTAGTTATTATATGAAGATGTTTGCTTATCTACCATAGGCCTGAAAGAGCTCCAAATGTCCACTTGCAGATTCTACAAGAAGAGTGTTTCAAAACTGCTCAATCAAAATTCAGGTTCAACTGTGTGAGATGAATGCACACATCACAAATTAACTTCTCAGAATGCTTCTGACTAGTTCTTACGTGAGGATATTTCCTTTTCCACCATAGACCTCAAAGCACTCCAAATGTACACTTGCAGATAGTACAAAAAGGGTGTTTCAAATCTGATATATCAAAAGTAAGGTTCAACTCTGAGATGAATGCACACATCAAAAAGAAGTTTGTTTGAATGCTTCTGTCTAGTTTTTAAGTGAAGATATTTCTTTTTCCCCTGTAGGCGTCAAAGGGCTCCAAATGTCCACTTGCAGATACTACAAAAACAGTGTTTCCCAACTGCTCAATGAAAAGTAAGGTTCAACTCTGTGACATGAACGCACAAATCACAAAGAGGTTTTTCACAATGCTTCTGTCTAGTTTTTATGAGAAGATATTTCCTTTTCCATCATAGACCTCCAAGCCATCCAAATGTCCACTTGCAGATTCTAGAAAAAGAATGTTTCAAAGCTGCACTGTCAAAAGAAATATTCAACTCTGTGAGATGAATGCACACATCACAAAGAAGTTTTTCAGAAGGCTTCTGTGTAGTATTTATGTGAAGATATTTCCTTTTCCACCTTAGGCCTCCAAGCGCTCCAATTTTCCCCTTGCAGATTCTACAAAAAGAGGGTTTCAAAACTTCCCAAAAAAAGTAAGGTTCAACCCTGTGAGATGAATGCACACATCACAAAGAAGTTTGTCAGAATGCTTCTGTCTTTTTTTTATGTGAAGATATTTCCTTTTCAACCATAGGCTTCAAATTGCTCCAAATGTCCACTTGCAGATTCTACAAAAAGAGGGTTTCAAAGCTGCTCAATCAAAAGAAAGGTTGATCTCAGTGTGAGATGAATGCACACACCTCAAAGAAGTTTCTCACAATGCTTCTGTCTAGTTACTATATGAAGATATTTCATTACACACTATGGGCCTCAAAGCTCTCCAAATATCCACTTGCAGATTCTACAGAAACAGTGTTTCAAAACTGCTCAATCGAAAGTAAGGTTCAACACTGTGAGATGAATGCACACATCACAAAGAAGTTTTTCAGTATGCTTCTGTCTTGTTTTTATGTGAAGCTATTTCCTTTTCCATCATAGGCCTCAAAGCGCTCCAAACGCCCACTTGAAGATTCTACAAAAAGTGTTTTTCAAACCTGCTCAACTGAAGGAATGGTTCACCTCTGTGAGAAGAATGCAGACAACACAAAGTAGTTTCTCATAATGTTTCTGTCTGGTCATTATATGAAGATATTACGTTATCTTTCATAATCCTCAAAGCGCTCCAACTGTTGAATTGCAGATTTTACAAAAAGGGTGTTTCAAAACTGCTCCATCAAAAAAAAAGGTTCAACTCTGAAAGATGAATGCACACATCACTAAGAAGTTTTTCCGAAGGCTTCTGTCTAGTTTTAATGTGAAGATATTTCATATTCCAACATATGTCTCAAGAGCTCCACATGTCCACTTGCAGATTCTTCAGAAAGTGTGTTTCAAAGCTTCTTAATTAAAAGAAATGTTCAAGTTTGTGAGATGAATGCAAACTTTACAAATAAGTTTCTCAGGATGCTGCTGTCTAGTTCTTAAGGGAAGATATTTCCTTTTCCACCATAGGTGTCAGAAATCTCCAAATAACCACTTGCAGATTCTACAAAAAGAGAGTTTTCAAAGTATTCAATCAAAGGAAAGCTTCAACTCTGTGAGATGAATGCTCACATCACAAAGAAATTTGTCAAAATGCTTGTGTCTAGTTTTTATGTGAAGATAATTCCTTTTCAACCATAGGCCTCAAAGGCCTCCAAATGTCCACTTGCTGCTTATACAAAAACAGTGTTTCAAAACTGCTCAATCAAAAGAAAGTTTCATGTGTGTGAGATGAATGCACACATCACAAATTATTTTCTCTGAATGATTCTGTCTAGTTTTTATGTGAAGATATTTCCTTTTCCACCATTGGCCTCAATGCGCTCCAAATGAACACTTGCAGATGCTACAAAAAGGGTGTTTTAAAACTGCTCAATCAAAAGAAAGGTTCAACTCTGTGTGATGAATGCACACATCACAAAGAAGGTAATCAGAATGTTTCTGTCTAGTTCTTAAGTGAGATATTTTCTTTTCCTCTATTGTCCTCAAAGCACTCCAAATGTCCACTGGCAGATTCTACAAAAAGAGACTTTCCAAACTACTTAATCAAAAGAAAGGTTCAACTAAGTGAAATGAATGCACACATCACATAGTAATTTGTCAGAATGCTCCTTTCTAGTTCTTATGTGAAGATATTTCCTTTTCCACCATAGGTCTCAAAGTGCTCCAAATGTCCACTTGCAGATTCTACAAACAGATTGTTTCAAAACTGCTCAATAGATAGTGAGGTTCAATTCTGTGAGATGAATGCACACATCACAAGGTAGTTTGTCAGAATGCTTCTGTCTAGTTTTTATGTGAAGATATTTCCTTTTCCACCATAGGACTCAAGGTGCTCCAAATGTACACTTGTAGATTCTACAAAAAAAGTATTTTAAAACTGCTCAATCAAAAGAAATGTTCAACTCTGTGAGATGAAGGCACATATCACAAAGAATTTTGTCAGAATGTTTCTGTCTAGTTTTGAAACACCCTTTTTTTACTATCTGAAAGTGGACATTTGGATTACTTTGAGGCCTACGGTGGAAAAGAAAATATCTCCACATAAAAAACAGACAGAAGCATTCTGACAAATTTATTTGTGATGTGTGCCTGCATCTCACTTAGTTGAACCTTTCTTTTGATTGAGTAGTTTGGAAACTCTCTTTTTGTAGAATCTGCAAGTGGATATTTGGAGCGCTTCGAGGCCTATGGAGGAAAAGGAAGTATCTTCACTTAAGAACTAGACAGAAACATTCTGAGTAACTTATTTGTGATGTGTGCATTCATCTCACAGATTTGAACCTCTCTTTTGATTGAGCAGCTTGGAAACACCCTTTTTGTAGCATCTGCAAGTGGACATTTGGAGCACTTTGTGGCTTTGGGTGGAAAACGAAATATCTTCACATAAAAACTAGACAGAAGCATTCTGACAAAGTTCTTGGTGATATGTGCATTCATCCCCCAGAATTGAATCTTAAAAACTAGACAGAAGCATTCTGACAACTTCTGTTTGGTATTTGCATTCATTTCACAGAGTTGAACCTTACTTTTGATTGAGCAGCTTTGAAACATCCTTTTTCTACTATCTGCAAGTGGGCATTTGGAGGGCTTTCAGGCTTGTGGTGGAAAAGGAAATATCTTCACAGAAAAAGTAAACGAAAGCATTCTGACAAATATTTTTGTGATATGTGCATTCATCTCACAGATTTGAACTTTCTTTTGATTGAGTAGTTTGGAAACTCTCTTTTTGTAGAATCTGGAAGTGGACATTCGGAGCTCTTTGGGGCCAATCGTGGAAAAAGAAATATCTTCACATAAAAACAAGACAGAAGTATTCAGACAAACTTCTATGTGATATGTGCATTCATCTCACAGAGCTGAGCCTTACTTTTCATTGAGCAGTTTGGAATCACCCTTTTTGCACTGTCTACAAGTCAACATTTGGAGTGCTTTGAGGCCTATGGTGGAAAAGGAAATATGTTCATATAAACCCAGACAGAAGCAATCTGAGAAACTTCTTTGTGATGGGTGCATTCATCTCATAGAGTTGAAACTTTCTTTTGATTGAGCAGTTTTAAACACTCTTTTCGTAGGATCTGCAAGTGGATATTTGGAGTGCTTTGAGGCCTATGGTGGAAGAGGAAATATCTTCAATCAAGAACTAGACAGAAGCATTCTGGGAAACTTTTTGTGATGTGTGCGTTCATCTCACAGATTTGACCTTTGTTTCGATTGTGTAGGTTGGAAACACTCTTTTGTAGAATCTGCAATCTGAGATCAGGAGAGCTTTGAGGCATATGGTGGAAAATGAAATATCTTCACATAATAAAGAGCCACAAGCATTCTGAGAAACTTCTTTGTGATGTGTGCATTCATCTCATAGATTTTAAACTCTATTTTGAGTGAGCAGGTTTGAAACACTCTTTTTGTAGAATCTCCAAGTGGACATTTGGAGCGCTATGAGGCCTATGGTGGAAAAGGAAATGTTTTCACATAAAATGTATACAGAAAACTTCTGACCAACTTCTTTGTGATGTGTGCATTCATCTCATGGAGTTGAAACTTTCTTTTCATTGAGCAGTTTTGATCCACTCTTTTTCTAGGATCTGCAAGTGTCCATATGGAGTGCTTTGAGGCCAATGGTGGAAAAGGAAATATCTTCACCTAAAAACTGGACAGAATAATTTTGAGAAAATTCTTTGTGATGAGTCCATTCATCTCCCAGAGATGAACATTTTTTGTGTTTGAATAGTTTTGAAACACTGTTTGTGTAGAATCTGCAAGAGGACATTTGGAGCGCTTAGAGGCCTATGGTGTAAAAGATAGTATGTTCACATAAAAACTGGACAGAATCATACTGAGAAGCTTCTTTGTGATGTGTGCATTCATCTCACAGAATTGAAGCTTCCTTTTGATTGAGCAGTTTCGAAAAACTCTTTTGTAGAATCTTCAAGGGGAGATTTGGAGCACTGTGAGTCCTATGGTGGAAAAGGAAATATCTTCACATAAAAACTAGACAGAAATATTCTGACAATCTTCTATGTGATGTGTGCATTCATCTCTCAGAGTTGAACCTTACTATTCATAGAGCAGTTTGGAAACACTCTTTTTGTAGAATCTGCAAGTAGACATTTGGAGCTCTTGGAGGCCTGTGGTGGAAAAGGACTTATCTTCACATTAGAACTGTACAAAAGCATTCTGACAAACTTCTTTGGGATGTGTGCACTCAACTCACAGAGTTGAACCTCACTTGTCTTTGAGCAGTTTTGAAACACTCTTTTTATAGAATCTGCAGGTAGACATTTGGAGCGCCTTGAGGCCTGTGGTGTGTAACGAAATATCTTCATATAATAACTAGACAGAAGCATTCTGAGAAACTTCTTTGTGATGGGTGCATTCATCTCACGTAGTTGAATCTTTCTTTTTTTTTATTTTCTTTTATTATTATTATTATTATTATTATTATTATACTTTAGGTTTTATGGTACATGTGCACAATGTGCAGGTAAGTTACATATGTATACATGTGCCATGCTGGTGCGCTGCACCCACCAACTCGTCATCTAGCATTAGGTATATCTCCCAATGCTATCCCTCCCCCCTCCCCCCACCCCACAACAGTCCCCAGAGTGTGATGTTCCCCTTCCTGTGTCCATGTGTTCTCATTGTTCAATTCCCACCTATGAGTGAGAATATGCGGTGTTTGGTTTTTTGTTCTTGCGATAGTTTACTGAGAATGATGATTTCCAATTTCATCCATGTCCCTACAAAGGACGTGAACTCATCATTTTTTATGGCTGCATAGTATTCCATGGTGTATATGTGCCACATTTTCTTAATCCAGTCTATCATTGTTGGACATTTGGGTTGGTTCCAAGTCTTTGCTATTGTGAATAATGCCGCAATAAACATACGTGTGCATGTGTCTTTATAGCAGCATGATTTATAGTCCTTTGGGTATATACCCAGTAATGGGATGGCTGGGTCGAATGGAATTTGTAGTTCTAGATCCCTGAGGAATCGCCACACTGACTTCCACAAGGGTTGAACTAGTTTACAGTCCCACCAACAGTGTAAAAGTGTTCCTATTTCTCCACATCCTCTCCAGCACCTGTTGTTTCCTGACTTTTTAATGATTGCCATTCTAACTGGTGTGAGATGGTATCTCATTGTGGTTTTGATTTGCATTTCTCTGATAGCCAGTGATGGTGAGCATTTTTTCATGTGTTTTTTGGCTGCATCAATGTCTTCTTTTGAGAAGTGTCTGTTCATGTCCTTTGCCCACTTTTTGATGGGGTTGTTTGTTTTTTTCTTGTAAATTTGTTTGAGTTCATTGTAGATTCTGGATATTAGCCCTTTGTCAGATGAGTAGGTTGCGAAAATTTTCTCCCATTTTGTAGGTTGCCTGTTCACTCTGATGGTAGTTTCTTTTGCTGTGCAGAAGCTCTTGAGTTTAATTAGATCCCATTTGTCAATTTTGGCTTTTGTTGCCATTGCTTTTGGTGTTTTAGACATGAAGTCCTTGCCCATGCCTATGTCCTGAATGGTAATGCCTAGGTTTTCTTCTAGGGTTTTTATGGTTTTAGGTCTAACATTTAAGTCTTTAATCCATCTTGAATTGATTTTTGTATAAGGTGTAAGGAAGGGATCCAGTTTCAGCTTTCTACATATGGCTAGCCAGTTTTCCCAGCACCATTTATTAAATAGGGAATCCTTTCCCCATTTCTTGTTTTTGTCAGGTTTGTCAAAGATCAGATACTTGTAGATATGTGGCATTATTTCTGACGGCTCTGTTCTGTTCCATTGATCTATATCTCTGTTTTGGTACCAGTACCATGCTGTTTTGGTTACTGTAGCCTTGTAGTATAGTTTGAAGTCAGGTAGTGTGATGCCTCCAGCTTTGTTCTTTTGGCTTAGGACTGACTTGGCGATGCGGGCTCTTTTTTGGTTCCATATGAACTTTAAAGTAGTTTTTTCCAATTCTGTGAAGAAAGTCATTGGTAGTTTGATGGGGATGGCATTGAATCTGTAAATTACCTTGGGAAGGATGGCCATTTTCATGATATTGATTCTTCCTACCCATGAGCATGGAATGTTCTTCCATTTGTTTGTATCCTCTTTTATTTCCTTGAGCAGTGGTTTGTAGTTCTCCTTGAAGAGGTCTTTCACATCCCTTGTAAGTTGGATTCCTAGGTATTTTATTCCCTTTGAAGCAATTGTGAATGGGAGTCCACTCATGATTTGGCTCTCTGTTTGTCTGTTATTGATGTATAAGAATGCTTGTGATTTTTGCACATTGATTTTGTATCCTGAGACTTTGCTGAAGTTGCTTATCAGCTTAAGGAGATTTTGGGCTGAGACAATGGGGTTTTCTAGATATACTATCATGTCATCTGCAAACAGGGACAATTTGACTTCCTCTTTTCCTAATTGAATACCCTTGATTTCCTTCTCCTGCCTAATTGCCCTGGCCAGAACTTCCAACACTATGTTGAATAGAAGTGGTGAGAGAGGGCATCCCTGTCTTGTGCCAGTTTTCAAAGGGAATGCTTCCAGTTTTTGCCCATTCAGTATGATATTGGCTGTGGGTTTGTCATAAATAGCTCTTATTATTTTGAGATACGTCCAATCAATTCCTAATTTATTGAGAGTTTTTAGCATGAAGGGTTGTTGAATTTTGTCAAAGGCCTTTTCTGCATCTATTGAGATAATCATGTGGTTTTTGTCTTTCGTTCTGTTTATATGCTGGATTACATTTATTGATTTGCGTATATTGAACCAGCCTTGCATCCCAGGGATGAAGCCCACTTGATCATGGTGGATAAGCTTTTTGATGTGCTGCTGGATTCTGTTTGCCAGTATTTTATTGAGGATTTTTGCATCAATGTTCATCAAGGATATTGGTCTAAAATTCTCTTTTTTTGTTGTGTCTCTGCCAGGCTTTGGTATCAGGATGATGCTGGCCTCATAAAATGAGTTAGGGAGGATTCCCTCTTTTTCTATTGATTGGAATAGTTTCAGAAGGAATGGTACCAGCTCCTCCTTGTACCTCTGGTAGAATTCGGCTGTGAATCCATCTGAACCTGGACTTTTTTTGGTTGGTAAGCTATTGATTATTGCCACAATTTCAGCTCCTGTTATTGGTCTATTCAGAGATTCAACTTCTTCCTGGTTTAGTCTTGGGAGGGTGTATGTGTTGAGGAATTTATCCATTTCTTCTAGATTTTCTAGTTTATTTGCATAGAGGTGTTTGTAATATTCTCTGATGGTAGTTTGTATTTCTGTGGGATCGGTGGTGATATCCCCTTTATCATTTTTTATTGCATCTATTTGATTCTTCTCTCTTTTTTTCTTTATTAATCTTGCTAGCGGTCTATCAATTTTGTTGATCCTTTCAAAAAACCAGCTCCTGGATTCATTTATTTTTTGAAGGGTTTTTTGTGTCTCTATTTCCTTCAGTTCTGCTCTGATTTTAGTTATTTCTTGCCTTCTGCTAGCTTTTGAATGTGTTTGCTCTTGCTTTTCTAGTTCTTTTAATTGTGATGTTAGTGTGTCAATTTTGGATCTTTCCTGCTTTCTCTTGTGGGCATTTAGTGCTATAAATTTCCCTCTACACACTGCTTTGAATGCATCCCAGAGATTCTGGTATGTTGTGTCTTGGTTCTCGTTGGTTTCAAAGAACATCTTTATTTCTGCCTTCATTTCGTTATGTACCCAGTAGTCATTCAGGAGCAGGTTGTTCAGTTTCCACGTAGTTGAGCGGTTTTGAGTGAGATTCTTAAACCTGAGTTCTAGCTTGATTGCACTGTGATCTGACAGACAGTTTGTTACAATTTCTTTTCTTTTACATTTATTGAGGAGAGCTTTACTTCCAAGTATATGGTCAATTTTGGAATAGGTGTGGTGTGGTGCTGAAAAAAATGTATATTCTGTTGATTTGGGGTGGAGAGTTCTGTAGATGTCTATTAGGTCTGCTTGGTGCAGAGCTGAGTTCAATTCCCGGGTATCCTTGTTGACTTTCTGTCTCGTTGATCTGTCTAATGTTGATAGTGGGGTGTTAAAGTCTCCCATTATTAATGTGTGGGAGTCTAAGTCTCTTTGTAGGTCACTCAGGACTTGCTTTATGAATCTGGGTGCTCCTGTATTGGGTGCATATATATTTAGGATAGTTAGCTCTTCTTGTTGAATTAATCCCTTTACCATTATGTAATGGCCTTCTTTGTCTCTTTTGATTTTTGTTGGTTTAAAGTCTGTTTTATCAGAGACTAGGATTGCAACCCCTGCCTTTTTTTGTTTTCCATTTGCTTGGTAGATCTTCCTCCATCCTTTTATTTTGAGCCTATGTGTGTCTCTGCACGTGAGATGGGTTTCCTGAATACAGCACACTGATGGGTCTTGAGTCTTTATCCAGTTTGCCAGTCTGTGTCTTTTATTTGGAGCGTTTAGTCCATTTACATTTAAAGTTAATATTGTTATGTGTGAATTTGATCCTGTCATTATGATGTTAGCTGGATATTTTGCTCGTTAGTTGATGCAGTCTCTTCCTAGTCTCGATGTTCTTTACATTTCGGTATGATTTTGCAGTGGCTGGTACCGGTTGTGCCTTTCCATGTTTAGTGCTTCCTTCAGGAGCTCTTTTAGGGCAGGCCTGGTGGTGACAAAATCTCTCAGCATTTGCTTGTCTGTAAAGTATTTTATTTCTCCTTCACTTATGAAGCTTAGTTTGGCAGGATATGAAATTCTGGGTTGAAAATTCTTTTCTTTAAGAATGTTGAATATTGGCCCCCACTCTCTTCTGGCTTGTAGGGTTTCTGCCGAGAGATCCGCTGTTAGTCTGATGGGCTTCCCTTTGATGGTAACCCGACCTTTCTCTCTGGCTGCCCTTAACATTTTTTCCTTCATTTCAACTTTGGTGAATCTGACAATTATGTGTCTTGGAGTTGCTCTTCTCGAGGAGTATCTTTGTGGCGTTCTCTGTATTTCCTGAATCTGAATGTTGGCCTGCCTTGCTAGATTGGGGAAGTTCTCCTGGATAATATCCTGCAGAGTGTTTTCCAACTTGGTTCCATTCTCCCCGTCACTTTCAGGTACACCAATCAGACGTAGATTTGGTCTTTTCACATAGTCCCACATTTCTTGGAGGCTTTGCTCGTTTCTTTTTATTCTTTTTTGTCTAAAGTTCCCTTCTCGCTTCATTTCATTCATTTCATCTTCCAGGGCTGATACCCTTTCTTCCATTTGATCGCATCGGCTCCTGAGGCTTCTGCATTCTTCACGTAGTTCTCGAGCCTTGGTTTTCAGCTCCATCAGCTCCTTTAAGCACTTCTCTGTATTGGTTACTCTAGTTATACATTCTTCTAAATTTTTTTCAAAGTTTTCAACTTCTTTGCCTTTGGTTTGAATATCCTCCCGTAGCTCGGAGTAATTTGATCGTCTGAAGCCTTCTTCTCTCAGCTCGTCAAAGTCATTCTCCGTCCAGCTTTGTTCCGTTGCTGGTGAGGAACTGTGTTCCTTTGGAGGAGGAGAGGTACTCTGGTTTTTAGAGTTTCCAGTTTTTCTGCTCTGTTTTTTCCCCATCTTTGTGGTTTTATCTACTTTTGGTCTTTGATGATGGTGATGTACAGATGGGTTTTTGGTGTGGATGTCCTTTCTGTTAGTTTTCCTTCTAACAGACAGAACCCTCAGCTGCAGGTCTGTTGGAGTACCTGGCCGGCCGTGTGAGGTGTCAGTCTGCCCCTGCAGGGGGGTGCCTCCCAGTTAGGCTGCTCGGGGGTCAGGGGTCAGGGACCCACTTGAGGAGGCAGTCAGCCCGTTCTCAGATCTCCAGCTGCGTGCTGGGAGAACCACTGCTCTCCTCACAACTGTCAGACAGGGACATTTAAGTCTGCAGAGGTTACTGCTGTCTTTTTGTTTGTCTGTGTCCTGCCTCCAGAGGTGGAGCCTACAGAGGCAGGCAGGCCTCCTTGAGCTGTGGTGGGCTCCACCCACTTCAAGCTTCCAGGCTGCTTTGTTTACCTAAGCGAGCCTGGGCAATGGCGGGCGCCCCTCCCCCAGCCTCGCTGCCGACTTGCTGTTTGATCTCAGACTGCTGTGCTAGCAATCAGGGAGACTCCGTGGGCGTAGGACCCTCTGAGCCAGGTGCGGACTATACTCTCCTGGGGCACCGTTTCCTAAGCCCGTCGGAAAAGCACAGTATTTGGGTGGGAGTGGCCCGATTTTCCAGGTGCCGTCTGTCACCCCTGGAAGGGGAACTCCCTGACCCCTTGCGCTTCCCGAGTGAGGCAATGCCTCGCCCCTGCTTCGGCTGGCGCACGGTGCGCTCACCCACTGACCTGCGCCCACTGTCTGGCACTCCCTAGTGAGATGAACACGGTACCTCAGATGGAAATGCAGAAATCACCCGTCTTCTGCGTCGCTCGCGCTGGGAGCTGTAGACCGGAGCTGTTCCTATTCGGCCATCTTGAATCTTTCTTTTGATTGAGCAGCTTTGAAACACGCTTTTTGTAGAATCTGAAAGTGGACATTCGGAGCACATTTAGGTGTACGGTGGAAAAGGAAGTATCTTCAAATAATAACCAGACAGAAGCATTCGGACACACTTCTTTGTGATGTGTGCATTCATCTCACAGAGTTGAATCTTACTTTTCGTTAAAGTGTTTTGAAACACTATTTTTGTTGAATCTGCAAGTGGACATTTGGAGAGCTTTGAGGCCTATTATGGAAAAGGAAATATCTTCACATAAATAGTAGACAGAAGCATTTTGACAATATTCTTTGTGATGTGTTCATTCTTCTCACAGAGTTCAACCTTTCTTTTGATTGAGCAGCCTTCAAACACTCTTTTTGTAGAATCCGCAAGTGGACACTTGGAGCTCTTTGAGGTCTAAGGTGGAAAAGGAAATATCTTTACATAAAAACTAGGCAGAAGCATTCTGACAAACTACTTTGTGAGATGTACATTCATCTCACAGATTGGAACCTTATTTTTCATTGATTAGTTTTGAAACCCTCTTTTTGTAGATTCTACAAGTGGACATTTGGAGCACTTTGAGACCTATGTTGGAAAAGGAAATATATTTTTATAAATACTAGACAGAAGCATTCTGACAAACTTCTTTGTGATGCGTGCATTCATCTCACAGAGCTGAACATTTCTTTTGATTGAGCAACTTGAAACACTCTTTTTGTAGAATCTGCAAGTGGACATTTGAAGCGCTGTGAGGCCTATCGTAGAAAGAGAAATATCTTCACATAAAAACTATAGGAAGCATTTTGAAAAACTTCTTTGTGATGTGTGCATTCGCCTCACAGAGTCGAACCTTTCTGTTGTTTGAGCAGTCTTGAAACACTCTTTTTTAGAATCTGCAAGTGGACATTTGTAGTGCTTTGAGGTCTATGGTGGAAAAAGAAATATCTTCACATAAAAACTAGACAGAGGCATTCTGACAAACTTCTTTGTCATGTGTGCATTCGTCTCAGAGAGATGAACATTTCCTTTGATTGAGAAGCTTTGAAACATTCTTTTTGTGCAAGCTGCAAGTGGACATTTGTTCCGTTTTGGGGCCTTTGGTGGAAAAGGAAATATCTTCACATAAAAAATAGAAGCACTCTGACAACCTTTGTGATATGTGCATTCATCTCACAGATATGAACCTTAATTTTGATTGAGCAGTTTTGGAAAACCCTTTTTGTCCTATCTGCAAGTGGACATTTGGAGTGATTTGATGCCTATGGTGGAAAAGGAATTATATTCCCAAAACAACTAGACAGAAGCATTCTGAGAAACTTCTTTGTGATGTGTGCATTCATCCCACAGAGTTGAAACATACTTTTCATTAAATTCCATTCCATTAAATTCCATTCCATTCCACTCCACTCCTCTCCACTCCATTGCACTCCATTCAACTCCACTCCATTCCCGACCAATCTACTCCATTCCACTCTATTCCATTCCATTCCAATCCATTCTACTCCACTCCACTCCACTCCTCTACACTCCATTCCATTTCATTTTATTCCATCCCATTCCATTCCACTCCATTCCACTCCACTCCACTGCACTCGATTCCATTCCATCCCATTCCTTTCCACTCCATTCCACTCCACACCACTCCACTCTTTTCCATTCCATTCCATTCCATTCCTTTCTTTTTACAGAATATCACCCTATCACCCAGGCTGGAGTGCACTGGCACAATCTCAGCACACTTTTCTCTTCACCATTCCATTCCATTGCATTCCACTCCCTTCCATTCCATTCCATTCCACTCCATTCCACTCCACTCCACTTCATTCCATTCCATCCCATTCCATTCCACTTCATTCCACTCCAATCGACTCCACTAAACTCAACTCCATTCCATTCCATCCCAGTTCATTCCACTCCACTCCACTCCACTGAATTCCATTCTATTTCATCCCATCCCATTCCATTCCATTCCATTCTATTCCATTCCATTCCATTCCATTCCATTCCATTCCATTCCATTCCATTGCTTTCCATTCCTTTCCATTCCTTTATTTTGACAGGATCTCAATTTGTCACACAGGCTGGAGTGCAGTGGCAGAATCTCAGCTCACATTTCATTTCACCATTCAATTACACTCCATTACACCCCACTCCACTCCACTCCATTCCATTCCACTTCATTACTTTCCATTCTTTTCTTTCGAAAGGATCTCACTGTTTCACGCAGCGTGGAGTGCAGCGGCACAATCACAGCTCACATTTCATTTAAGCTTTCCATTCCACTCCATCCATTCCATCCCATTACATTCCTTTCCACTCTAATCCAGTCCACTCCAATCCACTCCGCTGCATTCCATTCCTTTTCCCTTCACTCCCTTCCATTCAACACCATTGCATTCCATCCCATTCCATTCCACTCTAATCCACCCTACACCACTCGACTCCACTCCATTCCATTCCAATCCATCACAATCCATTCCACCTCATTCCAGTCCACTCCACAGCACTCCACTCCAATCCACTACACTGCAATCCACTCCATTCGACTCCACTCCACTCCACTCCACTCCATTCCATTCCACTCCATTCCATTCCATTCCTTTCTTTCGACAGGATCTCACTCTTTCACCAAGGCTGGAGTGCAGTGGCACAATCTCAGCTCACATTTCAATTCACCATTCCATTTCATTGCATTGCATTCCATTCCATTCCATTCATTTCCATTCCTTTCCACTCCACCCCACTCCACTCCACTCTATTACACTCCTTTCCATTCCATTCCATTCCACTCCACTCAACTCTTCTCCACTCCACTCCATTTCATCCCATTTCATTCCACTCCATTGCACTCCACTCCAATCCCCTACACACCATTCCATTCCATCCCATTCCATTCCACTCTATTCCACTCCACTCCACTCCACTTCACTCCACTCCGTTTCATTCCATTACATTGCATTCAACTCCATTCCATTCCATTCCCTTCTTTCGACAGGATCTCACTCAATCACCCAGGCTGGAGTGCAGTGGAACAATCTCAGCTCACATTTCATTTCAACATTCTGTTGCATTCCATTCCATTCCATTCCATAACATTGGACTCCATTCCACTCCACTCTGCTAAACTTCTCTCAACTACATTCCATTCCATTCCATTCCATTCCATTCCATTCCTTTCCATTCTGTTACACTCCGTTCCATTTCTTTATTTTGACAGGATCTCCCTCTGTCACACAGGCTGGAGTGCAGTGGCGCAATCTCATCTCACATTTCATTTCACCATTCAATTACACTCCATTACACACTACTTTACTGCACTCCACTCCACTCGATTCCATTCCAATCCATTCCATTCCACTCCATTACTTTCCATTCCTTTCTTTCAAAAGGATCTCACTCTTTCACGCAGCGTGGAGTGCAGCGGAACAATCACAGCTCAAGTTTCATTTAAGGATTCCTTTCCAATCCATCCCATTACATTCCTTTCCACTCTAATCCACTCCACTCCAATCCATTCCACTCAATTCCATTCCGTTTCCCTTAACTCCATTCCATTCAACACCATTGCATTCCATCCCATTCCATTCTACTCTAATCCACCCTACCCCACTCGACTCCACTCCATTCCATTCCTATCCATCACAATCCATTCGGCCTCATTCCAGTCCACTTCACAGCACTGCCACTCCAATCCACTACACTGCAATCCACGCCATTTCACTAAATTCCATTCCATTCCATTCCATTCCACTCCATTCCATTCCATTCCTTTCTTTCAACAGGATCTCACTGTTTCACCCAGGCTGGAGTGCAGTGGCACAATCTCAGCTCACATTTCAATTCAACATTCCATTTCATTACGTTCCATTCCATTCCATTCCATTCCACTGCACCCCACTCCACTCCACTCTATTCCACTCTTTTTCCATTCCATTCCATTCCACTCCACTCAACTCCATTCCAGTCCACTCCACTCCATTACATCCCATTCCATTCCAGTCCACTCCACTCCATTACTTCCCATTCCATTCCAGTCCATTGCACTCCACTTCACTCCACTCCTTCCACACCATTCCTTTCCATCTAATTCCATTCCACTCTATTCCACTCCACTCCACTTCACTCTGCTCCATTCCATTGCATTCCATTGCATTCAACTCCATTCTATTCCATTCCTTCTTTCAACAGGATCTCACTGAGTCACCCAGCCTGGGGTGTAGTGGAACAATCTCAGCTCACATTTCATTTCAACATTCTGTTGCATTCCATTCCATTCCATAACATTCGACTCCACTCCACTCCACTCCGCTAAACTTCACTCAACTACATTCCATTCCATTCCATTCCATTCCATTCCCGTCCATTCCAATCCACTCCACTCCAGTACAATCCACTCTATCCCATTCCATCCCATTCAATTCCAATCCATTCCACTCCACTCTACTCCACTCCACTTCATTCCATTCCAATCCGTCCTATCCCATTCCACTCCATTCCACTCTAATCCACTCTACTCCACTCCACTTCACTCCACTCCACTCCACTATATTCCATTTCATTCCGCTCCATTCCATTCCATTCCTTTCTTTCAACAAGATCTCACTCAGTCAACCAGGCTGGAGTGCAGTGGCACAATCTCATCTCACATTTCATTTCATCACTCCATTCCATTCAAATCCATTCCATTCCATTCCACTCCACTCCGTTCCATTCCATTCCATTCCACACCATTCCAGTCCACTCCACCCCACTACACTACATTCCACTCCATTAGATTCAATCCAATTCCATTCTACTCCATTCCACTCCACTCCACTCCAGTCCACTCCTTTCCACTCCTTTCCATTCCATTCCATTCCATTCAACTCCATTCCATTCCATTCTTTTCTTTCGACAGGATCTCTCTCTGTCACAGAGTCTCGAGTACAGTGGCACAATCTCAGCTCACATTTCATTTCACCATTCCAATCCATTCCATTCTATTTCATTGCATTCCAACCCACTCCACTTCACTCCACTCCACTCCACTCCACTACATTCGATTCCATACCACTCAACTCGAGTCCACTCCACTCCACTCCATACCTTCCCATTCCATTCCACTCCAATCGACTCCAATCCACTCTGTTCCATTCCATTGCATCCCATTCCATTCCACTCCATTCCAATCCACTGCACTCATTCCACTCCACTCCACTCCACTTCACTCAATTCCATTCCATTGCATTCCATTCCATTCCACTCCATTCCATTTCATTCCTTTCTTTCGACAGGATCTCACTCTGTCACCCAGGCTGCAATGTAGTACAACAATCTCAGCTCACATTTCATTTCACCATTCCAATCCATTCCATTCAATTCCACTCCATTCTATTCCATTCCCTTCCATTCCATTCCATTCCACTCCACTCCACGGCAATCCATTCCATTCCATTGCATTATATTTCATTCCAATCCATTGCACTCCACTCCACTCCATTCCACTCAATCCCATTCCATTCCACTCGATTCCACTCCACTCCCCTCCACTCCATTCCATTCCATCCCATTCCATTTCTTGCCTTTCCACTCCATTTCACTAAACTGCACTCCAATCCACTCCACTCCTTTCCACTCCATTTCATTCCATTCCATTCCATTCCTATCTTTCAACAGGATATCACTCTGTGACATCAGCTGGAGTGCAGTGGCACAATCTCATCTCACATTTAATTTCACCATTAGATTCCATTGCATTCCTTTTGATTCCATTCCATTGCATTCCACTCCACTGCATTTTAGTCCACTCCATTCTACACCATTCCATTCCATTCCATTCCTTTCCACTACATTCCAATCTACTCCACTCCACTCCAGTCCATTCAATTCCATCCCGTTCCATTCCACTCCATTCCAGTTCACTCCACTTCATTCCATTCCACTCCATCCAATTCCATTCCTCTCCATTCCACTCCACTGCACTCCACTCCACTCGAGTCCACTGCACTCCACTCAACTCCATTCCACTCCATTCAATTCCACTCCAATCCATTATAATCCATTCCATTCCATTCCTTCTCTTTTGAGAGGATTTCACTCTGTCACGCAGGCTGGAGTGCAGTGGCAAAATCTCAACTCACATTTCATTTCACCATTCCACTCCATTGCGTCAAACTGCACTCAATTCCATTCCATTGCATTGCATTGCATTCCACTCCACTCCATTCCACTGTATTCCACTCCACTCCATTCCACTCTATTCCACTCCACTCCACTCCGTTCCATCCATTCCACTCCACTCCATTCCATTCCATTCCATTCCATTCCACTCAACTCCACTCATCTCCACTCCATTCTATTCCATCGCATTCCATTCCGTTACATTCCACTCCACTCCACTCCACTCCATTCAACTCCATTCCATTCCATTCCATTCTATTACACTCCATTCCATTCCATTCCTTTCTTTTGACAGAATCTCACTCTGTCACCCAGGCTGGATTGCAGTGGCCGAATCTCAGCTCATATTTCATTTCACCATTCCCTTCCATTGCCTTCCATTCCGTTCCGTTCTATTCCATTCCATTCTATTCCATTCCACTCCACTCCACTCAACTCCACTCCAATCCTCTCCATTCCACTATCTTCAATTCCAGTCCTTTCCACTCCACTCCACTGCAGTCTATTCCATTCCATTCCATCCCATTCCATTCCACTACATTCCACTCCACTCCACACCACTCCACACCACTCCACTCCACTCCATTACATTCCATCCCATTCCAATCCATTCCATTCCAGTAAACTCCACTCCACTCCACTCCACTCCACTCCACTCCACTCCATTCCATTCCATTCCATTCCTTTCAGTTCCTTGCCATTCCATTCCACTGCATTCCATTCAATTCCTTGCTTTTGACAGGATCTCCCTCTGTATCCCAGGCTGGAGTGCAGTTGCACAAACCCAGTTCACATTTCATTTCACCATTCCATTCCATTCCATTCCTTTCCATTCAATTCCATTGCATTCCATTCCATTACATTCCACTCAACTCCACTCCACTCCACTCCAGTCTATTCCATCCCATTCCATTCCACTCCATTCCACTCCACTCCAGTCCACTCCACTCCATGCCATTCCATTCCATCCCATTCCATTCCATTCCACTCCACAACACTCCAATCCACTCCTCTCCCCTCCATTCCATTCCATTCCATTCCACTCCATTCTACTCCACTCCACTCCCACCAACTCCACTCCATTCCATTCCATCCCATTCCATTCCACTCCATTCCACTCCATTCCACTCCACTCCATTCTAGTCCATTCCACTCCATTCCATCCCATTCCATTCCACTCCCCTCCATTCCAATCCACTCTATTCCACTGCACTCCACTCCATTCTATTCCATTCCATTCCATTCCACTCCATTCCATTCCATTCTTTTCTTTTGACAGGATCTCACTCTGTCACACAGGCTGGAGTGCAGTGGCAGAATCTCAGCTCACATTTCATTTTACCATTCCATTCCATTCCATTTCTTTCCACTCCACTTCACTCCCCTCCACTGCGTTCCATTCCATTCCACTCCACTTCACTCCACTTCACTCCACTCCACTCTTCTCCAGTCTATACCATTCCATTCCACTGCATTGCACTCCACTCCACTCCACTCCACTCCATTCCACTTCATTACATCAAATTCCATTCCACTCCATTTCACTCCACTCCACTCCACTCCAATCCACTCCATTGCACTCCACTCCACTCCAATCCACTCCATTGCTCTTCACTGCACTCCATTCCATTCCATTCCCTTCCAATACACTCCATTATATTACATTTCTTTCTTTCAACAGGATCTCACTCTGTCACCCAGAATGGAGTGCAGTGGTAGAATCTCAGCTCATATTTCATTTCTCCATTCCATTCCATTCCATTTGATTCCATTTCATTCCATTCGCCTTCATTCCATTCCTTTCCCTTCTTTCTACTGGATCTCACCCTGTCACACAGGTTGGAGTACAGTAGCACAATCTCATCTCATATTTCATTTCACCATTCTATTCCACTCCATTCCACTCCACTCCACTCCATGCCATCCCACTCCATTTCATTCCACTCCATTCCATTCCATTCCTTTCTTTCGACAGGATCTCATTCTGTCACCCAGGCTGGAGTGCAGTGGCACGATCTCAGCTACCATTTCATTTCAGCGTTTCATTCCATTCTAATCCATTCCATTCCACTCCACTCCACTCTATTCCACTCTACTTCTCTGCATTTCATTCTATTCCGTTCCACTCAACACCACTCCACTCCACACCATCCCACTCCATCCCACTCCATCCCATTCCATTCCATTCCACCCCATTCCATTCCACTGCATTCCTCTCCACTCCACTCCACTCCATTCCATTCTTTGATCTCACTTCCATTGCATTCCTTTCTTTTGACAGGGTCTTGCTCTGTCAACCTGGCTTCAGTGCAGTGGATTAATCTCAGTGCACATTTCATTTCACCATTCTATTCAATTGCATTTATTTGCATTCCATTCCTTTCCATTCCATTCCTTTCCATTCCATTCCATTCCATTCCTTCCCATTCCACTAAACTCCGCTCTATTCCACACCACTCCACTCCAATCAATTCCATTCCATGCCATTCCATTCCATTCCCCTCCATTCCACAGCACACCACTCAATTCCATTCCAACCCATTCCATTGCACTCCATTAAACACCAAACCACTGGACTCGATTCCATTCCATTCCACTCCATTCCGTTCCCCTCCATACCATTCTAATCCACTCCATTCCTCTCCACTCCTCTGCACTCCACTCCAGTCCAGTCAACTCCACTCCACTCCATTCCATTCCACTGTATTCCATTCCACGCCATTCCATTCCATTCCTTTCTTTTGACAGGATCTCACACTGACACCCAGATTGGATTACAGTGCAACAATCTCAGCTCACAATTCATTTCAACAGACCACTTAGACTCCCACACAATAATAATGGGAGATTTTAACACCCCACTGTCAACATTAGACCGATGAATGAGACAGAAATTTAACAAGGATACTCAGGAATTGTACTCAGCTCTGCACCAAATGAAACTGATAGACATCGACAGAACTCTCCACCCCAAATCAACAGAATATGCATTCTTTTCAGCACCACAGCACACCTATTCCAAAACTGACCACATAGTTGGAAGTAAAGCTCTCTTCTGCAAATGTAAAAGAACTGAATTTATGACAAAGTCTCTCTCAGACCACAATGCAATCAAACTAGATCTCAGGATTAAGCAACTCGTTCAAAACCGCTAAACTACATGGAAATTCAACAACCTCCTCCTGAATGACTACAGGGTACATGAAGAATTGAAGGCAGAATTGAACCTTTCTTTTGATTGAGCTGTTTTGAAACACTCTTTTTGTGGAATCTGCAATTGGATATTTGGAACGCTGTGCGATCTAAGGTGGAAAAACCAATATCTTCACATAAAAACTAGACAGAGGATGTCTGACAAACTTCTTTGTGATGTGTGCATTTATCCCACAGAGTTGAAACTTACTTGCAATTGAGCAGTTTTGAAAGAACCTTTTTGTAGAACCTGCAGGTGGACATCTGGAGGGCTTTGAAGCCTATGTTGGAAAATGAAATATCTTTACATAATTAATAGAAGCATTCTGAGAAACCTCTTTGTGATGTGTGCATTCATCTCACAGAGTTGAAGATTTGTTTTGATCGAGCAGGTTTGAAACACTCTTTTGGTAGAATCTGCAAGTGGACATTTGGAGCGCTTGAGACCAATGCTAGGAAAGGAAATATCTTCACATAAAAACTAGGCAGAAGCATTCTGACAAACTTCTTTGTGATGTGTGCTTTCATCTCACAGAATTGAACCTTACTCTTCATTCAGCAGTTTTGAAACACTCTATTTGTAGAATCTGCAATTGGACATTTGGAGTGCTTTTAGGCCTGTGGTGGAAAAGGAAATATCTTCACATACAAACGAGACAGAAGCATTCTGACAAACTTCTTTATGATGTGTGCATTCATCTTATAGAGTTGAACCTTTCTTTTCATTGAGCAGTTTTGACACACTCTTTTTGTAGAATCTGCAAATGGTCATTTGGAGCGCTTTGAGGCCTATGGTGGAAAAGGAAATATCCTCTCATAAAAACTAGACAGAAGCATTCCGAGAAACTTCTTTGTGATGTGTGCATTCATCTCACAGACTCCAACTTTTCTTTTGATTGAGGAGTTTGAAAAAACTCTTTTCGTAGAATCTGCAAGTGGATATTTGGAGTGCTATACTGACTACAGTGGAAAAGGAAATATCTTCACATAAAAACTGGACAGAAGCATTCTGAAAAATCTTCCTTTTGATTGAGCAGTTTGGAAACAAGCTTTTTGTAGAATGTGCAAGTGGACATTTGGAGCGCTTTGGGACCTCTGCTGGAAACGCAAATATTTTCCCATATAAACTAGGTAGAAGCATTCTGACAAACTTCTTTGTGATATGCGCATTCATCTCACAGAGTTGAACCTTACTCTGGATGGTGCAGTTTTGAAACATCCTTTTTGTACTATCTGCACGTGGACAGTTGGAGTGTTTGAGGTCTATGGTAGAAAAGGAAATATCTTCACATAAAAACTAGACAGAAGCATTCTGAAGAATGTCTTTGTGATGTGAGTATTCATGTCACTGAGTTGAATCATTCTTTTGATTGAATAGTTTGGAAACTCCCTTAGCAGAATCTGCAAGTGGGTATTTGGAGGGCTTTGAGGCCTATGGTGGAAAAGGGAATATCTTCACACAAAAACAAGACAGAAGCATTCCGAAGAAATTCTTTGTGATGCGTGCATTCATCCCAGAAAGTTGAACCTTTCTTTTCATTAAGCAGTTTTGAAACACTCTTTTTGTAGAATCTGCAAGTGGGCAATTTGTGCATTTTGAGGCCTAAGGTGGAAAAGGAAATATTTTCACATAAAAACTAGACAGAAGCCTTCTGAAAAATTTCTTTGTGATGTGTGCATTCGTCATACAAAGTTTAACATTTCTTTTGGTTGAGCAGTTTTGAAACACTCTTTTTGTAGAATCTGCAAGTGGACAATTGAAGTGCTTTGAGGACTATGGTGGAAAAGGAAATATCTTCACTTAAGAACTAGACAGATGCATTCTGACAAATTTGCTTGTGATGTGTGCATTCATCTCACAGTGTTGAACCTGACTTTCGATTGAGCAGTTTGAAACACTCTTTTTGTAGAGTCTGCAAGTGAACATTTTGAGTGCTTTTGAGGTCTATGGTGTAGAAGGAAATATCTTCAAATAAAAAATAGACATAAGCCTTCTGACAAATGCACATACTTTATGATGTGTGCATTCATCTAACAGATTTGAAATTTACTTTTCATTGAACAGTTTTGAAACACTCTTTTTGTAGAATCTGCAAGTGGACTTTGGAGGGCTTTGAGGCCTATGGTGGAAAAGGAAATATCTTCACATAAAAACTAGACAGAAGCCTGCTGAAAAATTTATTTGTGATGTGTGCATTCATCTTACGGAGTTGAACTTTTCTTTTGATTGAGCAGTTTTGAAACACTCTTTTTGTAGAATCTGGAAGTGGATATTTGGATCGCTTTGAAGCCTATGGTGGATAACGAAATATCTTCATATAATAACTAGACAGAAGCATTATGAGAAACTTCTTTGTGATGTGTGCATTCATCTCACACTGAGTTGAGTCTTTCTTTTGATTTAGCAGCTTTGAAGCACTCTTTTTGTAAAATATGCAAGTGGACATTTGGAGCACTTTGGGGCCTATGATGGAAAAGGAAATATCTTCACATAAAAACTAGACAGAATCATTCTGAGAAAAATCGTTGTGATATGTGCATTCATCTTACAGAGTTGAAACTTTCTTTTCATTAAGCAGTTTTGACACTCTCTTTTTGTAGAATCTGCAACTAGTCATTTTGGGTTCGTTGTTGTCAATGGTGAAAAAGGAAATATCTTCACATAAAAACTAGACAGAAGGATTCTGAGAAACTTCTTTGTTATGTGTGCATTCATCTCACGGACTCGAACCTTTCTTTTGATTGAGCAGTTTGGAAACACTCTTTTTGTAGAATCTGCAAGTGGATATTTGGAGTGCTATACTGCCTCTAGTAGAAAAAGAAATATCTTCACGTAAAAACTGGACAGAAGCATTCTGAGAAACTCCTTTATGATGTGTGCATGCATCTCACAGAGTTGAACCTTTTTATTGATTGAGCAGTTTTGACACACTCTTTTTGTAGAATCTGCAATTTGACATTGGAGCCCAATGAGGCCTATGTTGGAACATGAAATAACTTCACATAGTAGCTAGACAGAAGCATCCTGAGAAACTTCCTTTTGATATGTGCATTCATCTCATGGAGGAGACACTTCCTTAGATTGAGCAGTACAGAAACACTCTTTTTGTAGAATATGCAATTGGACATTTGTAGCGCTCTGACACCCATGGTGGAAAAGGACACATCTTCCCTTAAAAACTATAGAAAAACATTCTGAAAAACTTCTTTGTGATGTGTGCATTCATCTCACAGAGTTGAACTTTCTTTTCATTGAGCAGTTTTGAAACGCCCTTTTGTAGAATCTGCAAGTGTACATTTGCGGCACTTTGAGGCATTTGTTGGAATAGGAAATATCTTCACATTAAAACTAGAGAGAAGCCTTCTGAAAAACTTCCTTGTGATGCGTGCATTCATCTTTCACAGTTGAACCTTTTTTTGATTGAGCAGTTTTGAAACACCCTTTTTGTAGAATCTGCAAGTCAACAATTGGAGCGCTTTGAGGATTATGATGGATACCGGAATATCTTTGTCTAATAACTACAAAGAAACAGTATGAGAAACTTCTTTGTGTTGTCTGCATTCTTCTCACAGAGTTGAGCCATTCTTTTGGTTGAGCAGGTTTTTCCTCTGTAAAATGTTTATTATTAAAAATTATTATTAAATAGAAAATTATTATTAAAAAGAGATTTACTCTGAGCCAAATAAGAGTGACCATGGCCCATGACAGATCCCGCACTCATGAGGCCCTGAGAACACGGGCCCAAGGTGGTTGAGCGCAGCGTAGTTTTATACATTTTGGGGAGACAGGAGACATCAATCAAATACATTTAAGATATAAATTGGTTCAGTGCAGAAAGGCGGGAAAACTTGAAGCAGAGTGCAGGTGGGGGCTCCCAGATTTATAGGTAGAATAAAAAAATTTCTGATTGGTAATTGGTTAAAAGAATTATGATCAATAGAAAGGAATGTCTGAGTTATGATAAAAGGTTTGAAGACCAAAGTTTTATCATGCAGATGAAGCCTCCAGGAAGCAGGCTTCAGAAAGAATACATTGTAAGTGTTTCTCACTTTTTAAAATTATTATTATACTTTAGGTTTTAGGGTACATGTGTGCAATGTGCAGGTTAGTTACATATGTATACATGTCCCATATTGGTGCGCTGCACCCACTAACTCGTCATCTAGCATTAGGTATATCTCCCAATTCTATCCCACCCCCACCCCCCAGTCCACAAAAGTCCCCAGAGTGTGATGTTCCCCTTCCTGTGTCCATGTGTTCTCATTGTTCAATTCCCACCTATGAGTGAGAATATGTGGTGTTTGGTTTTTTGTTCTTGGGATAGTTTACTGAGAATGATGATTTCCAATTTCATCCATGTCCCTACAAAGGACATGAACTCATCATTTTTTATGGCTGCATAGTATTCCATGGTGTATACATGCCACATTTTCTTAATCCAGTCTATCATTGCTGGACATTTGGGTTAGTTCCAAGTCTTTGCTATTGTGAATAATGCCACAATAAACATACGTGTGCATGTGTCTTTATAGCAGCATGATTTATAGTCCTTTGGATATATACCCAGTAATGGGATGGCTGGGTCAAATGGTATTTCTAGTTCTAGATCCCTGAGGAATCACCACACTGACTTCCACAAAGGTTGAACTAGTTTACAGTCCCACCAACATTGTAAAAGTGTTCCTATTTCTCCACAACCTCTCCAGCACCTGTTGTTTCCTGACTTTTTAATGATTGCCATTCTAACTGGTGTGAGAGGGTATCTCATTGTGGTTTTGATTTGCATTTCTCTGATGGCCAGTGATGCTGAGCATTTTTTCATGTGTTTTTTGGCTGCATAAATGTCTTCTTTTAAGAAGTGTCTATTCATGTCCTTCACCCACTTTTTGATGGGTTTGTTTGTTTTTTTCTTGTAAATTTGATTGAGTTCATTGTAGATTCTGGATCTTGGCCCTTTGTCAGGTGAGTAGGTTGCAAAAATTTTCTCCCATTTTGTAGGTGCCTGTTCACTCTGATGGTAGTTTCTTTTGCTGTACAGAAGCTGTTTAGTTTAATTAGATCCCATTTATCAATTTTGGCTTTTGTTGCCATTGCTTTTGGTGTTTAAGACATGAAGTCCTTGCCCATGCCTATGTCCTGAATGTTAATGCCTAGGTTTTCTTCTAGGGTTTTTATGGTTTTATGTCTAAAGTTTAAGTCTTTAATCCATCTTGAATTGATTTTTGTATAAGTGGTAAGGAAGGGATCCAGTTTCAGCTTTCTACATATGGCTAGCCAGTTTTCCCAGCACCATTTATTAAATAGGAAATCCTTTCCCCATTGCTTGTTTTTGTCAGGTTTCTCAAAGATCAGATAGTTGTAGATATGTGGCATTATTTCTGAGGGCTCTGTTCTGTTCCATTGATCTATATCTCTGTTTTGGTACCAGTACCATGCTGTTTTGGTTACTGTAGTCTTGTAGTATAGTTTGAAGTCAGGTAGTGTGATGCCTCCAGCTTTGTTCTTTTGGCTTAGGATTGACTTGGAGATGCAGGCTCTTTTTTGGTTCCATATGAACTTTAAAGTATATTTTTTCAGTTCTGTGAAGAAAGTCATTGGTAGCTTGATGGGGATGGCATTGAATCTACAAATTACCTTGGGCAGTATGGTCATTTTCACAATATCAATGCTTCCTACCCGTGAGCATGGAATGTTCTTCCATTTGTTTGTGTCCTCTTTTATTTTCTTGAGCAGTGGTTTGTAGTTCTCCTTGAAGAGGTCCTTCACATCCCTTGTAAGTTGGATTCCTTGGTATTTTATTCTCTTTGAAGCAATTGTGAATGGGAGTTCACTCATGATTTGGCTCTCTGTTTGTCTGTTATTGGTGTATAAGAATGCTTGTGATTTTTGTACATTGATTTTGTATCCTGAGACTTTGCTGAAGTTGCTTGTCAGCTTAAGGACATTTTGGGCTGAGATGATGGGGTTTTCTAGATATATAATCATGTCATCTGCAAACGGGGACAATTTGACATCCTCTTTTCCTAATTGAATACCCATTATTTCCTTCTCCTGCCTAATTGCCCTGGCCAGAATTTCCAACAATATGTTGAATAGGAGTGGTGAGAGAGGGCATCCCTGTCTTGTGCCAGTTTTCAAAAGGAATGCTTTCAGTTTTTGCCCATTCAGTATGATATTGGCTGTGGGTTTGTCATAGATGGCTCTTATTATTTTGAGATACGTCCCATCAATACCTAATTTATTGAGAGTTTTTAGCATGAATGGTTGTTGATTTTTGTCAAAGGCCTTTTCTGCATCTGTTGAGATAATCATGTGGTTTTTGTCTCTGTTTCTGTTTATATGCTGGATTATATTTACTGATTTACATAGATTGAACCAGCCTTGAATCCCAGGGATGAAGCCCACTCGATCATGGTGGATAAGCTTTTTGATTTGCTGCTGGATTTGGTTTGCCAGTATTTTATTGATGATTTTTGCATCAGTGTTCTTCAAGGATATTGGTCTAAAATTCTCCTTTTTGGTTGTGTCTCTGTCAGGCTTTGGTATCAGGATGATGCTGGCCTCATAGCAAGAGTTAGGGAGGATTCCCTCTTTTTCTATTGATTGGAATAGTTTCAGAAGGAATGGTACCAGTTCCTCCTTGTACCTCTGGTAGAATTCGGCTGTGAATCCATCTGGTCCTGGACTTTTTTTGGTTGGTAAGCTATTGATTATTGCCACAATTTCAGATCCTGTTATTAGTCTATTCAGAGATTCAACTTCTTCCTGGTTTAGTCTTGGGAAAGTGTATGTGTCGAGGAATTTATCCATTTCTTCTAGATTTTCTAGTTTATTTGCGTGAGGTGTTTGTAGTATTCTCTGATGGTAGTTTGTATTTCTGTGGGATCAGTGGTGATATCCCATTTATCATTTTTTATTGCATCTATTTGATTCTTCTCTCTTTTTTTCTTTATTAATCTTGCTAGTGGTCTATCAATTTTGTTGATCCTTTCAAAAAACCGGCTCTTGGATTCATTATTTTTTTGAAGGTTTTTTTTTTGTGTCTCTATTTCCTTCAGTTCTGCTCTGATTTTAGTTATTTCTTGCCTTCTGCTAGCTTTTGAATATGTTTGCTGTTGCTTCTCTAGTTCTTTTTATGGTGATGTTAGGGTGTCAATTTTCGATCTTTCCTGCTTTCTCTTGTGGGCATTTAGTGCTATAAATTTCCCTCTACACACTGCTTTGAATGCATCCCAGAGATTCTGGCATGTTGTATCTTTGTTCTCGTTGGTTTCAAAGAATATCTTTATTTGTGCCTTCATTTCCTTATGTACCCAGTAGTCATTCAGGAGCAGGTTGTTCAGTTTCCATGTAGTTGAGCAGTTTTGAGTGAGATTCTTAATCCTGAGTTCTAGCTTGATTGCACTGTGATCTGAGAGATAGTTTTTTATAATTTCTGTTCTTTTACTTTTATTGAGGAGTGCTTTACTTCCAAGTATGTGGTCAATTTTGTAATAGGTGTGGTGTGGTGCTGAAAAATATGTATATTCTGTTGATTTAGGGTGGAGAGTTCTGTAGATGTCTATTAGGTCCGCTTGGTGAAGAGCTGAGTTCAATTCCTGGGTATTCTTTTTGACTTTCTGTCTCGTTGATCTGTCTAATATTGACAGTGGGGTGTTAAAGTCTCCCATTATTAATGTGTGGGAGTCTAAGTCTCTTTGTAGGTCACTCAGGGTTTGCTTCATGAATCTGGGAGCTCCTGTATTGGGTGCATATAAATTTAGGATATGCACCCAAGAATTCAAAAATTCTTGTTGAATTGATCCCTTTACCATTATGTAATGGCCTTCTTTGTCTCTTTTCATCTTTGTTGGTTTAAAGTTTGTTTTATCAGAGACTAGGATTGCAACCCCTGCTTTTTTTTTGCTTTCCATTTGCTTGGTAGATCTTCCTCCATCCTTTTATTTTGAGCCTATGTGTGTCTCTGCACGTGAGATGGGTTTTCTGAATACAGCACACTGATGGGTCTTAACTCTTTATCCAATTTGCCAGTCTGTGTCTTTTAATTGGAGCATTTAGTTCATTTACATTTAAAGTTGATATTGTAATGTGTGAATTTGATCCTGTCATTATGATGTTAGCTGGTTATTTTACTCGTTAGTTGATGCAGTCTCTTCCTGGTCTCGATGGTCGTTACATTTTGGCATGATTTTGCAGCGGCTGGTACTGGTTGTGCCTTCCACGTTTAGCGCTTCCTTCAGGAGCTCTTTTAGGGCAGGCCTGGTGGTGACAAAATCTCTCAGCATTTGCATGTCTGTAAAGAATTTCATTTCTCCTTCACTTATGAGGCTTAGTTTGGCTGGATATGAAATTCTGGGTTGAAAAGTCTTTTCTTTAAGAATGTTGAATATTGCCCCCCACTCTCTTCTGGCTTGTAGAGTTTGTGCTGAGACATCCACTGTTAGTCTGATGGGCTTCCCTTTGAGGGTAACCCGACCTTTCTCTCTGGCTGCCCTTAACATTTTTTCCTTCATTTCAACTTTGGTGAATCTGAGAATTATGTGTCTTGGAGTTGCTCTTCTCGAGGAGTATCTTTGTGGTGTTCTCTGTATTTCCTGAATCTGAATTTTGGCCTGCCTTGCTAGATTGGGGAAGTTCTCCTGGATAATATCCTGCAGTGTGTTTTCCAACTTGGTTCCATTTTCCCCATCACTTTCAGGTACACCAATCAGATGTAGATTTGGTCTTTTCACATAGTCCCACATTTCTTGGAGGCTTTGCTTGTTTCTTTTTATTCTTTTTTCTCTAAACCTCCCTTCTCACTTCATTTCATTCATTTCATCTTCCATTGCTGATACCCTTTCTTCCATTTGATCGTATCAGCTCCTGAGGCTTCTGCATTCTTCATGTAGTTCTCGAGCCTTGGTTTTCAGCTCCTTCAGCTCCTTTAAGCACTTCTCTGTATTGGTTATTCTAGTTATACATTCTTCTAAATTTTTTTCAAAGTTTTCAACTTCTTTGCCTTTGGTTTGAATATCCTCCCGTAGCTCGGAATAATTTGATCATCTGAAGCCTTCTTCTCCCAGCTTGTCAAAGTCATTCTCCATCCAGCTTTGTTCCGTTGCTGGTGAGGAACTGCGTTCCTTTGGAAGAGGAGAGGTACTCTCCTTTTTAGAGTTTCCAGTTTTTCTGCTCTGTTTTTTCCCCATCTTTGTGGTTTTATCTACTTTTGGTCTTTGATGATGGTGATGTACAGATGGGATTTTGGTGTGGATGTCCTTTCTGTCTGTTAGTTTTCCTTCTAAAAGACAGGACCCTCAGCTGCAGGTCTGTTGGAGTACGTGGCCGGCATTGTGAGGTGTCAGTCTGCCCTTGCTGGTGGGTTCCTCCCAGTTTGGCTGCTCGGGGGTCAAGGGTCAGGGACCCATTTGAGGAGGCAGTCTGCCCTTTCTCAGATCTCCAGCTGCATGCTGGGAGAACTACTGCTCTATTCAAAGCTGTCAGACAGGGACATTTAAGTCTGCAGATGTTACTGCTGTCTTTTTGTTTGTCTGTGCCCTGCCCCCAGAGGTGGAGCCTACAGAGGCAGGCAGGCCCCCTTGAGCTGTGGGGGGCTCCACCCTGTCAGAGCTTCCCGGCTGCCTTGTTTACTTAAGCAAGCCTGGGCAATGGATATCACCCCTTCCCAAGCCTCACTGCCACCTTGCAGTTTGATCTCAGACTGCTGTGCTAGCAATCAGTGAGACTCTGTGGGCGTAGGACCCTCTGAGCCAGGTGCGGGATATTAATCTCCTGGTGCACTGTCTTTTAAGCTCGTCGGAAAAGCGCAGTATTTGGGTGGGAGTGACCCGATTTTCCAGGTGCCCTCTGTCACCCATTTCTTTGACTAGGAAAGAGAACTCCCCGACCCCTTGCGCTTCCCGAGTGAGGCAATGCCTCAGCCTTCTTCGGCTCGTGCACGGTGTGTGCACCCACTGACCTGTGCCCACTGTCTGGCACTCCCTAGTGAGATGAACCCGGTAGATCAGATGGAAATGCAGAAATCAACCGTCTTCTGCGTTGCTCATGCTGGGAGCTGTAGACCAGAGCTGTTCCTATTCGGCCAGCTTGGCTTCTGCCCCCCGGTTGAGGAGGTTTGAAAAATTCTCTTTGTAGAATCTGTAAGTGGGCATTTGGAGCGCTTTGAGGCCTATGGTGGAAAAAGAAATATCTTCCCATAAAAACTAGACAGAAGCATACTGAAAAACATCTTTGTAGTGTGTCCATTCATCTCACAGTGTTGAACCTTACTTTCGATTGAGCAGTTTTGGAACACTCTTTTTGTAGAATCTGCAAGTGGACATTTGGAGCGCTTTGAGGCCTATAGCGTGTAACCAAATATCTTCATATAATAACTAGACAGAAGCATTATGAGAAACTTCTTTGTGATGTGTGCATTCATCTCACACTGAGTAGAACCTTTCTTTTGACTGAGCAGCTTTGAAACACTCTTTTTGTAGATTCTGCAAGTGGACATTTGGAGTGATTTGAGGCCTATGGTGGAAAAGGAAATATCTTCACATTAAAACCAGATAGAAGCATTCTGACAAAACTCTTTGTGATGTGTGCATTCATCCCACAGGGTTGAGCCTTTCTTTTTTTGAGCAGTTTTGAAACCCTCTTTTTGTAGAATCTGCAAGTGGACAATTGGAGCACTTTGAGGCCTATAGTGGAAAAGGAAACATCTTCACATAAAAACTAGACAGAAGTCTTCTGGAAAACTTCTTTTTGATGTGTTCATCCATCTTAGAGTGTTGAACCTTTCTTTTGATTGAGCACTTTTGAAACTCTATTTTTGTAGAATCTGCAGGTGGACATTTGGAGTGCTTTGAGGATTATGGTGGAGAAAGAAATATCTTCCTATAATAACTAGACAGAAGCATGATGAGAAACTTCTTTGTGTTGTGTGAGTTCATCTCACACTGAGTTGAATATTTCTTTTGATTCAGCAGCTTTGAAACACTCTTTTTGTGAAATCAGCAAGTGAATATTTGGAGCGCTTTGACGCCTATGGTGGAAAATGAAATATGTTCACATAAAAACAAGACAGAAGCATTCTGACAAACTTCTTTATGATGTGTGCATTCATCTCACAGAGTTGAACCTTACTTTTCATTGAGCAGTTTTGAAACACTCTTTTTGTAGAATCTGCAATTGGATAATTGGAACTCTCCGAGGCCAATGGTGGAAACGGAAATATCTTCACGTAAAAACTAGAGAGAAGCATTCTGACAAACTTCTTTCTGATGAGAGCATTCATCTCACAGAGTTGAACCTTTCTTTTGGTTGAGCAATAGAACCTTTCTTTTTGTAGAATCTGCAAGTGGACATTTGGAGACCTTTGAGGCCTATGATGGGAAAGGACATATCTTCACATAAAAACTACACAGAAGCATTCTGACAAAGTTCTTTGTGATGTGTGCATTCATCTCACAGAGTTGAACCTTTCTTTTGTTTGAGCAGCTTTGAAACACTCTTTTTGTACAATCTGCAAGTGGACATTTGTAGTCCTTTGAGGCCTATAGTGGAAAAGGCCTTATCTTCACTGAAAAACTAGACAGAAGCATTCTGACAAACTTCTTTGTGATGTGTGCATTCATCTCAAAGAGTTGAACCTTTCTTTTGATTGGTCAGTTTTGAAACACTCTTTTTATAGAATCTGCAAGTGGAGATTTGGAGTGCTTTGAGGCCTATGGTGGAAAAGGAAATATCTTCACATAAAAACTGGACAGAAGCATTCTGACAAACTTCTACATGATGTGTGCATTCATCTCACAGAGTTGTAACTTTGTTGTGTTGAGCAGTTTTGAAAATCTCTTTTTATGCAACCTGAAATTGGACAATTAGAGTGCTTTGAGGCCTATTGTGTGAAAGGAAATATCTTCACCTAAAAACCACTCAGAAGAATTCTGACAACCTTCCTTGTGATATGTGTGTTCATCTCATAGAGTTGAACCTTACTTTTCACTGAGTAGTTCTGAAACCCTCTGTTTGTACTCTCCAAAAGTGGATATTTGAAGTTCTTTGAGGCCTATGGTAGAAAAGGTAATATCTTCACTTAAAAACTAGACAGAAGCATTCTGACAAATTTGCTTGTCATGTGTTCATTAGTCTCACCAAGTTGAACCTTACTTTCAATTGAATAGTTTTGACACACTCTTTTTGTAGAATCTGCAAGTGGACATTGTGAGGGCTTTGAGGCCCACGGAGGAAAAGTTGATATCTTCACATAAAAAATAGACAGAAGCATTCTGACAAACTTCTTTGGATGTGTGCATTCATCTCACAGATTTGAAACTTACTTTCCATTGAGCAGTTTTGAAACACTCTTTTTATAGAATCTGCAAGTGGACATTTAGAGTGCTTTGAGGCCGATGGTGGAAAAGGAAGTACCTTGACATAAAAACTAGACAGAAGCATTCTGACAAACTTCTTTGTGATATGTGCATTCATCTCACAGATTTGGACCTTACTTTTGATTGAGCAGCTTTGAAACAACCTTTCTGTACTATCTGCAAGTGGATATTTGGTTTGCTTTGAGGCCTATGATGCAAAAGGAAATATCTCCACATAAGATCTAGACAGAAGCATTCTGAGGACTTTCTTTGTGATGCGTGCATTAATCTCACAGAGTTGAACCTTACTTTCAATTGAGCACTTTTGAAACACTCTTTTTGTAGAATCTGCAAGTGGACATTTGGAGCGCTCTGCGGCCTATGGTGGATAAAGAAATATCTTCATACTATAAGTAGACAGAAGAATTATGAGAAACTTCTCTGTGATGTGCACATTTATCTCACAGAGTTGAAATTTACTTTTCATTGAACAGTTTTGAAACACTCTTTTTGTGGAATCTGCAAGTGGACAATTGGAGAGCTTTGGGGCTAAGGTCGAAAAGGAAATATCTTCACATAAAAACTTGACAGAAACTTCTGACAAACTTCTTTGTGATTTGTGCATTCATCTTACGGAGTTCAAACTTTCTTTTGATTCAGCAGCATGGAAACCCTCTTTTTGCAGAATCTGCAAATGGACATTTGGAGCGCTTTGAGACCTATGGTGAAAAAGGAAATATCTTAACATAAAAAATAGACAGAAGCATTCTGACAAACTTCTTTGTGTTGGGTGCATTCATCTCACAGAGTTGAACCTTATTTTTCATTGAGCAGTTTTGAAACACTGTTTTTGAAGAATCTGTATGAGGACTTTGGAGCATTTTGAGGCCTATGGTGGATAACGAAATATCTTCATATACTAACTAGACAGAAGCATTCTGAAAAACTTGTTTGTGATGTGTGCATTCATCTCACAGATTTGAACTGTTCTTTTGATTGAGCAACTTTGAAAAACTCTTTTTGTAGAATCTGCAAGAGGACATTTGGAGCGTTTTGAGGCCTACGGCGGAAAAGGAAATATATTCACATAAAAACAAGACAGAATCATTCTGACAAACTTTTTTGTGATGTGTGCATTCATCTCACAGAGTTGAACCTTTCTTTTGATTGAACAGTTTGGAAACACTCTTTTTGAAGTATCTGCAAGTGGATATTTGGAGCGATTTTAGGTGTTTGGTGGAAAAGGAAATATCTTCACATAAAAACTAGACAGAAGCATTCTGACAGCCTTCCTTGTGATAAGTGTATTCATCTCAGATAGGTGAACCTTACTTTTGATTGGGCAGTTTTCAAGCACTCTTCTTGTAATATCCGCAAGTGGACTTTCGGAGTGCTTTGAGGCCATTGGTGGAAAAGGAAATATCTTCACTTAAGAACTACACAGAAGCATTCTGACTAATTTCTTTGTGATGGGTGCATTCATTGCATAGAGTTGAACCTTACCTTCGATTGAGCAGTTTTGAAACACTCTTTTTGAAGAATGTGCAAGTGGATATTTGGAACACAAGAGACCTATGTTGGAAAAGGAAATATCTTCACATAAAAACTAGAGAGAAGCATTCTGAAAAACTCCTTTGTGATCTGTGCATTCACCTCACACAGTTGGACCTTACTTTTCATTGAGCAGTTTGGAAACACTCGTTTTGTAGTATCTGCAAGTGGATATTTTTAGCACTTTGAGGCCTACGGTGGAAAAGGAAATATCTTCACATAAAAATAAGACAGAAGCATTCTGACAAACTTCTTTGTGATGTGTGCATTCATCTCACAGAATTGAACCTTTCTTTTGATTGGTCAGTTTTGAAACACTCTTTTTGCAGATCTGCAAGTGGACATTCGGACAGCTTTGAGGCCTATGGTGGAAAAGTGAATATCTTCACATAAAAACCAGACAGATGCATTCTGACAAACTTCTTCGTGATGTGTGCATTAATCTCACAGAGTTGAAATTTAATTTTCATTGACGAGTTTTGATACACTCTTTTTGTAGAATCTTCCAGTGGACATTTGGAGCACTTTGAGGCCTATGGTGTAAAATGAAATATCTTCACATGAAAACTAGACAGAAGCATTCTGGGAAACTTCTTTGTGATGTGTGCATTCATCTCACAAAGCTGAAACTTTCTTTTGATTGAGGAGCTTTGAAACACACTTTTTGTAGAATTTGCAAGTGAACATTTGGAGCGCTTTTGCACCTATGGTAGGAAAGGAAATATCTTAACATAAAAACTAGACAAAAGCATTCTGACAAACTTCTTTGTGATGTGTGCGTTCATTTCACACATTCTGCCTAGTTCTTATATGAGGATATTTCCTTTTCCACCAAAGGCCTTTAAGTGCTCCAAATGTTCACTTGCAGATTGTACAAAAGAGTATTTCAAAGCTGCTCAATCAAAAGAAAGGTTCAACTCTCTCAGATGAATGCACACATTACAAAGTAGTTCATCAGAATGCTTCTGTCCAGTTTTTTTGTGAAGGTATTTTCTTTTCCACCATAGGCCTCAAAGCACTCAAATGTCCCCTTACAGATACTGCAAAAAGTGGTTTTCAGAACTGATCAAAGAAAAGTAAGCTTCAATTCTATGCAATGAATCCACACACCACATAAAATTTTTTAAGAATGCTTCTGTCTAGTTTTTATGTGAAGATAATTCCATTTCCACCACAGGCCTCCAAGCGCTCCAAATTTCCACTTGCAGATACTACAAACAGAGTGTTTTAAAGCTGCTCAATCAAAAGTAAGGTTCAACTCTGTGAGGTGAATACACACATCACAAAGAAGTTTGTCAGAATGCTTCTGTCTAGTATTTATGTGAAGATATTTCCTTTTCCATCATAGGCCTCAAAGAGGTCCAAATGTCCACTTGCCGATTATACATAAAGAGGGCTTCCAAACTCCTCAATCAAAAGGAAGGTTCAACTCTTTGAGATAAGTGCACACATCACAAAGAAGTTTCCCAGAATGATTCTGTCCAGTTTTTATGTGAAGATATTTCCTTTTCCACCATAGGCCTCAAAGCACTCCGAATCTCCACTTGCAGATTCTATAAAAAGAGTGTCTCAAAACTGACCAATCAAAAGAAAGGTTCAACTCTTTGAGATGAATGCACACATCACAAAGATGTTTGTCAGAATGCTTCTGTCTAATTTTTACGTGAAGATATTTCTTTTTCCACCATAGGCCTCAAAGCGCTCCAAATGTTCAATTGCAGATTCTACAAAAAGAATGTTTCAAAGCTGCTCAATCAAAAGAAAGGTTCAACTCTTTCAGGTGAATGAACACATTGCAAAAAGCTTGTCAGAAAGTTTCTGTCTAGTTGTTATGTGAAAATATTTCCTTTTCCACCATAGGCCATAAAGCGCTCAAAATGCCCACTTGCAGATTCTACATAAAGAGTGCTTCCAAACTCCTCAATCAAAAGGAAGGTTCAACTCTGTGAGATGAATTCACACATCACAAAGAAGTTTCTCAGAATGCTTCTGTCCAGTTTTTATATGAAGATATGTCCTTTTCCACCATAGGCCTCAAAGCACTCCAAACCTCCACTTGCAGACTCTGCAAAAAGAATGTTTCAAAACTGCTCAATGAAAAGTAAGTTTCAACTTTGTGAGATTAATGCACACATCTAAAAGATGTTTGTCAGAATGCTTCTGTCTAGTTTTTATGTGAAGAATTTCCTTTTCCACCATAGGCCTCAAAGCACTCCAAATGTCCACTTGCAGATCCTACAGAAACAGTGTTTCAAAACTGCTGAATGAAAAGTAAGTTTCATCTGTGTGATCTGAATGCGCATATCACTAAGAAGGTTCTCAGATTGCTTCTGTCTAGTTCCTAAACGAAGATATTTCCTTTTCCACCAAAGGCCTCAAAGCAATCCGAAAGTCCACTTGCGTATATTACATAAAGGGTGCTTCCAAACTGCTCAATCAATATTAAGGTTCAACTCTGTGAGATGAATGCACATATCACAAAGAAGGTTGTCAGAATGTTCCTATCTAGTTTGTATGTGAAGATATTTCCTTTTCCACCACACACCTAAAAGCGCTCCAAATGTCCACTTGCAGATTCTACAAAAAGAGTGTTTCCAAACTGCTCAATCAAAACAAAGCTTCAACTCTGTGAGATGAGTGCACATATCACACAGAAATTTGTGAGAATGCTTCTGTCTAGTTTTTATGGGAAGATATTTCCTTTTCTGCCATAGGCCTCAAAGCGTTCCCAATGTCACCTTGCAGATTCTACAAAAACAGGGTTTCAAAGCTGCTCAATCAAAACAGATGTTCAACTCTCTGAGATGAATTCACAAATCACAAATTTTGTCATAATGCTTCTGTCTATTTTTTTTGTGAAGATATTTCCTTTTCCACCAGAGGCCTCAAAGCGCTTCAAATGTCCCCTTGCAGATACTACAAAAAGTTTGTTTCAAATCAGCTCAATGAAAAGTAAGTTTCAACTCTGTGAGATGAATGTATGCATCACTTAGAAGTTTTTTGGAATGCTTCTATCTAATTTTTATATGAAAATACTTCCTTTTCCACCATAGGCCTAAATGGGCTCCAAATGTCCACTTGCAGAATCTACAAAAAGATTGTTTCAAAACTACTCAATGAAAAGTAAGATTCAGCTCTGAGAGATGAATGCACACATCAAAAAGAAGTTTCTCAGAGTGACTCTGTCTGGTAATTATATGAAGATATTTCCTTCTCTACCATTGGCCTGTAAGCGCTCTGAATGTCTACATGCATATTGTACAAAAAGAGGGTTTCAAAGCTGCTCAATCAAAACAAATGTTCACTTCAGGGGGATGAATGCACACATCAGAAAAAAGTTGGTCAGAATGTTTCTGTCTAGTTTTTATGTGAAAATATTACGTTTTCCACCATAGGACTCAAAGCGCACGAAATGTTCACTTGCAGATTCTACATAAAGAGTGCTTCCAAGCTGCTCAATCAAAACGAAGGCTCAACTCTGTGAGATAAATGTACACATCACAGAGAAGTTTCTCAGAGTGCTTCTGTCTAGTTTTCATGTCAAGATATTTCCTTTTCCATCGTAGTACTCAAAGCGCCCCAAATGTCCACTTGCAGATTATACAAAAAGAGTGTTTCAAAAATGCTAAATGATGCCTCCAGCTTTGTTCTTTTGGCTTAGGATTGACTTGGCGATGCGGGCTCTTTTTTGGTTCCATATGAAGTTTAAAGTAGTTTTTTTCCGCTCCCTCTCCCTCTCCCTCTCCCTCTCCCTCTCCCTCTCCCTCTCCCTCTCCCTCTCCCTCTCCCTCTCCCTCTCCCTCTCCCTCTCCCCTCTCCCCTCTCCCCTCTCCCCTCTCCCCTCTCCCCTCTCCCCTCTCCCCTCTTTTTTCGGTCTCCCTCTCCTTCTTTTTTCGGTCTCCCTCTGTTGCCGAAGCTGGACTGTACTGCCGGGATCTCGGCTTGCTGCAACCTCCCTGCCTCGGGCTCCTGTGACTCTCCTGCCTTGGCCTGCCGAGTGCCTGGGATTGCAGGCGCGCGCCGCCACGCCTGAATGGTTTTTGTATTTTTGGTGGAGACGGGGTTTCGCCGTGTTGACCGGGCTGGTCTCCAGCTCCTGGCCTCGAGTGATCTGCCTGCCGCGGCCTCCCGAGGTGCTGGGATTGCAGACGGAGTCTCGCTAACTCAATGCTCAATGGTGCTCAGGCTGGAGTGCAGTGGTGTGATCTCGGCTCTCTGCAACCTCCACCTACCAGCCTCCTGCCTTGGCCTCTTAAAGTGCTAAGATTACAGCCTCTGCCCCACCGCCACCCCGTCTAGGAAGTGAGGAGCGTCTCTGCCTGGCCGCCCATCGTCTGGGATGTGAGGAGCCCCTCTGCCCGGCCGCCCTATCTGGGAGGTGAGGAGCGCCTCTGCCCGGCCGCCCATCATCCGGGATGTGAGGAGCGCCTCTGCCCGGCTGCCACCCCGTCTGGGAGGAAGTGAGGAGCGCCTCTGCCCGGCTGCCCCGTCTGGGAGATGAGGAGCACCTCTGCCCGGCCGCCCCGTCTGGGAGGAAATGAGGAGCGCCTCTGCCCTGTTGCCCTATCTGGGAAGTGAGGAGCGCCTCTGCCTGGCCTCCACCCCGTCTGGGATGTGAGGAGCGCCTCTGCCCGGCTGCCACCCCATATGGGAAGTGAGGAGCGCCTCTGCCCAGCCGCCCCTTCTGGGAGGTGAGGAGCGCCTCTGCCCAGCCGCCCCGTCTGGGAGGTGAGGAGTGCCTCTGCCCGGCCGCCCCGTCTGGGAGGTGAGGAGCGCCTCTGCCTGGCCGCCACCCCGTCTGGGAGGAAGTGAGGAGCACCTCTGCCCAGCTGCCCCATCTGGGAAGTGAGGAGCGCCTCTGCTCGGCTGCCACCCCCTATGGGAAGTGAGGAGCGCCTCTGCCCGGCCGCCCACTCTGGGAAGTGAGGAGCGCCTCTGCCCGGCCGCCCACTCTGGGAAGTGAGGAGCGCCTCTGCCCGGCCGCCCACTCTGGGAGGTGAGGAGTGCCTCTGCCCGGCCGCCCCGTCTGGGAGGTGAGGAGCGCCTCTGCCTGGCCGCCACCCCGTCTGGGAGGAAGTGAGGAGCACCTCTGCCCAGCTGCCCCATCTGGGAAGTGAGGAGCGCCTCTGCCCGGCTGCCACCCCCTATGGGAAGTGAGGAGCGCCTCTGCCCGGCCGCCCACTCTGGGAAGTGAGGAGCGCCTCTGCCCGGCCACCCACTCTGGGAAGTGAGGAGCGCCTCTGCCCGGCCGCCCACTCTGGGAGGTGAGGAGTGCCTCTGCCTGGCCGCCCCGTCTGGGAGGTGAGGAGCGCCTCTGCCTGGCCACTCCGTCTGGGAAGGGAGGAGCGCCTCTGCCCGGCCACCCCGTCTGGGAGGTGAGGAGCGCCTCTGCCCGGCTGCCACCCCGTCTGGGAGGAAGTGAGGAGCACCTCTGCCCGGCTGCCCCATCTGGGAAGTGAGGAGCGCCTCTGCCCGGCCGCCACCCCATATGGGAAGTGAGGAGTGCCTCTGCCTGACCACTCCGTCTGGGAGGTGAGGAGCGCCTCTGCCCGGCCGCCCCGTCTGGGAGGTGAGGAGTGCCTCTGCCCGGCCGTCACCCCGTCTGGGAGGAAGTGAGGAGCACCTCTGCCCGGCTGCCCCGTCTGGGAGATGAGGAGCACCTCTGCCCGGCCACCCCGTCTGGGAGATGAGGAGCACCTCTGCCCGGCCGCCCCGTCTGGGAAGTGAGGAGTGCCTCTGCCCGGCTGCCACCCCGTCTGGGAGGAAGTGAGGAGCACCTCTGCCCGGCCGCCCCCTCTGGGAAGTGAGGAGCGCCTCTGCCTGGCCGCCACCCCGTCTGGGAGGAAGTGAGGAGCGCCTCTGCCTGGCTGTCCCATCTGGGAAGGGAGGAGCACCTCTGCCCGGCCGCCACACCGTCTGGGAAGTGAGGAGCGCCTCTGCCTGGCCGCCACCCCGTCTGGGAGGAAGTGAGGAGCACCTCTGCCCAGCTGCCCCATCTGGGAAGTGAGGAGCGCCTCTGCCCGGCTGCCACCCCCTATGGGAAGTGAGGAGCGCCTCTGCCCGGCCGCCCACTCTGGGAAGTGAGGAGCGCCTCTGCCCGGCCACCCACTCTGGGAAGTGAGGAGCGCCTCTGCCCGGCCGCCCACTCTGGGAGGTGAGGAGTGCCTCTGCCTGGCCGCCCCGTCTGGGAGGTGAGGAGCGCCTCTGCCTGGCCACTCCGTCTGGGAAGGGAGGAGCGCCTCTGCCCGGCCACCCCGTCTGGGAGGTGAGGAGCGCCTCTGCCCGGCTGCCACCCCGTCTGGGAGGAAGTGAGGAGCACCTCTGCCCGGCTGCCCCATCTGGGAAGTGAGGAGCGCCTCTGCCCGGCCGCCACCCCATATGGGAAGTGAGGAGTGCCTCTGCCTGACCACTCCGTCTGGGAGGTGAGGAGCGCCTCTGCCCGGCCGCCCCGTCTGGGAGGTGAGGAGTGCCTCTGCCCGGCCGTCACCCCGTCTGGGAGGAAGTGAGGAGCACCTCTGCCCGGCTGCCCCGTCTGGGAGATGAGGAGCACCTCTGCCCGGCCACCCCGTCTGGGAGATGAGGAGCACCTCTGCCCGGCCGCCCCGTCTGGGAAGTGAGGAGTGCCTCTGCCCGGCTGCCACCCCGTCTGGGAGGAAGTGAGGAGCACCTCTGCCCGGCCGCCCCCTCTGGGAAGTGAGGAGCGCCTCTGCCTGGCCGCCACCCCGTCTGGGAGGAAGTGAGGAGCGCCTCTGCCTGGCTGTCCCATCTGGGAAGGGAGGAGCACCTCTGCCCGGCCGCCACACCGTCTGGGAAGTGAGGAGCGCCTCTGCCTGGCTGCCCCATCTGGGAAGGAAGGAGCACCTCTGCCCGGCCGCCACACCGTCTGGGAAGTGAGGAGCGCCTCTGCCTGGCTGCCCCATCTGGGAAGGGAGGAGCACCTCTGCCCAGCCGCCACACCGTCTGGGAAGTGAGGAGCGCCTCTGCCTGGTCGCACCGTCTAGGAGGTGAGGAGCGCCTCTGCCTGGCCGCCCTGTCTGGGAGGTGAGGAGCGCCTCTGCCTGGCCGCCACCCCATCTGGGAGGAAGTGAGGAGCGTCTCTGCCCGGCCGCCCCGTCTGGGAAGTGAGGAGCGCCTCTGCCCGGCCGCCCCCTCTGGGAAGTGAGGAGCGCCTCTGCTCGGCCGCCCCGTCGGGGAAGGGAGGAGCGCCTCTGCCCGGCCGCCCCGTCTGGGAGGTGAGGAGCGCCTCTGCCCGGCTGCCACCCAGTCTGGGAGGAACTGAGGAGCGCCTCTGCCCGGGCGGCCCCGTCGGGGAAGTGAGGAGCGCCTCTGCCCGGCCGCCCCGTCTGGGAGGAGAGGAGCGCCTCTGCCCGGGCGGCCCCGTCTGGGAAGCGAGGGGTGCCTCTGCCCAGCCGCCCTGTCTGGGAGGTGAGGAGCGCCTCTGCCCGGCTGCCCTGTCTGGGAGGTGTACCCAACAGCTCCGAAGAGACAGCGACCATCGGGAGCCGGCCATGAGGACGATGGCGGTTTTGTTGAAGAGAAGGGGAGGAAGTGTGGGGAAAGGAAGGAGAGATCAGATTGTTGCTGTGTCTGTGTAGAAAGGGGTGGGCATAGGAGACTCCATTTTGTTCTGACTAGGAGAAATTCTTCTGCCTTGGGATGCTGTTGATCTATGGCCTTTCCCCCAGCCCCCTGCTCTCTGAAACATGTGCTGTGTCAACTCAGGGTTAAATGGATTAAGGGTGGTGCAAGATGTGCTTTGTTAAACAGATGCTTGAAGGCAGCATGCTCTTTAAGAGTCATCACCACTCCCTAATCTCAAGTACTCAGGGGCACAAACACTGCAGAAGGCCGCAGGGTCCTCTGTCTAGGAAAACCAGAGACCTTTGTTCATGTGTTTATCTCCTGACCTTCTCTCCACTATTATCCTATGACCCTGCCATATCCCCCTCTCCGAGAAACACCCAAGAATGATCAATAAATACTTCAGAAATTAAAAAAAAAAAAAAAAAAAAAAAAAAAGAATTCAGAACAAAGGGGCCACTCACCCCTTTTGGAGTGTTCTGTTTTCTTTGTGAAGTTTCAAGAGTCATGGGCGGATTCTTCTTATATCTAAAGCTGTGTTTTCCTGTATTGCATGACCTGACCTCTTTGGCTCTGGGGGAACCAGAGATGACCTTGCACTGTGAGAGGATTTGACCTTGGAGCATGTAACGGCAGATGAGAACTACGAAGTTACGGGTGGCTGAGCACAGTTTACAGGAAGTGGTCTTGGCTGTTTTCTTTTCTCTCCTAAGAAATTGTTGTTTAAGGATCCTAATTCTAGTTCGGAGATGCATTCTGAAGGGTCTTCTCTATTGCTTTTTCTACCATAATTAATCTCAATTCGGTTTGTCTGTGTGCATTTGTCTGAGGAACTGAACTGTTGTTTTCATAGGCAAATGAGAAACTGAGTTTTCTGAGCTCCAAAGAGAAAGGACATTTGCTCTTCCCAGCGAAAGGCGCCCCTGGGTGACCAGGGGCCTCGTGGGAGTGTCTGGGGAGTTGACCCCTTGCAACATGCAGTGGCCCTGCAGGAAAATCCCCAACAAAAATTAATTTTAAAAATGGGTCATCCAGGAAATGCATATAAGGGCTGATCACCTGGCATTTTGAGCCCTCTCAGAGGTCATAGACCTCTGGAGAGAGAAACTGAGATACATAAGAGGCTGGAAATAACTCAGTGATGACACACTGTGGAGTCCTGCCCACAAGCAGCTCACATCAATCCACCACACAAAAACCCTAGGCCACAGCTCAATTCTTCCTTTTAAGAAAAAAAAAAAAAAGTGGGAAACAAATAATCTGAGAATGAGGAGAAAGCAGGGAGAATGACCCCTTCAGGGCACCTTATTGGTTTTACGGCACCTCTATTTGCCGGAGCAAGATGGAAGTAATACATCTTTGTGCACATTTACATTAAGGAAAAAGAGCCCTAAGGTCAACCGGCAAATTCTAGAGTTCCTAGTCCCTTTTTCTCTATTTTCCTTTCTGCCATGCTTTAAGTCTGCTGTTATTTTTCCACTGAGATAAAACCACTGTTTGGATCTAACAGTTTTTTGGGTTTTTCTTGCAAGCTGGCAAATTTGTATTTATCTCATGGCTAAAGTACTGGAGTAAAAGTTATAGAATCTGTGTGTGTGTATGTGTGTATGTACATGTACATGTGTATATATTTGAAGACCTTTATGATAGATGTCTATAATTTTATGTTCAATTGTTAATTAAATTCATTTTAATTTCCCTCCAAAAAAAAAAAAAAAAAAAAAAAAAAAAAAAAGTAGTTTTTTTCCAATTCTGTGAAGACACTACCTGACTTCAAACTATACTACAGGGCTACAGTAACCAAACCAGCATGGTTCTGGTACCAAAACAGAGATATATATCAATGGAACAGAAGAGAGCCGTCACAAATAATGCCACATATCTATAACTATCTGATCTTTGACAAACCTGACAAAAACAAGAAATGGGGAAAAATTCCCCATTTAATGAATGGTGCTGGGAAAACTGGCTAGCCATATGTAGAAAGCTGAAACTGGATCTCTTCCTTACACCTTATACATAAATCAATTCAAGATGGATTAAAGACTTAAATGTTAGACCTAAAACCATAAAAACCCTAGAAGAAAACCTAGGTATTACCATTCAGGACATAGGCATGGGCAAGGACTTCATGTCTAAAACACCAAAAGCAATGGCAACAAAAGCCAAAATTGACAAATTGGATCTAATTAAACTAAAGAGCTTCTGCACTGCAAAGGAAACTACCATCAGAGTGAACAGGCAACCTACAAAATGGGAGAAAATTTTCGCAACCTACTCATCTGACAAAGGGCTAATATCCAGAATCTACAATGAACTCCAACAAATTTACAAGAAAAAAACAAACAACCCCATCAAAAAGTGGGCGAAGGACATGAACAGACACTTCTGAAAAGAAGACATTTATGCAGCCAAAAAACACATGAAAAAAGGCTGACCATCACTGGCCATCAGAGAAATGCAAATCAAAACCACAATGAGATACCATCTCACACCAGTTAGAATGGCAATCACTAAAAAGTCAGGAAACAACAGGTGCTGGAGAGGATGTGAACACTTTTACACTGTTGGTGGGACTGTAAACTAGTTCAACCCTTGTGGAAGTCAGTGTGGCGATTCCTCAGGGATCTAGAACTAGAAATTCCGTTCGACCCAACCATCGCATTACTGAGTATATACCCAAAGGACTATAAATCACGCTGCTATAAAGACACATTCACACGTATGTTTATTGCAGCATTATTCATAATAGCAAAGACTTGGAACCAACCCAAATGTCCAACAATGATAGACTGGATTAAGAAAATGTGGCACATATACACCATGGAATACTATGCAGCCATAAAAAATGATGAGTTCATGTCCTTTGTAGGGACATGGATGAAATTGGAAATCATCATTCTCAGTAAACTATCACAAGAACAGAAAACCAAACACCGCATATTCTCACTCATAGGTGGGAATTGAACAATGAAAACACATGGACACAGGAAGGGGAACATCACACTTTGGGGACTGTTGTGGGGTCGGGGTAGGAGGGAGGGATAATTTTGGGAGATATACCTAATGCTAGATGACGAGTTAGTGGGTGCAGCGCACCAGCATGGCACACGTATACATATGTAACTTACCTGCACATTGCGTTCATGTACCATAAAACTTAAAGTATAATAATAAAAAAAAGCATCTGCAAGTGGACAAATGGAGTGCTTTGTGGCATATGGTGGAAAAGGAAATATCTTCATATAAAAACTAGACATAAACGTTCTGAGAAACTTCTTGGTGATGTGTGTATTCATCTTACAGACTTGAAATTTTCTTTTGATTGAGCAGCTTTGAAACACTCTTTTTTAGAATCTGCAAGTGGACATTTGGAGCATTTGAGGCCTATGGTGAAAAAGGAAATATCTTCACATAAAAACTAGACAGAAGCATTCTGACCACCTTCTTTGTTATGTGTGCATTCATCTCACAGAGATGAACCTTCCTTTTGTTTGAGCACATTTGAAGCACTCTTTTTGTGGAATCTGCATGTGGACATTTGGAGCGCTTTCGGGCCTATGGTGGAAAAAGTAATATCTTCACTTAAAAACTAGACAGAAGCATTCTGACAAACTTCTTTGTGATGTGTGCATTCATCTCACAGAGTTGAACGTTACCTTACATTGAGCAGATTGAAACCCTCTTTTCGTAGTATCTGCAAGGGGACATTTGGAGAGCTTTGAGGCCGATGGTGGAAAGCTAAATATCTTCATATAAAAACTAGATAGAAGCATTCTGACAAAGTTCTTTGTGTTATGTGCATTCATCTCACGGAGTTGGACCTTACTTTTGATTGAGCAGTTTTGAATCACCATTTTGGTACTACCTGCAAGTGGACATTCGGAGTGTTTTGAGACCTATGGTGGAACAGGAAGTATCTTCACATAAGAACTAGGCAGAAGCATTGTGAGAAATTTTTTGTGATGTGTGCATTCATCTCACGGAGTTGAACCTTTCTTTTGATTTAGCTGCTTGGAAACACTCTTTTTGTACAATCTGCAAGTGGACATTTGGAGTGCTTTGGGGCCTATGGTGGAAAAGGAAATATCTTTACATAAAAACTAGAAAGAAGCATTCTGACAAACTTTTTGGTGATGTGTGCAGTTATCTCACAGAATTGAACGTTACTTTTCATTGAGTAGTTTTGAAACACTCTTTGTAGATTCTGCAATGGACATTTGGAGCGCATTTAGGCCTAAGGTGGAAAAGGAAATAGTTTCACATAACAACTAGACAGAAGGATTCGGAAAAATTTCTATGTGATATGTGCCTTCATCTCACAGTGTTGAAAATTAATCTTCATTGAGCCTTTTTGAAACTTTTTTTGTAGAATCTGCAAGTGGACATTTGGAGTCCTTGGAGGCCTATTGTGGATAAAGAAATATCTTCACAAAATAACTAGACAGAAGCATTCTGAGAAAATTATTTTTGATGCGTGCATTCATCTCACCGAGTTGAACCTTACTTTTCATTAAGCAGTTTTGAAACACTCTTTTTGTAGATTCTGTAAGTGGACATTTGGCGTGCTTTGAAGCCTATGATTATCAAAAAAACTTCAAATAATAACCAGACAGAAGCATTCTGAGACAAATCTTTGTGAAGTGTACATTCATCTCACAGCATTGAAATTTTTTGATTGAACTCTTTTTGCAGCATCTGCAAGTGGACATTTGAAGCGCTTTGAGGCGTATGGTGGAAAAGGAAATATGTTCACAAAAAAATGGACAGAAGCATTCTGGCAAACTTATTTGTGATGTGTACATTCATCTCACAGAGTTGAACCTTACTTCTCATTGAGCAGTTTTGAAACCCTCTTTTTGTGGGATCTGCAATTGGACATTTGGAGCGCTTTGAGGCCTATGGTGGATAACAAAATATCTTCATATAATAACTATACTGAAGCAGTCAGAGAAACTTCTTTGTGATTTGTGGCATCAGCTCACAGAGTTGAGCTTTTCTTTAGATTGAGCTGTTTTGAATCAGTCTTTTTTGTAGAATCTGCAACTGGACATTTGCAGCGCTTTGAGGCTTTTGGTGGGGAATGATATAACTTCATATAATAACTATAGAGAAGAATTATGGGAAACTTTTTTTGATGTGTGCATTCATCTCACAAAGAGTTGAAACTTTCTTTTATTGATGAGCTTTGAAACACTCTTTTTGTAGAATCTGCAAGTGGATATTTGGAGAGCTTTGAGGTCTTTTGTGAAAAAGGAAATATCCTCACATAAAACTGGATAGAAGCATTCAGAGAAACATCTTTGTGTTGTGCGCATTCATCTTACAGAATTGAACGTTACTTTCAATGGACCAGTTTTGAAACACTCTTTCTGTATAGTCTGCAACAGGACATTTGCAGAGCTTTGAGGTTTATGGTGGATAACGAAATAACATCATATAATAACTAGAGAGAAACATTATGAGAAACTTCTTTGTGATGTGTGCATTCTTCTCAGAAAGATTTGAACCTTTCTTTGTTTGATGAGCTTTGCAACACTCTTTTAGTAGACCCTGCAAGTGGATATTTGGAGTGCATTGAGGCCTATGGTGGAAAAGGAAATATCTTCACATAAAAAACAGACGGAAGCATTCTGTCAAACATCTTTTTGATGTGTACATTTATCTCACAGAGTTGAACCTTACTTTTCACTGACCAGTTTTGAAACAATCTTTTTGTAGAATCTGCAAGTGGATAATTGGATCTCTTTGTGGCCTATGGTGGAAAAGGAAATATGTTCACATAAAAACTAGACAGAAACCTTCTGACAAACGTCTTTCTGATGTGTGCATTCATTTTACAAAGTTGAACCTTTCTTTTGATTGAGCAGCTTTGAAACTCTCTTTTTGTGGAATCTGCAAGTGGACATTTGGAGCGCTTTGAGGCCTTTGGTGGAAAAGTAAATATCTTCACATAAAAACTAGACAGAAGCTTTCTGACAAACTTCACTGTGATGTGTGCATTCAACTCACAGAGCTGAACCTTACAATCAATTGAGCAATTTTGAAACTCTCTTTTTGTAGGTTCTGCATGTGCACATTTGGAGGGCTTTGAGGCTTATGTTGCATAGTGAAGTAAGTTCATATAATAACTACAGGGAAGCATTAAGAGAAACTTCTTTGTGATGTGTGCATTCATCTCACAAAGAGTTGAACCTTTCTTTTTTTTTTCTTTTTATTATTTATTTATTTTTTTATTTATTGTTATTATACTTTAGGTTTTATGGTACAAGTGCGCAATGTGTAGGTTAGTTACATATGTATACATGTGCCATGCTGGTGTGCTGCAACCACTTACTCGTCATCAAGCATTAGTTTTATCTCCCAGTGCTATCCCTCCCCTCTCTCCCCACCCGACAAGAGTCCCCAGAGTGTGATGTTCCCCTTCCTATGTCAATCTTTCTTTGAGTGATGAGCTTTCAAACACTTTTTGTAGAATCTGCAAGTGGACAACTGGAGCACTTTGTGGCCTATGGTGGAAAAGGAAATATCTTCACATAAAAACTAGACAGAAGAATTCTGAAAAACTTCATTGTGATGTGCACATTCACCTCACAGAGTTGAACCTTTCTTTTGATTGAGCAGCTTTGAAACACTCTTTGTGTACAATCTGCAAGTGGATGTTTAGAGCGCTTTGGAGCCAATGGTGGAAAAGGAAATATCTTCACATAAAACTAGACAGAAGCATTCGACAAACTTGTTTGAAATGTGTGCATTCATCTCACACACTTGAAACTTTATTTTGATTGAATAGCTTTGAACCCCTCTTTTTTGTAGAATCTGCTACTGGACATTTAGGGTACTTTGAGGTCTATGGTCGAAAAGGAAATACCTCCACATAAAAACTAGACAGAACAATTCTGACAAACCTCTTTGTGTTGTGTGCATTCAGCTCACAGAGTTGAACTTTCCTTTTGATAGAGCAGTTTTGAAACACTCTTTTTGTAGTATCTGCAAGTGGACATATAGGGCACTTTGAGGCCTATATTGGAAAAGGAAATATATTCACATAAAAATTGAACAGAAGTATTCTGAGAAACTTCTTTGGACGTGTGCATTCAACTCAAAGATTTGAACCTTCCAATTGATAGAGCAGTTTTGAAACACTCTTTTTGTAGAATCTGCAAGTAAATATTTGGAGAAATTTGAGGCCTTTGGTGGAGAAGGAACTATCTTCACATAAAAACTAGACAGAAGCATTTTGAAAACCTTCTTTGTGATGTGTGTATTCATTTCACAGAGGTGACCCTTTCTTTAGATTGAGCAGTTTTGAAACACACTTTTTATAGAATCTGAAAGTGGACATTTGGAGCACTTTGATCCCTATGTTGGAAAAGAAAATATCTTCACATAAAAACCAGACAGAAGCATTCTGACAAACTTCTTTGTTTTGAGTGCTTTCATCAGACAGAAACTGTATTTTGATTGAGCAGCTTTGAAACACTCTTTTTGTAGAATCTGCAAGTGGACAATTGGAGCACTTTGCGGCCTATGGTGGAAAAGGAAATATCTGCACATAAAAACTAGACAGAAACCTTCTGATAAACTTCTTTGTAATGTGTGCATTCGTCTTATGGAGTTGAACCTTTCTTTTGACTGAGCAGCTTTGAAGCGCTCTTTTTGTAGAATCTGCAATTGGACATTTGGAGTGCATTGAGGCCTATGGTGAAAAAGGAAATACCTTCACATAAAAGCTAGACAGAAGAATTCTGACAAACTACTTTGTAATGTGTGCATTCATCTCACAGAGTTGAACCTTACTTTTCCTTGAGCAGTTTTAAAATACTCTTTTTGTAGAATCTGCAAGTGGACGTTTGGAGAGCTCTGAGGCCTATATTGGAAAAGGAAATATCTTCACATAAAAAATAGACAGAAGAATTCTCACAAACTTCATTCTGATGTGTGCATTCACCTCACAGAGTTGAACCTTTCTTTTGATTGAGTAGCTTTGAAACACTCTTTGTAGAATCTGAAAGTGGATATTTAGAGCGCTTTGGAGCCTATGGTGGAAAAGGAAATATCTTCACATAAAACTAAAAAAAATAATTCAGACATACTTCTTTGAAATGTGTGCATTCATTTCACACAAATGAAACTTTCTTTTGATTGACCAGCTTTGAACGACTCTTTTTGTAGAATCTGCAATTGGACATTTGGAGCGATTTGAGGCCAATGGTGGAAAAGGAAATATTTTCAAATAAAAGCTAGACAGAAGCATTCTGACAAAGTCCTTTGTGATGTGTGCATTCATCTCACAGAGTTGAACCTTTGTTTCGATTGGGAAGCTTTGAAAGACTCTTTTTGTAGAATCTGCAAGTGGACAACTGGAGCGTTTTGAGATCTATGGTGGAAAACGAAAAATCTTCACACAATAACTAGGCAGAAGTATTCTGAGAAACTTCTTTGTGATGTGCGCATTCATCTCACAGAGTTGAAACTTTCTTTTGATAGAGCAGCTTTGAAACACTCTTGTTGTAAAATCTGCAAGTGGACATTTGAAGCCCTGCGAGGCCTATTGTGGAAATGGAAATATCTTCACCTAAAATCTATACAGAAACTTTCTGACAAACTTCTTTGTGATGTGTGCATTCATCTCACAGAGTTGAACCTTTCTTTTCATTGAGCAGTTTTGAAACACTCTTTTTGTAGAATCTGCAAGTGGACATTTGGACGCTTTGTGGCCTATGGTGGAAATGGAAATACCTTCAAATAAAAACTAGACAGAAGCATTCTGACAAACTTCTTTGTGATGTGTGCATTCACCTCACAAAGTTGAACCTTACTTTCGATTGATCAGCTTTGAAACACACTTTTTGTAGAATCTGCAGGTGGACAATTGCAGCGCTTTAAGGCCTATGGTGGAAAAAGAAATATCGTCACATAATAGATAGACAAAAGCATTCTGAGAAACTTATTTGTGATATGTGCATTCATATCCCGTAGCTGAAGTTTATTTTCATTGAGCATTTTAGAAAAAGTCTTTTTGTAGAATCTTCAAGTGTACTTTTGTAGCGCTTTGAGGCCTATGATGAAAAGGAAATATCTTCACCGGAAAATTAGACAGAATCACTCTGAGAAAATCCTTTGTGATGTGTGCATTCATGTCACAGAGTTGTACCTTTCTCTTGATTGAGCAGTTTTGAAACACTCTCTTTTTAAAATCTGCAAGTGGACATTTGGAGCGCTTTGAGGCCTATGGTGGGAAAGGAAATATCTTCACATAAAACTAGACAGAAGCATTCTGTGAATCTTCTTTTTGATTTGTGAATTCATCTCACAGAATTGAACCTTAATTTCAATTGAGCAGTTTGCAACTCTCTTTTTGTAGAATCTGCAATTGGAAATTTGGAGCGCATTGAAGCCTACGGTGGAACTCGAAATATCTTCACATAATAGATAGACAGAAGCATTCTGAAAAACCTGTTTGTGATATGTGCATTCATCTCACAGAATTGAAACTTTCTTTTGATTGAGCAACTTTGAAACACTCTTTTTGTAGAATCTGCAAGTGGATAATTGGAGCGCTTTGAGGTCTATGGTGGAAAAGGAAATATCTACCCTTAACTACTAGACAGAAGCATTCTGAGAAACTTCTTTGTGATGTGTGCGTTCATCTCACAGAATTGAACCTTTCTTTTGATAGAGCAGTTCTGAAACACTCTTTTTGTAGAATCTGCAAATGGATATTTGGAGGGCTTTGAGTCCAATGGCGGAAAAGGAAATATCTTCACATAAAAACTAGACAGAAGCATTCTCAGAAACTTCTTTGTGATGTGCACATTCAACTCACGGAGTTGAACGTTCCTTTTAATAGAGCAATTTTGAAACACTCTTTTTGTAGTATCGGCAAGTGGATATTTGGAGCGCTTTGAGGCCTATGCTGGAAAAAGAAATATCTTCACAGAAAAACTAGACAGAAGCATTCTCAGAAACTTCTTTGGGATGCGTGCATTCATCTCACAGAGTTGAAACTTTCTTTTGATTGAGCAGCTTTGAAAGAAACTTTTTGTAGAATCTGCAGGTGATCAATTGGAGCACTTTGAGGCCTATGGTGGAAAATGAAATATCTTCACATCATAACTACACAAAAGCATTCTGAGAAACTTCTTTGTGTTGTGTGCATTCATCTCCCAGAGTTGAACCTTATTTTCAATGAGCATTTTAGAAACTCTCTTTTTGTGGAATCTGCAAATGGACATTTGGAGTACTTTGAGGTCTATGGTGGAAAAGGAAATATCTTCACATGAAACTAGATAGAAGCATTCTGCGGAACTTCTTTGTGATGTGTGCATTCAACTCACAGAGTTGAAACTCTTTTTAGATTGAGGCGTTTGGAAACACACTTTTTGTAGAATCTGCAAGTGGATATTTGGAGTGCTTTGAGGCATATGGTGAATAAGGAAATATCTCCACTTAAGAACTAGAAGGAAGCATTCAGAGAAACTTCTTCTTGATGTGTGCATTCATCTCACGGATTTGAACATTTCTTTTGATTGAGCAGTTTTGAATCACCCTTTTGTAGAATCTGCAAGTGCACATTTAGCACGTTTAAGGCCTAAGGTGTGAAAGGAAATTTCTTCACATAAAAACTAGACAGAATCATTCTGAGAAAATTCTTTGTGATGTGTGCATTCATCTCACATAGGTGAACCTTTCTTTTTATTCATCAGTTTTAAACACTGTTTGTGTAGAATCTGCAAGTGGGCATATGGAGCGCTTTGAGGCCCGTGGTGGAAAAAGAAATATCTTCACTTAGGAACTAGACAGAAGTATTCTGAGAAACTTCTTTGTGATGTGTGCATTCATCTCACTGAGTTGAACCTTTCTTTTGATTGAGCAGCTTTGAAACACTCTTTTTTTAAATCTGAAAGTGGGCATTTGGATCGCTTAAGGCCTATGGAGCAAATAGAAATATCTTCACAAAAAAAACTATACAGAAACTTTCTGAGAAACTTCTTTGTGATATGTGCATTAATCTCACAGATTTGAACCTTTCTTTTCACTGAGCAGTTTTGAAATACACTTTTTCTAGAATGTGCTTGTGTACATTTGGAGCACTTTGAAGCCTATGGTAGAAGATGAAATATCTTCACATACAAACTAGGCAGAATCATTCTGAGAAAATTCTTCGTGATGTATGCATTCATCTCACAGAGTTGAAACTTTCTTTGGATTGAGCAGCTTTGGAACACTCTTTTTGTATAATCTACACGTGGACATTTGGAGTGCTTTGAGGCCTATGGTGGAAAAGGAAATATCATCAAATAAAAACTAGAAAGAAGCATTCTGACAAACCTCTTTGTGATACGTGCATTCATCTCACAGAATTTAAATTTACTTTTGATTGAGCAGTTTTGAAACACCCTTTTTGTACTATCTGCAATTGGAAATTTGGAGTGATTTGAGGCCTATGGTGGAAAAGGAAATATCTTCATTTAAAAACCAGACGGAATCATTCTGAGAAAATTCTTTGTGATGTGTGCATTCGTCTCACAGAGTTGAACATTTCTTTTGATTGAGTAGTTTGGAAACACTCTTTTTGTAGAATCTGAAGGTGGACATTTGGAGTGCTTTGAGGCGTAAGGTGGAAAAGGAAATATCTTGAATTAAAAACTAGACAGAAGCATTCTGAGAAACTCCTTTGTGATGTGTGCATTCATTTCTCAGAATTGAACATTTCTTTTGATTGAGCTGTTTTGAAGCACTCCTTTTGGAGAATCTGCAATGGGACATTTGTACCGCTTTTTGGGCTATGGTGGAAAGGGAAATACCTTCAGATAAAAACTAGATAGAAACATTCTGACAATCTATTTTGTGAGGTGTGCATTCATCTCACAGATTTGAACCTTACTTTCCAATGAGCGGGTTTGAAACACACTTTTTCTTGAATCTTCAAGTGGACATTTGGAGCGATTTGAGGCCTATGTTGGAAAACGAAATATCTTCACATAATAACTAGACAGAAGCATTCTGAGAAACTATCTTTGAGATTTCTGTATTCATTTCACAGAGTTGAACCTTTCTTTTGATTGAGCAGCTTTGAGACACTCTTTACGGGATCTTCAAGGGGACATTTGGGGCGATTTGAGGCCTGTGGAGGAAAAGGAAATATCTTCACTTAAGAACAGGACAGAAGCATTCTGAGAAACATTTTGTAACGTGTGCATTCATCTCCCATAGTTGAATCTCTCTTTTGATTGAGCAGTTTTGAAACACTCTTTTTTTGGAATCTGCAAGTGGACATTTGGAGCGCTTTGAGGCCTAAGGTGGAAATCAAAATATCTTCACATAATAACTAAATGGAAGCATTCTGAGAAACTATCTTTGTGATGTCTGCGTTCATCTCACAGATTTGAACCTTTCTTTTCATTAAGCAGCTTTGAAACTCTCTTTTTATGGGATCTGCATGGGGACATTTTGGGCGATTTGAGGCCTACGGTGGAAAAGGAAATATTTTCACATAAAAACTAGACAGAAGTTTTCTGAGAAACTTCTTTGTGATGTGTTCAATCATCTCACAGAGTTGAACATTTCTTTTGATTGAGCAGTTTGGAAACACTCCTTTTGTCGAATCTGCATATGGATATTTGGAGCCCTTTGAGGCCTATGGTGGTAAAGGAAATAGCTTCAAATAAAAACTAGTCAGAAACATCCTGACAAGCTTCTTTGTGATATGTGCATTCATCTCACAGAGTTGAACCTTAATTCTGATTGGGCAGTTTTCAAACAAGCTTTTTATCCTATTTGCAAGTGGACAATTGGAGTGCTTTGCGGCCTATGGTGGAAAAGGAAATATCTTCACCTAAAAATTAGAAAGAAGCATTCTGACAAACTCCTTTGTGATGTGTATATTCATCTCACAGAGTTGAACCTTTCTTTTGATTGAGTAGTTTGGAAACTCTGTTTTTGTAGAATCTGCAAGTGGAGATGTGGAGCACTTTGCGGCCTATGGTGGAAAAGGAGATATCTTCACTTAAGAACAAGACAGAAGCATCCTGAGAAACTTCTTTGTGATATGTTCATTCATCTCACAGAGTAGAACTTTTCTTTTGATTGAGCAGTTTAGAAACACTCTTTTTGAAGAATCTGCATGTGGACATTCAGAGCACTTTGCGGCCTATGGTGGAAAAGGAAATATCTTCACATAAAAACTGGACAGAAGCATTCTGACAGAATTCTCTGTGAAATGTGAATTCATCTCATAGAGTTCAACCTTACTTTCAACTGAACAGTTTTGAAACACTCTTTTTGTAGAATCTGCAAGTGGACGTTTGGAGCACTTTGAGGTCTACTGTGGAAAAGGAAATATCTTCACATAAAAACTGGACAGAATCATTCTGAGAAAATTCTCTGTGATGTGTGCATTCATCTCAAGGAGTTGAAACTTTCTTTTGATTGAGCGGTTTTGAAACACTCTTTTTGTAGAAACTGCAAGTGTACATTTGGAGGGCTTTGAAGCCTATGGTGGAAAAGGAAATATGTACACATAAAAACTAGACAGAAGCTTTCTGAGAAAATTCTTTGTGATTTCTGCATTCATCTCACAGAGTTGAACCTTTCCTTTCTCTAAGCAGTTTTGAAACACTCTTTTTGAAGAATCGGCAAGTGGACATTTGGAGCGCTTTGCAGCCTATGGTGGAAGAGGAAATATCTTCACATAAAAACTAGACAGAAGCTTTCTGACAAACTTCTTTTTGATATGTTTATACATCTCACAGAGTTGATGCTTACTTTTGATTTAGCAGTTTTGAAACTCTCTTTTTGTAGAATCTGCAAGTGGACATTTGGAATGCTTTGAGGCCTAAGGTGGAAATCAAAATACCTTCACATAATAGTTAAACAGAAGCATTCTGAGAAACTTCTTTGTGATTTGTGCTTTCATCTCACAGAGTTGAAACTTTCTTATATTGAGCAGCTTTGAAAATCTCCTTTTGTAGAATCTGCAAGCGGACATTTGGAAAGCTTTGAGGCCTGTGGTGGAAAAGGAAATATTTCCACATAAAAACTAGACAGAAGTTTTTTGAGAAACTTCTTTCTGATGTTTCCATTCGTCTCACAGAGTTGAACATTTCTTTTGATTGAGCAGTTTAGAAACACTCGTTTTGTAGAAACTGCATATGGACATTTGGAGTTCTTTGATGCCAATGGTGGAAAACGAAATATCTTCATATAAAAACAAGTCAGAAGAATTCTGACAAACTACTTTGTGATAGATGCATTCATCTGACAGAGTTGAATCTTATTTCTGATTGAGCAGTTTTCAAACAACCTTTTTATACTATCTGCAAGTTGACATTTTGAAGGCTTTGTGGCCTATGGTGGAAAAGGAAAAATCTTCACATAAAAACTAGACAGAAGCATTCTGACAAATTTCTTTGTGATATGCCCATTCATCTCAGAGAGTTGAAACTTATTTTGATTGAGCAGTTTGGAAACACCCTTTTTGTACTATCTGAAAGTGCACATTTGGAGTGCTTTGAGGCCTATGGCAGTAAAAGAAATATCTTCAAAGGAAAACTAGACAGAAGCATTCTTACAAAATTCTCTGTGATGTGTGCATTCATCTCAAAGAGTTGAAACTTTCTTTTGATTGAGCAGTTAGGAAAGTCTCTTTTTGTAGAAACTGCAAGTGGACATTTGCAGCCCTTTGAGGTCTATCGTGGAAAAGGAGATATCTTCACTTAAGAACTAGACAGAAGCATTCTGATAAACTTCTTTGTGAGTTGTGCATTCGTCTTACAGGGTTGAACCTTTCTTTTGATTGAGCAGTTTTGAGATAAACTTTTTGTAGTATTTGCAAGGGGACTTTTGGAGTGTTTTGTGGCCTATGGTGGGAAAGGAAATATCTTCACATAATAACTAGACAGAAGGATTCTGGGAAACTTATTTGTGATGTGTGCATTCATCTCACAGAGTTGAAAATTTCTTTTGATTGAACAGCTTTGAAACACACGTTTTGTAGAATCTGCAAATGGATATTTGGACTGCTTCAAGGCCTATGGTGGAAAAGGAAATATCTTCACATAAAAACTAGACAGAATCATTCTGAGAAAATTCTCTGTGATGTGTTCATTCATCTCTCAGAGTTGAACATTTCTTTTGATTGAGCAGTTTAGAAACACTCTTTTTGTAGAATCTGCAAGGGAACAATTGGAACGCTTTGAGGCCTATGGTGGAAAAGGAAATATCTTCACATAAAAACTAGATAGAAGCATTCTGTGAAACTTCTTTGTGATGTGTGTATCCAACTTACAGAGTTGAAACTTTCTTTCGTTGAGCAGTTTTGAAATACTCTTTTTGTAGAATCTGCAAGTTGACAATTGGAGCGCTTTGAGGCCTATGGTGAAAAAGGAAATATCTTCACCTAAAAATTTGAAAGAAGCATTCTCAGAAACTTCTTTGTGATGTCTACTTTCAACCCAAAGAGTTGAATATTCCCTTTGATAGAACTGTTTAAAAACACTCTTTTTGAAGAATCTGAATGTGGGCATTTGGAGCGCTTTGAGCCTTCTGCTACAAATGGAAATATCTGCACATGAAAATTAGACAGAAGCATTCTCAGAAACTTCTTTGTGATGTGTACATTCAAACCAAAGAGTTGAACCTTCCTTTTCATAGAGCAGTTTTTAAACACTGTTTTTGCACTATCTGCAAGTGGACATTTGGAGTGATTTGAGGCCAATCCTGGAAAAGAAAATATCTTTACATAAAAACTAGACAGAAGCGTTCTCAGAAACTTCTTTGTGATGTGTGATTTCACCTCACAGAGTTGAAACTTATTTCCGAAAGAGCAGTTTTGAAACACACTTTTTGTAGAATCTGCAAGTAGATATTTGGGGCGCTTTGAGGCCTATGCTGGAAAAGGAAATATCTTCAAATCAAAACCAGACAGAAGCATTTTCAGAAACTTCTTTGTGATGTGTGCATTCAACTGACAGAGTTGAACCTTCCTTTTGATAGAGCAGTTTTGAAACACTCTTTTTGTAGAATCTGCAAGTGGATATTTGGAGAGCTTTGAGGCCTATGCTGGAAAAGGAAATATGTTCACATAAAAACTAGACAGAAGGATTCTCAGCAAATACTTTGTGATATGTGCATTCAAGTCACAGAATTGAATCTTCCTTTTCATAGAGGAGAATTGAAAAATTCTTTTTGAAGTTTCTGCAATTGTAAATTTGGAGCGCTTTGAGACCTAGCTGGAAAAGGAAATATCTTCAAATAAAAACTAGACATAAGGATTCTCAGAAACTAGTTTATGATATGTGCATTCAACTTACAATGTTGAACCTTCTTTTTGATAGAAGAGTTTTGAAACTCTCTTTTTGAAGCATCTGCCAGTGGATATTTGGAGGGCTTTGAGGCCTATGCTGGAAAAAGAAATATATTCACATGAAAAGTAGACAGAAGCATTCCCAGAAACTTCTTTGTGATGTTTGCATTCAACTCACTGAGTTGAAACTTCCTTTTGATTGAGCAGTTTTGAAACACTATTTTTGTAGAATCTACCAGTGGATATTTGGGGAGTTTTGAGGCCTATGTTGGAAAAGGAAATACCTTCACATAAAAATTAGACAGAAGCATTCTCAGAAACTTCTTTGTGATGTGTGCATTCACCTCACAGAATTGAACCTTCCTTTTGATAGAGCAGTTTTGAAGCACACTTTTTGTAGAATTTGGAAGTGCATATTTGGACCGCTTTCTGGCCTAGGCTGGAAAAAGAAATACTTTCACATAAAAACTAGAAAGAAACAATCACAGAAACTTCTTTATGAAGTGTGCACTCAATTCACAGAGGTTAACCTTCGTTTTGATAGAGCAGTTTTGAAACACTCTTATTGTAGAATCTGCAAGTGGACATTTGGAGCGGTTTGAGGCCTATGATGGAAAACGAAATATCTTAATATAAAAATTAGATAGAAGCATTCTTAGAAACTTCTTTCTGATATGCACATTCAAATAAAAGAGTTGAATCTTCCTTTTGATACAGCACTTTCGAAACACTCTTTTTTCACAATCTGCAAGTGGATATTTGGAGCGCTTTGTGGCCTATGCTGGAAAAGGAAATATCTTCACATAAAAACTAGACAGAAGCATAATCAGAAACTTCTTTGTGATGTGTGCATTTAACGCACAGAGTTGAATCTTCCTTTTGAGACGACAGTTTAGAATCACTCTTTTTGTAGAAACTGCCAGGGGATATTTGCAGCGATTTGAGACCTAGGCAGGAAAAGGAATTACCTTCACATAAAAAACAGACAGAAGCATTTTCAGAAACTTCTTTGTTATGTGGGCATTCAGCACACAGACTTCAATCTTCCTTTTGATAGAGCAGTTTTGAAACACTCTCTTTGTAGAATCTGCAAGTGGGTATTTGGAAGGCCTAGACGCCTATGCTAGATAAGGAAATATCTTCACATAAAAACTATACAGTAGCATTCTCAGAAACTTCTTTGTGATGTGTGCCTTTAACACACAGAATTGAACATTCTTTTTGATAGCGCATTTTTGAATCACTCTTTTTGTAGAATCTGTCAGTGGATATTTGGTCACTTTGAGGCCTATGATGGAAAAGGAAATATCTTCACATAAAAACTAGACAGAAGAATTCAGAGAAACATCTTTGTGATGTGTGCGTCCAGCTCACAGAGTTGAACCTTTCTTTTGATAGAGCACTTTTGAAACACTCTTTTTCTAGAATCTCCAAGTGGATATTTGGAGTGCTTTGAGGTCTGTGGTGGAAAAGGAAATACCTTCACAGAAAAAGTAGACAGACGCATCATCAGAAGCATCTTTGTGATGTGTGCATTCAACTCACAGACTTGAGCCTTCCTTTAAATAGAGCTGTTTTGAAACCCACTTTTTGTAGGATCTGCAAGTGGATATTTCGAGTGCTTTGAGGACTATGCAGGAAAAGGAAATATCTTCACCTAAAAACTACACAGAAGAATTATCAGGAAATTCTCGTGATGTGTGCATGCAACTCACAGAGTTGAACCTTACTTTCAATAGATCAGTTTTGTAACACTCTTTTTGTAGAATATTCAACTGGATATTTGGAAAGCTTTGAAGCCTATGCTGGGAAAGGAAATATCTTCACATAAAAACTAGACAAAAGCATTCTCCGAAACTTCTTTGTGATGTGTGCATTCGACTCACTGAGTTGAACATTTCTTTCGATGGAGCAGTTTTGAAACACTCTTTTTGTAGAATGTGCAAGTGGATATTTGGAGCTCTTTGAGGCCTATACCAGAAAAGGAAATATCTTCACATAAAAACTAGACAGAAGCATTCTCGGAAACTTCTTTGTGATGTGTGCTTTCAACTCACAGAGTTGAACCTTGCTTTCAATAGAGAAGTTTTGAAAAACTCTTTTTGTGGAATCTGCAAGAGGATATTTGGAGTGATTTGAAGCCTATGCTGGAAAAGGTATTATCGTTTCATAAAAACTAGACAGAAGCATTCTCAGGAACTTCTTGGTGATATGTGAATTCAGCTTACAGGGTTGAACCTTCCTTTTGATAGAGCAGTTTTGTAACACTCTTTTTGTGGTATCTGCAAGAGGATAATTGGTGCGTTTTGAGGACTATGCTGGAAAAGGAAATATCTTCACATAAAAACTAGACAGAAGCATTCTCAGGAACTTCTTTGTGTTTCGCGCTTTCAACTGACGGAGTTGGACCTTGCTTTTGATAGAGCAGTTTTGAAAAAGTCTTTTTGTAGAATCTGCGAGTGGATATATCTGGAGCGCTTTGAGGCCTATGCTGGAAAAGAAATTATCTTCACATAAAAACCAGACAGAAGCATTCTCAGAAACTTCTTTGTGATGTGTGCATTTAAAACACAGAGTTGAACCTTCCTTTTGATAGCGCAGTTTAGAATCACTCTTTTTGTAGAATGTGCCAAAGGATATTTGAACATTTTGAGGCCTATGCTGGAAAAGGATATATCTTCACGTAAAACCTAGACGGAATTATTCTTAGAAACTTCGTTGTGATGTGTGCATTCAACTCACAGAGTTGAACCTTCCTTTTGATAGAGCAGTTTTGAAACACTGTTTTTGGAGAATCAGCAAGTGGATATTTGGAGCACTTTGAGGCCAATGCTGGAACAGGAAATATCCTCACCTTAAAACTAGACAGAAGTATTCTCAGGAACATCTTTGTGATGTGTGCATTCAACTCACAGAGTTGAACCTTCTTTTTGATAGTACAGTTTTGAAACACTCTTTTTGTAGAATTTGCCAGTGGATATTTAGAGTGCTTTGATGCCTATGCTGGGAAAGGAAGAATCTTCACATAAATACTAAACAGAACCATTCTCAGAAACTTTTTTGCAATGTGTGCATTTAACCCACAGAGTTGAACCTTTGTTTTGATAGTGCAGTTTTGAATCGTTCTGTTTGTACAATCTGCCAGTGGATTTTTTTGGAGTTTTGAAGCCCATCCTGGAAAAGGAAATATTTTCACATAAAAACTAGACAGAAGAATTCTGAGAAACTTATTTGTGATGTGTGCATCCACCTCACAAAGTTGAACCTTCCTTTTGATAGAGCAGTTTTGAAACGCTCTTTCTGTAGAATCTGCTGGTGGATATTTGGATCGCTTAGAAGGCTATGCTGTAAAAGGAAATATCTTCACATAAAAACTAGACAAAAGCATTCTCAGGAACTTCTTTGTGATGTGTACATTCAACTCAAAGAGTTGGACCTTCCTTTTGGTAGAGCAGTTTTGAATCACTCTTTCTCTATAATCTGCCATTGGATATTTGGAGCGTTTTGAGGCCTGTACAGGAAAAGGAAATATCTTCACATAAAAAGCAGACAGAAGCATTCTCAGTAACTTGTTTGTGATATCTGCATTCAACTCACAGAGTTAAACCTCCTTTTTATAGAGCAGTTTTGAAACATTCTTTTTGAAGTATCGGAAAATGTATATTTGGAGCCCTTTGAGGCCTATGCTGGAAAAGGAAATATCTTCACATAAAAACCAGACAGAAGCTTTCTCAGAAACTTATTTGTGATGTGTGCACTCAACTCACAGAGTTGAACCTTCCTTTTGATAGAGCAGATTTGAAACACTTTTTGTAGAAACTGCAATTGCATATTTGGTGTGCTTTGAGGCCTATGCAGGAAAAAGAAATATGTTCACATAAAACCTAGACAGAAGCATTCTCAGAAAATTCTTTTTGATGAGTGCATTCAACTCACAGAGTTGAACCTTCCTTTCGATAGGGCAGTTTTGAAACACTATATTTGTAGAATCTGCAAGTGGATATTTGCAGCCCTTTGAGGCCTGTGCTGGAAATGGAAATATCTTCACATAAAAACTAGACAGAAGCATTCTCAGAAACTTCTCGTTTTTTATTTATTATTATGATACATTAGGTTTTAGGGTACATGTGCACAATGGGCAGTTTAGTTACATATGTATACATGTGGCATGCTGGTGTGCTGCATCCAATAACTCTTCTAGCATTAGGTGTATCTCCCAATGATATCCCTCCCCCCTCCCCAGACCCCACAACAGTCCCCAGAGTGTGATGTTTCCCTTCCTGTGTCCATGTGTTCTCATTTAAAATTCCCACCTATAAGTGTGAATATGTGGTGTTTGGTTTTTTGTTCTTGCGATAGCTGACTGAGAATAATGATTTCCAATTTCATCCATGTCCCCACAAAGGACATAAACTCATCATTTTTCATGTCTGCATAGTATTCCGTGGTGTATATGTGTGACATTTCCTTTTTTTTAATTACTATTATTATTATACTTTAGGTTTTATGGTACATGTGCGCAACGTGCAGATAAGTTACATAAGAATACATGTGCCATGCTGGTGCACTGCACCTACTAACTCGTCATCTAGCATTAGGTGTATCTCCCAATGCTATCCCTCTCCCCTCCCCCCATCCCACCACTGTCCCCGAAATGTGATGTTACCCTTTCTGTGTCCATGTGTTCTCATTGTTCAATTCCCACCTATGAGTGAGAATATGCGGTGTTTGGTTTTTTGTTCTTGGGATAGTTTACTGAGAATGATGATTTCCAGTTTCATCCATGTCCCTACAAAGGATATGAACTCATCATTTTTTATGGCTGCATAGTATTCCATGGTGTATATATGCCACATTTTCCTAATCCAGTCTATCATTTTTGGAAATTTGGGTTGGTTCCAAGTCTTTGCTATTGTGAATAATGCCACAATAAACATACGTGTGCATGTGTCTTTATAGCAGCATGATTTATAGTCCTTTGGGTATATACCCAGTGATGGGGTGGCTAGGTCGAATGGAATTTCTAGTTCTAGATTCCTGAGGAATCGCCACACTGACTTCCACAAGGGTTGAACTAGTTTACAGTCCCACCAACAGTGCAAAAGTGTTCCTATTTCTCCACATTCTCTCCAGCACCTGTTGTTTCCTGACTTTATAATGATTGCCATTCTAACTGGTGTGAGATGGTATCTCATTGTGGTTTTGATTTGCATTTCTCTGATGGCCAGTGATGGTGAGCATTTTTTCATGTGTTTTTGGCTGCATAAATGTCTTCTTTTGAGAAGTGTCTCTTCATGTCCCTCGCCCACTTTTTGATGGGTTTGTTTGTTTTTTTCTTGTAAATTTGTTTGAGTTCATTGTAGATTCTGGATATTATCCCTTTGTCAGATGAGTAGGTTGCAAAAATTCTCTCCCATTTTGTAGGTTGCCTGTTCACTCTGATGGTAGTTTCCTTTGCTGTACAGAAGCTCTTTAGTTTAATTAGATTCCATTTGTCAATTTTGGCTTTTGTTGCCTTTGCTTTTGGTGTTTTAGACGTGAAGTCCTTGCCCATGCCTATGTCCTGAATGGTAATGCCTAGGTTTTCTTCCAGGGTTTTTATGGTTTTAGGTCTAACATTTAAGTCTTTAATCCATCTTGAATTGATTTATGTATAAGGTGTAAGGAAAGGATCCAGTTTCAGTTTTCTACGTATGGTAGCCAGTTTTCCCAGCACCATTTATTAAATAGGGAATCCTTTCCCCATTGCTTTTTTTTGTCAGGTTTGTCAAAGATGAGATACTTGTAGATATGTGGCATTATTTCTGAGGGCTCTGTTCTGTTCCATTGATCTATATCTCTGTTTTGGTACCAGTACCATGCTGTTTTGGTTACAGTAGCCATGTAGTATATTTTGAAGTCAGGTAGTGTGATGCCTCCAGCTTTGTTCTTTTGGCTTAGGATTGACTTGGCGATGCGGACTGCTTTTTGGTTCCATATGAACTTGAAAGTAGTTTTTCCAATTCTGTGAAGAAAGTCATTGGTAGCTTGATGGGGATGGCATTGAATCTGTAAATTACCTTGGACAGTATGGCCATTTTCACAATATTGATTCTTCCTATCCATGAGCATAGAATGTTCTTCTATTTGTTTGTATCCTCTTTTATTTCCTTGAGCAGTGGCTTGTAGTTCTCCTTGAAGAGTTCCTTCACATCCCTTGTAAGTTGGATTCCTAGGTATTTTATTCTCTTTGAAGCAATTGTGAATGGGAGTTCACTCATGATTTGGCTCTCTGTTTGTCTGTTATTGGTGTATAAGAATGCTTGTGATTTTTGTACATTGATTTTGTATCCTGAGACGTTGCTGAAGTTGCTTATCTGCTTAAGGAGATTTTGGGCTGAGACAATGGGATTTTCAAGATATACAATCATGTCATCTGCAAACAGGGACAATTTGACTTCCTCTTTTCCTTATTGAATACCCTTTATTTCCTTCTCCTGCCTAATTGCCCTGGCCAGAACTTCCAACACTATGTTGAATAGAAGTGGTGAGAGAGGGCATCCCTGTCTTGTGCCAGTTTTCAAAGGGAATGCTTCCAGTTTTTGCCCATTCAGTATGATATTGGCTGTGGGTTTGTCATAGAGAGCTCTTATTATTTTGAGATATGTCCCATCAATACCTAATTTATTGAGAGCTTTTAGCATGAAGGGTTGTTGAAATATGTCAAAGGCCTTATCTGCATCTATTGAGATAATCATGTGGTTTTTGTCTTTGGTTCTGTTGACAGGCTGGATTACATTTATTGACTTGCATATATTGAAGCAGGCTTGCATCCCAAGGATGAAGCCCACTTGATGCTGGTGGATAAGCTGTTTGATGTGCTGCTGGATTCTGTTTGCCAGTATTTTATTGAGGATTTTTGCATCAATGTTCATCAAGGATATTGGTCTAAAATTCTCTTTTTTGGTTGTGTCTCTGCCCGGCTTTGGTATCAGGATGATGCTGGCTTCATAAAATGAGTTAGGGAGAAATCCCTCTTTTTCTATTGATTGGAATAGTTTCAGAAGGTATGGTACCAGCTCCTCCTTTTACCTCTGGTAGAATTCAGCTGTGAACCCATCTGGTCCTGGACTGTTTTTGGTTGCTAAGCTATTGATTATTGCCACAATTTCAGCTGCTGTTATTGGTCTATTCAGAGATTCATCTTTTTCCTGGTTTAGTCTTAGGAGGGTGTATGTGTCGAGTAATTTATCCATTTCTTCTAGATTTTCTAGTTTATTTGCGTAGAGGTGTTTGTAATATTCTCTGATTGTAGTTTGTATTTCTGTGGGATTGGTGGTGATATCCTGTTTATCATTTTTTATTGCATCCATTTGATTCTTCTCTCTCTTTTTCTTTATTAATTTTGCTAGTGGTCTATCAATTTTGTTGATCCTTTCAAAAAACCAGCTCCTGGATTCATTTATTTTTCGAAGGATTTTTTTGTCTCTATTTCCTTCAGCTCTGCTCTGATTATAGTTATTTCTTGCCTTCTGCTAGCTTTTGAATGTGTTTGCTCTTGCTTTCCTAGTTCTTTTAATTGTGATGTTAGGGTGTCAATTTTGGATCTTTCCTGCTTTCTCTTGTGGGCATTTAGTGCCATAAATTTCCCTCTACACACTGCTTTGAATGCATCCCATAGATTCTGGTATGTTGTGTCTTGGTTCTCGTTGGTTTCAAAGAACATCTTTATTTCTGCCTTCATTCCGTCATATACCCAGTAGTCATTCAGGAGCAGGTAGTTCAGTTTCCACGTAATTGAGCAGTTTTGAGTGAGATTCTTAATCCTGAGTTCTAGCTTGATTGCACTGTGATCTGAGAGACAGTTTGTTATAATTTCTGTTCTTTTACATTTATTGAGGAGAGCTTTACTTCCAAGTATGTGGTTAATTTTGTAATAGGTGTGGTGTGGTGCTGAAAAAAATGTATATTCTATTGATTTGTGGTGGAGAGTTCTGTAGATGTCTATTAGGTTCACTTGGTGCAGAGACGAATTCAAATCCTGGTTGTCCTTGTTGAGTTTCTGTCTCGTTGATCTGTCCAATGTTGACAGTGGGGTGTTAAATTCTCCCATTATTAATGTGTGGGAGTCTAAGTCTCTTTGTAGGTTACTCAGGACTTGCTTTATGAATCTGGGTGCTCCTGTATTGGGTGCATTCATATTTAGGATAGTTAGCTCTTCTTGTTGAATTAATCCCTTTACCATTATGTAATGGCCTTCTTTGTCTCTTTTGATCTTTGTTGGTTTAAAGTCTGTTTTATCAGAGACTAGGATTGCAAACCCTAGGATTGAGATGGGTTTACTGAATACAGTACACTGATGGGTCTTGAGTCTTTATCCAATTTGCCAGTCTGTGTCTTTTAACTGGAGCATTTAGTCCATTTACATTTAAAGATAATATTGTTATGTGTGAATTTGATCCTGTCATTGTGATGTTAGCTGGTTATTTTGCTCGTTAGTTGATGCAGTCTCTTCCTAGTCTCGATGGTCTTTACATTTCGGCATGATTTTGCAGTGGCTGGTACCGTTTGTGCCTTTCCATGTTTAGCGCTTCCTTCAGGAGCTCTTTTAAGGCAGGCCTGGTGGTGACAAAATCTCTCAGCATTTGCTTGTCTGTAAAGTATTTTATTTCTCCTTCACTTATGAAGCTTAGTTTGGCTGGATATGAAATTCTGTGTTGAAAATTCTTTTCTTTAAGATTGTTGAATATTGGCCCCCACTCTCTTCTGGCTTGTAGGGTTTCTGCCGAGAGATCCGCTGTTAGTCTGATGGGTTTCCCTTTGATGGTAACACGACCTTTCTCTCTGGCTGCCCTTAACATTTTTTCCTTCATTTCAAATTTGGTGAATCTGACAGTTATGTGTCTTTGAGTTGCTCTTCTCGAGGAGTATCTTTGTGGCGTTCTCTGTATTTCCTGAATATGAATGTTGGCCTGCCTTGCTAGATTGGGGAAGTTCTCCTGGATAATATCATGAAGAGTGTTTTCCAACTTGTTTTCATTCTCCCCGTCACTTTCAGGTACACCAATCAGACGTAGATATGGTCTTTTTACATAGTCCCACATTTCTTGGAGGCTTTGCTCATTTCTTTTTATTCTTTTTTCTCTTAGCTTCCCTTCTCACTTCATTTCATTCATTTCATCTTCCAGGGCTGATACCCTCTCTTCCATTTGATCGCATCGGCTCATGAGGCTTCTATATTCTTCACGTAGTTCGCGAGCCTTGGTTTTCAGCTCCATCAGCTCCTTTAAGCACTTCTCTGTATTGGTTATTCTAGTTATTCATTCTTCTAAATTTTTTTTCAAAGTTTTCAACTTCTTTGCCTTTGGTTTGAATATCCTCCCGTAACTCGGAGTAATTTGATCATCTGAAGCCTTCTCTCAGCTCGTCAAAGTCATTCTCTGTCCAGCTTTGTTCCATTGCTGGTGAGGAACTGTATTCCTTTGAAGGAGGAGAGGTACTCTGCTTTTTAGAGTTTCCAGTTTTTCTGCTCTGTTTTTTCCCCTATTTGTGGTTTTATCTACTTTTGGTCTTTGATGATGGTGATGTACAGATGGGTTTTTGGTGTGGATGTCCTTTCTGTTAGTTTTCCTTCTAACAGACAGAACCCTCAGCTGCAGGTCTGTTGGAGTACCTGGCCGGCCGTGTGAGGTGTCAGTCTGCCCCTGCTGGGGGATGCCTCCCTGTTAGGCTGCTTGGGGGTCAGGGGTCAGGGACCCACTTGAGTAGGCAGTCTGCCCGTTCTCAGATCTCCAGGTGCATGCTGGGAGAACCACTGCTCTCTTCAAAACTGTCAGACAGGGACATTTAAGTCTGCAGATGCTACTGCTGTCTTTTTGTCTGTCTGTGCCCTGCCCCCAGAGGTGGAGCCTACAGAGGCAGGCAGGCCTCCTTCAGCTGTGGTGTGCCCCACCCAGTTCAAGCTTCCAGGCTGCTTTGTTCACCGAAGCGAGCCTGGGCAATGGCGGGCGCCGCTCCCCCAGCCTCGCTGCCGACTTGCTGTTTGATCTCAGACTGCTGTGCTAGCAATCAGCGAGATTCTGTGGGCATAGGACCCTCTGAGCCAGGTGCGGGCTATACTCTCCTGGGGCACCGTTTCCTAAGCCCGTCGGAAAAGCACAGTATTCGAGTGGGAGTGGCCCGATTTTCCAGGTGCCGTCTGTCACCCCTGCAAAGGGAAATCCGTGTCCCCTTGTGCATCCCGTGTGAGGCAATGCCTCGCCCCTTCTTTGGCTGGCGCACGGTGCAGTCACCCACTGACCTGCGCCCACTGTCTGGCACTCTCTAGTGAGATGAACAGGGTACCTCAGATGGAAATGCAAAAATCACCTGTCTTCTGTGTCGCTCACGCTGCGAGCTGTAGACCAGAGATGTTCCTATTCGATTTGTGCCAGATTTTCTTAATCCAATTTATCATTGTTGGACATTTGGGTTAGTTCCAAGTGTTTCGTATTGTGCATAATGCCGCAATAAGCATACGTGTTCATGTCTGTTTATTGCAGCATGATTTATAGTCCTTTGTGTATATACCCAGTAATGTGATGACTGTGTCAAATGGTATTTCTAGTTCTAGATCCCTGAGAAATCCCCACACTGACTTCTACAATGGTTGAACTTGTTTACAGTCCAACCAACAGTGTAAAAGTCTTCCTATTTCTCCATATCCTCTCCAGCACATTTTGTTTCCTGACTTTTTAGAGATTGCCATTCTAACTGGTGTGAGATGGTATCTCATTGTTGATTTGATTTGCTTTTCTCTGATGGCCATTGATGGTGAGCATTTTTTCATGTGTTTTTTGGCTGCATAATAGTCTTCTTTTGAGAAGTATCTGTTCATGTCCTTTGCCCCCTTCTTTTTGATGGGGGCTAAATGCTCCAATTAAAAGACACAGACTGGTAAATTGGATAAAGTGTCAAGACCCATCAGTGTGCTGTATTCAGGAAACCCATCTCACGTGCAGAGACACACATAGGCTCAAAATAATAGCTTGGAGGATGATCTACCTAGCAAACGGAAAGCAAAAAAATGCAGGGGTTGCAATCCTAGTGTCTGATAAATCAGACTTTAAACCAAAAAAGATCAAAAGAGACAAAGAAGGCCATTGCATAATGGTAAAGGGATCAATTCAACAAGAAGAGCTAATTATTCTGAATATATAAGCACCCAACACAGGAGCACCCAGATTCATAAAGCAAGTCCTGAGTGACCTACAAAGAGACTTAGTCTCCCACACATTAATATTGGGAGACTTTAACACCCCACTGTCTACATTAGACAGATCAACGAGACAGAAAGTCAAGAAGGATACCCAGGAATTGAACTGAGCTCTGCACCAAGCGGACCTAATAGACATCTACAGAACTCTCCACCCGAAATCAACAGAATATACATTTTTTTCGGCACCACACCTCACCTGTTCCAAAATTGACCACATAGTTGGAAGTAAAGCTTTCCTCAGCAAAAGTAAAAGAACAGAGGGTATAACAAACTATCTCTCAGATCACAGTGCAATCAAACTAGAACTCAGGATTAAGAATCTCTCTCAAAACTGCTCAACTACATGGAAACTGAACAACCTGCTCCTGAATGACTACTGGGTACATAACGAAATGAAGGCAGAAATAAAGATGTTCTTTGAAACCAACGAGAACCAAGACACAACATACCAGAACTTCTGGGATGCATTCAAAGCAGTGTGTAGAGGAAAATTTATAGCACTAAATGCCCACAACAGAAAGCAGGAAAGATCCAAATTTGACACCCTAACACTATAATTAAAAGAACTAGAAAAGCAAGAGCAAACACATTCAAAAGCTAGCAGAAGGCAAGAAATAACTAAAATCAGAACAGAACTGAAGGAAGTAGAGACACAAAAAAACCCTTCCAAAAATTAATGAATCCACGAGCTGGTTTTTTGAAAGCATCAACAAAATTGATAGACTGCTAGCAAGAATAATAAAGAAAAAAAGAGAGAAGAATGAGATAGATGCAATAAAAAATGATAAATGGGATATCACCACTGATCCCACAGAAATACAAACTACCATCAGAGAATACTACAAACACCTCTACGAAAATAAACTAGAAAATTTAGAAGAAAAGGATAAATTCCTCGTCACAGATACTCTCCCAAGACTAAACCAGGAAGAAGTTGAATCTCTAAATACACCAATAACAGGCTCTGAAATTGTGGCCATAATCAATAGCTTACCAACCAAAAAGAGTCCAGGACCAGATGGTTTCACAGCCAAATTCTATGAGAGGTGCAAGGAGGAACTGGTATAATTCCGTCAGAATCTATTCCAATCAATAGAAAAAGAGGGAATCCTCCCTAACTCATTTTATGAGGCCAGCATCATCCTGATACCAAAGCCGGGCAGAGACACAACCAAAAAAGAGAATTTTAGACCAATATCCTTGATGAACATTGATGCAAAAATCCTCAATAAATTACTGGCAAACCGAATCCAGCAGCACATCAAAGAGCTTATCCACCAGGATCAAGTGGGCTTCATCTCTGTGATGCAAGTGTGGTTCAATATACACAAATCAATAAATGTAATCCTGCATGTAAACAGAACCAAAGACAAAAACCACATGATTATCTCAATAGATGCAGAAATGGCCTCTGACAAAATTCAACAACACTTCATGCTTAAACCTCTCAATAAATTAGGTATTCATGGTACGTATCTCAAAATAATAAGAGCTGTCTATGAGAAACCCACAGCCACAATCATACTGAATGGGCAAAAACTGGAAGCATTCCCTTTGAAAACTGGCACAAGACAGGGATGCCCTCTCTCACCACTTCTATTCATCACAGTGTTGGAATTTCTGGCCAGGGCAATTAGGTAAGAGAAGGAAATAAAGGGTATTCAATTAGGAAAAGAGGAAGTCAAATTGTCCCTGTTTGTTGGTGACATGATTTTATATCTAGAAAACCCCATTGTCTTAGCCCAAAATTTCAAGCTGATAAGCAACTTCAGCAAAGTCTCAGGATACAAAATCAATGTACAAATATCGCACGAATTCTTATACACCAGTTACAGACAAACAGAGAGCAAAATCATGAGTGAACTCCCTTTCATAATTGCTTCAAAGAGAATAAAATACCTAGGAATCCAACTTACAAGGGATGTGAAGGACCTCTTCAAGGAGAAGTACAAACCACTGCTCAAGAAAATAAAAGGGGATACAAACAAATGGAAGAACATTCCATACTCATGGGTAGGAAGAATCAATATCATGAAAATGGCCATACTGCCCATGGTAATTTACAGATTCAATGCCATCCCCATCAAGCTACCAATGACTTTCTTCACAGAATTGGAAAAAACTACTTTAAAGTTGATATGGAACCAAAAAAGAGCCCGCATCGCCAAGACAATCCTAAGCCAAAAGAACAAAGCTGGAGGCATCACACTACCAGAATTCAAACTATATTACATAGCTACAGTAACCAAAACAGCATGGTACTGGTACCAAAACAGAGATATAGATCAATGGAACAGAACAGAGCCGTCAGAAATATCGCCACATATCTACAACTATCTGATCTTTGACAAACCTGACAAAAACAAGCAATGGGGAAAGGATTCCCTATTTAATAAATGGTGCTGGGAAAACTGGCTAGCCATATGTAGAAAGCTGAAACTGGATCCCTTCCTTACCACTTATACAAAAATCAATCCAAGATGGATTAAAGACTTAAACGTTAGCTCTAAAACCATAAAAACCCTAGAAGAAAACCTAGGCATTACCATTCAGGACACAGGCACGTGCAAGGACTTCATCTCTAAAACACCAAAGGCAATGACAACAAAAGCCAAAATTGACAAATGGGATCTAATTAAACTAAAGAGCTTCTGCACAGAAAAAGAAACTACCATCATGGTGAACAAGCAACCTACAAGATGGAAAAAATTTTCGCAACCTACTCATCTGACAAAGGGCTAATATGCAGAATCTACAATGAACTGAAACAAATTTACAAGAAAAAAACAAACAACCCCGTCAAAAAGTGGGGGAAGGACATGCAGAGACACTTCTCAAAATAAGACATTTATGCAGCCAAAAAACACATGAAAAAATGCTCACCATCACTGGCCATCAGAGAAATGCAAATCAAAACCACAATGAGATACCATCTCACACCAGTGAGAATGGCAATCATTATAAAGTCAGGAAACAACAGGTGCTGGAGAGGATGTGGAGAAATAGGAACACTTTTACACTGTTGGTGGGACGGTAAACTAGTTCAACCCTTGCGGAAGTCAGTGTGGCGATTCCTCAGGGATCTAGAACTAGAAATTCCATTTGACCCAGCCATCCCATTACTGGGTATATACCCGAAGGACTATAAATCATGTTGCTATAAAGACACATGCACACGTATGTTTTTTGTGGCATTATTCACAACAGCAAAGACTTGGAACCAACCCAAATGTCCAAAAATGATAGACTGGATTAAGAAAATGTGGCACATATACACCATGGAATACTATGCAGCCATAAGAAAAGATGAGTTCATGTCCTTTGTAGGGACATGGATGAAATTGGAATTCATCATTCTCAGTAAACTATCACAAGAACAAAAAACCAAACACCGCATATTCTCACTCACAGGTGGGAATTGAACAATGAGAACACATGGACACAGGAAGTGTAACGTCACACTTCGGAGACTGTTGTGGGGTGGGGGAAGGTTGGAGGGATAGCATTGGGAGATATACTTAATGCTAGATGACGAGTTAGTGGATGCAGCGCACCCGCATGGCACATGTGTACATATGTAACTAACCTGCACATTGCGCACATGTACCATAAAACCTAAAGTGTAATAATAATAAAAAAAAGAAAAAAATCAGACCATTCCATTCCATTCCGTTTTATTCCATTCCATTCCACTCCATTCCATTCCATTCCATTAAATTCCATTCCTTTCCATTCCACTCCACTCTATTCCACCCCATTGCATTCCATCCCATTCCATTGCACTCCATTCCACTCCACTCTACTCCACTCCACTCCACTCCACTCCAGTCCATTCCATTCCATTCCACTCCTTTCCATTCCATTACTTTCCTTCGACATGATCTCTGTTACACAGGCTGGAGTGCAGTGGCACAATCTCAGCTCAGATTTCACTTCACCATTCCATTTCATTCCATTCCATTCCATTCCGTTCCATTCCATTCCATTCCATTCCATTCCAATCCATTCCATTCCACTCCACCCCACTCCTCTCCACTCCATTCCACTCCTTTCCATTCCATTCCATTCCACTCCACTCAACTCCACTCCACTCCATTCCATTACATCCCATTCCATTCAACTCCATTGCACTCTTCTCCATTCCACTCCATTACCGTCTGCACCATTCCATTCTATCCCATTCCATTCCACTCCATTCCACTCCACTCTACTCAAATCAACTTCACTCCACTCCATTCCATTCCACTCCATTCCATTCCATTCCTTTCTTTCGACAGGATCTCACGTAGTCACCCAGGCTGGAATGCAGTGGAACAATCTAAGCTCACATGTCATTTCACCATTCTGTTGCATTCCATTGCATTCCATAATATTCGAATCCACTCCACTCCACTCCACTCAACTCCATTCCACTCCATTCCACTCCACTCCACCCCACTCCTGTACATTTCATTCAATCCCTTTCCATCCCATTCAATTCCTCTCCATTCCACTCCATCCCACTGCACTGCACTCCACTTCATTCCACTCAAATCCATACCATCCCATTCCACTACATTCTACTCTACTCCACTCCACTCCACTCCACCCCATTCCATTCCATTCTGCTCCATTCCATTCCATTTCTTTCTTTCGACAGGATCTCTCTCTGTCATCCAGGCTGGAGTGCAGCGGCACAATCTCAGCTCACATTTCATTTCACCATTCCATTCCATTCCATTGCATTCCATTCCATTCCATTTCTATCAATTCCATTCCATTCAACTCCACTCCACTTCCCTCCAGTCCACTCCATTCCATTCCCTTCCATTCCATTCTACTCCATTCCAGTCCACTCCACTCCACTCCGGTACATTTCACTACACTCCATTAGATTGAATACCATTCCTTTCCACTCTACTCCACTCAACTCCACTTCATTCCACTCCATTCCATTCCACTCCATTCCATTCCATTCGTTTCTTTCAACAGGATCTCACTCAGTCACCCAGGCTGAAGTGCAGTGGAACAATCTCAGCTCACATGCCATTTCTCCATTCTGTTGCATTCCATTGCGTTCCATTCCATTCCATAACATTCGAATCCACTCCATTCCACTCCACTCCACTCAACTCCATTCCACTCCATTCCACTCCACTCCCCTCCAGTACAATTCACTCGATCCCATTCCATCCCATTCAGTTCCACTCCATTCCATTCTACTCCACTCCACTCCACTCCACTTCACTCCAGTCCACTGCACTCCACACCATTCCATTCCATTCCATTGAATTCCATTCCATTCCATTGAATTCCATTCCATTCCTTTCTTTCGACAGGATTTCTGTCTGTCACTCAGCCTGGAGTGCAGCGGCACAATCTCAGCTCACATTTCATTTCACCATTAAATTCCATTCTATTCCATTCCATTTCAATCAATTCCATTCCATTCCACTCCACTCCATTCCAGTCCACTCCATTCCAATCTCTTCCATTCCAGTCCGCTCCACTCCACTCCACTATGTTCCACTACACTCCATTAGATTCAATCCCATTCCATTCCACTCCATTCCACTCCACTCTACTCCATTCCATTCCATTCAATCCCATTCCTTTCCACTCCTTTGCACTCCACACCACTACACTCCAGTCCACCAGACTCCACTCGATTCCATTCCATTCCTTTCAATTCCATTCCATTCCAAACCTTTCTTTCGACAGGATCTCACACTGTCACAGAGTCTGGAGTGCAGTGGCACAATCTAAGCTCACATTTCATTTCACCATTCCATTCCATTTCATTCTATTTCATTCCATTCCAAACCACTCCACTGCACTCCACTCAAATCCAATCAATTACATTCCATTCAGTTCCACTCCACTTGAGTCCACTCCACTCCACTCCACTGAGTACCATCCCATTCCATTCCACTCCATTCCACTCCATTCGACTCCACTCCACTCCAATCCATTCCGTTCCATTACATCCCATTCCATTCCACTCCATTCAACTCTACTGCACTCCTCTCCAATCCCCTCCACTCCACTCCACTCCACTTCACTCCATTCCATTCCACTCCATTCCACTCCATTGCACTCAATTCCATTCCATTCCATTCCATTCCATTACTTTTTTCTGACAGGATCTCACCCTGTCACCCAGGCTGGAGTGTAGTACAACAATCTCAGCTCACATTTCATTTCACCATTCCAATCCATTCCACTCCATTCCATTCACCTTCACTCCACTCCATTCCACTCAATCCCATTCCATTCCACTACATTCCTCTCCACTCCACTAAACTCCACTCTACTCCACTCGTTTCCACTCCATTCCATTCTCGTCCATTCCATTCCTTTCTTTCGACAGGATCTCACTCTGCGATACAGGCTGGAGTGCAGTGGCAGAATCTCAGCTGACATTTAATTTCACCATTCCATTCCACTCCACTCCACTCCACTCCATTTCAGTCCACTCCATTGCATTCCATTCTATTCCATTCCGTTCCATTCCACTACATTCCAATCCACTCCACTCCACTACAATCCACTCCATTCCTTTCCATCCCATTCAATTCCACTTCACTCCATTCCATTCCACTCCATCCCATTCCATTCCACTCCTCTCCTCTCCACTCCAGTCCACTCCACTCCATACCACTCCATTCCACTCCATTCAATTACATTCCATTCTATTACACTCCATTCCATTCTATTCCTTTCTTTTGATATGACCTCATTCTGTCATGCAGGCTGCAGTTCAGTGGCAAAATCTCAGCTCAAATTTCATTTCACCATTCCATTCCATTGGATTCCATTGCATTCCATTCCACTCCACTCCACTCTACTCCATTCTACTCCACTCCACTCCACTTCATTCCATTACATTACACTCTACTCCACTCATCTCCACTCCATTCCATTGCTTTCCATTCCATTACAGTCCACTCCACTCCACTCCACTCCATTCCACTACATTCAATTCCATTCCATTCTATTTTACTCCATTCCATTTCATTCGTTTTTTTTGACAGGATATCTCTCTGTCAACCAGGCTGGAATGCATTGGCCCAATCTCAGCTCATATTTAGTTTCACCATTCCTTTCCACTCCATTCCATTCCATTCTATTCCATTCAAATACCCTCCACTCCACTCTATTCCATTCACCTCCACTCCAATCCCCTCCATTCCAATCTTCTCAATTCCAGTCCATTCCACTCCACTCCACTCCACTCCATTCCCTTCCATGCCATTCCATTCCAATACATTCCACTCTACTCCACTCCACACCACTCCATTCCACTCCATTCCATTCCATCCCACTCCATTCCACTCCACTCCACTCCACTCAACTCCATTCCACTCCACTGCACTCTGTTCCATTCCATTCCATTCCATTGCATTACATTCCACTCGATTTCTTTTTTTTGACAGGATCTCACTCTGTGTCCAGGCTGAAGAGTAGTGGCACAATCTCAGGTCACATTTCATTTCACCATTCCATTCCATTCCACTCCATTCCATGCCTTTCTATTCCTTTCCTTTCCATTCTATGGCATTCCATTCCATTCCACTCCATGCCAATCCACTCCACTCCAGTCCAGTCCATTCCTTCCCATTCCATTCCACTCCATTCCACTCCATTCCACTCCAGTCCACTCCAATCCACACCACTCTACTCCATTCCATCCATCCCATTTCATTCAACTGTACTCCACTCCACTCCATTCCATGCCACTACATCCCATTCCATTCCACTCCACTACACTCAAATCCACTCCTCTCCCCTCCATTCCATTCTTTTCCATTCACTCCATTCCACTCCACTCCACTCCACTCCATTCTATCCCATTCCATTCCACTCCATTCCACTCCACTCCATTCCATGCCACTACATCCCATTCCATTTCACTCCACTACTCTCCAATCCACTCCTCTCCCCTCCATTCCACTCCTTTCCATTCACTCCATTCCACTCCACTCCACTCCATTCCATCGCATTCCACTGCACTCCATTCCACTCCACTCCAATGCAGTCCACTCCATTCCATTGCATTCTATCCCATTCCTTTCCACTCCTTTCCACTCCACTCCACTGCACTCCACTGCGTTCCGTTCCATTCCTTTCCATTCCATTCCATTCCATTCCACTCCATTCCATTCCATTCCATTCCATTCCATTCATTTCTTTCGACAGAATCTCACTCTGTCACACAGCCTGGAGTGCAGTGGCACAATCTCAGCTCACATTTCATTTTACCTTTCCATTCCATTCCATTCCATTCCATTCCGTTTCACTCCACTACACTCCTCCCCTCCATTCCATTTCATTGAACTCCACTCTACTGGACTCCACTCCACTCCACCCCTTTCCATTCCATCTCATTCCATTCCAAATATTTCCACTCCATTCCACTCCACTCTACTCCACACCACTACATTCCACTTGATTACATCAAATTCCATTCCACTCCATTCCACTCCACTCCCTTCCACTCCACTGCTCTCCACTCTACTCAATTTCATTCCATTCCATTCCAATACACTCTATTCCGTTCCATTCCTTTCTTTCAACTGGATCTCACTCTGTAACCCTTGCTGGAGTGCAGCTGCAGAATCTCACCTCACATTACATTTCACCTTTCCATTCCATTGAAATCGATTCCATTTCACTCCATTCCAGTTCATTGCATTCCATTCCCTTCTTTCGAGAGGATTTCACTCTGATACACAGGCCGGAGTGCAGTAGCCCAATCTCATATCATATTTCATTTCACCATTCCATTCCACTCCATTCCACTTCACTCCACTCCACTCCACTCCATGTCATTCCACTCCATTCTATTCCACTCCATTCCATTCCATTCCTTCGACAGGATCTCTTTCTGTCCCCCAGGCTGGAGTGCAGTGGGACAATCTCAGCTAACATTTCATTTCACCATTCCATTCCATTCCAATCCATTCCATTCCATTCCACTGCACTCCACTATACTCCACTCTACTCCTCTGCACTCCATTCTATTCTGTTCCACTCCACACCACTCCACTCCACTCATCCCATTCCTTCCCATTCAATTCCATTCCACTCCATTCCACTCCACTCCACTCCATTCCTTTCCACTCTATCCCATTCCATACCACTCCATTCCACTCCACTCCTCTCCACTTCACTCCACTCCATTCCTTTCTTTTCCACTCCCTTCCATTCTATTCCTTTTTTTTGACAGGATCGCACTCTGTCAAACTGGCTGCAGCGCAGTGGCAAAATCTCAGCTCACATTTCATTTCACCATTCCATTCCACTGCATTCCAATCCATTCCATTCCATTCCACTCCACTCCACTCTACTCCACTCTACTCCTCTGCACTCCATTCCATTCTGTTCCACTCCACACCACTCCATTCCACTCCACACCCCACCACTCTACTTCACTCCATCCCTTTCCTTCCCATTCAATTCCACTTCACTCCATTCCACTCCACTCCACTCTATTCCATTCCCCTCTATCCCATTCCATTCCACTCTATTCCACTCCACTCCTCACCACTTCACTCCACTCCATTCCTTTCTTTTCCACTCCCTTCCATTCCATTCCTTTCTTTTGACAGGATCTCATTCTGTCACCCTGGCTGCAGTTCAGTGGCACAATCTCAGCTCACATTTCATTTCACTGTTCCATTCCATTGCATTCCATTGCTTACCATTCCATCCCATTCCTTTTCAGTCCACTAAACTCCACTCCATTCCACTACACTCCAATACACTCCATTCCATTCCATTCCACTCCACTCCATTCCACTCCACAACACAGCAATCAATTCCAATCCATCCCATTCCATTCCAATCTGTTAAACTCCAGTCCAATTCACTCCCCTCCATTCCATTCCACTCCATCCCATTCTATTCCACTCCATTCCCCTCCACTCCACTCTACTCCACTCCAGTCCACTCCACTCCACTTCATTCCGTTCCACATTATTCCATTCTACTCCATTCCATTCCATTCTTTCTTATGACAGGATCTCACTCTGTCACCCAGGATGGATTACAGTGCAACAATTTCAGGTCACAATTCATTTCACCAGCCCATTCCTTTCCATTCCATTTCATTTCATTCCATTAAATTCCATTCCTTTCCATTTCACTCCACTCCACTCCTCTCCACCCCATACCATTCCATCCCACTCCATTCCACTCCATTCCACTCTTCTCCACTCCACTCCTTTCCATGACATCCCATTACATTCCACTCTAATCCACTGCATTCCACACCACTCCACTCCACTCCTCTCCATTCCATTCGATTCCATTCCATTCCTTTCCTTTCCATTCCTTTCTTTCGATATGATCTCAGTCTGTTACACCGGCTGGAGTGCAGTTGCACAATCTCAGCTCACATTTCATTTCAGCATTCCATTGCATTCCATTCCATTCCATTCCATTGCATTCCATTCCATTGCATTGCATTCCATCCATTCCATTCCATTCCGTTCCATTCCGTTCCATTCCACTAGATTTCCCTCCACTGCACTACAGTCCATTTCACTGCACTCCACTCCACCCCATTCCATTCAGTCTCATTCCATTCCAGTCCATTCCACTCCACTCCACTTCACACCTCTCCATTCCTTTCCACACCATCCCATTCCTTTACAATCCACTACACTCCAATCCACTCATCTCCCCTCCTATCCATTCCATTCCATTCCATTCCACTCCACTCAACTCGACTCCATTCCATTCCATCCCATTCCATTCCACTACATTCCACTCCACTCCACTCCATTCCCTCCCACTCCATTCCACTCCATTTCACTCCTCTCCTCTCCACTCCACTGCACTCCACTCCATTCCATTCCACTCCATTCCATTCCATTCCTTTCTTTCAACAGGATCTCACTGTCAGACAAGCTGGAGTGCAGTGGCACAATCTCAGCTCACATTGCCTTTTACCATTGCATTCCATTCCGTTTCATTCCACTCCACTCCACTCCACTCCATCCCGTGCTATTCAACTCCAATCCACTCCACTCCACTCCATTCAATTCCGTCCCATTCCATTCCACTCCATTCCCCTCCACTCTAATTGACTCCACTCCAGTCCACTCCACTCCACTCCAATCCACTACATTCCATTCCATTCCATTCCATTCCATTTCATTCCATTCCATTCCATTGTATTCCATTCCATTGCATTCCATTCCTTTGCATTCCTTTCCATTCCCTTCCATTACATTCCACTCCATTCCCTTCCATTCCTTTATTTCCATTCCGTTCCATTGCATTCCATTCCATTGCATTCCATTCCATTCCATTCCATTCCATTCCATTCCATTCCATTCCATTCCATTCCATTCCATTCCATTCCACTCCATTCCCTTCCATTCCCTTATTTCAACAGGATCTCGCTCTTACACCCAGGCTGGAGTGCAGAAGCACAATCTCAGCTCACTTTTCTTTTCACCATTCCACTCCATTGATTTCCATTCCATTCCTTTCCATTTCCAATCCACTCCACTCCACTCTACTATACTACATTCCATTTCACTCCTTTGTATTCTATTCCTCTCCACTCCACTCCATTCCATTCACTTCCATCAAATTCCATTTTACTCTATTCCACTCTACTCCTCTCCACTCCTCTCCTTTTCATTCCATTCCCTTCCATTCCAATCCAATCCATTCCATTCCATTCCTTTCTTTTGACAAGATCTCACTCTATGACACAGGCTGGAGTGCAGTGGCACTCCATTCCACTGCATTCCATTCCATTCCATTCCATTCCGTTGCATCCCATTCCATTCCATTCCATTCCATTCCATTGCATTCGATTCCATTCCATTACACTCTATTCCACTCCACTCCGCACTGCTACACTACACTCCTTGTCACTCCTTTAAATTCTATTCCTTTCCACTCCACAACACTCCACTCCATTCCATTCCATCAAATTCCGTTCCACTCTTTTCCACTCCACTCCACTCCAATCCATTCAATTCCTTTCTATTCCATTCCACTCCATTCCATACATTACTTTCTTTCGACAGGATCTCACTCTTGGACACAGGCTGTAGTGCAGTGGCACTCCATTCCATTGCATTGTATTCCGTTTCATTCCATTCCATTGCATTCCACTCCATTCCATTCCATTAAATTGCATTGCATTCCATTGCATTCCTTTCCATTCCAATTCTTTCCATTCCTTTCCATTCCATTGCATTCCGTTCCATTCCACTAGATTCTCCTACACTCACTACAGTCCATTTCACTCCACTCCACTCCACCCCATTCCATTTATCTCATTCCATTCCACTCCATTCCACTCCACTCCACACTACTCCATTCCATTCCACACCATCCCTTTCTATTACAATCCACTACACTCCAATCCACTCATCTCCCTTCCAATCCATTCCATTCCATTCCATTCCACTCCACTCCAGTCCACTCCAGTCCACTCCATTCCATTCCATCCCATTCCATTCCACTAAATTCCACTCCACTCCAGTCCACTCCAGTCCACTCCATTCCATTCCATCCCATTCCATTCCACTACATTCCACTCCACTCCACGCCACTCCATTTCATTCCATTCCATCCCATTCCATTCCATGCCATTCCACTCCACTCTTCTCCACTCCACTGCATTCATTTCCATTCCATTCCATCCCATTCCATTCCACTACATACCACTCCAATCCACTCCACTCTATTTCATTCCATTCCATCCCATTCCATTCCACGCCATTCCACTCCACTCTACTCCACTCCACTGCATTCATTTCCATTCAATTCCCTTCCACTCCATTCCATTCCATTCCTTTTTTCGACGGATCTCACTCTGTCACACAAGCTGGAGTGCAGTGGCACAATCTCAGCTCACATTTCATTTTACCATTGAATTTCATTCCACTCCACTCCATCCCGTTCCATTCAACTCCACTCCACTCCACTCCACTCCACTCGACTATACGCCACTCCTCTCTTTTGCATCCCATTCCAATCCTTTCCACTGCACTCCACTGTACTCCACTCCACTCCATTCCACTTTATTACATCAAATTCCATTCAACTCCATTCCACTCCACTCCCCTCCAATGCACTCCACTCCTCTCCACTGCACCCCTTTCTATTCCATTCCATTCCAGTACACTCCATTACATTACATTCCTTTCTTTCAACAGGATCTCTCTCTGTCAACCAGGTTGGAGTGCAGTGGCACAATCTCAGCTCATATTTCATTTCACCGTTCCTTCCCATTCCATTTGATTACATTTCATTCCATTCCACTCTATTCCATTCCATTGCCTTCTTTCCACAGGATCTCATTCTGTCACACAGGCTGGAGTGCAGTAGCACAATCTCATCTCATATTTCATTTCACCATTCCATTCCACTCCATTTCTCTCCACTCCACTCCATGCCATTCCACTCCATTTCTCTCCACTCCACTCCATGCCATTCCACTCGATTCCATTACAATCTTTTTCTCGACTGGATCTCATTCTGTCACCCAGCCTGGAGTGCAGTGGCAATATCTCAGCTCACATTTCATTTCAAAGTTGCATATCATTGCATTCCATTCCATTTCACAACACTCTACTCCACTCTACTCCTCTGCACTCCATTCCATTCCATTCCACTCCACACCACTCCACTCCACTTCCATCCATTCTGTTCCTTCCCATTCCATTCCACTCCACTCCATTCCACTCCACTCCACTCCATTCCACTCCACTCCACTCCATTCCATCCCACCCCATCCCATTCAATTCCACTCCATTCCATTCCACTGCACTCCACTTCACTCCACTCCATTCCATTCTATTACACTCCCTTTCATTCCATTCCTTTCTTTCGACAGGATCTCACTCTGTCACCCTGGTTGCAGTGCAGTGGCACAATCTCAGCTCACATTTCATTTCACCATTGCATTCCATTGCATTCTATTCCATTGCTTTCCATTCTATCCATTCCCTTGCATTCCTTTCTTTCGACAGGATCTCACTCTGTCACCCAGGTTTGATTACAGTGCAAAAATTTCAGCTTATTATTCATTCACCATTCCATTGCATTCCAATCCATTCCATTCCATTCCATTCCATTCCATTCCATTCCACTCCATTCCATTCCATTCCATTAAATGACATTCCTTTCCATTCCACTCTACCCCACTCCACTCCACTCCTCTCCACCACATTCCATTCCATCCCATTCCAGTCCACTCCATTCCACTCCATTCCACTCCACTCCACTCCTTTGCATTCCACCCCTTTACGTTCCACTCCAATCCACTCTGCTACACTCCATTCCACTCCAGTCCATTCCATACAATTCCATTCCATTCCACTCCTTTCCATTACGTTCCTTTCTTTAGACATGATCTCACTCTGTTACACAGGCTGGAGTGCAGTGGCACAGTCTCAGCTGACATTTCTTTTCACCATTCCATGGCATTCCATTCCATTCCATTCCGCTCCACTCTACTCCAGTCCACCGTGCTACATTCCATTCCATTCCATTCAGTTCCATTCCATTCCACTCCACTCCAGTCCACTCTTCTACACTCCATTCCATTCCATTCCCTTCCATTCCATTCCATTCCCTTCCATTCCATTCCATTCCATTCCATTCCACTCCATTCCATTGCTTTCCATTCCATTCCACTCCACTCTAATCCACTCCATTCCTCTCCATCCCATTCTATCCCATTCGATTCCACTCCATTCCTCTCCACTCCATTCCATTGCATACCTTCCCATCCCATTCCACTCCATTCCACTACAATCCACTCCACTCCACTCCATTCCTTTCAATTCAACTCCATTCCATTCCATTCCACTCCATTGCATTTCATTCCTTTCAACTTCACTCCTCTCCATTCCATTCTATTCCATCCTATTCCATTCCACTCCTTTCCCCTCCACTCCAATCCACTCCATTCCTGTCCACTCCACTCCAATCCAATCCACTACATTCCATTCCATTCCATTCCATTCCACTGCATTCCTTTCCATTCCTTTCCATTCCATTCCATTCCACTCCATTCCCTTCCATTCCTTATTTCAACAGGATCTCACTCTTGTACCCAGGCTGCAGTGCAGTGGCACAATCTCAGCTCACTTTTCTTTAAACCATTCCACTGCATTGCATTGCATTCCATTCCATTCCACTCCATTCCACTCCACTCCACAACACTCCACTGTGCTCCACTCCACTCCACTGCACCCCATTCCATTCCATTCCACCCCATTCCATTCCATTCTCTCCTTTGACAGGATCTTGCTCTGTCACCCAGGCTGGAGTGCAGTGGCACAATCTCAGCTCACACTTTATTTCACCATTCTATTGCATTCCATTCCATTTGATTTCATTCTAGTGAATTCCCATCCACTCCACTCTACTCCATCCCACTCCACTGCACTCCATGCCATTCCATTCTATTACTTTCCAGTCCATTCCACTCCGTTCCACTCCCCACCACTCTGCTACATTCCATTCCATTCCATCCCAAACCATTCCACTCCACTCCTCTCCTTTCCACTGCATTCCATTCCATTCCATTATTCTTCATTCTTTTCCATTCCATTCCATTCCATTCCATTCGACTTTTCCATTCCATTCCATTCCATTCCATTCCTTTCATTTGACAGCATCTCACTCTGTCACTCAGGCTTTACTGCATTGGTACAATCTCAGCTCACATTTCATTTCACCATTCCATTCCATTCCACTCCACTGCACTCCACTCCACTCCATTCCCTTAAATTCCATTCCACTCCACTCCACTCTTCTCCACTACATTCCGTTCCATCTCATTCCACTCCATTCCACACCACACCACTCCTCTCCACTCCATTCCAATCTATCCCATTCCCTTCCACTTCATTACAATCCACTCCCCTCCACTCCACTCCATTCCATTCCATTCCATTCCATTCTGTTCCATTCCATTCCTCTAAATTCCATTACATTGCTTTCTTTAGACCAGATGTCACTCTGTCACACCGGCTGGTGTGCCGTGGCAGAATCTCAGCTCACATTTGCCTTCTCCATTCCATTCTATTCCATTTCATTAAATTCCTTCCACTCCACTCCACTCCTCTCCATTCCATCCCTTTCCATTCCACTGCATTCCACTCCACTCCACTCCACTCCATTCCGTTCCATTACATCCCATTCCATTCCACTCTATTCCCCTCCACTCCATTCTTCTCCACTGCACCGTGCTCCATTCCATTCCAATACAATCCATTACATTGGATTCCTTCCTTTTGACAGGATCTCACTCTGTCACCAAGGCTGGAGTGCAGTGGCACAATCTCAGGTCACATTCCATTTCACCATTCCATTCCACCATTCCATTCCATTCCATTCCAATCGGTTCCATTCCAATCCATTGCACTCCACTCCACTCCACTCCAATCCACTCCGGTCCACTCTGTTCCATTCCACTCCATTCCACTCAAATTCAGTACACACCACTCCACTCTTGTCCACTCATTTCCATTCCATTCCATGCCATTCACTAGAATCCACTCCACTCCACTCCACTCCATTCCATTCCTTTCCCTTCCATTCCATTCGTCTCCTTTACCTTCCATTCGTTTTTTTTTTTTTGACAGGATCTCACACTGTCACCCAAGCTGTAGTGCAGTGACAGAATCTCAGCTCACATTTCATTTCACCATTCCATTGCATTCCATTCCATTTCTTTCCACTCCACTCCACTCCTCTCCCCTCCACTGTGTGGCATTGCATTCCATTCCACTCCTTACCTCTCCACTCTACTCCACTTCTCTCCACTCCATCCCACTTCACCCCACTTCATTCCAGTCCATTCCACTTCCTTCCACTCCACTCCATTCCATTCCATTCCATTCCATTCTATTCTATTCCATTCCATTCCATTACATTCCTTTCTGTCGGCAAGATCTCACTCTGTCACACTGGCTGGTGTGCAGTGGCACTATCTCAGCTCACATTTCATTTCCCCATTCCATTTGATTCCACTTCAATCCACTCCATTCCACTCCATTCCACTCCATTCCACTACACTCAACCCCACTCCACTCAACTCCACTCCTCTCCACTCCATTCCATTCCATTACTTCCCATTCCACTCCACTTGGGTCCACTCCACTCAAGTTCACTCCACTCCACTCCATTCCATTCCTTTCCATCCCATTCCATTCCACTCCAGTCAACTCCAATTCACTCCACTCCTCTCCAGTCCACTCCACTCCATTCCATCCCACTCCATTCCCCTGCATTCCACTCCAGTCCACTCCATCCCTTTAAATTCCACTCCATTCCACTCCATTCCACTCCACTCCACTCCACTCCATTCCGTTCCAATCCATCGCATTCCATTCCACTCCTTTCCACTCCACACCACTCCTCACCACTACACCGCCTTCCATTCCATTCCATTCCATTCCTCTCCATTCCATTCCACTACACTCCCGTCCACTCCACTCCCCTCCACACCATTCCATTCCATACCTTTCCATACCACTCCATTCCATTCCTTTCCTTTCTTTTGACAGGATCTGACTCTGTCATTCAGGTTGGAGTGCAGTGAAATAATTTCAGCTGACATTTCATTTTACCATTCCATTCCATTCCATTCCATTCCACTCCACTCCACTCCATTCCATTTCATTGCATTTCATTTCATTCCAGTCCATTCCAATCCAGTCCTCTCCACTCCTCTCCACTCCTTTCCATTCCCCTCCTTTCCATTCCTTTCCTCTCCATTCCACTCCACTCCTCTAAGTTTCACTCCACTCCACCCCTTTCCATTCCATTCCATCCCATCCCTTTCCATTCCACTCCATTCCATTCCACTCCACTCCATAGAATTCTATCCGATGCCATCCCATTCCATTCTGCTCCATTCCCGTCTATCCCACTCCACTCCACTCCGTTCCATTCCATTCCACTGCATTCCATTCCGTTCCTTTCTTTCGACAGGATCACACTCTGTGACAGGGGCTGGAGTGCAGTGGCACAATCTCAGCTAATATTTCATTTCAGCATTCAATTCCATTGCTTTCCATTTCATTCCAATCCATTGCATTCCACTGCATTCCATTTCATTCCATTCCACTCCACTCCACTGCACTCCTCTCCACTATACTCCACTCAATTCTATTCCATTCCATTCCACTACACTCCACTACACTCCATTCCACTCCACTCCACTCCATTTCATTCCATTCCATCCCATTCCATTCCACTCCAGCACTCAACTCCACTCCACTTTGTTCAATTCCATTGCACTCCATTCCACTCCTTTCCATTTCATTTCTTTCTATCGACAGGATCTCACTCTGTCACCCAGGCTGAAGTGCAGTGGAAGAGTCTCGGTTCACATTTCATTTCACCATTCCATTGTATTCCATTCCATTCCATTCCATTCCATTCCACTCCATTACAATCCATACCATCACATTCCATTCCACTCCACTCCATACCATTCCATTCCACTCCATTCCACCTCACCATACTCCACTCCTCTACACTGCATCTCATTCCATCCCATTCCATTCAACTCCATTCAACTCCACTCCACTCCATTTCAATTCATTCCATCTCATCCTATTCCACTCCATTCCTCTCGACTCTTCTCCACTCCTGTGCACTCCACTCCAATGCATTCCATTACACTCCATTCCATTCCATTTCTTTCTGTCTACAGGATGCAACTTTATCACACTGGCTGGAGTGCAGTTGCACAATCTCAGCTCACATTTCATTTCACCATTTAATTCCATTGCATTCCATTCCATTCCATTCCACTCCACTCCACTCCACTCCACTCCATTCAATTCCATTCCATTCTGTACCATTCCTCTCCATTCCATTCCATTCCTTTCTTCCTACAGGATCTCAATATGTCACCCATCCTGGAGTGCAGTCGCACAATCTCAGATCAGATTTCTTTTCACCGTTCCATTCCATTTCTTTAAATTCCATTCCATTCCACTCCACTGCACTTCTCTCCAATCAACTCCATTTCACGCCATTCCACTCCACTCCACTCCACTCTACTCCACTCCACATCATTCCATTCCATCCCATTCAATTCCTCTCCATTCCACTCCACTCCTCTCCACTCCACACGACTCCACTCCACTTCATCCCATTACATTCCATTCCACTGCGTTGAATTCCACTCCTTTCTTTTGACAGGAACTCACCCTGTTAACCAGCTTGGAGTGTATTGGCACAATCTCAGCTCACATTTCATTTCACCATTCTATTTCATTCCGTTCCACTCCATTCCATTCCGTTCCGTTCCATTCCGTTCCATTCCGTTCCACTCCACTCCACTCCACTCCACTCCACTCACTCCACTCCACTCCACTCCAGTCCACTCCACTCCACTCCATTCCATTCCATTCCTTTTCATTTCAATCCATTCAATTCCTTTCCTTTCTTTTGACAGGATCTCACTCTGTCACACAGGCTGGAGTGAAGTGTAATAATCTCAGCTTACATTTCATTTCACCATTTCATTGCATTCCTTTCCATTCCATTCCATTCCACTACACTCCTCTCCACTACACTCCATTCTATTCCACTCCATCCGATTCCATTCCACTCCACTCCACTCAACTCAAATCCACTCCACTACATCCCATTCATTCCACTCCGCTCCACTCCACTACGTTCCATTCCATTGCATCCCATCCCATTCCATTTCACTCCATTCCACTCCACTCCACTCCACTGCACACCACTCCACGACACTCCACTACACGCCATTCCATTGGTTTCTTTTGAAAGGATCTCACTCTTTCAATCTGGCTGGAGTGAAGGGGAACAATCTCAGCTCACATTTCATTTCCCTTTTCCATTCCATTCCATTCCATTCCTTTGCAGTCCACTCCTCTCCACTCCATTCCACTCCTATCCACTCAACAGCATTCCACTCCACTCCATTCCATTCCATCCCATTCCATTCCACTCAATGCCACTCAACTTCAATCCACTCCAGTCCACTCCACTCCACTCCACTCTACTCCATTCCACCACATTTCATCCTATTCCATTGCAATCCATTCCACTCCACTCCACTCCACTCCACTGCCCTCCACACCATTCCATTCCATTCATTCCACTCGATTCTATTCCATTCCTTTCTTTCTTCAGGGTCTCACTCTGTCTCCCGGGCTGGAGTGCAGTGACACAATCTTAGCTAACATTTCATTTCATTATTCCATTCCATTCCATGCCATTCCACTCCACTCCAGTCCACTCCACTCCCATTCATTCAATTCCATTCCACTGCATTCCACTCCTCTGCCCTCCAATCCACTCCACTCCATCCCATTCTATCCCATTCTATTCCACTCCTTTCCTCTCCAATCCTTTTCAATCCACTCCACTCCACTCCATTCCATTCCATTCCATTCCATTCCACTAAATTCCACTCTACTCCACTCTACTCCGCTCCACTCCACTCCACTTCACTCCACTCCATTACATTCCTTTCAATTCCACTCCATTCCATTCCATTCCTTTCTTTCGACAGGATATCACTCTGTCTCCCGAGCTGGAGTGCAATGGCAGAATCTTAGCTCACGTTTCATTTCACTATTCCATTCCATTGCCACCATTCCACCCCATTCCATTCCATTCCATTTCATTCCATTCCATTCCTTTGCATTCCATCCCATTCCATTGTATTCCATTCCATTCCATTCCACTCCACAACTCTCCACTCTACTCCACTCTATTCCCCTCCATTGTATTCCATTCCATTCCATTCCAGTCCATTCCATTCCACTCAACTTCACTCCACTCCATTCCTCTCTATTTCATTCCATTCCGTTCCATTCCATTCCATTCAATTCCATCCCTTTTCATTCCACTCCATTCCACACAACTCCACTCCAGTCCACTCCACTCCATTCCATCCCATTCCATTCAACTTCATTGCACTCCGCTCCACTCCACTCCACACCATTCATTCCATTCCACTCCCTTCCATTCCATTCCATTCCATTCCTTTCTTACGGAAGGATCTCACTCTGTCACCCTGCTGGAGTGCAGTGGCACAATCTCAGCTCACCTTTCGTTTCACCATTCCATTGCATTTTATTCCATTCCATTCCATTCTACTCTATTTCATTGCATTCCACTCCACTCCACTGCACTCCATTGCATTCCATTCGATTCCATTCCAATCCATTCCACTCCACTCCAATCAAATCCACTCCATTCCATTCCATCTATAACTCTCCCTTCCACTCCATTCCAATCCTCTCCACTGCACTCCACTCCACTCAACTCTTTTGATTCCATTCCATCCCATTGCATTCCACTCCATTCCAGTCCACTAAACTCCACTCCATTCAACTCCACTCAATTCCTTTCCATTCCATTCCATTCTACTCCATTCCTTTCTTTCGACAGGATCTCAGTTTGTCACACAGGCTGGAGTGCAGTGTCACAATCTCAGCTCAAATTTCATTTCACCATTTCATTCCATTCCTTTCCATGCCATTCCATTCCACTCCACCCCACTACACTCCTCTCCATTGCATTCCACTCCACTCCATTCCACTCCATATCACTCCACTCCACTCCATTCCATTCCATCCCATTCCACTCCACTCCATTCCACTGCACTACATTCCTCTCCATTCCCCTCGTTTCAGTCCCATTCCACTCCAATCCATTCCACTGCACTCCACTCCACTGCCTTCCTTTCCACCCCATTCCATTCCACTCCATTCCACTGCACTCCACTCCAGTCCACTCCACTTCACTCCATTTATTCCATTACACATCATTCCATTGTTTTCCTTTCTTTTGAGAGGTTCTCTCTCTGCCACTGTGTCTGGAGTGCATTGGCATAATCTCTGCTCTCATTTCATTTCACCATTCCATTCCATTCTGTCCATTAAATTCCACTCCACTCCACTCCACTCCACTACATAACAGTCCAGCCCATTCCATTCCATTCCAATCCACTCCACTCCACTCCTCTCCTCTCCACTCCACTCCATTCCATTCTTTGCCATACGATTCCATTCCACTCCCCTCCACTCCAGTACACTCCACTCCACTCCAGTTAACTCCACTACATTTCATTCCCCTCCATTCCATTCTATTCCATTCCATTCCATTCCTTTCATTCGACAACATCTCACTCTGTCACCCAGGCTGCAGTGCATTGGCACCATCTCATCTCTCATTTCATTTCACAATTATTCTATTCCATTCCATTCCACTCCCTGCCATTCCATTGTATTTCATTCCATTCCACTCCACCCACCTCGATTCCTCTCCACTCCATTCCATTCCACTCCATTCCGCTCCACTCCACTCCATTCCATCACATCACATTCCATTCAACTCCATTACACTGCACTCCACTCCACTCCAATCCATTCTATTCCATTCCATTCCATCTCACTCCATTCCAATTCACTCCACTCTACTCCAGTCCACTCCAATCAACTCCATTTCTTTCCATTTCACTCCAGTCCATTATACTCCACCTCTCTCCACTCTACTCCACTGCAGTCGATCCTATTCCCCTCCATTCCACTCCATTCCATTGCATCTAATTCCATTCCCCTCCATTCCACTACTCTGCACTCCACTCCCCTCCACTCTATCCCATTCCAACCCATTCCATTCCACTTCATTCCACTCCACTCCACTCTATTCACTCCACACCGTTCCATTCCATTCCATCCCATTCCATTCCTCTCCTTTCCACTCCACTCCACTCCCTCCACTCCATTCCTTTCCTTCCCATCCCATTCCACTCGACTTCACTCCACCAACTCCACTGCACTCTGTTTCATTCCATTCCAATCTAGTCTACTCCACTCGACTCCACTGCACTCCACTCCTATACACTACATCCCATTCCATTCCTGTCCACTCCACTCCACTCTATTCCACTCCAATCCTTTCCATTCCACTCCTTTCCACTCCACTCCACTCCACTCTACTCCATTCTATTCCATTACGTTTCATTCCATTCCATTCTACTCCTTTCTTTTGACAGAATCTCACTCTGTCACACAGGCTGGAGTGCAGTGGGAAAATATCAGCTCACATTTCACTTCACCATTTCATTCCATTCCGTTCCCTTCCATTCGATTCCATTCCACTCCACTCCACTCCACTCCCCTCCATTCCATCCCAGCCCATTCCTTTGCCCTCCATTCTACTCCAATCCAATCCACTAAACTCAATTCCAATCCTCTCCACTCCACTCCACTCCACTCCACAGTACAGCACTCCACTGCACTCCACTCCACTCCACAGTACAGCACTCCACTGCACTCCACTCCACTCCACTCCACTCCACTCCACTCCACTCCACTCCATTCCACTCCATTCCATTCCACTCCATTCCATTCCATTCCATTCCATTCCATTCCATTCCATTCCATTCCGTTCCATTCTGTTCCGTTCCTTTCCATTCCATTCTGTTCCATTCCTTTCCATTCCATTCCATTCCATTCCGTTCCATTCCATTCCATTCCATTCCATTCCATTCCATTCCATTCCTCTCTATTCCTTTCCTCTCCATTCCATTCCATTCCTTTCTTTCGACAGGATCTCACTCTGTCACCCAGGCTGGAGTGTAGTGGCACAATCTCAGCTTGCATTTCATTTAACCTTTCCATTCCATTCCATTACACTTCACTCCACTCTACTCCATTCCATTCCTTTCTTTCGACGTGATCTCACTCAGTCACCCAGGGTAGTGTGCAGTGGCACAATCTCAGCTCACATTTCATTTCACCATTCCATTCCATTGCATTCCATTCCATTCCATTCCGCTCCACTCCACTCCATTCCACTGAACTAAATTCCACTCCATTCCACTCTGCTGCACTCCACTCCTCTCCAGTCAACTCCATTCCATTCCATTCCATTTCATTCGACTCTGTACCATTTCATTCCTTTCTTTCGACTGGATCTGAGTCTTTCACCCAGGCTAGTGTACAGTGTCACAATCTCAGCTCACATTCCATTTCAGAATTCCATTCCTTTACATTCCATTCCATACCATTCCATTCCATTCCACTCCATTCGTCTGAACTTCATTTCCATCCATTCCACCCCATTAAATTCCACTCCATTCCAATCCACTCCACTCCACTCCATCCATTTCCATTCCATTCCATTCAACTCCATGCCATTCCATTGCTTTCTTTCGACAGGATCTCACTCTGTCTCCCAGGCTGGAGTGCAGTGACACAATCTCCTATTTCATTTCACCATTCCATTCCGTTCCATTCCGTTCACCTCCATTCCATTCCACTCCTCTCCAATCCATTCCATTCCATTCCACTCCACTCCAATCCAATCCATTCCACTCTACTCCAACCCATTCCATGCCATTCCATTCTATTCCATTCCATTCCATTCCACTGTATTCCATCCCATTCCATTACCTTGCATTCCATCCCATTCCATTCTACTCCATTCAACTCCACTCCACTCCTATCCACTCAATTCCCTTCCATCCCATTCGATTCCACTCCACCCCACTCCACTCATGTAACCTCCACTCCACTCCATTCCATTCTATTCCAGTCCATTACATTCCACTCCTTTCCACTCCACTCCACTGCACTCCATTGCATTCTGCTCCATTCCATTACATTCATTTCTTTCGACAGAATCTCACTCTGTCACCCAGCCTGGAGGGCAGTGGCACAATCTCAGCTCAAATTTCATTTCACAATTCCATTCCATTCTGTTGCATTCCATTCCACTCCCTTCCACTCCACTCCACTCCATTCCATTTGGTTCCATTCCACATCACTCCATTCCACTCCACTACACTCCAATATATTCCATTTAATTCCATTCCATTCCATTCCATTACACTTCATTTCACTCATCTCCACTCCACTCCATCCTATTCCATCCCTTTCTATTCCACTCCATTCCACTGCACTCCACTCCACTATACTCCACTCCACTCTTTTCCATTACAGTTCCTTAATCTCAGCTGACACTTCATTTCACCATCCCATTCCATTCCATTCCTCTTGACTTCACTGCACTCCACTTTATTCCACTCCAGTCCACTCCACTCCATTCCATTCCATTCTATTTACTCTATTCTTTTCCATTCCTTTCTTTCGAAGGGATCTCACTCTGCCACCCAGGCTGGAGCGCAGTGGCTCAATCTCAGCTCAATTTTCATTTCAGAATTCCATTCCATTCCATTCCAGTCCAATCCATTCCACACTACTCCAATGCAGTATATTCCATTAAATTCCATTCCATTCCACTCCTCTATACTCCACTCCACTCCACTGCACTCCATCCCATTCCATCCCAATACATTGCACTCCATTCCACTCCACTCCACTCCACTAAACTCCACAACACTCCACTCCACTCTATTCCACAGCAGTGCCACTATCTCAGCTCACACTACATTTCACCATTCCATTCGACTCCACTCCACTCCACTTTATTCCACACCACCCCACTCAACTCCACTCCATTCCATTCCATTCAACTCCATTCTATTCAATTCCTCCCTTTTGAAAGGATCTCATTCTGTCACCCAAGCTCGAGTGCATTGGCACAATCTCAGCTCACATTCCTTTTCACCATTCCATTCAATTCCATTCCTTTCCGCTCCATTCCATTCCAGTCCATTCCATTCGACTTCACTCCACTCCACTTTATTCCAATCCACTCCACTCCACTCCATTCCATTCCATTCCATTTCACTCCATTCCATTCCATTCCTTTCTTTCGAAGGGATCTCACTCTGCCACCCAGGCTGGAGTGCAGTGGCTCAATCTCAGCTCAATTTTCATTTCAGAATTCCATTCCGTTCCATTCCATTCCATTCCATTCCATTCCACTCCACTCCACTCCACTCTACTCTACTCCATTCCATTCCATTCCATTACACTCCAAACCATTCCACACTTCTCCAATACAGTATATTCCATGAAATTCCATTCCATTCCATTCCACTCCTCTATACTCAACTCCACTCCACTGCACTCCATCCCATTCCATCCCAATATATTCCACTCCATTCCACTCCACTCTACTCTATACTCCACACCACTCCACTCCACTCTATTCCACTGCAGTGCCACAATCTCAGCTCACACTATGTTTCACCATTCCATTCCTTTCCATTCGACTCCACTCCACTTTATTCCACTCCACCCCACTTAACTCCACTCCATTCCATTCCATTCCACTCAATTCTATTTAATTCCTTTCTTTTGAAAGGATCTCACTCTGTCACCCAAGCTCGAGTGCATTGGCACAATCTCAGCTCACCTTTCTTTTCACCATTCCATTCAATTCCATTCCATTCCACTCCATTCCATTCCATTGCATTGCATACCACTCCACTCCACTCCATTCCACTCCATTCCACTGCATTCCATTCCTCTCCAATCCACTCCACTCCACCCTATTCCATCCCATTCCTTTCCACTCCATAACACTGCACTCCACTCCATTCCACTTCATTCCATTCCACTCCATTCCTTTCCATTCCAGTTCATTCAACTCCATTCCTCTCCACTCCACTCCACTCCTCTCCATTCCATTCCATTCTACTCCTTTCGATTACATTCCTTTCTTTTGACAGAATGTCACTCTGTCACCCGAGCAGGAGAGCAGTGGCAGAATCTCAGCTCACATTTCATTTCTCCATTCCATTCCATTCCATTGCATTCCATTCCATTCCCTTCATTCCCCTGCACTCCACTCCACACCCCTCCATTCCATTCCACTCCATTCCATTTCTTTCCACTCCACTCCACTCCACTTCCCTCTACTACACTCCACACCACTCCAATCCCCTCTACTACACTCCACACCACTCAAATCCATTCCATTCCATTACGTTCATTCCTCTCCACTCCACTCCACATCCCTCCATTCCATTCCACTCCATCCCATTTCTTTCCACTCCACTCCACTCCACTCCCCTCTACTCCACTCCACACCACTCCACTCCATTCCATTCCATTTCTTTCCAATCCATTCCATTCCATTCTTTTCTTTCAAGAGGATCTCACTCTGTAAGTCAGGCTGGATTTCAGTGGCTGAATCTCAACTATCATTTCATTTCACCATTCCATTCCATTCCACTCCATCGTATTCCACTCCACTCCACTCCACTCCAGTCCATTGCATTCCCTTCCTCTCCATTCCACTACACTACACTCCATTCTAGTCCATCCCATTCAATCTCATTCCATTCCAATTCACTCCACTCCACTCCACTTCACTCCACTCCACTCCATTCCATTCCATGGCATTCAATTCCATTCCATTCCATTCCCTTCCATTCCTTTCTTTTGACAGGATCTCGCTCTGTCACCAAGGCTGGAGTGCAGTGACAGAATCTCAGCTCAGGTTTCATTTCACCATTCCATTCCATTCCATTCCATTCCATTCCATTCCATTCCATTCCACTCCACTCCAAACCATTCCATTCTATTCGTTTGCACTCCACTCCAATCCATTCCACTCCAGTACGTTCCATTCCATTCCATTCCATTCAACTCCATTCCATTCCACTCCACTCTATCCCATTCCATCTCTTTCCATTCCACTCCATCCCATTCCATTCCACTCCACTCCACTGCACTCCACTCCATTCCACTGCAGTGGCACAATCTCCCCTCACACTTCATTTCAACATTCCTTTCCATTCCATTCCACTTCACTCCAATCCACTACATTCCAATCCATTCCATTCCATTCTCTTCCCCTCCATTCCATTCCGTTAATTTCCACTCCACTCCACTCCACCCCACATCACTTCATTCTATTCCATTGCATTCCATTCCATTCCGCTCCACTGAACTTCACTCCACTCCACTCCAATCCACTCCACTCAATCTTATTCCATCCCATTCCATTTCACTCCATTCGACTCCACTCCACTCCACTGCACAACATTCTACTCCGCTCCGCTGCACTCCACTCCACTTGAGTCCTCTCATTTCCATTGATTCCATTCCATTCCACTCAATTCCATTCCATTCCTTTCTTTCCACAGGATCTCTCTCTGTCACCCATGCTAGAGTGCAGTGGCACAATATGAGCTCACATTTTATTTCACCATTCCGTTCCATTGCATTGCATTGAATTCTCTTCCATTTCTTTGCCTTCTGTTCCATTCCAATCCTTCCCATTCCATTCCGTTCCATCACTTTCCATTCCATTGCATTCCATCCCATTCCATTCCATTCCATTACACTCCCCTCCACTCCACTACACTGCACTCCACTCCATTCCATTCCATTGCATTTTATTCCATTCCAATCCATTCCACTGCAGTCCACTCCACTCCCCCCCATTCCACTCCACTCCCCTCCCCTCCACTGCACTCCACTCCACTCCGTTCCGTTCCGTTCCATTCCATTCCATTCCATTCCATTCCATTCCTTTCCTTTCCTTTCCATTCCATTCCATTCCATTCCTTTCTTTCGACAGGATCTCACTCTCTCACCCAGGCTGGAGTGCAGTGGCACTATCTCAATTCTCATTCGATTTCACCATTCCATTCCATTCCATTCAACTCCTTTCCACTCCACTCCACTCCATTCCACTCCCCTACACTCCACTCCACTCCAGTCCACTCCCCTCCACTCCAATCCATTCAATTCCATTCTATTCCACTCTACTCCATGTCATTCCATTCTTTTCTTTCGACAAGTTCTCCATCTGTCATGCAGGCTGTAGTGCAGTGGCACAATCTCAGCTCACATTTCTTTAGACAATTCCATTCCATTCCATTCCATTCCATTCCATACCTTTCCATTTCATTTCACTAAACCCCTCTCCACTCCACTCTGATCCATTCCATTCCACTCCACTCCACTCCAATCTACTCCACTCCATTCTCCTCTTCCCCTTCTATTCCACTCCGTTCCACTCCACTCTACTCCAATCCACTCAAATTCACTCCACTCTTTTCCATTCCATTCCATTCCAATCCATTCCATTCCATTCCTCTCTTTCGACAGGATCTCACCATGTCACCCAGGCTGGAGTGCAGTGACACAATCTCACATATCATTTCACCATAGCATACCATTCCATTCCTTTCCATTGCATTCCACTACTCTCCACTCCTCTCCACTCCATCCCACTCCATTCCACTCCACTCCACTCCACTCCATTCCATTCCATTCCTTTCTTATGACAGGATCTCACTCTGTCTCCCAGGCTGGTGTGCAGTAGCACAATCTGAGCTCACATTTCATTTCTCCATTCCATTCCATTCCATTCCATTCCATTCCATTCCACTCCACTCCACTCCACTCCACTCCACTCCATTCCATCCCATTCCATTCCCGTCCATTCCACTCCACTCAACTCCACAGAACTCCACTCCATTCCATTCCACTCCATTCCACTCATTTCATTCCATGCCTTTCTTTAGAGAGGATCTGACCCTGTCACCCAGGCTGGATTGCAGTGGCACAATCTCGGCTCATATTTCATTTCACCATTCCATTCCATTCCATTCAACTCCACTCCACTCCACTCCACTCCACTTCATTCCACTTCATTCCTTTCCATTCCACTCCAATCCACTACACTTAAATCCATTCCATTCCATCCCATTCCATACCACTCCACTCCGGTCCAGTCTACTCCATTGAAATCCATCCCTTTCCATGTCACTCCATTCCACTCCACTCCAGTCCACTCCACTCCACTTCTCCCCACTACATTCCGTTCTATTACATCCCATTCCGTTAAAATCCATTCCAATCCACTCCATTCCACTCCACTCCACTTCACTCCATTCCATTTCATTCAATTCCATTCCACCACATTGCATCCCATTCCTTTCTTTTGACAGGATCTCAATCTCTCATCCATGCTGGAGTGCAGTGCCACAATCTCAGCTCACATTCCATTAAACCATTCCATTCTATTGCATTCCATTCCATTCCATTCCTTTCCATTCCATTCTTTCCTTTTCATTCCATTCCACTACAGTCCACTGCACTTCTATCCATTCCGTTCCATCCATTCCATCCCATTCCATTCCATTACACTCCATTCCATTCCACGCCACTCCACCCCACTCCACTCCTTTCCATTCCATCCCATTCTATTCCACTCCATTCCATTCCATTCCTTGCTTTCCACGGGATCTCACTCCATCACCCCAGCGGCACTGCAGTGGCACAATCTCAGCTCATATTTCATTTCACCATTCCATTACACTGCATTCCATTCCCTTTCCTTCCATTCCATTCCACTCCATTCCACTCCACTCCACTCCACTCAATTCCATTCCATTCCACTCCACTGCATTCCAATCCATTGCATTCCACTCCATTCCATTCCATTCCTTTCTTTTGACGAGATCTCACTCTGTCACGCAGGCTGGAATGTAGTAGCACAATCTCAGCTCACATTTCATTTCAACATTCCATTCCATTCCATTCCATATCACTCCACTCCACTACATTCCACTCAATTCCATTCCATCAAATCCCAATGCACTTCATTCCACTCCACTGCACTCCACTCTACTCCACTGCACTCCTTTCCATTGCACTCCATGCCATTCCATTCCACTCCACTCCACTCCAACCCAGTCCATTCCCCTCCACTCCACTCCTTTCCATTCCATTCCATTCCAATCCATTCTATTCAATTCCTTTCTTTAGACAGGATCTCACTCTGTCACCCAGGCTGGAGTGCAGTGGCAAAATCTGAGCTCACATTTCATTTCAGCATTCCATTCCCTTACTTTCCATTCCTTTCTTTTGACAGCCTTTCATGATTCTATTCCATTCCATTCCATTCCACTGCACTGTGCTCCATTCAAATCCATTCCATTCCAATCTTTTCCACCACATTCCACTCCATTCCATTCCACTCCACTCCACTCCACTCCACTCCACACTAATGCTTTTCATTCCCCTGCAACCCATTCGTTCCACACCATTCCACTCTAATCCACTCCACTCCCTTCCATTCCATTCTATTCCATTCCATTCCATTCCATTCCATCCCATTCCATTCCATTCCATCCCATTCCATTGCACTCCATTCCATTCCACTCCATTCCGTTCCACTCCACTCCACTCTACTCCACTAACCTCCCCTTCATTCCATTCCGTTCCATCCCATTCCATTCCACTCCACTCCACTCCACTCCTTTCCATTCCATTCCATTCCCTTCCCTTCCATTCCATTCCAGTCCACTGCATTCCATTCCTTTCCATTCTTTCAACAGGATTTCACTCTGTCACAAAAGTTGGAATGATGTGGCACAATCTCAGCTGCCATTTCATTTCACCAGTCCATTCCATTCCATTCCGTTCCATTCCATTCCACTGTGCTCCACTCCATTCCAATCCACTCCACTGCAGTCCATTCCATTCCACTCCACTCTATTCCGTCTCATTCCATTCCAATAAATTCCACTCCAATCCACTCCACTAAACTCCATTGCATTCCATTCCATTACATCCTATTATATTCCACTCCATTCCACTCAACTTCACTCCAGTACACTGAAATCCACTCCACTCCATTCCATTCCTTTCCATTCCAATACACTCCATTCCATTCCAATCCTTTCTTTCTATGGAATCTCTCTGTGTGACCCAGGCTTGAGGGCAGTGACACTATCTCAGCTCACATCTCATTTCACCATTCTATTCCATTGCAATCCATTCCATTAAATTCCATTCCATTCCACTCCAATCTGCTAAACTCCACTCCTTTCCACTCCATTACACTCCACTCCACTCGACTGCAGTCCACTCCATTTTATTCCACTCCATCTCATTCTGTTCCACTCCATTCCACTCAACTCCAATCCACTCCACTATATTAAATTACATTCCACTCCACTCCACTCCAATCCATTCCATTCCATTGCTTTTCACTCCATTCTACTCCACTCAACCGCACTCCAATCCACTCTATCCCATTCCATCCCTTTCCATTCCACTGCATTCCACTGCAGTCCACTCCACTCCACTCCATTCCATTCAATCCCACTGCATTCCACTCCATTCCACTCCACTCCACTCCAATCCATTCCACTCCATGCCACTCCACTCCACTCTACTCAATTCCATTCCATTCTACTCCATTCCACTCCAGCCCACTCCACTCCACTCCAGTTTACTCCACTCCAAACCATTCCATTCCATTCCTTGCCATACCATTCCATTTCATTCTGTTGCATTCCATTCCACTCCACTTTACTCCATTCCATTACAATCCATTCCACTCCACGCCACTCCACTTCTCTCCACTCTATTCCATTCCATTGCATTCCATTCCATTCCATTCCATTCCATTCCACTCTACTCTACTCCACTCCTCTTCGTGCCATTCCACTCCATCCCATTCCATTCCACTCCGTTCCCCTCCACTCTACTAAACTCCACTCCACTCAACTCTATGCCGTTTCATTCCTTTATTTCGATAGGATCTCACTCTGTCACCGAAGCTGTAGTGCAGTGGCACAATCTCTGCCCTCATTTCTTTGCATTCCATTGCATTCCATTCCATTCCGTTCCATTCCAATCCATTCCACTCCCTTCTGTTCCGTTCCATTCCACTCCATTCCACTCCCTTCCATTACATCCATTCCCTTCCACTACATTCCACTCCAATCCACTCCACTCGACACCAAAGTACTCCACTCCACTCCTCTCCATTCCATTCCATTCCATTCCATTCCATTCCATTCCATTCCTTCCCATTCAATTCCATTACGTTCCATTCCTTTCTTTTGACAGGATCTCGCTCTCTCACCAAGGATGGAGTGCAGTGCCACAATCTCAGCTCACATTTCTTTTCACCATTCCATTCCACTGCACTCCATTCCATTCCATTCAATTCCATTTCATTATCTTCCTTTCCATTCTACTCCACTCCACTCCACTCCTTACCACTCCTCTCCATTGTATTCCACCCGACTCCACTCCATTCCGTTCAAACCCATTCCATTCCAACACATTCCACTCCACACCACACCACTCCACTCCACTCATTCCATTCCATTCCATTCATTCCCCTTCTATTACACTCCATTACACTCCACTGCACTCCATTCCTCTCCACTCCATCCTATTCCATTCCACTCCACTTCTCTCCATTCCATTCTATTCCATTCCATTCCATTCCTTTCCTTTCCATTCGAATCCACTCCATCTTATTCCATTCCACTCCACTTCTCTCCATTCCATTCCATTCCATTCCATTCCATTACTTTCCTTTCCATTCGACTCCACTCAACTCCATTTCATTCCACTTCATTCCATTCCATTCCACTCCATTCCACTCCAGTCCAGTCCACTGCACCCCATTCCACTCCATCCCATTCCATCCCATTCCACTTCACTCCATTGTACTCCACTCCACTCCACTCAATTCAGCTCCATTCCATTGTATTCCATCACGTTACATTCCATTATACTACACTCCACTCGACTCCACTCCATTCCATTCCATTCCATTCATTCCACTCTATTCCATTCCATCACATTTCACTCCACTCCATTCCACTCCAATTCATTCCATTCAATTCCACTACATTCAATTCCACCCCATCCCATTCCATTCCACTCCACTCCACTCCACTGTACTCCATTCCAATCCATTCCACTCCACTCCACTGCACTCCATTGCAATCCATTCCATTCCACTCCATTCCATTCCATTCCTTTCTTTCGTCAGGAAAACAATCCGTAACTCACACGAGAGTGCAGTGGCATAATATCAGCTCACGTTTCATTTCACTGTTCCATTCAATTCCAATCCATTCCATTCCAATCTGCAACTTTCCATGCCATTCCACTCCATTCCATTCTGTTCCATTCCATTCCATTCCATTCCATTCCACTCCACTCCACTCCATTCCATTCCATTCCATTCCATTCCATTCCATTCCATTCCATTCCATTCCATTCCATTCCATTCCATTCCACTCCATTCCATTCCATTTCATTCCATTCCACTCCTTTCCACTCCATTCCATTCCATTCTATTCCATTCCTCTCCACTCCAAACCACTACACTTAATTCCATTCCACTCCATCCCATGCCATTCCACTCCATTCCACTCCACTGCCCTCCAGTCCAGTCTTCTCCATTGAAATCCATCCCATTCCACATCACTGCATTCCACTCCACTCCACTCCTCTCCTCCCCACTACATTCCTTTCTATTACATCTCATTCTGTTCAACTCCATTCCAATCCTCTCCATTCCACTCCACTCAATTCCACTCCACTCCATTCCATTTCATTCAATTCCATTCCACCCCATTGCATTCCATTCTTTCTTTCAAAAGGATCTCACTCTCTCACTCATGCTGGAGTGCAGTGCCACTATCTCAGTTCACATTCCATGAAACCGTTCCATTCCATTTCATTCCATTCCATTTCTTTCCATTCCATTGCTTTCCATTCCTTTCTATTCCATTCCATTCCTTTTCATTCCATTCCACTACACTCCACTGCACTCCTCTCCACTCCGTTCATATCCATTCCATCCCATTCCATTCTATTCCACTCCATTCCATTCCACTCCACCTCACTCCTCTCCATTCCAACCCATTCCATTCCACTCCATTCCATTCCATTACAATGCATTCCACTTCATAGCATTCCATTCCTTGCTTTCCAAGGGATGTCACTCCATCACCTAGTTGGCACTGCAGTGGCACAATCTCAGCTCATATTTCATTTCATCATTCATTTACACTGCATTCCATTCCCTTTCCTTCCATTCCATTCCATTCCATTCCACTGCACTCCACTGAATTCCATTCCATTCCATTCCATTCGATTCCACTCCATTCCATTCCATTCCTTTCTTTCGACGAGATCTCACTCTGTCACGCAGGCTGGAATGTAGTGGCACAATCTCAGCTCACATTTCATTTCAACATTCCATTCCATTCCTTTCCATATAACTGCACGCCACTCCATTCCACTCAATTCTATTCCATCAAATCCCAATACACTTCATTCCACTCCACTCCACTCCACTCCTCTCTACTCTATTGCACTCCATTCCATTGCACTCCATGCCATTCCATTCCACTCCACTCCACTCCAATCCAGTCCACTCCCCTCCATTCTACTGCTTTCCATTCCATTCCATTCCAATCCATTCCATTCCATTCCATTCCTTTCTTTCGACAGGATCTCACTCGGTCACCCAGGCTGAAGTGCAGTGGTACAATCTGAGCTCACATTTCATTTCAGCATTCCATTCCCTTCCATTCCATTCCTTTCTTTTGACAGCATTTCACCGTTCTATTCCATTCTATTCTATTCCACTCCACTGCACTCTACTGCACTCAAATCCTTTCCATTCCATTCTGTTCCACTCCATTCCACTCCATTCCATTCCACTCTCCTCCCCACTCCACTCCACACTAATCCTTTCCATACTACTCCAACCCATTTCTTTCCACTCCATTGCACTGTAATCCACTCCACTCCCTTCCATTCCATTCCACTCCATTCCACTCCATTCCATTCCACTCCTCTCCACTCCACTCTACTCCACTAACCTCCCCTTCATTCCATTCCCTTCCATCCCATCCCATTCCACCCCATTCCTCTCCACACCACTCCATTCCACTCCACTCCCTCCACTCCACTCCACTCTATTCCATCCCATTCCATTCCAATAAATTCCACTCCAATCCACTTCACTAAACTCCATTGCATTCCATTCTATTACATAGTATTATATTCCACTCCATTCCACTCAACTCCACTCCACTACACTGAACTCCACTCCACTCCATTCCATTCCTTTCCAATCCAATACACTCCATTCCATTACAATCCTCTCTTTCGATGAGATCTCACTGTGTCACCCAGGCTTGAGTGAAGTGGCACTATCTCAGCTCACATTTCATTTCACCATTCCATTCCATTCCAATCCATTCCATTAAATTCCATTCCATTCCACTCCACTCCGCTAAACTCCACTACTTTCCACTCCATTACACTCCACTCCACTCGACTGCAGTCTACTCCACTTCTTTCCACTCCATCTCATTGCATTCCACTCAATTTCACACAACCCAATCCACTCCACTCGATTAAATTCCATTCCACTCCACTCCACTCCAATCCCTTCCATTCCATTGCTTTCCACTCCATTCTACTCCACTCAGCTGCACTCCAATCCTCTTGATCCCATACCATCCCTTTCCATTTCACTACGTTCCACTGCACTCCACTCCACTCCACTCCATTCCATTCAATCCCATTGCATTCCACTCCATTCCACTCCACTCCACTCCAATCCATTCCACTCCATTCCACTTCCCTCCACTCCACTGAATTCCATTCCATTCCACTCCATTCCACTCCCCTCCACTCCACTTCACTTCACTCCAATCCATTCCATTCCATTCTTTGCCATCCCTTTCAATTCAATTCCATTCCATTCCATTCCATTCCATTCCACTCCACTCCACTCCATTCCATTCCAATCCATTCCACTTTACGCCACTCCACTTCTTTCCACTCCACTCCATTCCATTCCATTCCATTCTATTCCACTCCACTCTACTCCACTCCTCTTCATTCCATTCCACTCCATCCCATTCCATTCCACTCCATTCCCTTCCACTCCACTAAACTCCACTCCACTCCAGTCCACTCCAAGCCATTCCATTCCTTTATTTCCATAGGATCTCCCTCGGTCACCCAGGCTGGAGTGCAGTGGCACAATGACAGCCCACATTTCATTGCATTCCATTGCATTCCATTCAATTCCATTACATTCCATTACATTCCACTCCACTCCACTCCCTTCCATTTCATCCCATTCCATTCCACTACGTTCCACTCCACTCCACTCCACGCCACACCACTGCACTCCGCTCCACTCCATTCCATTCTATTCCATCCCATTCCATTCCATTACATTCTATTCCTTTCTTCTGACAGGATCTCACTGTCTCAATAGGGATGGATTGCAGTGGCACAATCTCAGCTCACATTTCATTTCACCATTCCATTCCACTGCACTCCATTCCATTCTATTCCATTGCATTCCATTGCATTCCATTGCATTCAATTCCATTTCATTCCCTTCCTTTCCATTCTACTCCACTCCACTCCACTCCACTCCATTCCACTCCACTCCTTACCACTCCTCTCCATTCCAGTCCACTCCACTCCACCCCATTCCATTCAATCCCATTCCATTCCAATACATTCCACTCCACACTACCCCCCTCCACTCCACTCCACTCCATTCCATTCCATTCATTCCCATTCCATTACACTCCATTACACTCCATTACACTCCACTGCACTCCATTCCTTTCCACTCCATCCCATTCCATTCCACTCCACGCCACTCCACTCCTCTCCATTCCAATCCATTCCATTCCACTACATTCCTTTCCATTCCTTTCCTTCGACAGGATCTAACTCTGTCATACATGCTGGAGTGCAGTGGCACAATCTCATGTCACATTTCATTTCACAATTCCATTGACTTCCATGCCACTCCATTCCATTCCATTCCACATAATTCCTGTCCAATCCACTGCACTCCACTCCACTCCATGCCATTCCATTCCATTGCATTCCAGTCCATTCCAGTCCATTCCAGTCCATTCCACTTCCCTCCACTCCACTCCACCATATTCTATTCCATTAAATTACACTCTATTTCACCCCACTCCACTCCACTACACTCCATTCCATTCCATTCCATTCCATCTCATCACATTCAACTCCATTCCACTCCTGTCCACTCCACTCCAGTCTATTCCACTCCACTCCACTGCACTCCTCTGCTCTCCACTCCATTCCATTGCATTCCATTCTTTAACGTTCCATTCCTTTCTTTCAAGAGGATTTCACCATTCCATTCCATTCCACTCCACTGCACTCTACTCCACTCCACTCAATTCCCTTACATTCCATTCCACTCCATTCTACACCACTCCACTCCCCTCCATTCCATGCCATGCCATTCCACTCCATTCCACTCCACTCCACTCTACTCTACAATATTCCTTTCCATTCCACTCCAACCCATTTCTTTCCACTCTGTTCCACTCCACTCCACTCCATTTCCTGCCATTCCATTCCATTCCATCCCATTCCATTCCACTCTATTCCACTCCACTCCATTCCACTCCACTCCACTCAACTCCATTCCCCTACATTCCATTACAGTCCATTCCATTCCATTCCCTTCCATTCCATTGCATTCCATTCCATTCCATTCCATTCCCTTCCATTCCATTGCATTCCATTCCATTCCCTTCCATTCCTTTCCCTTCCATTCCATTCCATTCCATTTCATTCCATTCCACTGTATTCCTCTCCATTCCTTTCTTTCGACAGGATCTCACTCTGTCACAAATGCTGGTGTGGAGTGGCACAATCTCAGTTCTCATTTCATTTCACCATTGAATTCCAGTCCATTCCATTGCATTCCGTTCCACTGCACTCCACTCCCCTCCAGTCCACTCCACTCCAGTGCATTTCATTCGATTCCACTCAATTCCATCCACTGAACTCCATTCTATTCCATCCCATTCCATTCCAATCAGTTCCACTCCACTCCACTCCACTAAACTCCTCTCCATTGCATTCCATTATTTCCCATTCCATTCCACTAAAATCCACTCCACTCCACTCCACTCCACACCACTGCATTCCTTTCCATTCCATTGCAGTACTCTGCATTCCATTCCATTCCTTTCTTTCGATGGGATCTCACTGTGTTACCCAGGCTTGTGCGCAGTGTCACAATCTCAGATCGCATTTCATTTCATCACTCCATTCCATTCCATTCCATTCCATTCTATTCTATTCCATTCCATCCATTAAATTCCATGCCATTCCACTCCACTCCACTCCACTAAACTCCACTCCATTCCACTCCATTCCACTCCACTAAACTCCACTCCTTTCCACTCCATTCAACTCCACTCCACTCGACTGCAGTCCACTCTACATCCTTCCACCCCATGCCATTCCATTCCACTCCATACCACTCCACTCCAATCCACTCCACTCTATTAAATTCCATTCCACTCTACTCCGCCCCATTCCACTCCTTTCCACTCCACTCCACTCCACTCGATCCCATTCCATCTCTTTCCATTCCACTGAATTCCACTCCAGTCCACTCCAATCCACTCCCTTCCATTCCATTGCATCCCATTGCATTCCACCCCATTCTACTCCACTCCAATCCATTGCATTTCATTGCTTCCCATTGCATTCCACTGAATTCCACTCCAATTCACACCACTCAACACCACTCCACTCCACTCCACTCCACTCTACTGCACTCCAATCCTTTCTTTTCCATTCCATTCCATTCCACTCCTTTTTATTCCATTCCTTCCTTTCGACAGGACCTCAGTCTCTCACCCAGGTTGGAATGCAGTGGCAGAATCTCATCTCACATTTCATTTCACCATTCCATTCCTATCCATTCTATTCAATGCTATTCCATTCCATTAAATGTCACTCCAATCCTCTCCACTCCATTCCATTCGACTCCACTCAACTCCACTGCACTCCGCTCCACTCCATTCAACTCTGCTCCACTCCACACTTCTCCACTCCACTCAACTCATCTCATTTGCATTCCATTCCATTCCATTCAACTCCATACCATTCCACTCTTTTCTTTTGAAAGGACCTCACTCTGTCACCCAGGCTAGAGTGCAGTGGCACAATATCAGCTCAGGTTTCCTTTCACCATTCTATTCCATTGCTTTCCATTTCATTTCCTTCAATTGCATTGCATTGCATTGCATTCCATTCCATTCAATTCAACTTCCCTCCACTCCACTCCTCTCCTCTCCATTCCATTACATTACTTTCAATTCCACTCCATTCTTCTCTACTCCACTCCACTCTACTCCACTCCAGTCCAGTGCACTCCACTCTATTCCATTCCATTACTTTCCACTCAGTTCCATCCCTTTCCTTTCTTTCAACAGGATCTCAGTCTGTCACCCAGGCTGCAGTGCGGTGGCACAATCTCAGCTCACATTTCATTTCACATTTCCATTCGATTCAATTCGATTCCATTCCATTCCATTCCATTCTGTTCCATTCCATACCATTCTATTCCATTCCACTCCACTCCACTCCAATCTACTCCATTCCTTTACAATCCATTCCAATGCACTCCACTCCACTCCACTCTACTACAGTGCAGTCCATTCCATTGCACTCCATGCAATTCCATTCCACTCCACTCCACTCCTGTCCACTCACTCCCCTCCACTCCACTCCCATCTGTTCCATTCCATTCTCTCCATTTCATCCCATTCCTTTCTTTCGACAGGATCTCAGTCTGTCACCCAGGCTGGAGTTCAGTGGCACAATCTGAGCTCACATTTTATTTCACCATTCCATCCATTCCATTCCATTTTATTCCATTCTATTCCATTCCACTCCTTTCCATTCCATTCCATTCCACTCCACTCCACTCCACTCCATACCACTTCATTCCATTCCATTGCATTCCATTCCTATGCTCTCCGTTCCACTACGCTAGGCTACACTACACTCCTCTCCATCCCATTATATCCCATTCAATTACTCTCCATTCAGCGTCACTCCACTCCACTCCACTCCACTCCATTCAACTCCTCTCCACGTCAATCCACTCCACGCCACCCCACTCCTCTCATTTCCATTCCATTCCATTCCATTCCACTCCATTCCATTCCTTTATTTCCACGGGATCTCACTCTGTCACCCAGGCTAGATTGCAGTGGATAAATATCAGCTCACATTTCATTTCACCATTCCATTAAATTCCATTCCTTTCCATTGTATTGTATTCCTTTCCATTTCATTACATTCCATCCCATTCCATTTCACTCCCCTCCAATCCACCCCACTGCACTCCACTCCACTCCATTCCATTCCATTCCATTCCTCTCTATTCCATTCCATTCTTTCTTTCGACAGGATCTCACACTGTCACCCAGGCTGGAGTGCAATGTCACAATCGCAGCTCACATTTCATTTCACCATTCCATTCCAATCCATTCCATCAATTCCATTCCATTCAATTCCATGCTACTCCAATCCTCTCCACTCCACTCCATTCCACTACACTCAACTCTACTGCACTCATCTCCACTCATCTCCACTCCAGTGCATTCCATTCCTTTGTATTCCATTGCACTCCACTCCACTGCACTAAAATTAATTCCAATCCATTCCGTTCTTTCCATTCGTTTTAATTCCTTTCCATTCCAATGCACTCCTCTCCACTCTATCCCATTCTATCCATTTCCATTCCACTCTTTTCCACTCCACTCTACCCCACTCCAGTCCACTCCATTCCGCTGCAGTGGCATAATCTCATCTCACATTTTATTTCACCATTCCTTTCCTTTCCATTCCATTCCACTTCACATCAATCCACTCCATTCAACTCCACTCCACTTCACTCCACTCCACTCCTCTCCATTCCACTCCATTCCAATCCATTCCATTCCATTACAGTCCATTCCATTCCATGAGTTTCTTTCAAGAGTATCTTACTCTGTCATCCATGCTGGACAGCAGTGGCGAAATCGCAGCTGAATTTTCATTTCACTATTCCAATCCATTGCATTCCATTCCATTCCACTCCATTCAGTTTCAATCCATTCTACTCCACTCCATCCACTCCACTCCACTCCATCTCATTCCATCCCATACCATTCCACTCCATTCTGTTCCACTCCACTCCACTCATCCATTTGCATTCCATTCCATTCCATTTAACTGCATTCCATTCCATTCCTTTCTTTTGAAAGGATCTCACTCTGTCACCCAGACTAGAGTGTAGTGGCACAATATCAGCTCACTTTTCCTTTCAACATTCCATTCCATTGCATTCATTCCATTCCCTTCAATTGCATTGCATTGCATTGCAATCCATTCCATTCCATTCCATTCCATTCCATTCCATTCCATTTCACTCCCCTCCACTCCTCTCCATTCCATTCCATTCCATTCCACTCCATTCCATTCCATTCCATTCCATTCCATTCCATTCCATTCCATTCCATTCCATTCCATTCCATTCCATTCCACTCCACTCCACTCCATTCCATTCCATTCCACTCCATTGTGTCCCATTGCTTTCCTTCTACAGGATCTCAGTCTTTCCCCCAGGCTGGAGTGCACTGGAACAATCTCAGCTCTCATTTCATTTCACAATTCCATTCCATTCCATTCCATTCCACTCCACTCCACTCCACTCTACTCCACTCCATTCCACTCCACTCTACTCCACCCCACTCCACTCCTTTCCATTACACTCTATTGCATTCCATTACTTTCTTTCGACATGATCTCAGTCTGTCACCCAGGCTGGACTGCAGTGACACAATCTTCCTTTTCATGTGTCCATTCCATTCCATTCCACTCCATTCCATTCCACTCCATTCCATTCCATTGCTTTCTTTCAACAGATTCTCAAACTGTCACTCAGGCTGGAGTTCAGTGGCACAATCTCAGGTCATATTTTATTTCACCATTACATTCCAATCCACTCCATTCCACTGCACCCCAGTACTCCTCTCCACACCCTTCCGCTCGACTCTATTGTACTGCAGTGCCACAATCTCAGCTCACACTTCATTTCAACTTTCTATTCCATTCCATTCCATTCCATTCCACTGCATTCCATTCCACTCCACTCCACTCCACTTTATTCCACTCCACTGCACTCCACTCCACTCCACTCCATTCCATTCCCCTCCTTTCCACTCCATTCCTTTCTTTTGACAGGATCTTACTCTGTCACCCAGGCTGTAGTGCAGTGGCAAAAATCTCAGCACACTTTTCATTTCACCATTCCATTCCTTTCCATTCCATTCCATAACATTCCAGTGAATTACACTCCACTCCATTCTATTCCATTCCTTTCCATTCCACTCCACTCCACTCCATCCCATTGAATCCCATTGGATGCCACTCCATTCCACTCCACTCCACCCCACTCGATTCCACTCCATTCCATTCCATCCTATTCCATTCCACTCCATTCCACTCCACTCCACTCCAATCCTCTCCACTACATTCAATTCCACTCTAATCCATTCCAATCCATTTCATTCCATTCCTTGCTTTCGACAGGATCTCAGTCCATCACCCACACTGCACTGCAGTGGCACAATTCCAGCTCACATTTCATTTCTCCATTCTATTCCACTGCATTCAATTCCACTTCCTTTCATTGCATTCTATTCAATTTCCTTTCATTGCATTCCATTCCATTCCACTCCAGTCCACTAAACTCCACTCCATTCCACTACACTTCACTTCATTCCATTCCATCCCGTCCCATTCCACTGCACTCCACTCCATTCCATTCCATTCCTTTCCATTCCATTACACTCCATTCCACTCCACTGCCCTCCCCTCCACTGCAATCCACTCCAATCCATTCTCTTCCATTCCTTTCCATTCCATCCCACTCCACTCCACTTGACTCCAGTCCAATCCTTTCAATTCCATTCTTTTCCATTCCATTCCTTTCCATTCCATTCCTATCTTTCGACAGCATCTCATTCTGTCACCCAAGCAGGAGTGCAGTGGCACAATATCAGCTCACATTTCACTTCACCATTCCATTCCATTCCATTCCATTCCATTTCGTTCATTTCCATTGCATTGTATTCATTTCCACTCCATTCCATCCCATTCCATTCCATTCCACTGCCCTCCACTCCACTCCACTCCACTCCCTTCTTCTTCAGTGGCACAGTCTCAGCTTACTTTTCATTTCAACATTCCATTCCATTCCACTTCACTCCAATCCACTGCATTCCACTCCACTCCACTTCACTCCTCTCCAATCCATTCCACTCCATTCCAATCCATTCCATTCCCTTACAGTCCATTACATTCCATTCCTCTCTTTCGAGAGGATCTCTCTCTTTCATCCAGGCTGAAGGGCAGTGGCAAAATCTCAGCTGACATTTCATTTCACCATTCCATTGCAATGCATTCCATTCCATTCCACTTCATTCAGTTCTATTCCATTCCACTCCAGTCCACTCCACTTCACTCTACTCCACTCCACACCACTTCATTCCATTTCATTGCATTCCATTACCTTCAGCTTCATTCCAGTACACTTCTCTCCATTCTACTCCACTCCATCCCATACAATTCCATTCCATTTCTTTCCATTCCACTCCACTCATCTCATCTGCATTCCATTCTATTTCTTTCCACTCCACTCCACTCATCTCATTTGCATTCCATTCTATTCCATTCAACCATTCCATTCAACTCCATTCCATTCCTTTCTTTCGACAGGATCTCTCTCTGTCACCCAGTCTAGACTGCAGTGGCACTATATCAGCTCTCTTTTCATTTCACCATTCCATTCTATTGCATTCCATTCCATTCCCTTCAACTGCATTTCATTCCATTCCATTCCATTCCATCCCATCCCTTTCCACTCCCCTCTACTCCACTCCACTCCATTCCATTCTCTTCCATTATATTACATGACATTCTACTCCATTCCTCTCCACTGCACTCCACTCGGCTCCACTCCTTTCCATTCCATTCCACTCCACTCCACTCCATTCCATTCCATTCCACTACATTTCAAACCATTCCTTTCTTTCGACAGGATCTCAGTCTTTCACCCAGGCTGGAGTGAAGTGGAACAATCTCAGGTCACATTTATTTTCACAATTCCATTCCATTCCATTCCATACCATTCTATGCCATTCCACTCCACTCGTCTCTACTCCATTCCATTACACTCCATTCCGCTCCACTCCACTCCACTCGTCTCTACTCCATTCCATTACACTCAATTCCACTCCACTCCACTCCACTCAATTCCACTCCATCCCATTTTATTCCACTCCATTCCACTTCACTCTACTCCACCCCAATCCACTCCACTCCACTCCACTCCTTTCCATTCCATTCCATTCCACTCTTTCATTTCATTGTTTTCTTTCAAAATGTTCTCACTGTGTCACCCAGGCTGGACTGCAGTGACACAATGTCACTTTTCATTTCACCATTCCATTCCATTCCATTCCATTCCATTCCACTCCACTCCACTCCATCCCACTCCATTCCAATCCACTCCACTCTATTCCATTCTATCCCGTTCCATTCCACCCCATTCCGTTCCACCCCACTCCACTCCACTCCGCTCCACTCCATTCAACTACACTCCATTCCTTTCCATTCCACGCCATTCCATTCCATTGCTTTCTTTCAACAGAATCTCAAACTGTGACCTAGGATGGAGTTCAGTGGTACAATCTCAGCTCATATTTCATTTCCCCATTACATTCCATTCCACTCCATTCCACTCCACTCCAGTATGCTCCACTCCACTCCACTGTATTCCACTGCAGTACCACAATCTCTGCTTACACTTCTTTTCAATATTCCATTCCATTCCATTGCATTCAATTCCACTCCACTCCACTCCACTTTATTCCACTCCACTGCACTCCACTCCACTCTACTCCATTCCATTCCACTTCATTCCTATCCATTCCTTTCTTTTGAGAGAATCTTACTCTGTCGCTGGCAAAATCTCAGCACACATTTCATTTCACCATTCCATTCCATAACATTCTATTACATTCCACTCCACTCTATTCCATTCCATTCCATTCCATTCTATTCCATTCCATTCCACTCCACTCCACTCCATCCCATTGAATCCCATTGTATTCCACTCCATTCTACTCCACTCCTCTCCACTCCATTTCATTTAAATCCATCCCAATTCATATCATTCCATTGCTTGCTTTCAAGAGGATCTCACCCCATCACCCATGCTGCACTGCAGTGGCACAATCTCAGCTCACATTTCATTTCAGCATTCCATTCCATGCATACAGTTCCATTCCCTTCCATTCCTTTCCATTCCATTCTGCTCCACTCCACTACACTCCACTGCATTCCACTCCAATCCATTCCATCCCATCCCTTTCCAGTGCACTCCACTCCATTCCATTCCTTTCCTTTTCATTCCATTACTCTCCATTACAATCCACTCCCCTCCACTCCACTGCACTCCAGTCCAATTCATTCCATTCCATTCCATTCCATTCCATTCCATTCCATTCCAGTCCACTCCACTCCACTCCACTCGAGTCCAATCCAGTCCATTCTATTCCATTCTTTTCCATTCCACTCCATTCCATTTGATTCCTATCTTTCGACAGCATCTCACTCTGTCACCCATGGTGGAGTGCAATGGTGCAATCTCAGGTCACATTTCATTCCACCTTTCCATTCCATTCCATTCCATTCCATTCCATTCCATTCCATTCCATTCCGTTCCATTCCACTCCACTCCACTCCATTTCATTCCATCTAATTCCATTCCAGTACATTCAACTCCAGTCCACTCCACTCCACACCACCACACTCTATTCTATTCCATCCCCTTACATTTCACTCCATTGCACTGTGGTCCACTCCACTCCACTCCACTCCATTCAATTCAACTCCATCAAATTCCACTCCACTCCACTCCACTCCACCCCAATCCACTCCACTCCACCCCACTCCACTCCACTCCTCTCCACTCCCTTGCACTGAATTCCTTTCCATTCCACTTCATTCTATTCCATTTCTTTCCTTCGAGAGGATGTCACTCTGTCACCAAGGATGGAGGGCAGGAGCACAATCTCAGCTCACATTTCATTTCACGATTGCATTCCAGTCCATTCCATTCCATTCCATTCCATTCCGTTTAATTCCACTCCACTCCTCTCCTCTCCACTCCACGTCATTCCATTCCATTCCATTTCGTTCCACTCCATTCCAATCCACTTCACTCCACTCCATCTAATTCTATCCCATTGCATTCCACTGCATTCCACTCCACTTCACTCAACTCTGCTTCATTAGTTTCCATTCTTTCCCATCCCATTCCACTCCATTCCACTTCTCCCCACTCCACTCCACGTCTCCACTCCATTCCATTCTATTCCATTCCATTCCATTCCACTCCTTTATTTCTACAGTATCTCAATCTGTCACACAGGCTGGAGTGCAGTCGCACAATCTCGGCTCATATTTGATTCCTCCATTCCATTCCATTTCACTCCATTCCATTCCAATATTTTCATTCCATTCCACTCCACTTCACTCCACTCCACTCCATTCCGTTACATTCCTATCCATTCTGCTCCTCTCCATTCCACTCCATTCCATTCCATCCCACTTCATTTCTCTCCATTCCACTCCACTCGACTCCATGCCACTCCACTCGATTACCCTCTCCTCCTTTCAATTCCATTTTTTTCCATTCCACTCCATTCCTTTCTTTCAAAAGGATCTCACTCTGTCATCCAGGCTGGAATGCAGTAGCACAATCTCAGCTCACATTTCATTTCAGCATTCCATTCCATTTCAATCCACTCCACTCCACTCTACTCCACTAAATTCCATTCTATTCCACTCCACTCCACTGCACTCCTCTCCATTCCATCACATTCCTTTGCACTCCACTCCATTCCACTCCATTCCACTCCACTCCACTCCACTCCATTCCATTCCATTCCACTCCAGTACACTCCATTGCATTAAATTCTTTTCTTTCGACAGGTTCTCACTTAGTCACCCAGGCTGGAGTGCTTTGGCACAATATTATCTCACATTTCATTTCACCATTCCATTTCATTCCATTGCGTTCCATTATATTCCATTCCATTCCAGTCCTCTCCACTCCACTCCATTCCACTCCACTCCTCTCCATTCCAGTCCCCTCCATTTCATTCCACTCCGTCACATTCCATTCCACTCCAATCCACTCCAATCCACTCCACTTCACTCCATTCCATTCCATTCCACTCCATTATATTCCATTCCTTTCTATCGACAGGATATCACTCTGTCACCGAGCCTGGAGTGCAGTGGCACAATCTCACCTTACATGTCATTTCACAATCCCATTCCATTCCTTTCCATTCCATTCCATTCCATTCCATTCCATTCCATTCCAATCCAATCCACTTCACTCCACTCCACTACATTGAAATCCATCACATTCCATTTCATTCCATGCCACTCCACTACAGTCCACTCCACTCTACTCCACTCCACTCCATTCCGTTCCATTACATCCCATTTCATTCCACTCCATTCCACTCCATTCCACTCTAATGCACTCCACTCCACTCCACTCTGTTCCATTCCATTCCATTTCATTCGACTCCATTCTATTCCATACCTTTCTTTTGGCAGGGACTCACTCTGTCACAAAGGCTGGAGTGCAGTGGCACAATCTTAACTCACATTTCATTTCACCGTTCCGTTCCATTCCGTTCCGTTCCATTCCATTCCGTTCCATTCCGTTCCGTTCCATTCCGTTCCGTTGCATTCCACTCCACTCCACTCCACTCCGTAGAAATCCATCTCATTTCATTTCACTCCAGTCCTCTCCACTCCACTCCTCTCCACTCCACTCCATTCCATTTCATTCCAGTCCATTCCACTCCACTTCCCTCCACTCTGCTCCAATCCACTCCACTCAACTCCATTCCATTCCATTCCATTCCTTTCCATTCCATTCCATTCTATACTTTTCTCTCGACAGGGTCTTACTTTGTCACACAGGTTGGATTGCAGTGGCACAATCTCAACTCACATTTCGTTTCACCTTTCCATTCCATTCCATTCCTTTCCATTCCACTCCACTCCACTCCATTCCATTCCATCCAATTCCATTCCTCTCCAATCCACTCCAGTCCGCTCCTATCCATTCCATTCCATGCATTTCCATTCCACTTCATTCCACTAAATCCACTGCACTCTATTCCACTCCATTCCATTCCATTCTATTCCATTCCATTCCATTGCATTCCATTCCATTCTATTCCATTCCATTCCATTCCATTTTACTTCACTCCACTCCAACTCCACTCCAAACTACTACATTCCATTCCATTCCACTCCCCTGCCCTCTACTCCAATCGCCTAAATTTCATCCCATTCCTTTCCACTCTATTCACTCCACTCCACTCCTCTCCGATCCACTTCACTCGTCTCCATTCCGTTCCATTCTATTACATCCCATTCCTTTCAACTCCATTCCACTCCACTCCATTCCACTCCACACAACTCCACTCCACTCCATTTAATTCTATTCCATTCCATTCCACCACATTGCATTCCATTCCTGTCCTTCGACTGGATCTCACTCTTTCACCCAGGCTGGAGTGCAGTGGCACAATCTCAGCTCACATTTCATTTAACCATTCTATTCCACTGCATTCCATTCCATTCCTTTCCATTCCATTCCATTCCATTAAATTCCATTCCATTTCATTCCATTCCACTCAACTCCACTGCACTTCTCTCCACTCCACTCCATGGCATTCCATTCCATTCCACTCTATTGCACTCCACTCTACTCCACTCCACCCGTTTCCAGTCCTCTCCATTCTATTCCTCTGCATCCCATTCCATTGCACTCCATTCCACTCCACTTCACTCCACTCCACTCCACTGCATGCCATTCCACTCCACTACATTACTTTCCGCTCCATTCCACTCCATTCCATTCCATTCCTTTGTTTTAACAGGATCTTACTCTGTCACCCAGACGGCAGTGCAATGCCAAAATCATAGTACACATTTCACTTCACCACTCCATTGCATTCCATTCCATTGCTTTCCATTCCATTCCATAACATTCCATACCTCTCCATAACATTCCATGGTATTCTACTGCAATCCATTCTATTCCCTTCCATTCCATTCCATTCCACTGCACTCCACTCCGCTGCATTCCATTGAATCCCATTCGATTCCACTCCATTCCATTCCACTCCATTCCACTCCATTGTATTCCATTCTTTTCCTTCCTGTTCCATTGCACTCCATTCCACTCCTCTCCAAAACTCTCCACTCCATTCCATTCCATACGAATCCATTGCACTACTTTGCATTCCATTCCTTGCTTTCGACAGGATGATTCCATCATCCAGTCTTCACTGCAGTGGCACAATCTCAGCTCACATTTCATTTCACCATTCCATTCCCCCACACTCCATTCCCTTCCATTCAATTCCATTCCATTCCAGTCCACTCCACTAAACTCCACCCCACTCCACTCCATTGTGTCCCATCCCATTCCACTGCACTCCACTCCATCCCACTCCTATCCACTCCAATCCATTCGTTTCCATAGCAACCCCCTCCTTCCACTCCACTCCACTCTGCTGCACTCCACTCCACTCCATTCTATTCCATTTCATTCGATGCCCCCACATTCCATTCCATTCCTTTCTTTCGACAGGATCTCACTCTGTCACCCAGGCTGTAGTGCAGTGGCACAATATCAGCTCATGTTTCATTACACCATTCCATTCCAATCCATTCCTTTCCATTGTATTCCTTTCCATTCCATTGTATTCCATTCCATTCCATTTAATTCCACTGCACTTCTTTCCATTCCACTCCACTCCATTCCATTACATTCCGTTCCATTCCATTCCATTCCTCTGCATTCCACTCCACTCCTCTACACTCAAGTCTATTCCAGTTCATTCCATTGCACTCCATTCCACTGCACTCTACTCCATTCCACTCGTCTCCATTCCATTCCATTCCTTGCCATTCCACTTCTTTCCATTCCATTCCTTCATTTCGACAGGATCTTACTCTGCAACCGAGGCTGGAGACCAGTGGCACAATATCAGCTCACGTTTCATTTCACCATTGCATTCCATTCCATTCCATAATATTCTAATCCATTCCACTCCACTCCGCTCTGCTCCGCTCCACTCCACTCCATCCCAATCCATCCCATTCCACTCCACCACAATCCACTCCACTGCACTCCACTCTTGTCCTTTCCACTACACTCCACTCCATCCCATTCGATCACATTACGTTCCACTCCATTCCACTCCACTCGACTCCATTCCACTCTATTCCATTCCATTACATCCAATCCCATTCCACTCCACCCCACTCGACTGCACTCCACTCCACTCCATTGCCTTCCATTCCATTCTATTCAACTGCATTCCATTATATTCCTTGTTTTCGAGAGGATCTCACTCTCTGACCCACGCTAGAGTGCATTGGCACAATCTCAGCTCACCTTTCATTTAACCATTCCATTCCATTGCATTTCATTCCATTCCATTCCATTGTATTCCATTCCATTCCCTTCCTTTCCATTCCATTCCACTACATTTCACTCCGATCCACTTCACTCCATTCCACTCCGTCCCATTCCATTACACTCTAATCCACTGCATTCCACTCCACTGCACTCCATTCAATTTCATTGCATCCCATTCCATTCCACTGCATTTCACTCCAATCCACTTCACTGCACTCCATTCCTTTCCATTCCATTCCATTCCACTGGACTCCACTCCACTCCACTCCACTCCATTCTACTCCATTCCTTTGCATCCCATTACATTCAATTCCATTGCATTCCATTCCTTTCTTTTGACAGGATCTCACTGTTTCTCCCAGGCTGGACTGCAGTGGCGCAATTTCAGCTGACATTTCATTTCACTATTCCAATCCATTTCATTCGATTCCGTTCCATTACACTCCACTCTACTCCATTCCATTGCATTATACTCCCTTACACTCCACTCCACTCTACGCCGTTCCATTCCATTCCATTCCACTCCACTCCACTGCAATCCTCTCCACTCGATCCCATTCCATCCCATTACATTCCACTAGATTCCACTCCACTCCACTCAACTCCGTTCCACTGCATTCCATCCCTTTCCATTCTTGCCATTCCCCTCCACTGCACAAAGTCAGCTCACGTTTCATTTCACCATTGGAATCCATTCCATTCCATTCCATTCCACTCCGCTCCACTCCACTCCATGCCTTTCCATTCCACTACATTCCAGTCCATTTCACTCTCCATTCCACTCCACTCCATCTCATTCTATCCCATTGCATTCCACTCCATTCCCCTCAACTCCACTCCACTCTGCTTCATTCCATTCCTTTCCATCCCACTCCACTCCATTCCATACCTCTCCACTCTACTCCATTCCACTCCTCTCCACTTCTTTCCATTCCATTCCATTCCATTTCATTCCATTCCAACTCTTTCTTTTGAGAGCATCTAACTCTGTCACACAGGCTGTTGAGCATTGGCACAATCTCTGCTGACATTTCATTTCTCCATTCCATTCCCTTCAATTCCATACCATTTCTTTCCTTTCCACTCCATTCCACTACACTCCACTCCATTCCATTCCATTCCATCCCATTCCATTCCACTCCACTGCACCCCACTCCACGCCACTCCATTCCATTCCATTCCACTCCATTTTGCTCCAGTCCACTTCATCCATTCCACTCCATTCCATTCCATCCCATTCCATTCCACTCCTCTCCACTCCACTCCAATCCCCTCCATTCCATTCCATCCCATTCCATTCCACTCCATTCCACTCCATTCGAATCCACTCCACTCCACTCGACTATACTCCAATCCATTCAATTCCATTCTATTCCATTCCTTTCAATTGCATTGCATTCCTTTTTTTCAACAGGATCACGCTCTGTCACACAGGCTGGAGTTTAGTGGTACAATTTCAGCTCACATTTCATTTCACCATTCCATTCCATTTCGTTTCATTTCATTCCACTCCACTCCACTCCACTCCTCTAAATTACATTCCATTCCACTCCACTTTTCTCCACTACACTACACTCCCCTCCATTCCATCCCATTCCATTCCACTCTATTCCTCTCCACTCCACTCCACTGCACTCCACTCCACTCTATTCCTTTCCATTCCACTCCATTCGACTCCACTCCACTCTATTCCTTTCCATTCCACTCCATTCGACTCCACTCCACTCCAATTCATTCCATCTCATTCCATTCCACTTCATTACACCCCACTCGAGTCCACTCCACTCCACTCCATTGTATTCCATTACATCAAATTCCGTTCCACTCCGTTACACTGATCTTGACTGCACACCACTCCACTCCATTCTATTCCATTACATCAAATTCCATTCCACTCCCTTCTACCCCACTGCACTCCATTCCACTACATTCCACCCCACTCCACTCCATTCCACTACATTCCATTCAATTCCCTCCACTCCATTCCATTCCACTCTTTTCTTTGACAGGATCTCACTGTCACCCAGGTTGGTGTGCAGTGCAAAAATCTCAGCTCACAATTCATTTCACCACACTATTCCATTCCCGTCAACTCCACTCCACTTCAATACACTCCATTCCATTTAACTCCATCCCATTCCGTTCCACTCCATTCCACTCCAATCCACTCCACTCCACGCCACTCCATTCCACTCCAATCCACTCCACTCCACTCCATTCCACTCCATTCCATTCTATTCCATTCCATTCCTTTCCATTCCATTCCATTCCATTCCATTCCATTCCATTCCATTCATTCAGCAGGATCTCACTCTGTCACCCAGGCTGTAGTGCCGTGGCACAATCTCTACTCACATATCATTTAACCATTCCATTGCATTCCATCCCATTCTATTCCATTCCTTTTAATTCCACTCCTTTCCACTCCACGCCATTCTGTTCCATTACATTCCAGTCCATTCCAATACATTCCACTCCATTACCCTGCACTACATTCCATTCTATTCTATCCCATTCCATTCCACTCCATTCCACTTCTCTCCACTACAGTAGAATCCACTCCATCACATTTCTTCCTATTCCATTCCACTCCAGTCCACTCCACTCGACTCCAGTCAAGTCAACTCCACTGCACTCCATGCCATTCCATTCCACACTGTCCCATCCCATTCCATTACTTTCCACTCCACTCCACTGCACTCCACTCCACTTCACTCCATTCCACTCCATTCCACTCCATTCCACTCCATTCCATTCCAACCCATTCCACTCCATTCCATTCCATTCCATTCCACTCCACTCCATTCCATTCCATTCCACTCCACTCCATTCCATTCCATTCCATTCCACTCCACTCCATTCCATTCCATTCCACTCCACTCCATTCCATTCCATTCCATTCCATCCCATGCGGTTTCATTCCATTCTATTCCTTTCTTTCGGTATGGTCTCACTCTGTCAAACAGGCTGGATTGCAGTGGCACAATCACAGATCACATTACAATTCGCTATTCCATTACAATCCATTCCACTCCACTCCACTCCACTCTAATCCACTGCACTCCATTCCATCACACTTCATTCCATTAGACTCCATTCCATTCCATTCCTTTCTTTCGACAGGATCTCACTCTGTCACGCAGATTGGAGTGCAGTGGCACAATCTCAGCTCATATTTCATTTCAACGTTCCATTCAAATGTATTCCAGTGCATTCCATTCCTATGCATTCCATTCCATTCCATTCCTCTCCACTCCACTCCATTTCATTTCGTTCTGCTCCATTCCATTTCATTCTGTTCCGTTCCACTCCACTCCACACCATTCCATTCCATCTCATTCCATTCCACTCTACTCCACCCAACTCCACTCCACTCATCACCATTCCATTCCAATCCATCCAATTCCATTCCACTCCATTCAACTACACTGCTTACCACTCCACTCCAATCCACTCCCCTCCGCTCCACTCCACTCCGTTCTATTCCATTCCATTCCAATCTTTTCCGTTCCATTGCATTCCTTTCTTTTGGCAGGATCTCATTCTGTCACCCAGGATGGAGTGCAGTGGCAGAATCTCAGGTTTCATTTCATTTCAACTTTTCATTCAAATGCACTCCACTGCATTCCATTCCAATGCATTCCATTCCATTCCATTCCAATGCACTCCATTCCAGTCCGCTTCATTCCATTCCATTCCATTCCACTCCATTCCTCTCCACTCCACTCCACTCCATTCCATTCCATCCCATTCCATTCTACTCCATTTCATTCCTCTCCATTCCACTCCACTCCACTCCATTTCATTCCAATCCATCCCATTCCATTCCACTCCATGCTACCCCACTCCAATCCACTCCATGCCACTTCACTCCACTCCATTCCACTACCTTAAATTCCATTCCATTCCATTCCACTCCATTCCATTCCACTCCATTCCACTCCATTCCAGTACACTCGACTCGACTCCACTCCACTCCACTCCATTCCCTCCTATTCCATTCCAGTCCACTCCACTATACTCCATTTCATTCCATTTCTTTCCATTCCATTCCCCTCCATTCCACCCCACACCACTGAATTCCAGTCCCCTCCACTCCACTCCATTCCATTCCATTACGTTCAACTCCATTCCATTCCATAAATTTCTTTTGACAGGACCTCACTCTGTCACACAGGCTGGAGTGCAGTGGAAGAAACTCAGCTTATATTGCATTTTACTATTCCGTTCCATACCATTCTATTCCATGACATTCCATTGCACTCCACTCTACTCCACTCAACTCCACTCCACTCCACTACATTCCATTCCATTCCACTCCACTCGACTACACCCCACTACATTCTATCCCTTTCCATTCCACTCCTTTCCACTCCACTCCACTCCATTCCGTTAAATTACATCCCATTGCATCCCACTCCCTGCCACTCCATTCCTCTCCACTGCAGTCCACACCACTCCTTTCCACTCAATTCCACTCCACTACACTGCATTCCATTCCCTCCACTGCATTACATTCCATTGCTTTCTTTTCACAGGATCTCTCTCTGTCACCCAGGCTAGCGTGCAGTCCAGGAAACTCAGCTCACATTTGATGTCACCATTCCATTCCACTCTATTCAATTACACTCCATTCCATTCCACTCCACTCCACTCCAGTACACTCCATTTCATTCCATTCTGTTCCATTTAATTCCAATCCATTCCACTCCTCCCCATTCCACTCCACTCCATTCCAATCCATCCCATTACATTCCATTCTACTCCATTCCACTCCACTCCACTCCATTCCATTCCTTTCTTTCGCTACGATCTCACTCTGTCAAACAGGCTGGATTGCAGTGGCACAATCACAGATCACATTACAATTTGCTTTTCCATTACACTCAATTCCACTCCATTCCACTCCACTCTAATCCACTCCATTCCATCGCACTCCAATCTGTTTCACTCCATTCCACTCCATTGCTCTCTTTTGACAGGATCTCACTCTCTCATGCAGGTTGGAGTGCAGTGGCACTATCTCAGCTTATATTTCATTTCAACATTCCATTCAAATGGATTTCACTGCATTCCATTCCAATGCATTAAATTCCATTCCATTCCACTCCACTGCATTCCACTCCACTCCATTCCAATCCTTTCTGCTCCACTCCACTCCACACCATTCCATTTCATCTCATTCCATTCCACTCCAACCATCTCCAATCCACTCCTCTCCATTCCATTCCAAAACATCCGATTCCATTCCACTCCATTTGACTACACTCCACACCACTCCACTCCACACCACTTCACTCCATTCAATTCCATTCCATTCCAATCCTCTCCATTCCATTGCATTCCTTTCTTTTGGCAGGATCTCATTCTGTCACCCTGGATGGATTGCAGGGGCAGAATCTCACATCACATTTCATTTCAACGTTCCATTCAAACGCATTCCACTGCATTCTATTCCAATGCATTCCATTCCATTCTATTCCATTCCAATCCACTCCACGCCACTCCACTCCATACCGTTCCATTCCATTCCAATCCATTCCTCTCCACTCCACTCCATTCCATTCCATCACTTTCCATTCCTCTCCATTTCACTACACTCCACTGCACTCCACTCCAATCCACTCCACTCCACTTCACTCCACTCCACTCCATTCCATTCCACCCCATTACAGTCCATTTCTTTCTATTGACATGATCTCCCTCTGTCACCCAGGCTGGAGTGCAGTGACACAATCTCAGCTCACATTTCATTTCACATTTCCATTCCATTCCATTACACTCCGTTCCATTCCACTCCGTTCCATTCCAATCCATTTCATTCCAGTCCATTCCATTCCACTCCTCTCCACTCCATTCCACTCCACTGAAATCCATCCCATTCCGTTTCACTCCATTCCACTCCACTCCAGTCCTCTACACTCCACTCCACTCCATTCCATTCCATTCCATCCCATTTCAATCTCTTCCCCTCCACTCCACTGCACTCCACTCCACTCCACTCCACTCCATTCCATTCCATTACATACGACTCCATTTCATTCCATCCGATTCTTTTGACAGGGTCTCACTGTCACACTGTCTGGAGTTCAGTGGCACAATCTCAGCTCACATTTCATTTCACCATTCCATTCCATTCCTTTCCATTGCATTCCATTCCATTCCATTCCATTCCACTCCACTTCATTCGACTCGACTCCACCACACCCCACTCCATTCCATTGTATTCCACTTCCTTCCTTTTCATTTCGGTCTTTTGACAAGATCTCACACTCTCACCAGGGCTGGAATACAGTGGCACAATCTCAGCTCACATTTCGTTTCACCGTTCCATTCCATTTCATTTCATTCCATTCCATTCCAATCCACTCCACTGCACTCCTCTCCACTCCACTCCAATCCATTCCATTCCATTCCATTCCATTCCATTCCACTCCTTTCCGTTCCACTCCACTCCTCCCCAATCCATTCCTCTCCATCGCATTCTATTGCACGCCGTTCCACTCCACTCCACTCCACGCCATTCCTTTCCATTCCATTCCATTCCATTCCATTCCATAACATTCCATTCCACTTTCATTCTGCTCCATTCCGGTCCATTCCATTCCGCTCCATTGCATTCCATTCGTTCCTTTCTACAGGATCCCACTCTCTCATGCACAGTGGAGAGCAGTGGCACAATCTCAGCTCTAATTTCATTTCATCATTCCATTCCATTTCATTCCACTCCACTCCTCTCCACTCCAACCCATTCCCTTCCATCCCATCCTATTCCACTCTAGTGCACTCCATTCCACTCCATTCCACTCAATTCCAGTCCAGTCCATTCCACTCCACTCCACTTCACTGCACTCCACTCCATTCCATCCCATTCCATTCCACTCCACTCCACTCCAGTTCACTCCACTCCATTCGGTTTCACTCCATCGCATTCCATTCCATTCCATTCCACATTACTCCACTCGACTGCACTCCACTCAACTCCAATCCATTCCACTCCACTCCATTCCATTCCTTTCCATTCCATTCCATTCCACTCAATCCCACTCCACTCCACTCCACTCCATTCCATTCCATTGCATTCCGATCCATTCCATTCTGTTTCTTTCTTTAGACAGGATCTCACTCTTTCACCCATGCTGTAGTGCAGTGGCACAATCTGTGTTCACATTTCATTTCTCCGTTCCATTCCAATCCACTGCATCCCATTCCATTCCACTCCATTCCACTCCATTCCGCTCCACTCCACTCCCCTCCACTACATTCCATTCCATTCCATTCCACTCTATTCCATTCCATTCTTTTCTTTCGACGGAATCTCACTCTGTCACCCAGGCTTTAGAGCAGTGGCACAGTCTCAGCTCACATTTCATTTCACTATTCCATTCCATTCCATTATATTCCGTTCCATTCCATTCCATTCCATTCTATTCCACCCCATGCCATTCCACTCCACTACACTCCAATCCACTCAACTCCACTCCACTCCATTCCATTTCATTCCATTCCACTCCTTTCCACTCCACTCAATTCCATTCCATGCCATTCCAATCCACTCCATTGCTATCCACTCCACTCCACTCCAGTCTTCTCCATTCCATTGCACTCCATCCAATTCTTTTCCTCTCCACTCCACTCCACTCCACTCCATTCCATTCCATTGCATCCCATTCCATTCCACTCCGTTCCATTCCACTCCTTTCATTTAACAGGATCTCACATTGTCCCCCAGGCTGGGTTGCAGTGGCACAATGTCAGCTCAGACTGCATTTCACCATTCCATTTCATTCCATTCTATTCCATGCCATTCCGTAGCATTCCATTCAATTCGACTCCACCCATCTCCACTCCACTTTACTCCGTTCCATTCCCCTCCATTCCACTCCTCTTCACTCCACTCCACTCCACTGCATTCCATTCCATCCCGTTCCATTCCACTCCTCTCCCCTCCCCTGCAATCTACTCCATTCCATTCCTTCCCATTCGATTCCACTCCACTCCACTCCACTCCATTCCATTCAATTCCAAGCCATTCCATTCCATTCCTATCTTTTGACAGGATCTCACACTGTCACACAGACTGGAGTGCAGTGGCACAAACTCAGCGCACATTTCATTTAACCGTTCTATTCCATTCCACTCCATTCCACTTGACTCCACCCCAGTCCACTCCATTCCATTCAATTCCATCCCATTCTGTTCCACCCCATTCCACTCCACTCCACTCCACTCTACTCCACTCCACTCCATTCTATTCCACTGTATCCCATTCCATTCCACTGCATTCCATTCCACTCCACTCGACTCCATTCCATTCTATTCCACTGCATCCCATTCCATTCCATTCCATTCCATTCCATTCCATTCCATTCCACTACACTCCACTGCACTCCATTCCATTCCATTCCATTGCATTCCATTCCATTCCACTACATTCCATTGCATTCCACTCCATTCCATTCCATTCCTTTCTTTCGACAGGTTCTCTCTCTGTTAGCCTGGCAGGAGTGCAGTGGCATAATCTCAGCTCACATTTCATTTTACCATTCTATTGCATTCCATTCCATTCTATTCCATTCCATTGTATTCCACTCCACCCTCACTCCACTCCTTTCCACTCCATCCCATTCTTCCCCACTCCATTCTATTCTTTCCTTCGACATGATCTCATTCTGTGTCAGATGCTGGAGTGTAGTGGCACAATATCAGCTCACATTTCATTACACCATTCCATTGCATTCTATTGAATTCCACTCCAATGCACTCCACTCCACTCCACACAAGTCCATTCCATTCCATTTCACTCCTTTCCACTCCACTCCACTCCCCTCCACTCCATTCCATTGCACTCCATCCCATCCCATTCCATTCCACTCCACTGCAATCCTCTCCACTCCACTCCATTTCACTCCAATCTATTCCATTACTTTGCATTCCATTTCACTTCAATCCATTCCATTCTTTTGTTTCGACAGGAACTCACTCTGTCATCCAGGCTGGAGGGCAGTGGCACAATCACAGTTCACATTTCATTTCACCATTCTATTTCATTCGATTCCTTTCCATTCCATTCCATTCCATTCCATTACACTCCACTCTACTCCACTCCTCTCGACTCCATTCCACACCACTCTACTCCACTCCACTCCTTTCCATTCCATTCCATTCCACCCCATTCCATTCCATTCATTTCTGTAGACAGGATCTCACTCTGTCGCCCAGGCTGGAGTGCAGTGGCAGAATCTCATTTCACATTTCATTTCAGCATTCCATTCCATTCAAAACAATTTCATACCATTCCATTCCATTCCACTCCACTCCACTGCCCTCCACTCCATTCCATTCCATCCCTTTCCATTCTACTCCATGCCACTCAACTCCTTTCCACTCCACTCCTCTGCACTCCACTCCACTCCACTCCAATCCACTCCATTCCATTCCATTCCATTGCACTCAATTTCGCTCTATTCCTTTCTTTCAACAGGATCTCACTCTGTCACCCATGCTGGAGTGTAGTGGCACAATCTCAGCTCACATTTCATTTCACCATTGCATTTCACTCCATTCCATTTCATGCCATTCCAGAGCATTCCATTCAATTCGACTCCACCCATCTCCACTCCACTCTACTCCATTCCATTCCCCTCCATTCCACTCCTCTTCACTCCACTCCACTCCACTGCATTCCATTCCATCCCGTTCCATTCCACTCTATTCCACTCCACTCCACTCCTCTCAACTCAATTCCACTACACTCCACTCCATTCAATTCCATTCCATTACCCTCAATTTCATTCCATTATTTTCTTTCGACATGATCTCACTCTGTCATCCAGGCTGGAGTGCAGTGGCATAATCTGAGCTCACATTTAATTTCTCCATTCCATTCCATTCCTCTCCACTCCAGTCCACTGCAGTCCTCTACACCACACTCCATTCCACTCCTCTGCATTCCCCTGCACTCCACTCCATTCCATTCCTTCCCATTCCATTCCTCTCCACTCCACTCCGTTCCATTCTATTCCACGCCATTCCATTCCATTCCTTTCTTTTGACAGGATCTCACACTGTCACACAGACCGGAGTGCAGTGGCACAAACTCAGCTCACATTTCATTTAACCGTTGTATTCCATTCCACTCCATTCCACTCGACTCCAACCAGTCCACACCAGTCCATTCAATCCATCCCATTCTATTCCACCCCATTCCACTTCACTCCACTCCACTCTACTCCACTCCACTCCATTCTATTCCACTGCATCCCATTCCATTCCACTTCATTCCATTCCACTCCACTCCACTTCACTCCATTCCATTCTATTCCACTGCATCCCATTCCATTCCACTCCATTCCATTCCACTCCACTCCACTCCATGCCATTCCATTCCATTCCATTCTATTCCATTCCATTTCATTCCATTCCACTCCATTCCATTCCATTCCTTTCTTTTGACAGGATCTCACACTGTTAGCCTGGCAGGAGTGCAGTGGCATAATCTCAGCTCACATTTCATTTTACCATTCTATTGCATTCCATTCCATTCTATTCCATTCCATTCCACTCCACTCCACTCCACTCCACTCCATTCCACTCCATGCCATTCTACCCGATTCCATTCCATTCTTTCTTTCGACATGATCTCACTCTGTGACACAGGCTGGAGTGCAGTGGCAGAATATCAGCTCACATTTCATTTCACCATTCCATTCCATTCCACTGAATTCCACTCCAATGCACTCCACTCCACTCCACACCAGTCCATTCCATTCCATTCTACTCCATTGCACTCCACTCTAATCCCCTCTACTCCATTCCATTGCACTCCATCCCATTCCATTCCACTCCACTCCACTCCTCTCCCCTCCACTCTATTCCACTCCAATAAATTCCGTTCCATTCCATTCCATTCCTCTTCATTTCATTCCATTCTGTTGTTTCGACAGGAACTCACTCTGTCATCCAGGCTGGAGTTCACTGGCACAATCACAGTTCACATTTCATTTCACCATTCCATTCCATTCCATTCCATTCCATTCAATTCCATTCCATTCCATTCCATTCCATTCGATTCCATTACAATCCAGTCGACTCCACTCCACTCCACTCCCTTCCAGTCCACTCCACTCCACTCCATTCCATTGCATTCCTTTTCACCCCTTTGCATTCCATTCATTTCTTTTGACAGGATCTCACTCTGTCACCCAGGCTGACGTGCAGTGGCAGAATCTCATTTCACAATTCATTTCAGCATTCCATTCCATTCCATGCAATTGCATACCATTCCATTCCATGCAATTCCATACCATTCCATTCCATGCCATTCCATTCCACTCCACTCCACTGCACTCCACTTCATTCCATTCCATCCCTTTCCATTCCACTCCATGCCACTCCACTCCTCTCCACTCCACTCCACTGCACTCCACTCCACCCCACTCCAATCATCTCCCTTCGATTCCATTCCATTCCACTCAGGTTCACTCCATTCCTTTCTTTCAACAGATCTCACTCTGTCACCCATGCTGGAGTGTTGTGGCAGAATCTCAGCTCACATTTCATTTCACCATTGCATTTCATTCCATTCCATTCCATTTCATTCCTTGCCACTCCACTCCACTCCACTCTACTCTTAACCAATCTACTCCAATCCAATCCATTCCATTTCATTGCACTCCTTTCCATTCCATTTAATTCCACTCCATTCTACTGCACTTTCCTAGACTCCACTCAACTTCATTCCATCCCATTCCATTCCACTCCAATCTGCTCCACTCGACTCCACTCCACCCCACTCCACTCCACTTAACTCCATTCCAAACTCTCTCTTCCACTCCTTTCCACTCCACTCCACTCCTCTCAATTCCATTCCACTCCATTCCATTCCATTCCACTCACTTCCACTCCACTTCACTACACTGCACTCCATTCCATTCCACTCCATCTCATTCCATTCCACTCTTCTCCATTCCACCCCATTGGATTCCACTCAAATCAATTAAACTCCACTCCACTCCATTCCATTCCATTCCACTACATGCCATTTCATTCCACTCCATTCGTCCACAGCACTCCATTTCACTCTACTCCATTCCATTCCCTTTCTCTGCCTTCCATTCCATTCCTTTCTTTCGACAGTATCTCACTCTGGCACCCAGGTTGGAGTGCAGTGGCACAATGTCAGCTCACATTTCATTTCACCATTCCAGTCCATTGCATTCCATTCCATTCCGTTCCATTGCACTCCATTGCATTCCATTCCATTCAATTTAATTCCGTCCGACTCCATTGCAGTCCACTTCCCTCCACACCACTCTACTCAATTCCATTCCATCCCATTCTATTCCAATCCACTCCAGTCCACTCCACTCCAGTCCACTGCAATCCATTATAGTCCATTCCATTCCGTTACACTCCATTGCACTCCATTCCTTTCTTTTGACAGGATCACACTCTGTCACAGTGGCTGGAGTGCTGTGGCACAATCTGAGCTCACATTTCATTTCACCATTGCTTTCCATTGCATTCCATTCCATTCCATTTCTTTCCACTCCACTCCAATCGATTCCATTGCATTCCACTCCACTCCATTCCTCTCCAGTACACTACATTCCATTCCATTCCATCTCTTTCCATTCCACTCCATTCCACTCCACTCCTCTCAATTCCATTCCATTCCATTCCATTCCATTTTACTCCATTCCATTCCATACCTTTCTTTCGAAAGGGTCTCACTTTGTCACATATGCTGAAGTGCAGTGACAAAATCTGCACTCACATTTCATTTCACCATTTCATTCCATTCCATTCTATTCCATTCCATCCCATTCCACTCCTGTGCACTCCACTGAACTCTTCTCCACTACATTCCATTCCATTCCACTCCACTCCACTCCACTCCACTAAACTCCACTCCATCCCATTGCATTCCACTCCATTCCACTCCACTGCGCTCCAAATCACTCCACTCAACTCCAGTCCATTCCATTCCATTGCTTTCCATTCCATTCCATTCCATTGCACTCCATTCCCTTCCATTCCTGTCTTTTGACAGGTTCTCACTCTGACACCCAGGCTGGAGTGCAGTGAAACAATCTCACCTCACATTTCATTTTACCATTCCATTCCATTTCATTCCATTCCATTCCACTCTACTCCACTCCACTCCACATCATACCACTCCTTTCCATTTCACTCCATTCAATTTCATCTCAATCCTTTCCACTCCACTCCACTCCACAGCACACCACTCCATTCCGTTGGAATCCATTCCACTCCACTCCAGTCCACAGCACACCACTCCATTGCATTCCAGTCCATTCCACTGCACTCCAATCCATTCCATTAAATTCCACCCCATTCAATTCCACTCCATTCCACTCCACTCCATTCCATTCCTCTCCATTCCTTTCCATTCCACTCCATCCCTTTCCAATCCAATCCATTACACTCCACTCCACAGCTCTTCCCTCCAAACCACTCCACTCCATGCCATTCCATTCCATTGCATTCCGTTCCATTCCATTCCAATCCATTCCATTCCATTCAACTCCACTGCACTCGACTCCATTTCACTGCACTCCATTCCATTCCATCTCGTTCCATTCCATTCCATTCCATTCCATTCCATTCCATTCCACTCCATTGCACTCCATTCCACTCCACTCCACTCCATTGCACTCCACTGCGTTCCATTCCATCCCTATCCATTCCACTCCACTCCACTCCACTCCAGTCTATTCTATTCCACTCCATACCATTTCTTTCCACTCCATTCCCCTCCCCTCCACTGTATTCCACTCCACTCCACTCTACTCCACTCCACTCCATTCAATTCCATCCCATTCCACTCCACTCAATTCTACTCCACTCCACTCCACTCCACACCACTCCACTCCACAGCATTCCATCCATCCCATTTCATTCCACTCCATTCCACTCCACTCCACTCCCTTCCTTTCCATTCCATTCCACTCCATTCCATTCCATTCGTTTCTTTTGAAAGGCTCTAACTCTGTCACCCAGACTGGAGTGCAGTGCCAAAAACTCAGTTTACATATCATTTCACCATTCCATTCCATTCCTCTCTATTCCTTTCCATTCCATTCCTTTGCATTCCATTCCATTGCATTCCACTCCACTCCAACCCACTCCATTTCCTTACATCCCATTCAATTCCACTTTATTACACTCCAGTCTACTCCACTCTACACCACTCCACTCTATTCCATTCCACTCCATTCCACTCAACTCCACTCCATTCCATTCCACTCCATCAAATTCCATTTCACTCCACTCCACTCTATTTCACTCCACTCCACTCCATTCCATTGCATTCCATTCCATTCGACTCCATTCCTTTCCATTTCTTTCCTTCGAAATTATGTCACTCATTGACCCAGGTTGGATTGCAGTGGCACAATCGCAGCCCACATTTCATTCCAACATTCCATTCCATTCCATTTAATACTTCTCTACTCCTTTCCACTCCATGTCATTCTATTCCATTCCATTCCAGTCCACTCCATTCCAATCCAGCTCACTCCACTCCACTCCTTCCCATTCTATCCCATTGTGTTCCTGTCCATTCCACTCTGCTCCGTTACACTCTACTCCACTCTGCTTCACTCCATTCCATGGCATTCCATTCTTTTCACTGCATTCCATTCAGCTCCACCCCACTCCCCTCCACTCCACTACACTCCTCTCCACTCCACTCCACTCCACTCCATTCCTTTCCATTCCATTGCATTCCATTCCATTCCATTCCATTCCATTCCATTCCGTTCCTTTCCATTCCATTCCATTCCATTCCTTTCCATTCCCTTCCACTCCTTTCTTTTGACAGCATCTCTGACTGTCACACAGGCTGGAGTGCAGTGGCACTATCCCTTCTCAAATTTTATTTCTCCATTTCATTCCATTCCATTGCAATCTATTCCATTCTATTCCAGTCCATTCCATTCGACTCCACTGCACTCCACTCCAATCCATTCGATTCCATTCCTTACTACTCCATTCCATTCCATTCCAATCCATTCCACTGCACTCAACTCCACTCCAGTCCACTCCATTTATTACATTCCATTCCATTCCACTCCATTGCATTCCACTCGACTCCACTCCCCTTCACTCGACTCCACTCCCCTCTACTCCACTCCACTCCACTCTATTCGTTGCCATTCTTTTCCATTCCACTACATTTCATGGTTTTCCTTTTTTTTGACATGTTCTTACTCTATCACAAAAGCTGGAATGCAGTGGCACAATCTCAGGTCACATTTCATTTCACCATTTATTCCTTTCAATTCCTTTCCATTCCATTCCATTCCACTCCATTCCATTCCATTCCACTCCACTCCATTCCATTCCATTTTGTCCCATTCCTTTCCACTCCAGTCCACTCCACTCCACACCATTCCGATCTCTTCCATTCCATCCCATTGCATTCCACTCCATTTCACTCCACTCCACTCCTCTGCATTCCATTCCCTTGCATCAAATTCCTTTCCACTCCACTGCACCTCACCTCACTCCACTGCACTCTGCCACACTCCATTGCATTGCATTCCTTTCCATTCCACTCCATTACAGTCCTTTCCTTTCCTTCGACAGGATGTCACTGTGTCAACCAGGCTGTAGTGTAGTGGTACAATCTCTGCTCATATTTCATTTCACTACTTAATTCCATTCCATTCTATTCCATTCTATTCCATTTTCTTCCAATCCATTCCATTCCTCATCATTACATTCCATTACATTCCAGTGCATTCCACTCCATTCCACTCCACTCCAATCTGCTTCGTTCCATTGCATTCCATCCCCTGCCATTCAACTCCATTTCACTCCTCTCCACTCCATTCCATTCCATTCCATTCCATTCCATTCCATTCCAATCCACCCCTTTCTTTCGACAGCATCCCTCTCTGTCACACAGGCTGGAGTGCAGTGGTACAATCTCTGCTCACATTTCATTTCTCCATTCCATTCCATTTCATTCTACTGCAGTGCACTCCTCTACACTCCACTCCACTGCATTCCATTCCATTCCATTCCGCCCACTCCACTCCAGTCTACTGCCCCTCATTCCATTAAATCCCATTCCATTCCACTCCATTCAACTCCACTACACTTCATTCCATTCCATTCCTTCCCATTCCATTCCATTCCATTCCACTCCACTCGACTCGACTTGACTACACTACACTACAATACACTACACTACACTGCATTCATTTCCATTCTATTCCATTTCACTCTATTCAATTGCATTCCTTTCTTTTGACAGGATCTCACTCTGTCACACAGGCTGGAGTTCAGTGGCACAATCTCAGCTCACATTTCATTTCACCATTCCATTCCATTTCATTTCATTCCATACCATTCCACTCCACTCCACTCCACTAAATTCCATTCAATTCCACTCCACTCCACTCCACTACACTCCATTCCACTCTTCTCCATTCCATCCCATTTCTTTCCATTCCATTCCATTCCATTCCATTCCATTCCATTCCATTCCATTCCATTCCACACCTTTCCATTCCATTCCATTCCACACCTTTCCATTCCATTCCAATACACTCCTTTCTTTGGAGAGCATCCCACTCTGTCACACAGGCTGGAGTGCTGTGGCACAATCTCTGCTCACACTTCTTTTCTCCATTCCATTCCATTCCGTTCCATTTCACTGCAGTGCACTCCACTCCACTCCACTCCACTCCAGTGCATTCCATTCCATTACATTCGGCCCACTCCACTCCAGTCCACTGCCCCGCATTCCATTCCACTCTACTGTACTCCACTCCACTCCATTCCATTTCATACCATTTTTTCCACTCCATTGCACTCCACTCCACTGCATTCCACTCCACTTCATTCCATTCCATCCAATTCCTTTCCACTCCATTCAACTCCACTCCACTACAGTCCTAACCATTCCATTCCATCCCTTTCCGTTCCACTCTATTCCACTGCAACACACACCACTCCACCACACTGCACTCCATTCCATTCCATTCCACTCCATTCCATTCCTTTTCTATTTTCGACAGGATTAACTGTGTCACATAGGCTAGAATGCAGTGTCACAATCACAGATCACTTTTCATTTCCCCATTCCATTCCATTCCATTTCACTCCACTACACTACACTACACTCCAATCTCTTCCATTCCATTCCGTTCCTCTCCACTCCACTCCACTCCATTTCATTCCGTTCCATACCTTCCTTTTGACAGTCTCTTACTGTGTCACCCAAGCTGTAGTGCAGTGGCAAAATCACAGCACACATTTCATTTTACCTTTGCATTCCATTCCATTCCATAACATTTCATTCCATTCCATGTCACTCCATTCCATTCCATTCCACTCCATTCCACTTCACTCCATCCCATTGAATCCCATTCGATTCCACTCAATTCCACTCCACTCCACTCCACTCCATTCCATTACATCCCATTGCATTCCACTCCATTCCAATCCACTCCACTCCACACCACTCCACACCACTCCATTCCATGCCATTACATCCCACTCTATTCCGACCCACTCCACCCCAATCCAATCCTCTCCATCCCATTCCATTCCATTCTAATCCATTCCACTCCATTCCATTCCATTCCATTCCAATACATTCCACTACCTTCCATTCCATTCCTTCTTTTCAACAGGTCCTCACTCCATCACCTGGGCTGCACTGCAGTGGCAAAATCTCAGCTCACATTAATTTCACCATTCCATTCCACTGCAATCGTTTCCATTTTGTTCCATTCCATACCATTCCAGACCATTCCATTCCACTCCACTCCATTAATCTCCACTCCATTCCAATCCACACCACTCCATTGCATTCAATCCCGTCCCATCCCATTCCACTCCACTTCTCTCCACTCCACTCCATTCCATTCTTTCCCATTCCATTCCATTCCTCTGAATTCCATTGCATTCCTTTCTTTCGACCTGATCTCACTCTGTCACCAAGGCTGGATTGCAGTGGCACAATATCAGCTCACATTTCATTCCACCTTTCCTTTCCATTCCATTCCATTCAATTATATCCACTCCACCACACTCCAATCCACTGCATGCCATTCCTTTCCATTCAATTCCATTCCACTCCACTTTAGTCCACTTCACTCCAGTCCACTCCACTCCACTCCATTCCATCCCTTTCCATTTCAATCCATTCCTCTCCCCTCCACTCAACTCCACTAAAGTACATTCCATTCCGTTTCATCCCATTCCATAGCACTCCATTCCACTACACTCCATTCCAATCCACTCCACTACACTCCTCTCCATTCCATTTCATTCCATAACATTCCATTCCATTCCATTCCATTCCTTTCTTTCACGGGATCCTTCTGTCACCCAGGCTGGAGTGCAGTGACACAATATCAGCTAACGTTTCATTTAACTATTCCATTCGATTCCATTCCATTCCATTCCATTCAATACATTCCATTCCATTCCACTCCCCTCCAATCTATTCCATTCCATTCCATTCCATTCCATTCCATTCCATTCCATTAAACTCCACTCCTCTCCACTCAACTCCACTCCAGTCCATTCTACTCCATTCCTTTCCATTCCATTGCACTGCATTCCACTCCACTAAACTCCACTCCACTCCATCCCATTCCATCCCATTCCATTCCACTCCAATCCCCACCAATCCACTCCACTCCTTTCCACTCCATTCCACTGCATCACATTCTATCCCATTCTGTTCCACTGCATTCTACTCCACACGACTTCATTCCACTCCATGCCACTCCATTCCATTCCACTCTACTCCTCTCCACTCCATAGCATTCCATTCCATTCCATTTCACTGCATTCCATTCCATTCCTTATTTTCGACAGGATCTCCCTCTGTATCCCTGGCTGGATTGCATTGGCAAAATCTCAGTTGACATTTCATTTCACCATTCCATTCCATTGCATTCCATTCCATTCCATTGCATTCCATTCCATTCCATTCCAATCCATTCCATTCCACTCCACTCCACTCCACATCATTCCATTCCATTCATCTCCTTGCCATACCAGTCCACTCCATTCCACTCCATTCCACTCTACTCCACTCCATTCAATTCCATTCCATTCCATTCCTCCCCATTCCTTTCAATTCCTTTCTTTTGACAGGATCTCACTCTCTCACCCAGGCTGGAATGCAGTGGCAAAATCTCAGCTCCTGTTTCACTTCTCCATTACATTCGATGCCATTCCTTTCCATACATTGCATTCCATTCCATTCCACTCCACTTCACTCCATTGAAATCCATCCGATTCCATTCCACTCCATTCCACTCCACTCCAATCCACTCCACTCCACTGTACTGTATTCAGTTCCATTCCATCCCATTTCATTCCACTCCTTTCAACTCTTCTGCACTTAACTCCACTGCATTCCAATCCACTCCACTCCACTCCATTCAATTCCATTCCATTCCATTACATTTGACTCCATTCCCTTCCATACGACTCCATTCCCTTCCATACTTATCTATTGACGGAGTCACACCCTGTCACACCGGCTGTCGTGCAGTGGCACAATCTCAGCTCTCATTTCATTTCATGATTCCATTCCCTTCCATTCCATTCCAATCCTCTCCACTCCACTCCATTCCATTCCATCCAATTCCATTCCACTCCATTCCACTCCACTCCACTCCTTTCCATAGCATTCCATCCCCTTCCATTCCATTCCACTCCACTCCACTCCATTCCAGTCCACTCCACTCCACTGCATTCAATTGTATTCCATTCCATTCCAATCCATTCCTATCTTTCGTCAGGATCTCACTGTGTCACATCAGCTGGAGTGCAGTGGCACAATCTCAGTTCACTTATCATTTCACCATTCCATTCCATTCCATTCCAATCCGTTTCACTCCACCCCACTCCACTCCATTCTACTCCATTGTATTCCATTCCACTCCACTCCACTCAACCCCACTCCACTCAACTCCAATCCCCTCCATTCCATCCCATTCCATTCCATTCCATTCCATTCCATTCACACCACTCTACTTCACTGCAATCCACTCCACTCCTCTCCACTCCATTCCATTCTATTATATCACATTGCATTCAACTCCATTCCACTCCACCCTACTCCACTCCAATCCACTGCACTCAACTCCCCTACGCTCCATTTAATTCCATTCAATTTCATTCCACCCCACTGTATTCCATTCCTTTCTTTCGACAGGATCTCTCTCTTTCATCCAGGCTGGAGTGCAGTGGCACAATCTCAGCTCACATTGAATATAACCATAGCCTTATGTTGTGTTCCATTCCATTCCTTTCCATTCCACTCCATTCCATTCCATTCCATTCCATTTCATTCCATTCCATTTCATTCCATTCCACTCCACTCCTCTGCATTCCTCCCCTCTCCACTTAATTTCATTTCATTGCATTCCATTAAACTCCATTCCACTCCACTCCACTCCAGTCCACTCCGTTCCATTCAATCCCATTCAATTCCAGTCAACTCCAGTCCACTCTACTCCACTCCACTCCTCTGCATTCCATTCCACTCCATTGCATTCTATTGCAGTCCATTCCACTCCGCTCCACTCCATTCCACTCCACGCCACTCCAATCCACAGCACTCCACTCCACTCCACTCCATTCAATTCCATTCCATTCCACTTTATTCCATTCCATTCCGTTCCTTTCTTTTGAGAGGTTCTCACTCTATCACCCAGGCTGGAGTGCAGTGGCACAAAATCAACTCATGTTTCATTTCACCACTCCATTCTTTTTTATTCCATTCCATAACATTCCTTTCTATTAGACTCCACTCCATTCCATTCCATTTCATTCCATTCCATTCCACTCCACTCCACTACATTCAATTCCATCCCATTCCATTCCATTCCATTCCATTCCATTCCACTCCATTCCCCTCCACTCCACTCCATCCCATTCCATCCCATTCCATTCCAATCCAATCCACTCCACTCCGCTCAACTCTTCTCCAATCCACTCCACTCCACTCCATCCCATTGCATTCCACTCCTTTCTACTCCACTCGATTCCACTGAACTCTATTCCATTCTATCCCATCCCATTCCACTCCATTCCACTCCATTCCACTCCACTCCTCTACAATCCATTGCATTCCATTCCATTCCATTCCTTGTTTTCCAAAGGATTTCAGTCTGTGACCGAGGCTGGAGTGCAGTGGCACAATATCAGCTCACATTTCATTTCAACATTCCATTCCATTGCATTCCAATCGATTCCACTCCATTGTATTCCATTCCATTCCATGCCATTCCATTACATTCCGTTTCATTCCACTCCACTCCAATCGACTCCTCTCCACTCCATTCCATTCCAGTACATTCCATTCCACTCCACTCCACTTCACTTCTCTCCATTTCCTTCCGTCCCATTGCATTCCACTCCATTCAACTCCCCTCCACTCCAGTCCAATCCACTGCATTCCATTCAACTCCATTGCATCCCATTCCATTCCACCCAACTCCACTCCACTCTACCCCACTCTACTGCACTCCACTGCCTTCCTTTCCATTCCATTCTATTCAATTGCATCCCATTCCATTCCACTCCATTCAACTCCACACCCCACTCTACTCCACTCCCCTCCACTCCACTCTACTGCACACCACTGCATTCCTTTCCATTCCATTCCATTCCATTCCATTCCATTCCATTCCATTCCATTCCATTCCATTGCATTCCACTCCATTCCATTCCATTACTTTCTTTTGACAGGATCTCACTTTGTAACCCAGGCTGGAGTGCAGTGGCACAATCTCAGTTCACATTTCATTTTATCATTCCATTCCATTCCATTCCATTCCATTCCATTGCATTCCATTCCATTCCTTTGCATTCCTTTTAATTCGATTCCATTCCATTCCATTCCATTACTTGTTTTCCAAAGGATTTCAGTCTGTGACCGAGGCTGGAGTGCAGTGGTACCATGTCAGCTCACATTTCATTTCAACATTCCATTCCATTGCATTCCAATCGATTCTACTCCATTGTATTCCATTCCATTCCATGCCATTCCATTACATTCTGTTTCATTCCACTCCACTCCAATGGAATCCTCTCCACTCCATTCCGTTCCAGTACATTCCATTCCACTCCACTCCACTACACTTCACTCCGTTTCCTTCTGTCCCATTGCATTCCACTCCATTCAACTCCCCTCCACTCCAGTCCAATCCACTGCACTCCATTCAATTCTATTGCATCCCATTCCATTCGACCCAACTCCACTCCACTCTACTCCAATCTACTCCACTCTACTGCACTCCACTGCCTTCCTTTCCATTCCATTCTATTCAATTGCATCCCATTCCATTCCACTCCATTCAACTCCACACTCCACTCTACTCCACTCCCCTCCACTCCACTCTACTGCACACCACTGCATTCCTTTCCATTCCATTCCATTCCTTTCCATTCCATTCCATTCCACTCCATTCCATTCCATTACTTTCTTTTGACAGGATCTCACTTTGTAACCCAGGCTGGAGTGCAGTGGCTCAATCTCAGTTCACATTTTATTTTATTTTCCATTCCATTCCGTTCCATTCCGTTCCGTTCCATTGCATTCCATTCCATTCCATTCCATTCTTTTAATTCGATTCCCTTCCACTCCACTCCACCACATTCCACTCCATTCCTTTCTATTCCACTCACATACAGTCCATTCCACTCCACTCCACTCCTCTCCATACCATTCAATTCCATTCTATTACATTCCATTCCACTCCCCTCCACTCCTGTTGATCCCATTCCATCCCATTCCATTTAACTGCATTCCACTCCACTCCACTCCACTCTACTCATCTCCACTCCACTCCATTGCATTCCATTCCATTCCATTCCATCCCATTCCATTCTAGCCATTCCACTCCACTCTACTTCACTCCACTGCAATCCACCCCAATCCATTCCATCCCACTCCAACCATTCCATTCCTTTCTTTCGACAGGATCTCACTCAGTCACCCAGGCTGGAGTGCAGTGGCTCTATCTCAAAACACATTTCATTTCACCATTTCATTCCATTCCATTCCATCCCATTTCATTCCATTCCATTCCATTCCATTTCATCCCATTCCATTCCATTCCATTCCATTCCATTCCATTCCATTCCATTCCATCCCATTCCATTCCATTCCATTCCATTTCATCCCATTCCATTCCATTCCATTCCATTTCATTCCATTCCATTCCATTCCATTCCAATGCATTCCATTGCATTCCATTCCATTCCAATTCATTCCATTCCATTCCACTCCACTCCCTTCCACTCCACTAAACTCCATTCCATTCCATTCCATTGAATTCCATTGCATTCCTTTCGGGTCCATTCCATCGCACTCCACTCCACTGTGCTCAACTTGACTCCACTCCATTCAATTCCATTCTTTTCCATTCCACTCCTTTCCATTGCTTTCCTTTCTGTTGACAGGATCTCACTCTGTCATACAGGCTGGAGTGCAGTGGCACAGTCACAGATCACATTTCATTTCACCATTCCAATCCATCCCATTCCATTCCATTCCTTTCGATTCCATTCCATTCTTTTCCATTTCATTCCATTCCATTCCATTCCATTCCATTCCATTCCATTCCATTCCACTCCATTCCATTCCATTCCATTCCATTCCATTCCACTCCATTCCGTTCCATTCCATTCCATTCCACTCCATTCCATTCCATTCCACTCCATTCCATTCCATTCCACTCCATTCCATTCCATTCCATTCCACTCCATTCCACTCTGGTCCACTCCACTCCACACCACTCCGCTCTATTCCATTCAATCCCATTGCATTCCACTCCATTCTAAATCACTCCACTCGATCCCATTCCATCCCTTTCCTTTCCACTGTATTCCACTCCTCTCCACTCTGCTCAATCCCATTCCATCCTATTCTATTCCACTGCATTCCACTCCACTCAATGCCACGTCACTCCATTCCAGTCCATTCTATCCGATTCCATTCTAGCCTTTCCACTCCACTCAACTCTACTCCACTCCACTCTGTTCCATTCCATTCCACTCTATCCCTTCCATTTCTTTCTTTTCACAGGATCTCACGCTTTCACCCAGGCTGGAGTTCAGTGGCACAATCTCAAATCATTTCATTTCACAATTCCATTCCGTTGCATACCATTCCATTCCATTCCATTTGAATCGATTAAATTCCATTCCACTCCACACCACTCCACTCCACCCCTCTCTATTCCTTTACATTCCACTCCAAACTATTCCACTCCACTCCATTGCACTCCCTACCACTCCACTGCAGACCACTCTATTCCATTCCATTCCACCTCATTCCATTGCTTTACTTTCTTTTGACAGGGTCTCACTCTGTCTCACAGGCTGGAGTGCAGTGGCACAAGCTCAGGTCAAATTTCATTTCACCATTGCATTCCATTCCATTCCATTCCATTCCATTCCATTCCATTCAATTCCATTCCATTCCATTCCACTGACCTCCACTCCACTCCATTCCATTCCATTCCATCCCATTCCATTCCACTCAAATCCACTCCAGGCCACTCCACTCCACACCACTCCACTTTATTCCATTCCATCCCATTGCATTCCATCAGATTCCAACACACTCTTCTCCACTTCACTCCACTCCACTCGACTCCACTCGATCCCATTCCATCCCATTCCATCCCATTCCATTCCACTGTATTCCACTCCATTCTACTCTTCTCAAATCCACTCCACTCCATTCCATTCTATTCCATTTCACTCCTTCCATTGCATTCCTTTCTTTCGGCAGTATCTCATGCTTTCTCCCAGGCTGGCATGCAGTGGCACAATCTCAGCTCACATTTCATTTCACCATTCCATTCCTTTGCATTCTATTCCATTCCATTTCATTCCATCACATTCCATTCCATTCCTTTCCATTCTATTCCCTTCCATTCCATTCCATTTCAATCCATTCCATTCCATTACATTTCAATTCATTCCATTCCATTCTATTTCAATTCATTCCATTCCATTTTACTCCACTCCACTCCACTAGACTCTACTCCACTGCATTCCATTCCATTCCATCCCATGCCATTCCACTCCACTCCATTCCACTACACTACTCTTCTCTCCACTCCAATCCATTCCATTTCATTCCATTTCTTCCCATTCCATTCCATTCTTTTCTTATGACAGTATATCACTCTGTCACCCAGGCCGGAATGCCGTGGCACAGTCTCAGCTCACATTTCATGTCACCATTCCATTCCATTCCATTCCATTATATAGCATTTCTTTCCCTTCCCTTCCACTCCATTCCACACCACTCCACTCCATTCCATTCCATTCCATTATACTCCATTCCACTCCACTCCCCTCCACTACTCTCCACTGCATGCCACTCCACTCCATTCCACTCCACTCCACTCCACTCCACTCCATTCCACTCCATTCCACTCCACTCCATTCCATTCCATTCCATTCCATTCCATTCCATTGCATCCCACTCCAATCCACTCCACTCGACTCTAATCCACTCCATTCAATTCCTTTCCTTTCCATTCTACTCCATTGCATTGCTTTCCTTTCTTTCAACAGGATCTCACTCTGTCACACAGGCTGGAGTGCAGTGGCACAATCTCAGCTCACATTTCATTTCACCTTTCCATTCCATTCCATTCCATAACATTTCATTCCATTCTACATCACTCCATTCCATTCCATTCCATTCCATTCCATTCCATTCCATTCCATTCCACTCAACTTCACTCCATCCCATTGAATCCCATTTGGTTCCACTCAATTCCACTCCACTCCACTCTACTCCACTCCATTCCATTCCATTACATCCCATTGCATTCCACTCCATTCCAATCCACTCCACTCCACACCACTCCATTCCATTCCATTACATCCCACTCCATTCCAATCCACTCCACTCCAATCCAATCCTCTCCATCCCATCCCATTCCATTCTAATCCATTCCACTCCATTCCATTCCATTCCATTCCAATACATTCCACTACCTTCCGTTCCATTCCTTGTTTTCAACAGGTCCTCACTCCATCACCCAGGCTGCACTGCAGTGGCAAAATCTCAGCTCACATTAATTTCACCATTCCATTCCACTGCAATCCTTTCCATTTCATTCCATTCCACACCATTCCAGACCATTCCATTCCACTCCACTCCATTAATCTCTACTCCATTCCAATCCACTGCACTCCATTGCATTCAATCCCGTCCCATCCCATTCCACTTCACTTCTCTCCACTCCACTCCATTCCATTCTTTCCCATTCCATTCCATTCCTCTGAATTCCATTGCATTCCTTTCTTTCGACCTGATCTCACTCTGTCACCAAGGCTGGATTGCAGTGGCACAATATCAGCTCACGTTTCATTCCACCTTTCCTTTCCATTCCTTTCCATTCCATTTAATCCACTCCACCACACTCCAATCCACTGCATGCCATTCCTTTCCATTCAATTCCATTCCACTCCACTCTAATTCACTTCACTCCAGTCCACTCCACTCCACTCCATTCCATCCCTTTCCATTTCAATCCATTCCAGTCCCCTCCACTCAACTCCACTAAAGTACATTTCATTCCGTTTCATCCCATTCCATAGCACTCCATTCCACTCCACTCCACTGCAATCCACTCCACTACACTCCTCTCCATTCCATTTCATTCCTTAACATTCCACTCCATTCCATTCCATTCCTTTCTTTCACGGGATCCTTCTGTCACCCAGGCTGGAGTGCAGTGACTCAATATCAGCTAACGTTTCATTTAACAATTCCATTCGATTTCATTCCATTCCATTCCGTTCAATACATTCCATTCCATTCCACTCCCCTCCATTCCATTCCATTCTATTCCCTTCCATACATTCCATTCCATTCCACTCCCTTCCAATCCATTCCATTCCATTCCATTCCATTCCATTCCATTCCATTCCATTCCATTCCATTCCATTAAACTCCACTCCTCTCCATTCAACTCCACTCCAGTCCATTCGACTCCATTCCTTTCCATTCCATTGCACTGCATTCCACTCCACTAAACTCCACTCCACTTCATCCCATTCCATCCCATTCCATTCCACTCCAATCCCCACCAATCCACTCCACTCCTTTCCACTCCACTCCACTGCATCACATTCTATCCCATTCTGTTCCACTGCATTCTACTCCACACGACTTCATTCCACTCCATGCCACTCCATTCCATTCCACTCTACTCCTCTCCACTCCATAGCATTCCATTCCATTCCATTTCACTGCATTCCATTCCATTCCTTATTTTCGACAGGATCTCCCTCTGTATCCCTGGCTGGATTGCATTGGCAAAATCTCAGTTGACATTTCATTTCACCATTCCATTCCATTGCATTCCATTCCATTCCATTGCATTCCATTCCATTCCATTCCAATCCATTCCATTCCACTCCACTCCACTCCACATCATTCCATTCCATTCATCTCCTTGCCATACCAGTCCACTCCATTCCACTCCATTCCACTCTACTCCACTCCATTCAATTCCATTCCATTCCATTCCTCCCCATTCCTTTCAATTCCTTTCTTTTGACAGGATCTCACTCTCTCACCCAGGCTGGAATGCAGTGGCAAAATCTCAGCTCCTGTTTCACTTCTCCATTACATTCGATGCCATTCCTTTCCATACATTGCATTCCATTCCATTCCACTCCACTTCACTCCATTGAAATCCATCCGATTCCATTCCACTCCATTCCACTCCACTCCAATCCACTCCACTCCACTGTACTGTATTCAGTTCCATTCCATCCCATTTCATTCCACTCCTTTCAACTCTTCTGCACTTAACTCCACTGCATTCCAATCCACTCCACTCCACTCCATTCAATTCCATTCCATTCCATTACATTTGACTCCATTCCCTTCCATACGACTCCATTCCCTTCCATACTTATCTATTGACGGAGTCACACCCTGTCACACCGGCTGTCGTGCAGTGGCACAATCTCAGCTCTCATTTCATTTCATGATTCCATTCCCTTCCATTCCATTCCAATCCTCTCCACTCCACTCCATTCCATTCCATCCAATTCCATTCCACTCCATTCCACTCCACTCCACTCCTTTCCATAGCATTCCATCCCCTTCCATTCCATTCCACTCCACTCCACTCCATTCCAGTCCACTCCACTCCACTGCATTCAATTGTATTCCATTCCATTCCAATCCATTCCTATCTTTCGTCAGGATCTCACTGTGTCACATCAGCTGGAGTGCAGTGGCACAATCTCAGTTCACTTATCATTTCACCATTCCATTCCATTCCATTCCAATCCGTTTCACTCCACCCCACTCCACTCCATTCTACTCCATTGTATTCCATTCCACTCCACTCCACTCAACCCCACTCCACTCAACTCCAATCCCCTCCATTCCATCCCATTCCATTCCATTCCATTCCATTCCATTCACACCACTCTACTTCACTGCAATCCACTCCACTCCTCTCCACTCCATTCCATTCTATTATATCACATTGCATTCAACTCCATTCCACTCCACCCTACTCCACTCCAATCCACTGCACTCAACTCCCCTACGCTCCATTTAATTCCATTCAATTTCATTCCACCCCACTGTATTCCATTCCTTTCTTTCGACAGGATCTCTCTCTTTCATCCAGGCTGGAGTGCAGTGGCACAATCTCAGCTCACATTGAATATAACCATAGCCTTATGTTGTGTTCCATTCCATTCCTTTCCATTCCACTCCATTCCATTCCATTCCATTCCATTTCATTCCATTCCATTTCATTCCATTCCACTCCACTCCTCTGCATTCCTCCCCTCTCCACTTAATTTCATTTCATTGCATTCCATTAAACTCCATTCCACTCCACTCCACTCCAGTCCACTCCGTTCCATTCAATCCCATTCAATTCCAGTCAACTCCAGTCCACTCTACTCCACTCCACTCCTCTGCATTCCATTCCACTCCATTGCATTCTATTGCAGTCCATTCCACTCCGCTCCACTCCATTCCACTCCACGCCACTCCAATCCACAGCACTCCACTCCACTCCACTCCATTCAATTCCATTCCATTCCACTTTATTCCATTCCATTCCGTTCCTTTCTTTTGAGAGGTTCTCACTCTATCACCCAGGCTGGAGTGCAGTGGCACAAAATCAACTCATGTTTCATTTCACCACTCCATTCTTTTTTATTCCATTCCATAACATTCCTTTCTATTAGACTCCACTCCATTCCATTCCATTTCATTCCATTCCATTCCACTCCACTCCACTACATTCAATTCCATCCCATTCCATTCCATTCCATTCCATTCCATTCCACTCCATTCCCCTCCACTCCACTCCATCCCATTCCATCCCATTCCATTCCAATCCAATCCACTCCACTCCGCTCAACTCTTCTCCAATCCACTCCACTCCACTCCATCCCATTGCATTCCACTCCTTTCTACTCCACTCGATTCCACTGAACTCTATTCCATTCTATCCCATCCCATTCCACTCCATTCCACTCCATTCCACTCCACTCCTCTACAATCCATTGCATTCCATTCCATTCCATTCCTTGTTTTCCAAAGGATTTCAGTCTGTGACCGAGGCTGGAGTGCAGTGGCACAATATCAGCTCACATTTCATTTCAACATTCCATTCCATTGCATTCCAATCGATTCCACTCCATTGTATTCCATTCCATTCCATGCCATTCCATTACATTCCGTTTCATTCCACTCCACTCCAATCGACTCCTCTCCACTCCATTCCATTCCAGTACATTCCATTCCACTCCACTCCACTTCACTTCTCTCCATTTCCTTCCGTCCCATTGCATTCCACTCCATTCAACTCCCCTCCACTCCAGTCCAATCCACTGCATTCCATTCAACTCCATTGCATCCCATTCCATTCCACCCAACTCCACTCCACTCTACCCCACTCTACTGCACTCCACTGCCTTCCTTTCCATTCCATTCTATTCAATTGCATCCCATTCCATTCCACTCCATTCAACTCCACACCCCACTCTACTCCACTCCCCTCCACTCCACTCTACTGCACACCACTGCATTCCTTTCCATTCCATTCCATTCCATTCCATTCCATTCCATTCCATTCCATTCCATTCCATTGCATTCCACTCCATTCCATTCCATTACTTTCTTTTGACAGGATCTCACTTTGTAACCCAGGCTGGAGTGCAGTGGCACAATCTCAGTTCACATTTCATTTTATCATTCCATTCCATTCCATTCCATTCCATTCCATTGCATTCCATTCCATTCCTTTGCATTCCTTTTAATTCGATTCCATTCCATTCCATTCCATTACTTGTTTTCCAAAGGATTTCAGTCTGTGACCGAGGCTGGAGTGCAGTGGTACCATGTCAGCTCACATTTCATTTCAACATTCCATTCCATTGCATTCCAATCGATTCTACTCCATTGTATTCCATTCCATTCCATGCCATTCCATTACATTCTGTTTCATTCCACTCCACTCCAATGGAATCCTCTCCACTCCATTCCGTTCCAGTACATTCCATTCCACTCCACTCCACTACACTTCACTCCGTTTCCTTCTGTCCCATTGCATTCCACTCCATTCAACTCCCCTCCACTCCAGTCCAATCCACTGCACTCCATTCAATTCTATTGCATCCCATTCCATTCGACCCAACTCCACTCCACTCTACTCCAATCTACTCCACTCTACTGCACTCCACTGCCTTCCTTTCCATTCCATTCTATTCAATTGCATCCCATTCCATTCCACTCCATTCAACTCCACACTCCACTCTACTCCACTCCCCTCCACTCCACTCTACTGCACACCACTGCATTCCTTTCCATTCCATTCCATTCCTTTCCATTCCATTCCATTCCATTCCACTCCATTCCATTCCATTACTTTCTTTTGACAGGATCTCACTTTGTAACCCAGGCTGGAGTGCAGTGGCTCAATCTCAGTTCACATTTTATTTTATTTTCCATTCCATTCCGTTCCATTCCGTTCCGTTCCATTGCATTCCATTCCATTCCATTCCATTCTTTTAATTCGATTCCCTTCCACTCCACTCCACCACATTCCACTCCATTCCTTTCTATTCCACTCACATACAGTCCATTCCACTCCACTCCACTCCTCTCCATACCATTCAATTCCATTCTATTACATTCCATTCCACTCCCCTCCACTCCTGTTGATCCCATTCCATCCCATTCCATTTAACTGCATTCCACTCCACTCCACTCCACTCTACTCATCTCCACTCCACTCCATTGCATTCCATTCCATTCCATTCCATCCCATTCCATTCTAGCCATTCCACTCCACTCTACTTCACTCCACTGCAATCCACCCCAATCCATTCCATCCCACTCCAACCATTCCATTCCTTTCTTTCGACAGGATCTCACTCAGTCACCCAGGCTGGAGTGCAGTGGCTCTATCTCAAAACACATTTCATTTCACCATTTCATTCCATTCCATTCCATCCCATTTCATTCCATTCCATTCCATTCCATTTCATCCCATTCCATTCCATTCCATTCCATTCCATTCCATTCCATTCCATTCCATCCCATTCCATTCCATTCCATTCCATTTCATCCCATTCCATTCCATTCCATTCCATTTCATTCCATTCCATTCCATTCCATTCCAATGCATTCCATTGCATTCCATTCCATTCCAATTCATTCCATTCCATTCCACTCCACTCCCTTCCACTCCACTAAACTCCATTCCATTCCATTCCATTGAATTCCATTGCATTCCTTTCGGGTCCATTCCATCGCACTCCACTCCACTGTGCTCAACTTGACTCCACTCCATTCAATTCCATTCTTTTCCATTCCACTCCTTTCCATTGCTTTCCTTTCTGTTGACAGGATCTCACTCTGTCATACAGGCTGGAGTGCAGTGGCACAGTCACAGATCACATTTCATTTCACCATTCCAATCCATCCCATTCCATTCCATTCCTTTCGATTCCATTCCATTCTTTTCCATTTCATTCCATTCCATTCCATTCCATTCCATTCCATTCCACTCCATTCCATTCCATTCCATTCCATTCCATTCCACTCCATTCCGTTCCATTCCATTCCATTCCACTCCATTCCATTCCATTCCACTCCATTCCATTCCATTCCATTCCACTCCATTCCACTCTGGTCCACTCCACTCCACACCACTCCGCTCTATTCCATTCAATCCCATTGCATTCCACTCCATTCTAAATCACTCCACTCGATCCCATTCCATCCCTTTCCTTTCCACTGTATTCCACTCCTCTCCACTCTGCTCAATCCCATTCCATCCTATTCTATTCCACTGCATTCCACTCCACTCAATGCCACGTCACTCCATTCCAGTCCATTCTATCCGATTCCATTCTAGCCTTTCCACTCCACTCAACTCTACTCCACTCCACTCTGTTCCATTCCATTCCACTCTATCCCTTCCATTTCTTTCTTTTCACAGGATCTCACGCTTTCACCCAGGCTGGAGTTCAGTGGCACAATCTCAAATCATTTCATTTCACAATTCCATTCCGTTGCATACCATTCCATTCCATTCCATTTGAATCGATTAAATTCCATTCCACTCCACACCACTCCACTCCACCCCTCTCTATTCCTTTACATTCCACTCCAAACTATTCCACTCCACTCCATTGCACTCCCTACCACTCCACTGCAGACCACTCTATTCCATTCCATTCCACCTCATTCCATTGCTTTACTTTCTTTTGACAGGGTCTCACTCTGTCTCACAGGCTGGAGTGCAGTGGCACAAGCTCAGGTCAAATTTCATTTCACCATTGCATTCCATTCCATTCCATTCCATTCCATTCCATTCCATTCCATTCAATTCCATTCCATTCCATTCCATTCCATTCCACTGACCTCCACTCCACTCCATTCCATTCCATTCCATCCCATTCCATTCCACTCAAATCCACTCCAGGCCACTCCACTCCACACCACTCCACTTTATTCCATTCCATCCCATTGCATTCCATCAGATTCCAACACACTCTTCTCCACTTCACTCCACTCCACTCGACTCCACTCGATCCCATTCCATCCCATTCCATCCCATTCCATTCCACTGTATTCCACTCCATTCTACTCTTCTCAAATCCACTCCACTCCATTCCATTCTATTCCATTTCACTCCTTCCATTGCATTCCTTTCTTTCGGCAGTATCTCATGCTTTCTCCCAGGCTGGCATGCAGTGGCACAATCTCAGCTCACATTTCATTTCACCATTCCATTCCTTTGCATTCTATTCCATTCCATTTCATTCCATCACATTCCATTCCATTCCATCACATTCCATTCCATTCCTTTCCATTCTATTCCCTTCCATTCCATTCCATTTCAATCCATTCCATTCCATTACATTTCAATTCATTCCATTCCATTCTATTTCAATTCATTCCATTCCATTTTACTCCACTCCACTCCACTAGACTCTACTCCACTGCATTCCATTCCATTCCATCCCATGCCATTCCACTCCACTCCATTCCACTACACTACTCTTCTCTCCACTCCAATCCATTCCATTTCATTCCATTTCTTCCCATTCCATTCCATTCTTTTCTTATGACAGTATATCACTCTGTCACCCAGGCCGGAATGCCGTGGCACAGTCTCAGCTCACATTTCATGTCACCATTCCATTCCATTCCATTCCATTATATAGCATTTCTTTCCCTTCCCTTCCACTCCATTCCACACCACTCCACTCCATTCCATTCCATTCCATTATACTCCATTCCACTCCACTCCCCTCCACTACTCTCCACTGCATGCCACTCCACTCCATTCCACTCCACTCCACTCCACTCCACTCCATTCCACTCCATTCCACTCCACTCCATTCCATTCCATTCCATTCCATTCCATTCCATTGCATCCCACTCCAATCCACTCCACTCGACTCTAATCCACTCCATTCAATTCCTTTCCTTTCCATTCTACTCCATTGCATTGCTTTCCTTTCTTTCAACAGGATCTCACTCTGTCACACAGGCTGGAGTGCAGTGGCACAATCTCAGCTCACATTTCATTTCACCTTTCCATTCCATTCCATTCCATAACATTTCATTCCATTCTACATCACTCCATTCCATTCCATTCCATTCCATTCCATTCCATTCCATTCCATTCCACTCAACTTCACTCCATCCCATTGAATCCCATTTGGTTCCACTCAATTCCACTCCACTCCACTCTACTCCACTCCATTCCATTCCATTACATCCCATTGCATTCCACTCCATTCCAATCCACTCCACTCCACACCACTCCATTCCATTCCATTACATCCCACTCCATTCCAATCCACTCCACTCCAATCCAATCCTCTCCATCCCATCCCATTCCATTCTAATCCATTCCACTCCATTCCATTCCATTCCATTCCAATACATTCCACTACCTTCCGTTCCATTCCTTGTTTTCAACAGGTCCTCACTCCATCACCCAGGCTGCACTGCAGTGGCAAAATCTCAGCTCACATTAATTTCACCATTCCATTCCACTGCAATCCTTTCCATTTCATTCCATTCCACACCATTCCAGACCATTCCATTCCACTCCACTCCATTAATCTCTACTCCATTCCAATCCACTGCACTCCATTGCATTCAATCCCGTCCCATCCCATTCCACTTCACTTCTCTCCACTCCACTCCATTCCATTCTTTCCCATTCCATTCCATTCCTCTGAATTCCATTGCATTCCTTTCTTTCGACCTGATCTCACTCTGTCACCAAGGCTGGATTGCAGTGGCACAATATCAGCTCACGTTTCATTCCACCTTTCCTTTCCATTCCTTTCCATTCCATTTAATCCACTCCACCACACTCCAATCCACTGCATGCCATTCCTTTCCATTCAATTCCATTCCACTCCACTCTAATTCACTTCACTCCAGTCCACTCCACTCCACTCCATTCCATCCCTTTCCATTTCAATCCATTCCAGTCCCCTCCACTCAACTCCACTAAAGTACATTTCATTCCGTTTCATCCCATTCCATAGCACTCCATTCCACTCCACTCCACTGCAATCCACTCCACTACACTCCTCTCCATTCCATTTCATTCCTTAACATTCCACTCCATTCCATTCCATTCCTTTCTTTCACGGGATCCTTCTGTCACCCAGGCTGGAGTGCAGTGACTCAATATCAGCTAACGTTTCATTTAACAATTCCATTCGATTTCATTCCATTCCATTCCGTTCAATACATTCCATTCCATTCCACTCCCCTCCATTCCATTCCATTCTATTCCCTTCCATACATTCCATTCCATTCCACTCCCTTCCAATCCATTCCATTCCATTCCATTCCATTCCATTCCATTCCATTCCATTCCATTCCATTCCATTAAACTCCACTCCTCTCCATTCAACTCCACTCCAGTCCATTCGACTCCATTCCTTTCCATTCCATTGCACTGCATTCCACTCCACTAAACTCCACTCCACTTCATCCCATTCCATCCCATTCCATTCCACTCCAATCCCCACCAATCCACTCCACTCCTTTCCACTCCACTCCACTGCATCACATTCTATCCCATTCTGTTCCACTGCATTCTACTCCACACGACTTCATTCCACTCCATGCCACTCCATTCCATTCCACTCTACTCCTCTCCACTCCATAGCATTCCATTCCATTCCATTTCACTGCATTCCATTCCATTCCTTATTTTCGACAGGATCTCCCTCTGTATCCCTGGCTGGATTGCATTGGCAAAATCTCAGTTGACATTTCATTTCACCATTCCATTCCATTGCATTCCATTCCATTCCATTGCATTCCATTCCATTCCATTCCAATCCATTCCATTCCACTCCACTCCACTCCACATCATTCCATTCCATTCATCTCCTTGCCATACCAGTCCACTCCATTCCACTCCATTCCACTCTACTCCACTCCATTCAATTCCATTCCATTCCATTCCTCCCCATTCCTTTCAATTCCTTTCTTTTGACAGGATCTCACTCTCTCACCCAGGCTGGAATGCAGTGGCAAAATCTCAGCTCCTGTTTCACTTCTCCATTACATTCGATGCCATTCCTTTCCATACATTGCATTCCATTCCATTCCACTCCACTTCACTCCATTGAAATCCATCCGATTCCATTCCACTCCATTCCACTCCACTCCAATCCACTCCACTCCACTGTACTGTATTCAGTTCCATTCCATCCCATTTCATTCCACTCCTTTCAACTCTTCTGCACTTAACTCCACTGCATTCCAATCCACTCCACTCCACTCCATTCAATTCCATTCCATTCCATTACATTTGACTCCATTCCCTTCCATACGACTCCATTCCCTTCCATACTTATCTATTGACGGAGTCACACCCTGTCACACCGGCTGTCGTGCAGTGGCACAATCTCAGCTCTCATTTCATTTCATGATTCCATTCCCTTCCATTCCATTCCAATCCTCTCCACTCCACTCCATTCCATTCCATCCAATTCCATTCCACTCCATTCCACTCCACTCCACTCCTTTCCATAGCATTCCATCCCCTTCCATTCCATTCCACTCCACTCCACTCCATTCCAGTCCACTCCACTCCACTGCATTCAATTGTATTCCATTCCATTCCAATCCATTCCTATCTTTCGTCAGGATCTCACTGTGTCACATCAGCTGGAGTGCAGTGGCACAATCTCAGTTCACTTATCATTTCACCATTCCATTCCATTCCATTCCAATCCGTTTCACTCCACCCCACTCCACTCCATTCTACTCCATTGTATTCCATTCCACTCCACTCCACTCAACCCCACTCCACTCAACTCCAATCCCCTCCATTCCATCCCATTCCATTCCATTCCATTCCATTCCATTCACACCACTCTACTTCACTGCAATCCACTCCACTCCTCTCCACTCCATTCCATTCTATTATATCACATTGCATTCAACTCCATTCCACTCCACCCTACTCCACTCCAATCCACTGCACTCAACTCCCCTACGCTCCATTTAATTCCATTCAATTTCATTCCACCCCACTGTATTCCATTCCTTTCTTTCGACAGGATCTCTCTCTTTCATCCAGGCTGGAGTGCAGTGGCACAATCTCAGCTCACATTGAATATAACCATAGCCTTATGTTGTGTTCCATTCCATTCCTTTCCATTCCACTCCATTCCATTCCATTCCATTCCATTTCATTCCATTCCATTTCATTCCATTCCACTCCACTCCTCTGCATTCCTCCCCTCTCCACTTAATTTCATTTCATTGCATTCCATTAAACTCCATTCCACTCCACTCCACTCCAGTCCACTCCGTTCCATTCAATCCCATTCAATTCCAGTCAACTCCAGTCCACTCTACTCCACTCCACTCCTCTGCATTCCATTCCACTCCATTGCATTCTATTGCAGTCCATTCCACTCCGCTCCACTCCATTCCACTCCACGCCACTCCAATCCACAGCACTCCACTCCACTCCACTCCATTCAATTCCATTCCATTCCACTTTATTCCATTCCATTCCGTTCCTTTCTTTTGAGAGGTTCTCACTCTATCACCCAGGCTGGAGTGCAGTGGCACAAAATCAACTCATGTTTCATTTCACCACTCCATTCTTTTTTATTCCATTCCATAACATTCCTTTCTATTAGACTCCACTCCATTCCATTCCATTTCATTCCATTCCATTCCACTCCACTCCACTACATTCAATTCCATCCCATTCCATTCCATTCCATTCCATTCCATTCCACTCCATTCCCCTCCACTCCACTCCATCCCATTCCATCCCATTCCATTCCAATCCAATCCACTCCACTCCGCTCAACTCTTCTCCAATCCACTCCACTCCACTCCATCCCATTGCATTCCACTCCTTTCTACTCCACTCGATTCCACTGAACTCTATTCCATTCTATCCCATCCCATTCCACTCCATTCCACTCCATTCCACTCCACTCCTCTACAATCCATTGCATTCCATTCCATTCCATTCCTTGTTTTCCAAAGGATTTCAGTCTGTGACCGAGGCTGGAGTGCAGTGGCACAATATCAGCTCACATTTCATTTCAACATTCCATTCCATTGCATTCCAATCGATTCCACTCCATTGTATTCCATTCCATTCCATGCCATTCCATTACATTCCGTTTCATTCCACTCCACTCCAATCGACTCCTCTCCACTCCATTCCATTCCAGTACATTCCATTCCACTCCACTCCACTTCACTTCTCTCCATTTCCTCCCGTCCCATTGCATTCCACTCCATTCAACTCCCCTCCACTCCAGTCCAATCCACTGCATTCCATTCAACTCCATTGCATCCCATTCCATTCCACCCAACTCCACTCCACTCTACCCCACTCTACTGCACTCCACTGCCTTCCTTTCCATTCCATTCTATTCAATTGCATCCCATTCCATTCCACTCCATTCAACTCCACACCCCACTCTACTCCACTCCCCTCCACTCCACTCTACTGCACACCACTGCATTCCTTTCCATTCCATTCCATTCCATTCCATTCCATTCCATTCCATTCCATTCCATTCCATTGCATTCCACTCCATTCCATTCCATTACTTTCTTTTGACAGGATCTCACTTTGTAACCCAGGCTGGAGTGCAGTGGCACAATCTCAGTTCACATTTCATTTTATCATTCCATTCCATTCCATTCCATTCCATTCCATTCCATTGCATTCCATTCCATTCCTTTGCATTCCTTTTAATTCGATTCCATTCCATTCCATTCCATTACTTGTTTTCCAAAGGATTTCAGTCTGTGACCGAGGCTGGAGTGCAGTGGTACCATGTCAGCTCACATTTCATTTCAACATTCCATTCCATTGCATTCCAATCGATTCTACTCCATTGTATTCCATTCCATTCCATGCCATTCCATTACATTCTGTTTCATTCCACTCCACTCCAATGGAATCCTCTCCACTCCATTCCATTCCAGTACATTCCATTCCACTCCACTCCACTACACTTCACTCCGTTTCCTTCTGTCCCATTGCATTCCACTCCATTCAACTCCCCTCCACTCCAGTCCAATCCACTGCACTCCATTCAATTCTATTGCATCCCATTCCATTCGACCCAACTCCACTCCACTCTACTCCAATCTACTCCACTCTACTGCACTCCACTGCCTTCCTTTCCATTCCATTCTATTCAATTGCATCCCATTCCATTCCACTCCATTCAACTCCACACTCCACTCTACTCCACTCCCCTCCACTCCACTCTACTGCACACCACTGCATTCCTTTCCATTCCATTCCATTCCTTTCCATTCCATTCCATTCCATTCCACTCCATTCCATTCCATTACTTTCTTTTGACAGGATCTCACTTTGTAACCCAGGCTGGAGTGCAGTGGCTCAATCTCAGTTCACATTTTATTTTATTTTCCATTCCATTCCGTTCCATTCCGTTCCGTTCCATTGCATTCCATTCCATTCCATTCCATTCTTTTAATTCGATTCCCTTCCACTCCACTCCACCACATTCCACTCCATTCCTTTCTATTCCACTCACATACAGTCCATTCCACTCCACTCCACTCCTCTCCATACCATTCAATTCCATTCTATTACATTCCATTCCACTCCCCTCCACTCCTGTTGATCCCATTCCATCCCATTCCATTTAACTGCATTCCACTCCACTCCACTCCACTCTACTCATCTCCACTCCACTCCATTGCATTCCATTCCATTCCATTCCATCCCATTCCATTCTAGCCATTCCACTCCACTCTACTTCACTCCACTGCAATCCACCCCAATCCATTCCATCCCACTCCAACCATTCCATTCCTTTCTTTCGACAGGATCTCACTCAGTCACCCAGGCTGGAGTGCAGTGGCTCTATCTCAAAACACATTTCATTTCACCATTTCATTCCATTCCATTCCATCCCATTTCATTCCATTCCATTCCATTCCATTTCATCCCATTCCATTCCATTCCATTCCATTCCATTCCATTCCATTCCATCCCATTCCATTCCATTCCATTCCATTTCATCCCATTCCATTCCATTCCATTCCATTTCATTCCATTCCATTCCATTCCATTCCAATGCATTCCATTGCATTCCATTCCATTCCAATTCATTCCATTCCATTCCACTCCACTCCCTTCCACTCCACTAAACTCCATTCCATTCCATTCCATTGAATTCCATTGCATTCCTTTCGAGTCCATTCCATCGCACTCCACTCCACTGTGCTCAACTTGACTCCACTCCATTCAATTCCATTCTTTTCCATTCCACTCCTTTCCATTGCTTTCCTTTCTGTTGACAGGATCTCACTCTGTCATACAGGCTGGAGTGCAGTGGCACAGTCACAGATCACATTTCATTTCACCATTCCAATCCATCCCATTCCATTCCATTCCTTTCGATTCCATTCCATTCTTTTCCATTTCATTCCATTCCATTCCATTCCATTCCATTCCATTCCACTCCATTCCATTCCATTCCATTCCACTCCATTCCATTCCATTCCATTCCACTCCATTCCGTTCCATTCCATTCCATTCCACTCCATTCCATTCCATTCCACTCCATTCCATTCCATTCCATTCCACTCCATTCCACTCTGGTCCACTCCACTCCACACCACTCCGCTCTATTCCATTCAATCCCATTGCATTCCACTCCATTCTAAATCACTCCACTCGATCCCATTCCATCCCTTTCCTTTCCACTGTATTCCACTCCTCTCCACTCTGCTCAATCCCATTCCATCCTATTCTATTCCACTGCATTCCACTCCACTCAATGCCACGTCACTCCATTCCAGTCCATTCTATCCGATTCCATTCTAGCCTTTCCACTCCACTCAACTCTACTCCACTCCACTCTGTTCCATTCCATTCCACTCTATCCCTTCCATTTCTTTCTTTTCACAGGATCTCACGCTTTCACCCAGGCTGGAGTTCAGTGGCACAATCTCAAATCATTTCATTTCACAATTCCATTCCGTTGCATACCATTCCATTCCATTCCATTTGAATCGATTAAATTCCATTCCACTCCACACCACTCCACTCCACCCCTCTCTATTCCTTTACATTCCACTCCAAACTATTCCACTCCACTCCATTGCACTCCCTACCACTCCACTGCAGACCACTCTATTCCATTCCATTCCACCTCATTCCATTGCTTTACTTTCTTTTGACAGGGTCTCACTCTGTCTCACAGGCTGGAGTGCAGTGGCACAAGCTCAGGTCAAATTTCATTTCACCATTGCATTCCATTCCATTCCATTCCATTCCATTCCATTCCATTCAATTCCATTCCATTCCATTCCACTGACCTCCACTCCACTCCATTCCATTCCATTCCATCCCATTCCATTCCACTCAAATCCACTCCAGGCCACTCCACTCCACACCACTCCACTTTATTCCATTCCATCCCATTGCATTCCATCAGATTCCAACACACTCTTCTCCACTTCACTCCACTCCACTCGACTCCACTCGATCCCATTCCATCCCATTCCATCCCATTCCATTCCACTGTATTCCACTCCATTCTACTCTTCTCAAATCCACTCCACTCCATTCCATTCTATTCCATTTCACTCCTTCCATTGCATTCCTTTCTTTCGGCAGTATCTCATGCTTTCTCCCAGGCTGGCATGCAGTGGCACAATCTCAGCTCACATTTCATTTCACCATTCCATTCCTTTGCATTCTATTCCATTCCATTTCATTCCATCACATTCCATTCCATTCCTTTCCATTCTATTCCCTTCCATTCCATTCCATTTCAATCCATTCCATTCCATTACATTTCAATTCATTCCATTCCATTCTATTTCAATTCATTCCATTCCATTTTACTCCACTCCACTCCACTAGACTCTACTCCACTGCATTCCATTCCATTCCATCCCATGCCATTCCACTCCACTCCATTCCACTACACTACTCTTCTCTCCACTCCAATCCATTCCATTTCATTCCATTTCTTCCCATTCCATTCCATTCTTTTCTTATGACAGTATATCACTCTGTCACCCAGGCCGGAATGCCGTGGCACAGTCTCAGCTCACATTTCATGTCACCATTCCATTCCATTCCATTCCATTATATAGCATTTCTTTCCCTTCCCTTCCACTCCATTCCACACCACTCCACTCCATTCCATTCCATTCCATTATACTCCATTCCACTCCACTCCCCTCCACTACTCTCCACTGCATGCCACTCCACTCCATTCCACTCCACTCCACTCCACTCCACTCCATTCCACTCCATTCCACTCCACTCCATTCCATTCCATTCCATTCCATTCCATTCCATTGCATCCCACTCCAATCCACTCCACTCGACTCTAATCCACTCCATTCAATTCCTTTCCTTTCCATTCTACTCCATTGCATTGCTTTCCTTTCTTTCAACAGGATCTCACTCTGTCACACAGGCTGGAGTGCAGTGGCACAATCTCAGCTCACATTTCATTTCACCTTTCCATTCCATTCCATTCCATAACATTTCATTCCATTCTACATCACTCCATTCCATTCCATTCCATTCCATTCCATTCCATTCCACTCAACTTCACTCCATCCCATTGAATCCCATTTGGTTCCACTCAATTCCACTCCACTCCACTCTACTCCACTCCATTCCATTCCATTAAATCCCATTGCATTCCACTCCATTCCAATCCACTCCACTCCACACCACTCCATTCCATTCCATTACATCCCACTCCATTCCAATCCACTCCACTCCAATCCAATCCTCTCCATCCCATCCCATTCCATTCTAATCCATTCCACTCCATTCCATTCCATTCCATTCCAATACATTCCACTACCTTCCGTTCCATTCCTTGTTTTCAACAGGTCCTCACTCCATCACCCAGGCTGCACTGCAGTGGCAAAATCTCAGCTCACATTAATTTCACCATTCCATTCCACTGCAATCCTTTCCATTTCATTCCATTCCACACCATTCCAGACCATTCCATTCCACTCCACTCCATTAATCTCTACTCCATTCCAATCCACTGCACTCCATTGCATTCAATCCCGTCCCATCCCATTCCACTTCACTTCTCTCCACTCCACTCCATTCCATTCTTTCCCATTCCATTCCATTCCTCTGAATTCCATTGCATTCCTTTCTTTCGACCTGATCTCACTCTGTCACCAAGGCTGGATTGCAGTGGCACAATATCAGCTCACGTTTCATTCCACCTTTCCTTTCCATTCCTTTCCATTCCATTTAATCCACTCCACCACACTCCAATCCACTGCATGCCATTCCTTTCCATTCAATTCCATTCCACTCCACTCTAATTCACTTCACTCCAGTCCACTCCACTCCACTCCATTCCATCCCTTTCCATTTCAATCCATTCCAGTCCCCTCCACTCAACTCCACTAAAGTACATTTCATTCCGTTTCATCCCATTCCATAGCACTCCATTCCACTCCACTCCACTGCAATCCACTCCACTACACTCCTCTCCATTCCATTTCATTCCTTAACATTCCACTCCATTCCATTCCATTCCTTTCTTTCACGGGATCCTTCTGTCACCCAGGCTGGAGTGCAGTGACTCAATATCAGCTAACGTTTCATTTAACAATTCCATTCGATTTCATTCCATTCCATTCCGTTCAATACATTCCATTCCATTCCACTCCCCTCCATTCCATTCCATTCCATTCCCTTCCATACATTCCATTCCATTCCACTCCCTTCCAATCCATTCCATTCCATTCCATTCCATTCCATTCCATTCCATTCCATTAAACTCCACTCCTCTCCATTCAACTCCACTCCAGTCCATTCTACTCCATTCCTTTCCATTCCATTGCACTGCATTCCACTCCACTAAACTCCACTCCACTTCATCCCATTCCATCCCATTCCATTCCACTCCAATCCCCACCAATCCACTCCACTCCTTTCCACTCCACTCCACTGCATCACATTCTATCCCATTCTGTTCCACTGCATTCTACTCCACACGACTTCATTCCACTCCATGCCACTCCATTCCATTCCACTCTACTCCTCTCCACTCCATAGAATTCCGTTCCATTCCATTCCATTTCACTGCATTCCATTCCATTCCTTATTTTCGACAGGATCTCCCTCTTTGTCCCTGGCTGGAGTGCATTGACAAAATCTCAGTTGACATTTCATTTCACCGTTCCATTCCATTGCATTCCATTCCATTCCATTGCATTCCATTCCATTCCAAACCATTCCATTCCACTCCACTCCACTCCACTCCACATCATTCCATTCCTTTCATCTCCTTGCAGAGTTAGTTCCTTTCAAACGAAAGGAATGAAATGGAATGGAGTGAATAGGATCAGGATGGAGTGGAGTGGGGTGGACTGCAGTGGGGTGGACTAGAGTGGAGTGGAATGGAGTGGAGTGGGGTGCAGTGAAGTGGAGTGGATTGCAATGGATTGGAATGGAAAGGGATGGAATGAAATGGAGTGGATTGGACTGGAGTTTAGTAGAGTGGAATGGAGTGGAATGGAAACGGATTGAGTGTTTTGGAGTTCAGTGGAGTTGAATGGAGTGGATTGGAGTGGAATTGAAAGAAGTGGAGTGAAATGAAATGGAATGGAGTGGAGTGGAGTGGAGTGGAGTGGAATGGAATGGACTGGAAAGGAATGGATTTAAATGGAAATGAATGGATTGCTGAAATGCAATGTGAGATGAGAATGTGCTACTGCACTCCAGTCTGGGTGACAGAGTGAGAGTGGAGTGTAGTCACGTGGAGAAGTGTGGAATGGAGAGGAGTAGGGTGGGGTGGGATAGGATGGAATGGAATGGGGTGGAGTGGAGTGTAGAAGAGTGAGGTGGAGTGGAGTGTTGTGGAGTAGGGTGGAGTGGAGTACAGTATAGTGGTATGTAGTGGAATTTAATGGCATGGAACGTAATGGAATGGAGTGGAGTGGAGTGGAAAGGAGTGTAATGGAATGGTATGGACTTGAATGGAATGGAGCGCAGAGGAGTGGAGTGGAGTGGAATATAATGGGGTGGAATGGGATGGGATGTGAAGGAATGTAGTGGAGTGGAGTGCAGTGAGTGAAATGTAATGGAATGGAATGGTGAAATAACATGTGAACTGAGATTGTGGCACTGCATTCCAGCCTGGGTGAGAGATTGAGATCCTGTCAAAAGAAAGGAATGAAATGGAATGGAATGGAATGGAATAGAATGGAATGGAATAGAGTGGAGTGGAGTGGAGCGGAGGGGAGCCGAATGGAGTGTAGTGCACTGGGAGAGAATGGAATGGAATGGAGTGAGGTGGAGTGGAGTGGAGTGGAATGCAGTCGAATGGAACGGAATGGAATGGGATCGAGTGGAGTCGCGTGGAGTGAAGTGGAGTGGAATGCAGTGGAATGGAATGGAATGGAGTGGAATGGAGGGGAGTGGAGTGGTGTGGAATGGAGTGGAATGGTATGGAATGGAATGGAGTATAGTGGAGTGGAGTTGAAAGGAATGGAATGGAATGGAGTAGAGTGGAGGAGAGTGGAAAGGAGTGGAGTGGAATGGAATGGAATGGAGTAGAGTGGAGTGGAGTGGCAAGGAATGGAATGGAAAGGAGTAGAGTGGAGTAGAGTGGAAAAGAATGGAATGGAATGGAGTAGAGAGGAATGGAGTGAAAAGGAATGAAATGGAATGGATTAGAGTGGAGTGGAGTGGAAAGGAATGGAATGGAATGGAGTAGAGCAGAGTGGAGTGGAAGAGAATGGAATATAATGCAATAGAGCGGAGTGGAGAAGAATGGAATAGAATGAAATAGTGACATGAAATGTCAGTTGTTAATGTGCCACTGAAGTCCAGCCTGGATGAAAGAGTGAGATCCTTTCAAAAGAAAGGAATGGAATTGAACGGATAGGATTGCAATAGAATATAATGGAATGGAGTGGAGTGCAGTGGAATGAAGGGGAGTGGAATGAAGTGGAATGGAATGGAATGGAATTGAGTGGAATGGAGTGGACTGGAGAGGAGAGGAGTGGATTAGAGTTGATGGGATGGAATGCAATGAAGTAGAGTGGATTTGGTTGGAATGGAGTAGAGTGGAGTGGAGTGGAATGGAATGAAATGGAATGGAATGGTGAAATGAAATCTGAGCTGAGATTTTGCCACTGCACTCCAGCCTGGGTGACAGAGTGAGATCCTGTCGAAAGAAGGGAATGGAATGGAATGGAGTGGAATGGAATGGAACGGAATGGAAAGGAGTGGAATGTAATGGAATATAACGGAAAGGAATGGAATGGAATGGAATGCAGTGGACTGGAGTGGAGTGGAGTGGAGTGGAATGGAATGGAGGGGAATGGAGTGGAATGGAAATGGATGGAATAGAATGGAATCGTGTGGAGTGGAGTGGAAGGAAATGGGTTGGAATGGAATGGAGTAGAATGGAGTGGATTGGAGTAGAGTTTAATGGAGTGGATTAGAGTGGATTGGAGTGCAGTGGAGTGGAGTCGAATGGAGTGGAATGGAATGGACTGGAGTGGACTGGAGTGGACTGGAGTGGAATGGAAAGGAATGGAAAGGGATATAATGAAATGGAGTGGAGTAGAGTAGAGAGGAGTGGAATGGAGTGGAATGGAATGGAGTGGAAAGGAACTGAATGAACTGGAGAGGAGTGGAGTGGAATGAAATGGAATGGAATGAAATAGAATGGAATGGAATAGAATGGTGAAATGAAATATGAGCTGAGATTGTGCCACTTCACTCAAGCCTGGGTGACAGATTGAGATCCTGTTGAAAGAAAGGAATGGAATGGAAAGGAGTGGAACAGAATGGAATGGAGTGGAGTGGTGTGTGGAGTAGTGCAGTGGAGTGGAGTGGAGTGGAATGGAGTCGAATTGAGTGGAATGAAAAGGCATGGAATGTAATGGAGTGGAGTGGAGTGGAGTGGAATGGTGTGGAATGTAATGGAGTGGAATAGAGTGGAGTGGAGTGGAATGGTGTGGAATGGAATAGAATGGAATGGAATGGAATGGTGAAATGAAATGTGAACTGAGTCATTGCCACTGCACTCAAACCTGGGTGACAGAGTGAGATCCTGCTGAAAGAAAGGAATTGAATGGAATGGTGTGCAATGGAAAGGAATGGAGTGGAGTGGTGTGGGGTGTAGTGGGGTGGGGTGTAGTCGGGTGGAGTGAAGTGGAGTGGAGCTGAGTGGAGCGGAATGTAAAGGGATGGAATGTAATGGATTGGAGTAGAGTGGAGTGGAGTGGAATGGAGTGGAATTGAATTGAATGGAGTGGAGTGGATTTGATTGGAGTGGAGTGGAGCGGAGTGGAATGATATGGAGTGGAATGGAATGGAAGAGAATGGAATGTAGTGGAGTGGAGTGGATTGGAGAGGAGTAGAGCACAGTGGAATTGATAGGAATGGACTGGAGAGTAATAGAATGGTGAAATGAAATGTGAGCTGAGATTGTGCCGTTGCACTCCAGCCTGAGTGACTGAGTGAGATCCTTTAGAAGGAAAGGAATGGAATGGAATGGAGTGGAATGGAATGGAATGGAATGAGAGGAAGTGGAGTGTTGAGGAGTGGAATGAAATGCGATGCAGTGCAGTGGAATGGACTGGAGTGAAGTGGAGTGGAGTGGAGTGGAATGGCATGTATTGGAATGGAATGTAAGGGAATGGAATGGAGTGGACTGGAGTGGAGAGGAGTGGAGCGGAGTGGAATGGATTGGAATGGACTGGAGTGGAATGGAATGGTGAAATGAAATGTCAGCTGAGGTAGTGTGACCGCAATGCAGCCTGGGTGACAGAGTGAAATCCTGTCAAAAGAAAGGAATTGAATGGAATGCAGTGGAATTGTATCGAAAGGAATGGAATGGAGAGCAGTGGAGTGGAGTGGAGTGGAAGAGAGTGGAATGGAGTGGAATACAATGGGATGCAATGGAATGGAATGGAATGGAGTGGACTGGATTGGAGTGGATTGGAGTAGAATGAAGTGGAATGGACTGGAGAGGAGTGGAGTGGAGTGGATTGGAAGAGTGGAGTGGAATGGAGTGTGATGGAATGGGATGGAATGGAATGGATTGGAATGGAGTGGAGTGGATTGGAGTGTAATGGAATGAAGCGGACTTGAATGGAGTGGAGTGGATAGGAGTCGAGGGGATTGGAATGGAGTAGATTGGAATGGAGTGGAGTGGAGTACAGTGGAGTACAATGGAGAGAAATAGAATGGAATGGAGTGGAATGGAAGGGAATGGAATGGTGAAATGAAATGTGAGCTGAGATTGTGCGACTGCACTCCAGCCTGGGTGACAGAATGAGATCCGGGTGAAAGAAAGTAACGGAATGGAATGGAGTGGAAGGGAATGGAATTGAATGGAGTGGAGTGGAGGGGAGGGGAGTGGAGTGGGGTGGAATGGAATGGGATGGAATGAAATGAAATACACTGGAGCGGACTGGAAGGGAGTGGAATGGAAAGGGATGGAATATAATGGAGTTAAGTGATTTAGAGTAGAGTAGAGTGGAATGGAATGGTGTGGAATGTAATGGAGTGGAATAGAGTGGAGTGGAGTGGAATGGTGTGGAATGGAGTGGAATGGAATAGAATGGAATGGAATGGAATGGTGAAATGAAATGTGAGCTTAGATTGTGCCACTGCACTCCTGCCTGTGTGACAGAGTGAGATCCCGTACAAAGACATTAATGGAATGCAATGGAGTGCAATTCAATGGAACGGAATGGAAAGGATTGGAGTGGAGGAGAGTGAGTGCAGAAGAGTGGAGTGGAGTGGAATGGACTGTAAAGGAATGGGATGGAATGGAATGGAGTGGAGTGGAGTGCCGTGGAGTGGAGAAAAGTGGAGTGGAGTGGAATTAAATGGAATGGAATGGAATACAATTGAATTGAATAAAATGGAATGGAATGCAATGGAATGGAATGGAATTGAATGGAATGGTGAAATGAAATGTGAGCTGAGATTGTGCCACTGCACTCTTGCCTGTGTGACAGAGTGAGATCCTGTACAAAGACATTAATGGAATGCAATGCAGTGTAATTCAATGGAATGGAATAGAATGGATTGGAGTGGAGGAGAGTGAGTGCAGAAGAGTGGAGTGGAGTGGAATGGACTGTAATGGAATGGGATGGAATGGAATGGAGTATAATGTAGTGCCGTGGAGTGGAGAGAAGTGGAGCGGAGTGGAGTTGAATTAAATGGAATGGAATGGAATGCAATGGAATGGAATGGAATGGTGAAGTGAAATGTGAGCTGAGATTGCGGCACTGCACACCAGCCTGGGTGACAGAATGAGATCAAGTCAAAAGGGAGAAATGGAATGGAATGGAGTGAAATGGAATGGAATGCAAAGGAATGGAGTGGAGTGGAGTGAGGTGGAGTGGAGTGGACTGGGGTGGATTGGAGTGGAGTGGATTGGAGTGGAGTGGAATGGAATGGAATTTAATGGGATGAAATCGAATGGAATAGGGTGGAGTGGAGTGGATTGGAGTGGAAAGGCATATGATGGAGTGTGATTGAGTGGAGTAGAGAGAAGTGGATTTTAGCAGAGTGAAATGGAGTGTAAAGAATGTAAGGGAATGGAATGGAGTTGAGTGGAGTTGAACGGAATGTTGTCGAATGTAATGTAATGGAATGGAATGGAATGGTTAAACGAAATGTGAGCTGAGATTGTGCTACTACACTCCAGCCTGGGTGACAGAGTGTGATACCTTCAAAAGAAATGAATGGAATAGAATGGAGTGGAATGGAATGGAGTGGTATGGCATGGAGTGGAGTGCGCTGGATTGGAGTGGATTGGAGTGGAATGGAGTGGATTGGAGTGGAATGGAGAGGAGTGGAGTGGAAAGGAGTGGAAAGGAATGAGATGAGATGGAATGGAATGTAATGGAGTGGATTGTATTATATAGGATTGGATAGGAGTAGAGAGGCATGGAGCGGAATGGAACGGAGGGGAGGGGAGTGGAGTTCAGTGGAGTGGAATGGAATGGAGTGGAATGCAAAGGAATGGTGAAATGAAATGAGAGCCAAGATTGTGTCGCTTCACTCCAGCATGGGTAACAGAGTGAGATCCTGTCGAAAGACAGGAATGGGATTGAAAGAAGTGGAGCGAATGGAATGGAATGGAATTGAGTTGATTGGTGTGGAGTGGAGTGGAATGGAGTGGAATGGAATGGAAGGGAGTGGAGTTAAGTGGAGTGCAGTGGAGTGGAATGGAATGGAATGGAAAGGAATGTTGAAATGAAATATGAGCTGTGATTGTGCCACAGCACTCCAGCCTTGGTGACAGAGTGAAATCCTGTCAAAAGAAAATATTGGAAAGGATTGGAGTGGCATGGAACGGAATGGAAGGGAATTGATTGTAGTGGAGTGGAGAGGAGTAGAGTGGAGTGGAATGAAGTGGAGTGGAATGGAATGGGATGGAGTGAGATGGAATGGTTTGGAGTGAAGAAGAGGGTAGTGGAGTGGATTGGAGTGGAGTGTAATGGAATGAGAAAGTAGGGAATGGAGTGGAGAGGAGTGCAGTTTAGTGGAGATAAATTGAGTGGAATGGAATGCCATGCAATGGAGTTGAGTGAAGTGGAGTGGAGTGCAGTGCAATGGCATGGAAATTAATGGAATGGAATGGAAAGGAAAGGAATGCAATGGAATGGAATGGAATGGAATGGAGTTGAGTGAAGTGGAGTGGAATGTAACAGAGTGAAATGGAATGTAATGGAATATAATGGAATGGTGAGATGAAATGCGAGCACAGATTGGACAACTGCACTTCAGCATGGAAGACAGAGTGAGATCCTCTCGAAAGAAAGGAAGGGAACTGAATGGAGTGTAATGGAACGGAATGGAGACGAGTGGAGTGGTGTGGGGTGGAGTGGAGTGGATTGGAGTGGAATGGCATGGAATGGAAAGGGATGGAATGTAATGAAGTGGAGTGGAGTGGAATGGAGTGGAGAGGATTGGAATGGAATGGAGTGGAGTGGAGTGGAGTGGATTGGAATGGAATGGATTGGAATGAAATAAAATAGAATGGAATGGAGTGGAGTGGGGAGGACTGGAGTTTATTGGAGTGGAATGTAGAGTAATGGAATGCGATGGAATGGAATAGAGTGCAGTGGAGTGGAGTGGAATGGAGTTGGGAAGAACGGATTGGAGTGCAGTGTAGTGGAGTGGAATGGAGTGGAATGAAAGGAAAGGAATGGAATGGAATGGAATGGTGAAATGAAATGTGAGCTGAGGTTGTACCATTGCTTTCCAGTCTTGGTGACAGTGTGAGATCCTTTTGAAGAAAGGAATGGAATGCAATGGGGTGAAATGGAAAAGAATGTAGTGGAGTGGAGTGGAGTGGAGAGGAGTGGAATGAAATGCGATGTGGTGGAGTGGAATGGATTAGAGTGAAGTGAGTGGAGGGTGGTGGAGTGGAATTGAATTGAATGGAATGGAATGCAATGGAAGGGAATGGAATGGAGTGGAGTGGAGAGGAGTGGAGCAGAGTGGAATGGAGTGGAATGGAAGGCAGTAGAATGCAATGGTGAAATGAAATGTGAGCTAAGATAGTGCAACGGCAATGTTGCCTGGATGACAGAGTGAAATCCTGCTGAAAGAAACGAATGGAATGGAATGCAGTAGAATGGAATGGAAAGGAATGGAATGGAATGGAATGGAATAGAGTGGAGTGGAGAGGAGTGGAGTGGAGTGGAGTAAAGTGGAATGGAGTGGAATAGAATATGATGGAATGGAATGGAATAGAGTGGAGTGGAGTGGATTGGAGTGGAGTGGATTGGAATGGAATGGGATGGAATGGAGAGGTCTGGAGTAGAGTGGAATGGAATGGAGTGGAGAGGAGTGGCGGGGAGTGCAGTGGAGTGGAATTGAAAGGAATGAAATGGAATGCTGGAATGGAAAGGAATGGAATGGAATCATGAAATAGAATGTGAGCTGAGATCGTGCAACTGCACTTCAGCCAGGGAGAAACATTAGATCCTGTCAAAAGAAAGGAATGGAGTGGAATGGAATGGATTGGAATGGAATGGAATGAAATGGAATGGATTTTAGTGGAGTGGAGTGGAGTGGAGTTGAATCGAGTATGATGGAAAGTTATGGAATGGAATGGTGTGGAGTGGAGTGGAGTGGAGTGGAGTGGAATTTAATGGGTTGTAACGGGATGGAGTGTAGTGGAGTCGAGTGGAGAGTAATGGAATGGAGTGGAAGGCAGTGGAGTGGAGTGGAATGAAGTGGAGTTGAATGTAGGGGAATGGAGTAGATTGTAGTGGAGTGGAGTGGAATGGAGTGGAATGGAGTCGAATGGAGTGGAGTACAGTGGACTGCAATGGATTGGAATGGAATGGGATGGAATGGAGAGGAGTGGAGTGGAATGTAGTGTGGTTGAGTGTATAAGACTGGAGTGGAGTGGAATGAAGTGGAATGGAGTGGAGTGGAATGTACTGTGGTTGAGTGTATAAGACTGGAGTGGAGTGGAGTGGAAAGAAGTGGAATGGAGTGGAGTGGAGTAGAGTGGAGTTCAATGGAATGGAATGGCATGGAATAGAATGGAATGGAATGGTGAAATGAAACGTGAGCTGATATTGTGCTACAGCACTCCAGACTGGGTGAAAGAGTGAGATCCTGTTAAAAGCAAGGAACGGAATGGAATGGAATGGACTGGAGGGGAGAGGAGTGGAGTGGAGTGGAGTGGAATGGAGTGGGATTTAATGGAATATATTGTAGTGGAATGGAGTGGAGTGGAGTGGAGTGAAGTAGAATGGAATGGAGTAGAATAGAATGAGAAGGAATGGAATGGAATGGAATGGTGATATGAAATGTGAGCTGAGATCGTGCCACTGTACTACAGTGTGGGTGACAAAGTGAGATCCTGTCAAAGGAAAGAATGGAATGGAATAGAGCGGAATGGAATGGAAAGGAATGGAGTGGAGTTTAGTGGAGTGGAGTGGAATGGAGTGGAATGGAAAGGGATGGAATGGAAAGGAGTTCAGTGGACTGGTGTGAAGTGACCTGGAGTGGAATGGAAAGGGAGGGAATGGAGTGGAGTGGAGTGGTGTTGAGAGTAGTGGTGTTGAGCAGAGTGGAAAAGAATGGGAAGGAATTTAATGGTGAAATGAAATGTGAGCTGAGATTATGCCACTGCATTGCAGCCTGACTCAAAGAGTGAGATCCTGTCGAAAGAAAGGAAAGATCAGAATGTAGTGGAATGTAATGGAATGAAGTGGATTGGAGTGGAGTGGAATGGAGTAGAAAGGAATGGAATGGAATGGCATGGAGTGGAATGGAATGGAAGGGAATGGTGAAAAGAAATATGAGCTGATATTTTGCCACTGCACTCTAGCCTGTCTGACAGAGTGAGATCTTGTCGAAAGAAAAGAATAGAAAGAATTGGAGTGGACTGGAATGGAATCTAATGGAGTGGAGTGGAGTGGAGTGGATTAGAGTGGAGTGCCGTGCAATCGAGTGGAATGGAATGGAATGGAATGGAATGGAGTGGAGTAGGTTGGAGTGAAATCGAGTGGAGTGGAATGGAGTGGACTGGAGTGGAGACGAGTGAAATGGAAAGGAATGGAACGCAATGGAAAGAAAAGTAATGGAATCGAATTGAATGGAATGATGACATGAAATGAGAGCTGATATCGTGCCACTGCACTCCATCCTGGGTGACAGAATGACATTCTGTGGAAAGAAATGAATGGAATGGAATGCAATGGAATGGAATGGAGAGGAGTAGAGTTGATTGGTGTGGGGGGAATGGAGCGGAAAGGGAAGGGATGGAATCCAATGGAGTGGAGTGGAATGGAATGGAGCGGAGTGGAATGGAATGGAGTGGAGTGGAGTGGACTGGAGTAGAGTGTGGTGGATTGGAATGGATAGGAAAGGAATGGGATGCAATAGAATGGAGTGGAGTGGAGTGGAATGGAGTGGAATGTATTGGAGTAGAGTGGTGTAGAGTGGTTTGGAGTGGAGTGGAGTGGAATGGGATGGAATGGAATAGAATGGAATGGAATGGAATGATGAAATGATGTGTGAGCTTAGCTTTTGCCACTGCACTCCTTCCTGAGTGACAGAGTGAGGACCTTTCATAAGAAAGGAATGGAATGGAATGGAGAGGAATAGAATGGGGTGGAGTGGAGCGGAGTGGAGTGGAATGGAATGGAGTAGAAAGGAATGGGATGGAATGGAATGCAGTGGAGTGAAGTGGAGTTGTGTGGGATGGACTGGCATGGAGTAGAATGGAGTGGAACGGAATCAGAGAGAATGGAATGGAATGGAGTAGAGTGCAGTGGAGTAGATTGGAGTGGAGCAGAATGGAGTGGAATGCAACAGAATGGAATGGAATAGAATGGGATGAAGTGGAGTAGAGTGGAGTGGAGTGGAATTGTGTGGAGCGGACTGGAGTGGAGTATAATGCAGTGGAATGGAACTGGATAGAATGGAAGGGAAGGGAGTGCAGTGGATTGGAGTGCAGTGGAGTAGAATGGAGTGGAATAGAATGGGATGGAATAGGATGGACTGGAGTGGAGTGGAGTTGATTGGAGTGGAGTGGAGTGGAGTGAAGTGGAGTGGAGTGGAATGGGATGAAATGGAAAGGAATGGAAAGGAATGGTGAAATGAAATGGCAGCCTAGATTGTGACACTGACTATAGTCTCAGTGACAGACAGATCCTTTCGATAGAAAGGAATGGAATGGAGTAGAAGGTGATGGAATGGAACAGAATGGAATGGAACGGAGTGCAGTGGAGTGGCGTGGAGTGGAGTTGTTTGGAGTGGACTGGCGAGGATTAGAAAGTATTGGAATGGAATCAGAGATAATGGAATGGAATGGAGTGAAATGGAGTAGAGTGGACTGGAGTGGAATGGAGTGGAATGGATTGGGATGGAATGGGATGGAGTGTAGTGGATTGGAGTGCAATGGAGTGGACTGCAGTGGAATGAAATGGAATGGAATGGAATACAATAGAATAGAATAGAATATAGTGGAATGGAGTAGAGTGGACTGCAGTGGAATGGAGTGTAATTGAGTGTAATGGAGCATAGTGAAGTGGAATAGAATGGAATGGTACAGAGTGGAGTGCTGAGGAGAGGAGTGGTGTGGAGGGGAGTGGAGTGGAATGGAGTGGAGTGGAATGGAATGAAATGGCGTTGAGTAGAGTGGAGTGGAATGGAGTGGAATTGAATGGAATGGAGTGGAATGTATTGGAGTGGAGTGTATAGGTGTGGAATGGAATGGAATGGAATGGAATGGAGTGGAGTGGAGTGGAGTGAATTGGAGTGGAGTGGAGTGGAATGAAGTGGAATGGAATGGAGTGGAGTGGAGTATAGTGGAGTGCAGTGAAACGGAATGGCATGGAAAGGAATGGAATGGAATGGAACGGAATGGAATGGTGAAATGAAATGTGAGCTGAGATTGTGCCACTGCACTCCAGCCTGGGTGTCAGAGTGAGATCATGTCGAAAGAAAGGAATGGAATGCTGCAGTGCAATGGAATGGAATGGAGTGGACTGTCATGGAGAAGACTTGAGTGGGGTGCAAAGTCGTGGAATGTAAAGGGATAGAATGGAATGGAAAGAAGTGAGATGGAGTTGAGTGAGGTGGAAATGAGTGGAATGGTGTGGAATGGAATGGGTGGAATGGAAGGGAGTGGAGTGGAGTGGAATGGAATGCGATAGAATGGGATGGTGTGGAGGGGATTGGAGTGGAGTGGAGTGGAGTAGAAATGAGTAGAGCGGAGTGGAGTGGAATGGAGTGGAGTGGAGTGGAATGGAATTGACTGACATGGAATGGAATTGAATGGAATGGAATGGAATGGTGAAATGAAGCATGAGCTGAGATTGTGCCACAGCACTCCAACCTGGGTGATGGAGTGAGATCTTGTTGAAAGAAAGGAATGGAATGGAATGGAGTGGAATGGAATGAACTGGAGAGGAGTGGAGTGGAGTGGAATGGAGTGGAATAGAATGGAATGGAATGTAGTGGAGTGGAGTGAAGTGGAGTGGAATGGAATGGAATGGAAAGCAAAGGTGAAATGAAATGTAAGCTGATATCGTGCCACTGAACTACAGCGTGGAAGACACAGTGAGATCCTGCTAAAAGAAAGAATGGAATGGAGTGGAGTTTAGTGGAGTGGAGTGGAATGGAGTGGAGTGGAATGGGACGGAATGGAAAGGATTTCACTGGAGTGGTGTGGAGTGGACTGGAGTGGAATAGAAAGGGATGGAATGGAGTGGAGTGGAGTTGAGCAGAGTGGAATGGAATGGGATGGAATGGAATGGCGAAATGAAATGTGAGCTGAGATTATGCCACTGCACTCCAGCCTGAGAGACAGTGTGGGATCCTTTCTAAAGAAAGGAAAGTTCGGAATGCAGTTGAATGTAATGGAATGGAGTTGAGTGGAGTGGAGTGGAATAGAGTGGAGGGGAATGGAACGGAATGAAATGGAATGGAATGGAATGGAATGGTGAAATGAAATATGAGCTGAGATTTTGCCACTGTACTCCAGCCTGGCTGATATAGCGAGATCTTATAAAAAGAAAGGAATGGAATGATTTGGAGTGGACTGGAATGGAATCTAATGGAGTGGAATGGAATGGAGAGGAGTGGAGTGGATTGCAGTGGAATCGACTAGAATGGAATGGGATGAAATGGAATGGAATGGAGTGGAGTGGAATGGAATGGCATGGAATGGAGTGAAGTGTGGTGGATTTGAGTGGAATGGAAAGGAAAGGATTGGAATGGAAAGGAATGGAATGGTATGGAATGGAAAGTAAGTGAATTGAATAGAATGGTGACATGAAATTTGAGCTGAGATTGTTCCACTGTACTCCAGCCTGGGTGACAGAATGAGATCCTGTTGAAAGAAATGAATGGAATGCAATGGAGTGGAATGGAATGGAAGGGAAGAGAATGGAATGGAATGGATTGGAGTGGAGTTGATTGGAGTGGGGGGGAATGGAGTGGAGTGGAACGGGATGGAATGGAATGGAGTGGAGTGGAGTGTGATGGAGCAGAATGGATAGGAATGGAATGGGATGCAATGGAATAGAGTGGAATGGAGTGGAATTGGGTGGAGTGCATTGGAGTAGAGTGGTGTGGAGTGGAGTGGAATGGAATGGGATGGAATGGGATGGAATGGAATGGAATGGAATAGAATGGTGAAATAATGTGTGAGCTTAGCTTTTGCCACTGCACTCCAGACTGAGATGGAGAGTGAGATCCTGTCAAAAGAAAGGAATGGAAGGGAATGGAGGGGAATGGAATGGAGTTTAGTGGAGTGCAGTGTAACGGAGTTGAATGGAATGGGATGTAATGGAAAGTAGTGTAGTGTAGTGGAGTTGTGTGGAGTTGACTGGACTGAAGTAGAATGGAGTGGACTGGAATGGTTTCGGAGAGAATGGCATGGATGGAGTGGAGTGGAGTGGATTGAAGTGGAGTGGAGCGGAGTTGAGTGGAATGCACTGGAATGGAATAGGATGGAATGGGATGAAGTAGAGTAGGGAGGAGTGGAGTGGAGTTGTGTGGAGTGGACTGGAGTGCAGTAGAATGGAGTGGAATGGAATCGGATAGAATGGAAAGGAAGGAAGTGGAGTGAAGTAGAGTTGATTGGAGTGGAGTGGAGTGAAGTGTAGTGGAGTGGAATGGGATGAAATGGAATGGAATGGAATGGAATGGTGAAATGAAATGTGAGCTGAGATTGTGCCACTGACTCTAGTCTGAGAGATAGACGGATCCTTTTGATAGAAAGGAATGGAATGGAGTAGCCATGATGACCAAATAGGAACAGCTGTGGTCTACAGCTTCCAGCACGAGCGACGAAGAAGACAGGTGATTTCTACATTTCCATCTGATGTAACGGGTTCATCTCACAAGGGAGTGCCAGACAGTGAGCGGAGGTCAGTGGGTGCATGCACCGTGCTCGAGCCGAAGAATGGCAAGGCATTGCCTCATTTGGGAAGGGCAACGGTTCAGTGAGTTCCCTTTCCTAGTCAAAGAAAGGGGTGAAAGATGGCACCTGGAAAATCGGGTCACACCCACTCGAATACTGTGCCTTTCCGACAGGCTTAAAAAACGGTGCACCAGGAGTTTATATCCCGCACCTGGCTCAGAGGGTCCTATGCCCAAGGAGTCTCGCTGATTGCCAGCACAGCAGTCTGAGATCAAACTGCAATGTAGCAGTGAGGCTGGGGGAGGGGCGCCCACCATTACCCAGGCTTGCTTAGGTAAACAAGGCAGCCGGGAAGCTCGAAATGGGTGGAGCCCACCACAGCTCAAGGAGGCCTGCATGCCTCTGTAAACTCCACCTCTTGGGGCAGGGCACGGACAAACAAAAAGACAGCAGTAACCTCTGCAGACTTAAATGTCCCTGTCTGACAGCTTTGAAGAGAGCAGTGGTTCTCTCAGCACGCAGCTGGGGATCTGAGAACAGGCAGACTGCCTCCTCAAGTGGTCCCTGACCCCTGACCCCCAAGCAACCTAACTGGGAGGCACCCCAAGCAAGGACAGACTGACACCTCACACGGGCGGGTACTCCAACATACCTGCAGCTGAGGGTCCTGTCTGTTAGAAGGAAAACTAACAAACAGAAAGGACATCCACACCAAAAACTCATCTTTACATCACCATCATCAAAGACCAAAAGTAGATAAAACCACAAAGATGGGGAAATAACAGAGCAGAAAAACTGAAAACTCTAAAAAGCAGAGCGCCTCTCCTCCTCCAAAGCACCGCAATTCCTCACCAGCAATGGAACAAAGTTCGATGGAGAATGACTTTGAGAAGCTGAGAGAAGAAGGCTTCAGAAAATCAAATTACTCTGAGCTACGGGAGGATATTCAAACAAAAGGTAAAGAAGTTGAAAACTTTGACAAAAATTTAGAAGAATGTATAACTAGAATAACCAATACAGAAAAGTGCTTAAAGGGGCTGATGGAGCTGAAAATGAAGGCTCGAGAACTACGGGAAGAATGCAGAAGCCCCAGGATCCGACGCGATCAAATGGAAGAAAGGGTATTAGTTATGGAAGATGAAATGAATGAAATGAAGTGAGAAGGGAGGTTTAGAGAAAAAAGAATAAAAAGAAACGAGCAAAGCCGCCAAGAAATATGGGACTATGTTAAAAGACCAAATCTACGTCTGATTGGTGTACCTGAAAGTGACAGGGAGAATGGAACCAAGTTGGAAAACACTGCAGGATATCATCCAGGAGAAATTCCCCAATCTATCAAGGCAGGCCAACATTCAGATTCAGGAAATACAGAGAATGCCACAAAGATACTCCTCGAGAAGAGCAACTCCAAGACACATAATTGTCAGATTCACCAAAGCAGAAATGAAGGAAAAAATGTTAAGGGCAGCCAGAGAGAAAGGTCGGGTTACCCTCAAAGGAAAGCCCATCAGACTAACAGCGGGTCTCTTGGCAGAAACTCTGCAAGCCAGAAGAGAGTGGGGGCCAATATTCAACATTCTTAAAGAGAAGAATTTTTAACCCAGAATTTGATATCCAGCCAAACTAAGCTTCATAAGTGAAAGAGAAATAAAATACTTTACAGACAAGCAAATGCTGAGAGATTTTCTCACCACCAGGCCTGCCCTAAAAGAGCTCCTGAAGGAAGCGCTAAAGATGGAAAGGAACAACCAGTACCAGCCGCTGCAAAATCATGCCAAAATGTAAAGACCATCGAGACTAGGAAGAGACTGCATCAACTAACGAGCAAAATAACCAGCTAACATCATAATGACAGGATCAAATTCACACATAACAATATTAACTTTCAATGTAAATGGACTAAATGCTCCAATTAAAAGACACAGACTAGTATATTGGATAAAGAGTCAAGACCCATCAGTGTGCTGTATTCAGGAAACCCATCTCACGTGCAGAGACACACATAGGCTCAAAATAAAAGGATGGAGGAAGATCTACCAAGCAAATGGAAAAAAAAAAAAGCAGGGGTTGCAATCCTAGTCTCTGATAAAACAGACTTTAAACCAACAATGATCAAAAGAGACAAAGAAGGCCACTATATAATGGTAAAGGGATTAATTCAACAAGAAGTGCTAACTATCCTAAATATATATGCACCCAATACAGGAGCACCCAGATTCATAAAGCAGGGCCTGAGTGACCTACAAAGGGACTTAGACTCCCAAACATTAATAATGGGAGACTTTAACACCCCACTGTCAACATTAGAAAGATCAACGTGACAGAAGGTTAACAAGGATACCCAGGAATTGAACTGAGCTCTGCACCAAGCGGACCTAATACACATCTACAGAACTCTACACCACAAATAAAAAGAATACACAGTTTTTTCAGCACCACACCACACTTATTCCAAAATTGACCACATACTTGGAAGTAAACCTCTCCTCAGCAAATGTAAAAGAATAGAAATTATAACAAACTATCTCTCAGATCACAGTGCAATCAAGCTAGAACTCAGAATTAAGAATCTCACTCAAAACCGCTCAACTACATGGAAACTGAACAACCTGCTCCTGAATGACTGCTGAGTACATAAAGAAATGAAGGCAGAAATGAAGATGTTCTTTGAAACCAACGAGAACCAAGACACAACATACCAGAATCTATGGGATGCATTCAAAGCAGTGTGTAGAGGGAAATTTATAGCACTAAATGCCCACAAGAGAAAGCAGGAAAGATCCAAATTTGACACCCTAACATCACAATTAAAAGAACTAGAAAAGCAAGAGCAAACACATTCAAAAGCTAGCAGAAGGCAAGAAATAACTAAAATCAGAGGAGAACTGAAGGAAATAGAGACATAAAAAACCCTTCAAAAAATAAACGAATCCAGGAGCTGGTTTTTTGAAAGGATCAACAAAATTGATAGACCACTAGCAAGATTAATAAAGAAAAAAAGAGAGAAGAATCAAATAGATGCAATAAAAAATGACAAAGGGGATATCACCACCGATCCCACAGAAATACAAACTACCATCAGAGAATATTAAAAACACCTCTACGCAAATAAACTAGAAAATCTAGAAGAAATGGATAAATTCCTCAACACATACACCCTCCCAAGACTAAACCAGAAAGAAGTTGAATCTCTGAATAGACCAATAACAGGATCTGAAATTGTGGCAATAATCAATAGCTTACCAACCAAAAAAAGTCCAGGACCAGATGGGTTCACAGCCGAATTCTACCAGAGGTACAAGGAGGAACTGGTACCATTCCTTCTGAAACTATTCCAATCAATAGAAAAAGAGGGAATCCTCCCTAACTCATTTTATGAGGCCAGCATCATCCTGATACCGAAGCCTGGCAGAGACACAACAAAAAAAGAGAATTTTAGACCAATATCCTTGATGAACATTGATGCAAAAATCCTCAATAAAATACTGGCAAACAGAATCCAGCAGCACATCAAAAAGCTTATCCACCATGATCAAGTGGGCTTCATCCCTGGGATGCAAGGCTGGTTCAATAAACGAAAATCAATAAATGTAATCCAGCATATAAACAGAACCAAAGTCAAAAACCACATGATTATCTCAATAGATGCAGAAAAGGCCTCTGACAAAATTCAACAACGCTTCATGCTAAAAACTCTCAATAAATTCGGTATTGATGGGTCATATCTGAAAATAATAAGAGCTATTTATGACAAACCCACAGCCAATATCATACTGAATGGGCAAAAACTGGAAGCATTCCCTTTGAAAACTGGCACAAGACAGGGATGCTCTCTCTCACCACTTCTATTCAACATAGTGCTGGAAGTTCTGGCCAGGGCAATTAGGCAAGAGAAGGAAATCAAGGGTATTAAATTAGGAAAAGAGGAAGTCAAATTGTCCCTGTTTGCAGATGACATGATAGTATATCTAGAAAACCCCATTGTCTCAGCCCAAAATCTCCTTAAGTTGATAAGCAACTTCAGCAAAGTCTCAGGATACAAAATCAATGTACAAAAATCACAAGCATTCTTATACATCAATAACAGACAAACAGAGAGCCAAATCATGAGTGGACTCCCATTCACAATTGCTTCAAAGAGAATAAAATACCTAGGAATCCAACTTACAAGGGATGTGAAGGAACTCTTCAAGGAGAACTACAAGCCACTGCTCAAGGAAATAAAAGAGGATACAAACAAATGGAAGAACATTCCATGCTCATGGGTAGGAAGAATCAATATCATGAAAATGGCCATCGTTCCCAAGGTAATTTACAGATTCAATGCCATCCACATCAAGTTACCAATGTCTTTCTTCACAGAATTGGAAAAAACTACTTTAAAGTTCATATGGAACCAAAAAAGAGCCCGCATCACCAAGTCAATCCTAAGCCAAAAGAACAAAGCTGGAGGCATCACGCTACCTGGCTTCAAACTATACTACAAGGCTACAGTAACCAAAACAGCATGGTACTGGTACCAAAACAGAGATATAGATAAATGGAACAGAACAGAGCCGTCAGAAATAATGTCACATGTCTACAACTATCTAATCTTTGACAAACCTGACATAAACAAGAAATGGGGAAAGGATTCCCTATTTAATAAATGGTGCTGGGAAAACTGGCTAGCCATATGTAGAAAGCTGAAACTGGATCCCTTCCTTACACCTTATACAAAAATCAATTCAAGATGGATTAGAGACTTTAATGTTCGACCTAAAACCATAAAAACCCTAGAAGAAAACCTAGGCAATACCATTCAGGACATAGGCATGGGCAAGGACTTCATGTCTAAAACACCAAAAGCAATGGCAACAAAAGCCAAAATTGACAAGTGTGATCTAATTAAACTCAAGAGCTTCTGCACAGCAAAAGAAACTACCATCAGAGTGAACAGGCAACCTACAAAATGGGAGAAAATTTTTGCAACCTATTCAATTGACAAAGGGCTAATATCCAGACTCAACAATGAACTCAAGCAAATTTACAAGAAAAAAACAAACAACCCCATCAAAAGGTGGGCGAAGGTCATGAACTGACACTTCTCAAAAGAAGACATTTATGCAGCCAAAAAACTCATGGAAAAATGCTCACCATCACTGGCCATCAGAGAAATGCAAATCAAAACCACAATGAGATACCATCTCACACCAGTTAGAATGGCACTCATTAAAATGTCAGGAAACAACAGGTGCTGGAGAGGATGTGGAGAAATAGGAAAACTTTTAGACAGATGGTGGGACTGTAAGCTAGTTCAAACATTGTGGAAGTCAGTGTGGGGATTCCTCACGGATCTAGAACTAGAAATACCATTTGACCCAGCCATCCCATTACTGAGTATATACCCAAAGGATTATAAATCATGCTGCTATAAAGACACTTGCACTCGTATGTTTATTGTGGCATTATTCACAATAGCAAAGACTTGGAACCAACCCAAATATCCAACAATGATAGACTGGATTAAGAAAATGTGGCACATATATACCACGGAATACTATGCAGCCATAGAAAATGATGAGTTCATGTCCTTTGTAGGGACATGGATAAAATTGGAAATCATCATTCTCAGTAAACTATCGCAAGAACAAAAGGCCAAACACCACATATTCTCACTCATAGGTGGGAATTGAACAATGAGAACACATGGACACAGGAAGGGGAACATCACACTCTGGGGATTGTTGTGGGGTTGGGGGAGGGGGAAGAGATAACATTGGGAGATATACCTACTGTTAGATGACGAGTTAGTGGGTGCAGCACAACAGTAGGGCACACGTATACATATGTAACTAACTTGCACGTTCTGCATATGTACTTTCAAACCTAAAGTATAATAAATAAATATATATATATAAATATTTAAATAAAAAAGAAAGGAATGGAACAGAGTGCAGGGGAATGGAATGCAATGGAATGGAATAGAATGGAGTGGAGTGGCATGGAGTGGAGTTGTATGGAGTGGACTGGCATGGAGTAGAATGTAGAGAAATTAAATCTGTGAGAATGGAATGGAATGGAGTGGAGTGGAGTGGAGTGGAGTGGAGTGGAATGGAGTGGAAAGGAATTGGATGGAATGGGATGGAGTGGAGTGAACTGGAGTGCAGTGGAGTGGCTTGGAGTGGAATGGAATGGAATGGAATGGAATATAGTGGAATAGAGTAGAGTGGACTGCAGTGGAGTGGAGAGGAATTGAGTGTAATGGAGAATAGTGAAATGGAATAGAATGGAATTGAATGGAGTGGAGTGCCAAGGAGTTGAGTGAAGTTGAGTGGAGTGGAATGGAATGGAATGGAATGGAATGGAGTGGAGTGGAAAGGAGTGGAATGGAACGTAATGTAGAGGAATGTTATGAGGTGGATTGGAGTGGATTGGTGTAGAATGGAATGGAATGGAATGGAATGGAATGGAAGAGAATGGAAGGCAATGAAATGGTGAAATGAAATGTGAGCTGAGATTGTGCCACTACACTTCAGCCTGGGTGAAAGAGTGAGATGCTGTTGAAAGAAAGAAATGGAATGGAATAAAGTGGAATGGAACGGAATGGAATGGAGTGGAGTGCAGTGGAGTGGAGTGCGGTTGAGTGGAATGGATTGGAATAGAATTGGACTGGATGGAATGGAGTGGAGTGGAGTGGAGTGGACGGGAGAGGAATGGAGAGGAATGGAATGGAGTCAAGTGGAGTGGAGTAGAGTGGAGTGGAATGGAGTAGAATGGTGAAATGAAATGTGAGATGAGTTTGTGCCACTGCACTCCAGCCTGAGTGACAGAGTGAGATGATACTGTCGAAAGAAAGGAAAGATCGGACGTAGTTGAATGGAATGCAATGGAATGGAATGGAGTGGAGTGGAGTGGAAAGGAATGGAGTCGAGTGGTATGGAATGGAATGGAATGGAATGGATGGGAATGGTGAAACGAAATGTGAGCTGAAATTGTGTCACTGCACTCCAGCCTGGTTGACAGATTGAAATCCCGTCTAAAGAAAGGAATGGAATGTATTGGAGTGGAATGGAATGAATTCCAATTGAGTCGAATGGAGTGGAGTGGAATGGAAAGGTATGGAATGTACTGATGTGGAGTGGATTGGAGTGGAGTATAGTGGAGTGGAGTCAAGTGGAATGGAGTGGAATGGACTGAAATGGAATGAGATGGAATGGAATGAAAAGGAATGGAAAGGAATGAAACGGAATGCAACGGAACGGTGAAATGAAATGTGCAGTGAGATTGTCCCACGGCACTCCAGCCTGAGTGATAGAATGAGATCCTGTAGAAATAAAAGAATGGAATGGAATAGAATGGAAGGGAATGGAGTGGAATGTAATGGAAGGTAATGGAATGGAGTGGAAAGGAGAAGAGTGGAGTCAATTGGAGTGGAGTGTAATGGAGTAGAATGGAATGGGCTCGCATAGAACAGAATGGAGTGGAAAGAACTGGAGTGCAGTGGAGTGGAGTGGAAAACAGTGGAATGGAATTGGATGCAATGGGATGGTGTGAAGTAGAGGAGTAGAGTGGAGTGGAGTGGAGTGAAGTGGAGTGGGGTGGAATGGAATGGAATGGTGAAATGACATGTGAGTTGAGATTGTGCCACTGCACTCCTGCCTGAGAGGCAGAGTGAAGTAATATCAAAAAAAAGGAAAGCACGGAATGGAGTGGAATGGAAAGGAATGGAATGGAATGGAGTGGATTGGAGTGGAGTCTCATACAGTGTAATGAAATGGTATGGAATGGAGTCGAGTGGAGTGCAGTGAAATGAAGTAAAATGGAATGGAATGGAATGGGATCGATTGGAGTTGAGTGGAGTGGAATGGAGTGAAATGGAGTGGAATGGAAGGAAATGGAATGGAGTGAAGTGGAGTGGAATGGAGTGGATTGGAGTGGAATGGAGTGGAATGGAGTGGAATGGAATGGATTAGGATTGAGTAGAGTGGAGTGGAGTGGAATGGAATGGAATGGAATGGAATGGAATGGTGAAATGAAATGTAAGCTGTTAATGTGCCACTGCACTCCACCCTTGGTGACAGAGTGAGATCCTGTCGAAAGAAAACAATGGAATGGAATGGAGTCGAGAAGAGTGGAGTGGAGTGGATTGGAGTGGAAAGAAGTGGAATGGAATGTGATTGAATGGAATGGAATGGAATGGAATGGAATGGAGTGGAGTGGAGTGGAGAGGGGAGGAGTGGAGTGGAATTGGATGGGATGGAATGCAATGGAGCGAAGCGGATTAGAGTGGATTTCGGTGGAATGGAGTAGAGTGGAGTGGAGTGGAGTGGATTGGAATGGAATAGAATGGAACAGAATGGAATGGAAAGGAATGGTGAAATGAAATGTGAGCTGAGATTGTGCTACTGCACTCCGTCCTGGGTGACAGAGTGAAATCCTGTCGAAAGAAGGGAATGAAGTGTAATGGAATTAAATGGAGTGGAATGGAGTGGAATGGATTGGAGGGGAATGGAATAGAAAGGAATGGAATGGAATGGAATGGAATGGAATGGAATGGAATGGAGTGGAGTGGAATGGAATGGAATGGAATGGAGTGGAGTGGAATGGAATGGAATGGAATGGAGTGGAATGGAATGGAGTGGAGTGGAATGGAATGGAATGGAATGGAGTGGAATGTAATGGAATGGAATGGAATGGAATAGAATGGAGTGGAATGGAGTGGAATGGAATGGAATGGAGTGGAATGGAATGGAATGGAGTGGAGTGGAGTGGAATGGAATGGAGTGGAATGGAATGGAATGGAATGGAATGGAGTGGAATGGAATGGAATGGAGTGGAATGCAGTGGAATGGAGTGGAGTGGAGTGGCGTGGAGTTGAGTGGAGTGGAATGGGGTGCAAAGGAATGGGATGGAATGGAATGTAATGGAGTGGAGTGGAGAGGAGTGGATTGGAGAGGAGTGGAGTGGAGAGCAGTGGAAATGAATTGGTTGGAATGGAATGGAATAGAAGTGGATGGAATGGAATCGACTGGAGTGGAGTGGAGTGGAATGGAATGGGATGGAATGGAATGGAGTGGAGGGGAGTGTAGTGTAGTGGAGTGGATTGGAATGGCGTGGACCATATTGGATTGGAATGGAGTGGAATGGAATGCAATGGAATCCATTGGAATAGAATGGAATGGAATGGAAATAAATGGAATGGAATGATGTAATGAAATGTACTCTGAGGTTGTGCCACTGCACCCCAGCCTGCGTGACAGAGTGACATCCTGTCGAAAGAAAGTAATGGAATGAAATGGTATTGCATTCAATGGAATGGAATGGAATGGAATGGAGTTTAGAGGAGAGGAGTGGAGTGGAATGGAATGGAGTTGAAACGAATGGGATTGAATGGAATGGAGAGCAATGAATGGAGTAGAGTGGAGTGGAGTGGAGTGCAATGGAGTGGAGTAGAAGGGGATTGGATGGGATGGAATGGAATGGTGTGGAGTGGAGAGGAGTGTGGTGGAGTGGAATGGAGTGGACTGGGGTGGAAAGGAGTGGAGTGGAGTAAAGTGCAATAGAGTGGATTGGAATTGAGTGGAATGGAATGGACTGGAATAGAGTGGAATGGAATGGAGTGGAGTGGATTGGAATTGAGTGGAATGGAATGGCATCAAGTGGAATGGAATGGACTGGAATAGAGTGGAATGGAATGGAGTGGAGTGGAGTGGAATGGAGTGGAATGGAATGGAGTGGAGTGGAGTGGAATGGAGTGGAATGAAATGAGACAGAAGGGAATGGAGTGGAGTGGAGTGGAGCAGAGTGGAGTGTAATAGAGAGGAATGGAATGGGATGTAAAGGAATGTAAAGGAGTGGAGTGGAGTGGATTAGAATGCAATGGAATGGAATGGAACGGAATGAAATGGTGAAATGAAATATGAGCTGAGATTGTGCCACTGCACTCCAGCCAGGGTGCAGATTGATATCCTGTCTAAAGAAAGAAATGGAATGGAATGGAGTCGAATGGAATGGAATGGAGTGGAACAGAGAGGAATGGAGTGGAGAGGATTGGAATGGAGTGGAAAGCAATGGGTGGTAACTGGATGGAGTGGACTGGAGTGGAGTGGAATGGAGTAGAAAGGAGTGGAATGGAATGGAAAAGAATGGAATGTAGTGGAATGGACTGTAGAGGAGTGGACTGGAATGAAGTAGAGAGGAGTGGAATGGAGTAGAATGCAGTGGAAAGGAATGGAATGGAAAGGAATGCAATGGAATGGAATGGAAAGCAATGGAATTTTGAAATGAAACGTGAGCTGAGATATTGCCACTGAACTCCAGCGTGGGTGACAGAGTGAGATCCTGTCAAAAGAAAGGAATTGAATGGAATGGAGTAGAATGGAATGGAATGGAGTGGAGTGGAGTGGATTACAGTGAAATGGAGTTGAATGGAATGAGATGGAGTGGAATGGAAAGAAGTGACATGGAGTAGAGTGGAGTGGAGTGCAGAGGAGCTGAATGGAGTGTAATGTAATGTTATGTAATGGAATGGAATGGACTGGAGTGGTGTGGATTGGAGTTGAATGGAGTGGAATGGAATGGGAAGTAATGGAATGGAATGGAGTGGAGTGGAGTGGAGTGGAGTGGAATGGACTGGAAGGGAATGGAATGGAATGCAGTGGAGTAGAGTGGAGAGGAGTCGAATGGAGTGGAATGGATTTTGATGTAAGGGAATGGAATAGAGTGGAGGGGAGTGTAGGGGAATGTAGTGGAATGGAATGGAATGGAAAGTAATGTAGTGGAGTGGAGTGTGGTGGAGTGGCGTAGAGTGTAATGGAGTAGAACAGAATGGAATGGAATGCAGTGGAGTGGAATGGAATGGAGTAGAATGCAATTGAATGGAAAGGTGAACCGAAATGTCGGTTGTTATTCTGCCACTACACTCCTGCCTGGGTGACAGAGGGAGATATTGTCGAAAGAAACGAATGGAAGAGAATGGAGTGGATTGCAATGGAGTGGAATGGAATCGAGAGGAGTGGAGTGGAGTCGAGTGGAGTATAGAGTAGTGGAATGAAGAAGAATGGGATACGATTGAATGGAATGGAATGGAGAGGAGTGGAGTGGAGTGGAGTGGAAGGGAGAGCAGAGGAGTTGAATTGGATGGGATGGAATGCAATGGGTTGGAGTGGATTAGACATTATCTGGGTGTAATGGAGAAGAGTGGAGTGGAGAGGAATGGAATGGAAGGGAATGGAACAGAATGGAATGGAAAGGAATGGTGAAACGAAATGTGAGCGGAGATAGTGCTACTGCACTCCAGCCTGGGTGACACAATGACATCCTGTCGAAAGAAGGGAATGGAATGGAATGGAATGGAATGGAATGGAATGGAATGGAATGGAATGGAGTGGAATGGAGATGAATGGAGTGGAATGGAATGCAATGGAGAGGAATTTAGAGGAATGGAAAGGAATGCAGTGGAATGGAGTGGAATGGAATGAAATGGAGTGGAATCCAGTGGAATGGAGTGGAATGGAATGGAGTGGAATGGAGTGGAAAGGAATGGAATGGAGTGGAATGCAGTGGAATGGAGTGGAATGTAATGGAATGGGGTGGAAAGGAACAGAATGGAGAGGATTAGACTTGAATGGAGTGAAACGGAATGGAGTGGTGTGGAAAGGGATGGAAAGGAATGAAATGGAGTGGAGTGGAGAGGACAGGAGAGGAGTGGAGAGGAATGGAATGAAGTGGAATGGAGTTGAATGGAATGGCATGGAATAGAATGGAATGGAGTGGATTGGAGTGGAGTGGAATGGAATGGAATGGAGTGCATTGGAGTGGAGTGGAATGGAATGGAATGGAGTGGATTGGAGTGGAGTGGAATGGAATGGGATGGAGTGGAATGGAGTGGAGTGGAGGGGAGTACAAAGGAGTGGAATGGATTGGAGTGGAATGGAATGGGATGGAGTGGATTGGAGTGGAATGGAATAAAATGGAATGGAATGGAATGGAATGTAGTGGAGTGGAGTGGAGTGGAGTGGAATGGAGTGAAATGAAGTGGAATGGAATGGGATATAATGGAATGGAATGGAGTGGAGAGGAGTGGAGTGGAATGGAATGGAGTATAATGGAATGGGATGGAATGGGATGGAAGGGAGTGGAGTGGAGAGGCGTGGAATGGAGGTGAAAGGATTAGAGTATAAAGCAACTGAATGGAGTTGAGTGGAGTGGATTGGAATGGAGTGGAACAGAATGGGAGGGAAATGAATGGAGTGGAATGGAAAGGAGTGGAGTGGAATGGAATGGAATAGAATAGAATGGTGAAATGAAATGTAAGAAGTGATTATGCCACTGCAATCCAGCCTGGGTGAGAGAGCGAGACCCTGGCGAAAGAAAGGATTGCATTGGAATGCAGTGGAATGGAATGGGATGGAATGGAATTGAATGGAATGGAACGTAGTGGAGTGCAGTGAAGTCGAGTGGATTGGATTGGAATGGCATGGAATGGAAAGGAATGGAATGGAATGAAGTGCAGTGGAGTGCAGTGGAGTGGAGTGGATTGGAGTGGATTGGACTGGAGTGCAGTGGAATGGAGTGGGATGGAATTGAATGGAATGGATTGGAGTGGAGAAGAGTGCAGTGGAGTGGAGTGGAGGGATGTGGAGTGGAATGGAGGGTAATGGAATGAAATGGAATGGAATGTAGTTGATTGGAGTGGGGAGGAGTGGAGAGGAGTTGAGTGGAGTGGAATGGGATCAGATGGAATGGAATGGAATGGAGTGGAGTATATTGGATTTTAGTGGAATAGAGTGGAATGGAATGGGATGTAATGGAATGGAATGGAGTGCAGTGGATTGGAGTGGAGAGGAGTGGAGTGGAACGGAATGAGATGTAATGGAATGGAATGGAGTGCAGTGGATTGGAGTGGAGAGGAGTAGAGTGGAGTGGAATGGAGTGGAATGGAATGGGACTTAATGGAATGGAGTGAAATGTAGAGGAGTGGAGTGAAATGGAGTGGAATGGAATAGAATGGGATGTAATAGAATGGAATCGAATGGAGTGGAGTGCAGTGGATTGGTGAGGATTGGAAGGGAACGGGATAGAAGGGATGGGAATGGAGTGGAGTGGAGAGGAGTGGAGTGGACTGGAGTGCAGTGGAGTGGAGTGTAATTTCGTGGAATGTAATGGATAGCAATGGGATTGAATGGTGTGGAGTGGATTGGAGCGTAGTGGAGAGGAATGGAGTGGGATGGAAAGGAATGGAGTGGGATGGAAAGGAATGGAATGGGATGGAATGGAATGGATTGGAATGAAATGGAATGGAGTGGAGTGGAGTTTATTGGAGTGGAGTGGAGCGGAATGCAGTGTAATGGAATGGAATGGAATGGAGTGGAGTGGAGTGGAATGGAATGGAATGGAATGCTATGGAATGGAATGAAATGGAACGGAATGGAATGGTGAAATGAAAGGTGAACTGAGATTGTGCCACTGCACTTCTGCCTGGGTGACAGAGTGACATCCTGTCGAAAGAAAGGAATGGAATAGGATGGAGTGGAATGGAAGGGAATGGAGTGGAATGGAATGGAATGGAATGGAATGGAATGGAGTGGAGTGGAGTGGAGTGGAATGGAATCAATGGAGTGGAATCGAATGGGATGGAATGGAGTGCAGTGGGGTGGAGTGGAATGGAGTGGAGTGGATTGGAGTGGACTTTAGTGGAATAGAATGGAATGGAATGGAATGGGATGGAGTGGAGTCGAGTGGAGTGGAGTGGAGTGGAATGGAGTGGAGAGGAATAGAATGGAATGGAACAGAATGGAAAGGAATGGAGTGGAGTGTGGTACAGTTGAATGGAGGGGAGTGGAGTGTAATGGAGTGTAATGGAATCGTATGGAATGGAATGGAGTGGAGGGGAGTGGAGTCGAATGGAATTGGATGGAACGGAATGGAATGGATTTGAGTGGACTGGAGTGGAGTGGAATGGAGCGAAGTGGAATTGGATGGAATGGACCGGAGTGGATTGGAGTGGAGTGGAGTGGAGAGGAATGGAGTGGATTTGAATGGAGTAGAGTGGAGTGGAGTGGAATGGAATGGAATGTAGTCGAATGGAATGGAATGGAATGGAACGGTGAAATGAAATGGGAGCTGGGATTCTGCCACTGCAACCAGTCTGAGTGACAGAGTGAGATCCTGTCGAAAGAAAGGAATGGAATGGAATGGAGTGGAATGGAATGGAGTAGAGTGTAGTGGAGTGGAGTGTTGTAGAGTGCACTGCAGTGGAATGGACTGGGATGGACTGGAATGGAATGGAGCTGACCCGAGTGAAGTGGACTGGAGTGGAGTGGAATGGAGTGGAATGTAATGTAATGGAATGGAATTGAGTGGAGAGGAGTGGAATGGAGAAGAGTGGATTAGAGTGGAATGGAATAGAATGGAAAGGAGGGAAGTGGAGTGGAATTGAGAGGAGAGGAATGGAACGGAATACAATGAAATGGAATGAAATGGAGAAATGAAATGTGAGTTGAGATAGCGCCCCTGTACTCCAGTCTGGGCGACAGAGTGATATCTGGTCGAAAGAAAAGAATGGAATGGAATGGTGTGGCATGGAGTGGAGTGGAGTGAAGTAGAGTGGAATGGAGTGGAATGGAATGGGATGGAATGGAATGGAATGGAGTGGATTGCCGTGGAGTGGAGTGGATTGCAATAGAGTGGAATGGTATGGAATTGATTGGGATGGATTGGGCTGGAGAGGAGAGGATTGGAGTGCAATGGAGAGGAATGGAAAAGAATGGAATGGAATGGAGTGGAGTGGAATGCAATGGAATGGAATGGAATGGAAAGGAATGGAATGGAATGGAGTGGAATGCAGTGGAGTGGAATGGAGTGGAGTGGAATGGAGTGGAGTAGAGTGGAATAGAATGGGATGGAATTGAATGGAGCAGAGGGGAGTGGAGAGGAGTGGAGTGGAGTGGAATGAAATGGGATGCAATGGAGTTGAGCGGAGTGGAGTGCAGTGGAATGGATTGGAATGGAGTGGAATGGAATGGATTGGAGTACAGTGGATTAGAGTGGAGTGGAGTGTAATGAAGTTGAGAGGAATGGGATTGAATGGAATGGGTTGGAGTTGAGTGGAGTGGAGTCGAGTGGAATGGAGTGGAGTGGAATGGAGTGGAATGGAATGGGATGGAATGGAATGGAATGGAGTGGATTGCAATGGAGTGGAGTGGATTGCAATAGAGTGGAATGGTATGGTATCGATTGGGATGGATTGGGCTGGAGAGGAGAGGAGAGGAGTGCAATGGAGAGGAATGGAAAGGAATGGAATGGAATGGAGTGGAGTGGAATGCAATGGAATGGAATGGAATGGAATGGAGTGGAATGGAGTGGAGTGGTGTGGAATGGAGTGGAGTGGAGTGGAATGGAGTGGAATAGAATGGGATGGAATTGAATGGAGCAGAGGGGAGTGGAGAGGAGTGGAGTGGAGTGGAATGAATTGGGATGCAATGGAGTTGAGCGGAGTGGAGTGCAGTGGAATGGATTGGAATGGAGTGGAATGGAATGGATTGGAGTACAGTGGATTAGAGTGAAGTGGAGTGTAATGGAGTTGAGAGGAATGGAATTGAATGGAATGGTTTGGAGTGGAGTGGAGTGGAGTCGAGTGGAATGGATTGGAGTGGACTGGAGTGGAGTGGAGTGGAGAAAATGGTATGGAATGGAATGGGATTTATTGAAATGTAATGGCATTGTGAAGTTAAATGTGAGCTGAGATTGTTCCACTGCACTCCAGATTTGGCGACAGAGTGAGATCCTCTCGAAAGAAAGGAATGGAATGGAATGGTATAGAAAGGAATGGAATAGAATGGAATGGAATGGAGTGGAATGCAGTGGAGTGGATTGGAGTGCAGTGGAAGGAAGTGGTATGGAATGGCATGGCATGGAATGGAATGCAATGCAGTGGAATGGAGTGGAGTGGACTGGAGTTGAGCAGAATGGAGTGGCATGGAATGCAATGGAATGGAAGGGTACGGAATGGAATCTAATGGTGAAATGAAATGTGTGCTGAGATTGGGCCACTGAACTCACGCCTGGGTGACAGAGTGGGATCCTGTTGAAAGAAAGGAATGGAATGGAATGGAGTGGATTTGAAGGGAATGGAATGGAATAGAGAAGAGAAGAGTGGAATGGATTGGACTGGAGTGTACTGGAGTGGAGTGGAGTGGAGTGGAATGGAATGGGATAGAATGGAAAGGTGTGGAATGGAGGGGAATGCAATGGAGTGGAGTGATGTGGAGTGAAGTGGAGTGGAATGGAATGGAATGTAGGGGAGTAGAGTGGAATCGAGTAGAGGGGAATGGCATGGAAAGAAATGGATTCGAGTGGAGTGAAGTGGACTGGAACGGAATTGAACGCAATGGAATCTAATGGTGTAATGAAATGTGAGCTGAGATTGTGTCACTGCACTGCAGCCTGGGTGGCAGAGTGATATCCTGTCGAAAAAAGGGAATGAAATGCAATGGAGTGGAATGGAATGAAAAAGAATGGAATATAGTGGAGTGGAGTGGAGTGGAGGGGAGTGGAGTGGAGGGGAGTGCAGTGGAATGGGGTGGAATGGAATGCGATCAAATGGGATGGAGCGGACTGGAGAGGAGAGGAGTGGAATGGCATGGAGTGGAACAGAATGGAATGGAATGGAACGGAATGGAGTGGAGTGGGGTGGACTGGAGTGGGTCGAGTGGAGTGGAGCGGAGTGGAGTGGAATGGAGGGGAATAGAGTGGAATGGAATAGAATGCAATGGAATGGAATAGTGTGGAATGGAATGGAGTGGAATGGAGTCGAGTGGAGAGGAGTGGAGTGGAAAAGAGTGGAATAGACGAGGATGGAATGGAATCGCGTAGAGTGGATTGGAGAGGAAAGGAGTGGATTAGAGTTTATTGGAATGCAATGGGATGGAATGGAATACAGTGGAGTGGAGTGGAGTGGAGTGAATTGGAATGGAGTGGAACGGATTGGAAGGTAATGGGATGGAATGGAATGGAATGGTGAAATGAAATGTGAGCTGAGATTGTGCCACTGCACTCCAACATGGGTGACAGTGTGAGATCCTGTCAAAAGAAAGGAGTGGAATGGAATGTATTGGAGTGGAACGGAATGGAATGTATTGGAGTGGAACGGAATGGAATGGAATGGAGTGAAGTGGATTGGAGTAGAGTGGAGCGGAACGGAGTTGAATGGGATGTAATGGAATGGGGTGGAGAGGGGTGGAGTGGAATTGAGTGGAATGGAATGGGATGTAATGGAATGGAGTGGAGTGGAGTGGACTAGACTGGAGTGGAGAGGAATGCAATGGAATGGAATGCAATGGAATGGATTGCAGTGGAATGGAATGGAATGCAATGGAATGGAATGATGAAATGACATGTGAGCTGAGATAGTGCTCCTGCACTCCAGCCTGTGTGACACAGAGAGATCCTGTCGAAAGAAAGGAATGTAACTGAAAGGACTGGAATGGAGGGGAATGGAATGGAGTGGAGAGGAGTGGAATGGAGTGGAGTGGAATGGAATAGAATGGGATGGAATGGAATGGAAAGTGATGGAATGGAATGGAATGGTGAAATGAAATGTGAGTTGAGATTGTACAACTGCCCACCAGCCTGGGTGACAGAGTGAGATCCTTTCAAAAGAAAAGAATGGAATGGAAAGGAGTGGATTGGAATTGAATGGAATAGAGGAGAAAGGTGTGGAGTGGTGTGGAGTTGAGTGGAGTGGAATGGAAAGGAGTAGAATGGAATGGGATGGAATGGAATGGAGTGGAGTGGAGAGGAGTGCAGTGGAGTGGAATGGAATGGAATGAAGTGGAGTGGTGTAGAGTGGACTGTAATATAATGTAATGTAATATAATGTAATGTATTGTAATGTAATGAAATGGAGTGGATCAGAATGGAATGGTGAAATGAAATTTGACCTGCGATTGTGCTGCTGTACTCCAGCCTGGGTGTAGAGTGATATTCTGTTGAAAGAAAGGAATGGAATGGAATAGAGTAGAGTGGAATGTATGGAATGGAAAGGAATGGAGTGGAGTAGAGTGGAGTATAGTTGAGTGATTTGGAAAGGAGTGGAAAGAAATGGAATGGAATGGAGTGGATTGGATGGCATTGGAGTGGAATGCAATGGAATGCAATGCAATGGAAAGCATAGGAATGCAATTGTATGGAATACAATGGAATGCAATGATGAAATGAAATGAGAGCTGAGATTGTGCCACAACACTCCAGCCTGGGTGACAGAGAGAGTTCCTGTTGAAAGTAAATTATGGAATGGAACGGAGTGGAATGGAATGGAATGGAATGGAAGTGAAAGGAATGGAATGGATTGGAGTGGAGTATAGGGAAGTGGAGTGGAGTGGAATGGAATGTTGAAAAGAAATGTGAACTCAGATTGTGCCACTCCACCCTAGCGTTGGTGACACAGTGATATCCTGCAGAAAGAAAGGAATGCAAAAGAATAGACTGGATTGCAATGGAACGGAATGCAGTATAGTGGAGTGAAGTGGAGTATAGCGGAGTGGAGTGGAGTATAGTGGAGTGGAGTCTAGTGGAGTGGAGTGAAGTGGAGTGGAACGGCGGGGAATAGAGTGGGATGGAATGGAATGCAATGTAGTGTATTGGAGTGAAGTGGAGTGGAATGGAGTGGAATAGAATGGGATGGAATGGGATGGAGTGGAGTGGAGGGGAATAGAGTGGAGTGGAGAGGAATTGAATGTAATGGTGTGGAATGAATGGAATGGAATAGAGTGGAGTGGAGTGGAGGGGAGACGAATGGAATGGAGTGGAATGGAATAGAATGGAATGGACTGGAGTGGATTGGAGTGGAGTGGAATGGAGTGGAATGGAATTGAGTGGAAAGGAATGGAGTGGAATGGAATGGAATGGAATGGAGTGTATTGGAGTGGAGAGGAATGGAGTGGAATGGAATGGGATGGAATGGGATGGAATGGAGGAGTGAAGTGGAATTGACTGGAGTGGAGTGGAGTGGAAGGAAGTGGAATGGAATGGAAAGATGAAATGTAATTTGAACTGAGATTGTGCCTCTGCACTCCAGGTTAAGTGTCAGAGGGAGAACTTTTTGAAAGAAAGGAAAGGAATGGAATGGAATGGAATGGAATGGAATGGAATGCAATGGAGTGGATTGGAGTGGAGTGGAGTGGAATGGAGTGGAATGAAGTGGAATAGAGTGGAGTGGAATTGAGTGGAGTGGAGTGGATTGGAGTGGAGTGGAATGGAATGGAATGGAATGCAATCGAATGGCGAAGTGAAATGTGAGCTGCGATTGTGCCAATGCACTCCAGCCTGCATGACAGAATGAAATCCTTTCGAAAGAAAGGAATGGAGTGGAATGGAATGGAACACATTGCAATGGAGTGGAGCACAGTGGAGTGGACTGGAGTGGAATGAAGTGGAGTGGAATGGAGTGGAATCGAATGGAATGGAATGGAACAGTGTGGAGTGGAGGAGTGGAATGGAATGGAATGGAGTGGAATGGAGTGGAGAGGAGTGGAGTGGAGGGGAATGGAGCGGAATGGAAAGGATGGGAGTGGAGTGGAATGAAGTGGACTGGAATGGAGTGGAATGGATTTGGATGGAATCGAATGGAGTGGAGTAGAGTGGAGTGGAGTGGAGTAGAGTGGAGTAGAGTGGAGTAGAGTGGAGTGGATTGGAGGCGAGTGGAATGAGTTCCAGTGAAATAGAATGGAAAGGAATGGAGTTGATTGGAGTGGAGTGGAGTGGATTGGAATGGAGTGGAGTGGAGTGGAGTGGATTGGAATGGAGTGGAGTGAAGTGGATTGGAGTGGAGTGGAGTGGAATGCAATGCAATGGATTGCAATGGAATGGAATGTTATGGTGAAATGAAATGCGAGTTGAGATTGTGCCACTGCAATGCAGCCCAGTTGAAAGAGTGAGTTCATGTTGAAAGAAAGGAAAGGAATGAATTGGAATGGAGTGGAATGGAATGGAATTGAATGGAGTGGAGTTGAGTAGAGTGCAGTAGAGTCGATTGGAGTTGAATGGAATGGAATGGAATGGAATGTAATTGAAAGGAATGGAATGGAAGGCAATGCAATGAAATGGAACGGTGAAATGAAATGTGAGCTGAGATTGTGCCACTGCACTCCAGCCTGGGTGACACAGAGAGATACTGTTGAAATAAAATAATGGGATTGAATGGACTGGAATTTAATGGAATGGAATGTAGTAGAGTGGAGTGGAGTGCAATGGAGTGGAGTGGAGTAGAATGGAATGGGATGGAATGGATTGGAAAGGAATGGATTGTAGAGGAGTGGAGTGGACTGGAATGCAGTGGAATGGAATGGTATGGAATTTAATGCAATAGAGTGGAGTGGAGTAGAGTGGTATGAAGCGGAATGGAATTGGATGGAGTGGAATGGAATGGAATGGACAGGAATGGAATGGTGTGGAGTAGAGCGGAGTGGAGTGGAGTGGAGTGGAATGCGGTGGAATGGAACGGGATGGAATGAAACGGAGTGGATTGGAGAAGAGTGGAATGGACTGGAATGGAAAGGAATTGAAGGGAATGGAATGGAGTAGATTTTAGTGGAGTGGAGAGGAATGGAGAAGAGAGGAGTGGAGAGGAGTTTAGTGGAATGAAATGGAATGGAATGGGATGGAATGGAGTGGAGAGGAATTTAGTGGAATGAAATGGAATGGAATGGGATGGAATGGAGTGGAGTGGAGTAGACTGGAGTGGAGTTGAGTGGAATGATGTGGAATGCAGTGGAGTGGAGTGGAGAGGAGTGGAAGGAGCGGAGTGGAATTGTTTGGAGTAGAATGTGATGGAATGGAATGGAGTGGAGTGGAGTGGAATGTGTTGGAGTGGAACGGGATGGAATGGAGTGGAGTGTAGTGTAGTGAGGTGGATTGGAGTGGAATTGAGTAGAATGGAATGGAATGGAGTGGAAGGGAATGGTGAAATGAAGAGTGAGCTGAGATTGTGTGACTGCATTACAGCCTGGGCGACAGGGAGAGATCCTGTCGAAAGAAAAGAATGGAATGGAAATGAGTGTAGTGTAATGGAGTGGAATTGGATGGAATGGAATGGAGAAATGAAATCTGAGTTGAGATTGTACCACTGCACTCCAACCTGGGTGATAGAGTGGGAACCTGTTGAAAGAATGGAAAGGAATGGAATGGAATGGAATGGATTGTAGTGAATTGGAGTGGATTTTGGTGTAATGGATTTGAATGGAATGGGATCGAATGGAATGTGGTGGACTGGAGTGGAATGGAGTGAAATAGAGTGGAATGGAATGGGATGGAGTGGAATGCAATGGAGTGAAATGGAGTGTAGTGGATTGGAGAGGAATGGAGTGGAGTGGAATGGAATGGAATGTAATGGAATGGAATGGAAAGGAATAGTGAAATGAAATATGAGCTGAGATTGTGCCACTGTACTCCAGTATGGGTGACAGAGTGAGATCCTGTAGAAAGGAAAGAATGGAATGGAAAGGAGTGGATTGGAATTGAATGGAATAGAGGAGAATGGTTTTCAGTGGTGTGAAGTGGAGTGGAGTGGAATGGAGTACAATGGAGTGGGATGGAATTGAATGGAGTGGAGTGGAGAGGAGTGCGGTGGAGTGGAATTGAATGGAACGGAATGGGATGGAACAGAATGGAGAGAAGTGGAGTGGTGTAGAGTGGAGTAGAGGGGAATGGAGTGTAATGTAACGTAATGGAATAGAATGCAATGGAACAGAAAGGAATGGTGAAATGAAATGTGAGCTGAGATTCTGTGGCTGCACTACAGCCTGGGTGACAGAGTGATATCCTGTCGAAAGAAAGGAATGGAATGGAATAGAGTGGAATGGAAAGAATGGAACGGAATGGAATGGAGTGGAGAAGATTGCAGTGGATTGGAGTGGGATGGAGTGGAATGTAATGGGATGGAATGGAATGGAGTGTATTAGAGTTGAGTGAAGTGGAGTGGAAAGGAGTGGAAAGTAATGGAATGGAATGGAGAGAGTGGATAGGGGTGGGGTGGAGTGGAATGCAATGGCATGGAAAGCAATGGAATGCATAGGAATGCAATAGAATGGAATGCTATGGAATGGAATGGTGAAATGAAATGTGAGCTGGAATTGTGCCACTGCACTCCAGCCTGGGTGACAGAGGGAGTTCCTGTCGAAAGTAAGGTATGGAATGGAATGGAGTGGAATAGAATGGAATGGAATGGAAGTGAATGGAGTGGAATGGGTTGTAGTGCAGTAGAGTGGAGTGGATTGGAGTGCAGTATACTAGAGTGGATTGGAGTGGAATGGAATGGAGTAGAATGGAATGGAACGGAATATTGAAACGAAATATGAGCTGAGATTGTGCCACTGCATTGCAGCCTGGTTGATAGAGTGAGATCCTGTCGAAAGAAAGGAAAGGAATGGAATGGATTGTAATGGAATGTAACGGAGTGGAGTGGAGTGGAATGGTGTGGAGTGTAATGGAGTGGAATAGAAAGTGATGGAAAATAATGGAATGGAGTGGAGTGAAGTGGAGTAGAGTGGAGGGGAGGTGAGTGGAATGGAGGGAAATGGAACGGGATGGAATGGAATAAGTGGAGGTCTGTGGAATGCAGAGGAGTGTAATGGAGTGGAATGGAATGGAGTAGAGTGGAGTGGAGTGAAACTGAATGGAAAGGAATGGAATGGTGAAATGATATGTGAGCTAAGATTGTGACACTGCAGTCCATTCTGTGTGACAGAGTGAGATCCTGTCAAAAGAAAGGAATGGGATGATATGGAGTGGAATGGAACCGGATGGAATGGAATGGAGTGGACGGGAGAGAAGTGAAGTGGAGTGGAGTGGAGAGGAATGGAATGGAACGGGATGGAATGGAATGGAATGGAGTGGAGTGGAGTGGATTAGAGTGGAGTGGAATGGAGTAGAATAGAATGCAATGGACTGGAATGGAGTGAATTGGAGTAGAGTGGAATAGAAAGGAATGGAATGAAATGGAATGGAATGGTGAAATGGAATGAAATGGAATGGAATGGTGAAATGAAATGAATTGAGTTTGTGTCACTTCACTCCAGCCTGGAAGACAGAGTGAAATCCTGTCGAAATAACGGAATGTAATTGAATGGAGTGGAGTGTAATGGAAAGGAACATCATGGAGTGGACTGCAGTGGAATGGAATGGAATGCAATGGGATGGAATGGAATGGAGTGGAGTGGAGTAGATTCGAATGGAGCAGAATGGAGTAGAACAGGATGAGATGGGAAGGAATGGAATGTAATGGACTTGAATGGTGAAATGAAATGTGAGCTCAGATTTTGCCACTGCACTCCAGCCTGATGAAAGGGTGAGATCCTGTCGAAAGAAAGGAATGGAATGGAATGCAGTCAAATGGAACGGAATTGAATGGAATGGAATGGAATGGAATTGAGTGGAGTGGAGTGGAGTAGAGTGCAGTTGAGGGGAGTGGAATGGAATGGGATCAAATGGAATGGAATGGAGAGAAGTGGATTTGAGTGGAGTGAAAAGGAATGCAATGGAATGGAATGGAATGGAGTGGAATGTGGAATAGAATGGTGGAATGCAATGTGAGCTGAGATTGTTCCACTGCAATCCAGCCTGGGTGGCAGAGTGAGATCCTGTTGAAAGAAAGGAATGGAATGGAATGGAGTGGAATTTAATTTAATGGTATGAAATGGAAAGGAATGGAATGGAGTGGAACGGAGTGGACAGGAATGGAGTGGAGTGGAGGGTAATGGAGTGAAATGGAATGCAATGGAGTGGAGTGGGGTGGACTGGAATGGAGAGGAGTGGAGTGGAATGGAGTGAAATGGAATGGGATGCAATGGAATGGAATGTAGTGAAGTGGACACTAGTGGAGTGGAGTGGAATGGAGTTGAATGGAATGGAATGGAATGGAATGGATTACAGTGGAGTGGAGTGCAAAGGAATGGATTGGAATGGAAAGGAATAGAATGGTGAATTGAAATATGAGCTGAGATTGTGCCACTGAAATCCAACCTGGGTGACAGAGTGAGATCCTGTCAAAAGAATGGAATGGAATGGAATGCAATGGTGTGGAAAAGAATGGAATGGAATGGAGAGGAGTGGAGTGGAGTGGCGTGGAATAGAGTGGATTGGAGTGGCGTGGAATGGAGTGGCATGGAATGGGATGGAATGGAGTGGAATGGAGTGCAGAGGAGTGGAGAGAAGTGGAGTGGAGAGGAGTGTTATGGAGTGGAATGGAATTGGATGCAATGTCATGGAGTGGATTGTGGTGGAGTGGAGTCGAGTGGAATGGAGGACAATAGAATGATATGAAATGAAATGGAGTGGAGTGGAGTTGAAAGGAATGGAATGGAATTTAGTGGAATGGAATAGAATGGAATGGAATGGAATGGAATGGAATGGAATGGAATGGAATGGAATGGAAAGGAATAAAATAGAACAGAAAGGTGATATGTAATAGGAGCTGAGATTGTGCCCCTGCAATCCAGCCTGGGTGACAGAGTAAGAACCCGTCAAAGGAAAGAATGGAGTGGAGTGGAGTGGAGAGGAATGGAATTGAATGGACTGGATTGGAGTGGAGTGCTGTACAGTGGAATAGAGTGGAATGGAGTGTGATGGAATGTAATGGAATGGAGTGGAATGGAGCGAAGTGGAGTGGAGTGCAAAGGAGTGGAATGGAGGGGAATTTAATGTGATAGAATGGACTGCAGGGGGGTGGAGTGGTGTGGAGTGGAGCGTTGTTTAATAGAATCGTGTGGAGTGGAGTGGAATGGAACAGAATAAATGGAATGTAATGGAATGGAATGGTGAAAAGAAATGTGAGCTGAGATTGTGCTACTGCACACCAGCCTGGGTGACAGAGAGAGATTCTCCCAAAAGAAATGTATGTAATGGAATGGAGTGGAATTTAATAGAATGGAATGGAAAGAAATGGAATGGAATGGAGTGAAATGGAGTAGAATGGAATGAGATGCAATGGAATGGAGTGGAATTTAATAGAATGGAATGGAAAGAAATGGAATGGAATGGAGTGGAATGGAGTAGAATGGAATATGATGCAATGGAATGGAGTGGAGTGAAGTGGAGTCGAGTGGAGTGAAATCAGATGGATTGGAATGTACTGGAATGTCATGGAAAGGAATGGAAAGGAGGGGAGTGAAGGGAAGTGGAGTGGAGTGGAGTGGAATGGGGTGGAATGGAATGGAGAGGAGAGGAGTGGAGTGGAGTGGAATGGACTGGAATGGAATGGAATGGAAGGGAAAGGAATGGAATGGAGTGGATTGGAGTGGAATCAAGTAGACTGGAATGGAGTGGAATGGGACGGAGTGAAATTCAAAGGAAAGGAATGGAAAGGAATGTAATAGAAAGGTGTGGAGTAGAGTGGAATGGATTGTAACGGAATGCGAAGCAATGGAATGGAGTAGAGTGGAGTGGAGTCAAGTGGAGTGAAATCAGATGAAATGGAATGAAATGGAAACGAGTGGAATGGAGTGGAGTGAAGAAAAGTGGAGTTGAGTGGAGTGGAATGGAATGGGGTGGAATGGAATGGGATGGAATGGATTTGAGTTGAGTGGAATTAGAGTGGAGTGGAATGGAGTGGAATGGAATGGAATGGAAGGGAAAGGAATGGAATGGAGTGGAGTGGAGTGGAATCAAGTGGAGCGGAATGGAGTGGAATGGAATGCGATGGTATGGAATGGAGTGGAGTGGAGTAGAGTGGAGTGGAGTCGAGTGGAATGGAATGGAATGGATTGGAGTGGAGTGGAGAAGAGTGGAGTAGAATGGAGTGGAATGGAGTGGAGTGGAGTGGGGTAGAGTGGAATGGACTGCAGTAGAATAGAATAGAGTGGAGTGGGGTGGAGTGGAGTGGAATGCAATGGAGTGGAGTACAGTGGAGTGGAATGCATTGGAATAGAATGGGAAGGAATGGATTGGAATGGAATGGAGTTTAGAGGACTGGCGTGGAGTGGAATGGAGTGTAGTGGAGTGGAGTGGGTTAGAGGGGAGTGGATTAGAGTGGAATGGAATGGAGTGGAGTGTGGTGGAGTGGAGTTTAATGGAATGCATTGGAGTGCAGTGGAGTGCAGTGGAGTTGAATGGATAGGAACGGAATGGAATGAATGGATTGGAATGGAATGGAGTGGAGAGTAGTGGAGTGGAGTGGAATGAAGTGGAATGGAAAAGGACGGAATTTAATGGAATGGAGTGGAGAGGAGTGGTGTGAAGTGGAATGGAATCAGATGGTATCAAATGGAATAGAATGGAGGGGAATTTAATAGTGTGGTGTGGAGTGGCGTGGAGTGGAAAGCGGTGGAATGAGATGGGATGGAATGAAATGGAGTGGACTGAAGTAGAGTGGAATAGACTGGAATGGAGTGGAATTGAAGGGAATGGAATTGAGTGGAGTTTAGTGGGGTGGAGTGGAGTGGAGAGGAGACGAGTGGAGAGGAGTGGAGTGGAATGAAGTGGAATGGAATGGGATGGAATGGAGTGGAGTGGAATAGACTGGAGTGGAGTTGAGTGGAATGATGAGGAATGGACCGGAGTGGAGTGGAGTGGAATGGTGTGGAATAGAATGGGATGGAATGGAATGGATTGTAGTGGAGTGGAGTGGAATGCGGTGGAACGGAATGGGATGGAATGAAGTGGAGTGGAGTGGAGTGGAGTGGAGTGGAATCGAGTGGAATGGAATGAAATGGAATGGAATGGAATGGAAAGGAGTGGGGAAATGAAGTGTGAGCTGACCTTGTACGACTTCACTGCAGCTTGCGTGACAGGGTGAGATTCTGTCGAAAGAAAAGAATGGAATGGAAAGGTGTGTAATGTAATGAAATGGAATTGGATGGAATGGAATGGAATGGAGAAATGAAATGTGAGCTGAGATTGTACCACTGAACTACAACATGGGTGATAGAGAGAGATCCTGATAAAAGAAGGAATGGAATGGAATGGAGTGGAGTGCAATGTAATGGAAAGGAATGGAATGGATTGTTGTGCATTAGAGTGCAGTGGAATGGAGTTGAATAGAATGGGATGGAATGGAATGCGGTAGACTTGAGTGGAGTGGAGTGGAATCGAGCGGAATGGAATGAACTTGAGTGGAATTGGGTGGAGTGGACTGGAGAAGAGTGGAGTGGAGTGGGATGGAATGCAATGGAATGGAAAGGAATGGTGAAATGGTATGTGAGCAGAGATTGTGCGACTGTACTCCAGCCAGGGTGATAGAGTGAGATCCTGTCGAAAGAAAAGAATAGAATGGAAAAGAGTGGATTGGAATTGAATGAAATGGAGGAGAATGATGTGTAGTGGGGTGGAGTGGAGTGGAGAGGAGTGCAGTAGAGTGGAATGGAATGGAATGAACTGGAGTAGTTTAGAGTGGAATACAGTGGAATGGAGTGGAAAGTAATGTAATGTAATGGAATGGAGCAGAATGGAATGGTGAAATGAAATTTGAGTTAAGATTGTGCCGCTGCACTCCAACCAGGGTGCAGAGTGATATTCTGTTGAAAGAAAAGAATGGAATGGAATAGAGTGAAATGGAATATATGGAATAGAATGGAGTGGGGTGGAGTAGAGTGGAGTGGATTGCAGTGTGATGGAGTGGAATGGAATGGGATGAAATGGAATGGAGTGGATTAGAGTGAAGAGTAGTTGAGTGGATTGGAAAGGAGTGGAGAGGAATGGAATGGAGTGGAGTGGATGGGAGTGGAGTGGAATGTAATGGAATGCAATGCAATGGAATGCATAGGAATGCAATTTTATGGAATACAATGGAATGGAATGGTGAAATGAAATGTGAGCTGAGATTGTGCCACTACACTCCAGCCTGGGTGACGAGTGAGTTCCTGTCGAAAGTAAGGTATGGAATGGAATGGAGTGGAATGGAAAGGAGTGGAATGGAAGTGAATTGAGTGGAATGGATTGGAGTGGATTATAGTGGAGTGGAGTGGAATGGAATGGAATGGAATGGAAAGGAATATTGAAATGAAATGTGAGCTGAGATTGTGCCACTACACTCCAGCCTGGGTGACAGAGAGAGTTCCTGTCGAAAGTAAGGTATGGAATGGAATGGAGTGGAACGGAATGGAGTGGAATGGAAGTGAATTGAGTGGAAGGGATTGGAGTGGAGTATAGTGGAGTGGAGTGGAATGGAATGGAATGGAATGGAATGGAGTGGAGTGGAGGGGAGTGGAGTGGAGGGGAGTGGAGTGGAGTGGAGGGGAGTGGATGGAATGGTATGGAATGGAATGGAATGGAATGCAACGGAATGGAATTGTGAAATGAAATGTGAGCTGATATCGTGCCACTGTTCTCCAGCATGGGTCACTGAGTGATCTCCTGTCGAAAACAAGTAATGGAATGGAATGGAGTGGAATGGAATGGAATGGAATGGAATGGAATGCAATAGAGTGGAGAGGAGTGGAGTGGAGTTGACTGGAGTGGGGTGGAATGGAGTGCGATGGGATGGGATGGAATGGAATGGAATGGAGAGGAGTGGAGTGGAGTGGAATGGAGTGTATCAGAATGGGATGGAATTGGATGGAGTGGAGTGTAGTGGAGTGGTGTGGATTGGAGTGGAATAGAATGGGATGGAACAGTGAAAAGAAACGTGAGCTGATATTGTAACGCAGCACTCCTGCCTGGGTGACAGAGTGAGATTCGGTCAAAAAAAGGAATGGAATGGAATGGAATGGAATGATATGGAATAGAATAGAATGGAGTGGAGTGGAGTAGAGTGGATTGGAGCGGAGTGGAATGGAGTGCAATGTAATTGGATGGCATGGAATGGAACGTACTGGAGTGGAGGTGAGTGGAGTGCAGTGGAGTGGAGTGGAGTGGAATGGAAAGGGATGGAATGAAGTGGACTGGAGTTGAATGGAATGGAATGGAATGGAAACGAATGTATTGGATTGGAGTGGAGTGGAGTGGAGTGCAATGGAATGGAATGCAGTGTAATGGAATGGAATGCAGTGTAATGGAATGGAATGGAAGGGAATGGAGTGGAGTGGATTGGAGTGGGATTATATGGAATGGAATGCGATGGAATAGAATGGATTGGAATGGAAGGGAATGGAGTGGAATGCTGAAATGAAAATTGAGCTGATATTGTGACACTGCTCCCAAGCCTGGGCGATGGAGTGAGATCCTGTAGAAAGAAAGGAATGGAATGCATTTGAGGGGAATGGAATGGAATGGAATAGAGTGTACTGGATAGGAGTGGAGTGGAGTGGAATGGAGGAGGATGGGATAAAATGGAATAGTGAAATGAAATGTGTGCAGAGATTCTGCCACTTCACTCCTGCTGGGGTGACAGAGTGAGATCATGTCGATAGAAAGGAGTGGAATGGAATGGATTGGAATGGAATGGAATGGAATTGATTGGAGAGGAGTAGAGTGGAGTCGAGGGGAGTGGAGTGGAATGGAGTAGAAAGGAGTGGAATGGAATGGCAAGGAATGGAATGGAAAAGAGCAGAGTTGAGTGGATTGGAGTTTATTGGAATGGAGTGGAATGGAGGTAAATGGAACGGGATGGAATGGAGTGGAGTGGAGTGGAATGGAATGGAGAGGAATGGAATGGAATTGAATGGAATGGAGTCGAATGGAATGGAATGGAATGGAATGAAAAAATAGAATGGAATGGTGAAATGTAATATGAGGTGAGATTGTGCGACTGCAGTCTAATCTGGCTGACAGTGTGAAATCCCCTCGAAAGAAAGCAATGGAATGGAATGGAGTGGAATATTATGGAATGGAATGCAATTTAGTGGAGTGTAGTGGAGTGGGGTGGACTGGAGTGGAATGGAGTAGATTGGAAAGGAATGGGATGGAATGGAACGGATTGGAGTGAACTGGAGTGGGACGGAGTGGAACGGATTGGAGTGAACTGGAGTGGAATGGAATGGAAAGGAATGGAATGGGATGGAAGGCAATGGTGTGGAGTGGAGTGGAGTGGAATGGAGTGGAAAGGAAAGGAATGGAATGGACTGGAATGGAATGGAGTGGAATCGTGAAATGAAATGTGAACTGATATTGTGCCACTGCACTCCAGCCTGTATGATAGAGTGAGATCCTGTGGAAAGAAAGGTATGGCATGGAATGGAATGGGTTGGAGTGGAGTGGAGTGGAGTGGTGTGGAGTGGAATGGAGTGGACTGGAATGGAATTGAATGGAATGAAATGAAATGGAACGCAATGTAAAGGAATGGAATGAAATGCTATGCAATTGCATGGTGAAATGAAATGTGAGCTGAGACTGTGCCACTGCACTCCAGCCTGTGTGACACGGTGAGAACCTGCCAAAAGAAAGGAACGGATATGAATGGAGTGGGAAGGAATGGAAAGGAATGGAATGGAGTGGAGTGGAGTGGCGTGGAATGGTATGTGATGGAATGGAATGGAGTGGAGTGGAGTGTAATGGAATGGAATGGAATGGCACAGAATTGTCAAATGAAATTTGAGCTGAGATTGTGCCGCTGCACTCCAGTCTGTGTGACGGAGTGAGATCCCATCAAAAGAAGGAATTGAATGGAACGGAGTTGAATGGGATGGAATGGAATGGAGTGGAGTGGAGTGGAGTGGAGTAGAGTGGAAGGGAGTGGAATGTAATGTGATGAAATGCAACGGAATGGAGTTGAGTGGAGTGGAGTGGATAGGAGTGCAGTTTAATGGTGTGGAATGGAATGGGATGGAAATGAAAGGAGTAGAGTGGAGTAGAATGGAGTGGGGTGGAGTGGAGTGGAGTGCAATGGAGTGGAATGGAATGGGATGGAATGGGATGGAGTGGAGTGGAGAGGAGTGGAATGGAGTGGAGTGGAATGGAGTGGAATGGAATGGAGTGAAATGGAATGGAGTGGAGTGGATTGGAGTGGAGTGCAGTGGAGTGGAATGGAGTGGCATGGAATGGAATGGAATGGAATTGAAACGAGTGGAATGGAATGGAATGGAGCAGAATCCAACGGAATGGAATGGAGTGTAGTGGAGTGGAGTGCGGTGTAGGGGAATGGACTGGAAAGGAGTTTAATAGAATGGAATGGAACGGAATGGAATGGAGAGGAGTGAAGTGTAGAGGAGTGGACAGGAATGGAACAGGATGGGATGGGATGGAATTGAATGGAATGGATTGGATTGGAGTGGAATGGAATGAAATGGAATGGAATGGAAAGGAATTGAAAGGAGTGGAACGGCTTGGAATGGAATGGAATGGAATGGAATGGAATGCTAAAATGAAAAGCAAGCTGAGATTGTGCCACTGCACTCAAACCTGGATGACAGTGAGATCCTGTCGAAAGAAAGGAATGGAATGGAGCGGAGTGGAATGGAATGGAGTGGAGTGGAGTGGAGTGGAGTGGAATGGAATGGTGTGTATTGGAATGGAGTTGAATGAAATGGAATGGAATGGAATGGAGTGGAATGGAATAGAATGGAGTAGGATGGAGTGGATTGGAGTGGAATGGAATGGAATGGAATGGAAAGGAATGGAGTGGATTGCAGTGAAGTGGAGTGGAATTCAATGGAATGGAAGGGAATGGAATGGAAAGGAATTGAATGGCATGTAATGGAATGGAATGGTGAAATGAAATGTGAGCTGAGATTTTGCCACTGCACTCCAACATGGGTGACAGAGTGAGATCCTGTCGAAACAAAGGAATGAAACAGAATGGAGTGGAATGGAATCGAAGGAAATTTAATGGAGTGGAGTGGAGTAGAGTGGAGTGGAGTGGAGTGGAAGGGAGTGGAATGGAATGGGATGGAATAGAATAGTGGAGTGGAGTGGAGTTAAGTGTTGTGGAGTTGAGTGGATTGGAAGGGAATTGAAGGGAAAGGAATTAAATGGAAGGGAATGGAATGGTGTGAAGTGGACTGGAGTTTAATGGATTGGAATGGAATTGTATGGAGTGCAATGGAGTGGATTGGAGTGGAGTGGACTGGAATGGACTGGAATGGAATGGAAGGGAAGTTAGTATATTGGAGTGGAGTGGTGAGTCGTGGAGTGGAGTGGAGGGGAAAAGAGAGGAATGGAATGGGACGGAGTGGAATGGAGTGGAGTGGAATGGAGTGAAATGGAGAGGAATGGAATGGGATGGAATGAAATGGAGTTGAGTGGAGTGGAGAGGAGTGGAGTGAAATGGAATGGGATGGAAAAGAATGTAGTGGTGTGGAGTGGAGTGGAGTGAAATAGAATGGATTGGAATGGAATGGAGTGGAATGGAATCGTGAAATGAAATGTGAGCTGAGATTGTTCCACTGGACTCCAGCCTGAGTAAAGACTGACATGCTGTCGAAAGAAAGAAATGGATTGGAATGGAGTGGAATGGAATGGAATGGCATTAAGTGGAGTGGAGTGGAGTGGAGTGCAATGGAATGGAAAGCAGTGGAGTGGAGTGAAATGGAGTGGAATGGAGATTCAAAAAATGGAATGGAATCGAACGAAATGGAATGGATTGGAATGCAATGCAATGGAATGAAATGGAATGCAATGGAATGGAATGGAATTTTGAAATGAAACGTGAGCTGAGATGGTTCCACTGCACTCTAGCCTGGGTGACAGAATGAGATTCTGTCGAAAAAAGGATTGGAATGGAATGGAATGGAATGTAGTGGAGTGGAGTGGAGTGGGATGGAGTTGATTGGAATGAGATAGAGTGGAATGGAAAGGAGTGGGGTGTAGTGGAGAGGAGTGGAGAAGAGCTGAATGGATTGGACTGGAATAGGAGGGAATGGAGCAGCGTGGAGTGGAGTGGAATGGTGTGGAGATTAGTGGATTCAGTGTGGTGGAATGGAATGGAATGGAATGCAATGGAATGGAATGGAATGGAATGGAATTCAACGGAATGGAATGGTGAAATGAACGTGAGCTGTGATTGTGCCACTGCACTCCAGCCTGTGTGACAGCATGAGATCCTGTCAAAAGAAAGGAATGGAATGGAATGTTGTGGAATGGAATGGAATGGAATGGAATGGAGTGGAGTGGAGTGGAGTGGAGTTGAATGGAGTGGAATGGATTGGGATGTAATGGAATGGAATGGGTTGGATTGGAGTGGAGTAGAGAGGAGTGGAATGGAACTGAATGGAATAGAATGGAATGGAAAGGAATGCAATGCAATGCAATAGAATGAAATGCAACGGAATGGAATGGTATAATAATATGTGAACTGAGGATGGTCGGAAGCCAAGGTGGTCAAATAGGAACAGCTCCAGTCTACACCTCCCAGCATGAGCAACACAGAAGACCGATGATTTCTGCATTTCCATCTGAGGTACTAGGTTCACATCACTAGGGAGTGCCAGACAGTGGGCACATGTCAGTGGGTGGCTGCACCGTGCGTGAGCCGAAGGGCGAGGCAATGCCTCACTTGGGAAGCGCAAGGGGTCAGGGAGTTTGCATTACTAGTCAAAGAAAGGGGTGACAGACAGCACCTGGAAAATCGGGTCATTCCCACCTGAATACTGCGCTTTTCTGACGGGCTTAAAAAACGGCACAACAGGAGATTATATCCCGCACCTGGCTCAGAGGTCCTACCCACACGAAGTCTCACTGATTGCTAGTACAGCAGTCTGAGATCAAACTGCAATGCAGCGGCGAGCCTGGGGGAGGGGCTCCCGCCATTGCCTAGGCTTGCTTAGGAAAACAAAGCAGCCAGGAAGCTCGAACCGGGTGGAGCCCACCACAGCTCAAGGAGGCCTGCCTGCCTCTGTAAGATCCACCTCTGGGGGCAGGGCACGGACAAACAAAAAGACAGCAGTAACCTCTGCAGACTTAAATTTCCCTGTCTGACAACTTGGAAGAGAGCAGTGGTTCTCCTAGCATGCAGCTGGAGATCTGAGAACGGGCAGACTGCCTCGTCAAGTGGGTACCTGACCCCTGACCCCAGAGCAGCCTAACTGGGAGGCACCCCAGCAAGGGCAGACTGACACCTCACACGGCCTGGTACTCCAACAGACCTGCAGCTGAGGATCCTGTCTGTTAGAAGGAAAACTAACAAACAGAAAGGACAGTCACACCAAAAACTCATACGTACATCACCATCATCAAAGACCAAAAGTAGATAAAACCACAAAGATGGGGAAAAAACAGAGCAGAAAAACTGGAAACTCTAAAAAGCAGAGCCCCTCTCCTCCTCCAAAGGAACGCAGTTCCTCACCAGCAACGGAACACAGCTAGACGGAGAATGACTTTGACGAGCTGAGAGAAGAAGGCTTCAGACGATCAAATTACTCCGAGTGGAGTGGAGTGGCATGGAATCTAATTTAATCGAATGGAATGGAATGGAAAGGAATTCTGAAATGAAATGAGAGCTGATATTGTGCCACTGCACTGCAGCCTGTGTGACAGAGTGAGATCATTTCGAAAGAAAGGAATGAAATGCAATAGAGTGTATTGTAATGCAATGGAATGGAGTGGAGTGGAGTGGAGTAGAATGCAGTGGAATGGTACGGGATGTAATGGAATGGAATGGAGTGGAGTGGAGTGGAATGGAGTGAAAGGAATGGGATATAATGGAATGGAGTGGAGTGGAGTGGAGTGGAATGGAGTGGGGTGGAGTGGAGTGGAGTGGAATAGAATGGAATTTATTGGAGTGGAGTGGAAGGGAGTGGAATGGAATGGAATGAAATGAAATGGAATGGAATGGTGAAATGATAGGTGAGCTGAGATTGTGCCACTGCACTCCAGCCTGTGTGACAGTGCTAGATACTGTCAAAAGAAAGAAACTTAATGGAATGGAGTTGAATGGAATAGAATGGAATTGAATGGAGTGGATTGTAGTCAAGTGGAATGGAGTGGAGACTAGTGGAGGGGAATGCAGTGGAATGGAATCAGATGGAATGGAAAGGAGTGGACTGGAGTGGAGTGGAATGGAGTGGAAGGTAATGGGATGGAAAGGAATGGAGTGGAGTGGAGTGGAGTGGAGAAGAATGGAGTGGAATGGAATGGAATGGACTAGAGTGGAGGAGAGTGGGATGGAATGGAACGGAATGGAAGGGAGTAGAGTGGAGTGCAGTGGAGAGGAGTGGAGGGTAATGGAGTTGAATGGAGTGTAATGAAACAGAATCAAATGGAATGGACTGAAGTGGAGAGGAGTAGAGTGGAATGGAGTGGAGTGGAATGGCATGGAGTGGAATGGAATGGATTGGAGTAGATTGGAGTGGAGTAGAGTGGATTGGAATGGAATGGAATGGAATGCAATGGAATGGAATGGTGTAATGAAGTGTGAGCTGAGACTGTGACAGTGCACTCCAGCCTGGGTGATAGCATGAGATCCTGTCAATAAAATTAATGAAATCGATGGAGTTGAATGGAATGGATTTGGAATGGAATGGAGTGGAGTGGAGTGGAGTAGAGTGGAGAGGAGAATGACTTGACTGGAATTGGATGGAATGGAATGGAATGGAGTGGAGAAGAGCTGAATGGAGTGGAGAGGAGTGGAATGCAGTGGAATGGAATGGGATGGAATGGGATCGAGGGGAGTGGAGTACACTGGAGATGATTGGAGTGGAATGGAATGGAATAGAATGGAATGGAGTGGAGTGGAGTGTAAGGGAGTGGAATGGAATAGAATGCAATGGAGTGCAGTGCCGTGGAATAGAATCGAATTAAATGGAATGGAACGGAAAGAAATGGTGAAAGGAAATGTCAGCTCAGATTGTGCCACGGCCTTGGTGACACTAGCCTTGATGACACAGTGAGATACTGTCATAAGAAACGAATGGAATGGAGTGGAATGGAATTATATGGAATGGAATGGAGTGGAGTGGAGTGGAGGGGAGTGGAGTGGAGTGGAATGGAGTAGAATGGTATGGGATGGAAATGAATGGAATGAAGTGAACTGGTGTGGAGTGGAGTGAGTGGAATGGGGGTGGAATGGAATGGAATGGAATAGAGTGGGGTGGATGGAGACGAAAGGAATGGAAAGGAGTGGAATGAAGTGGAGAGGAGATGAGTGGAATGGAGTGGAATGGAGTGGAATGGAATGGAGTGGAATGGAGTGCAGAGGAGTGAAGTGGAGTGGAGTGGAATGGAATGGAAGGGAAAGGAACAGTGAAATGTAATGTGAGGTGAGACTGTGCCACTGTAATCCATCGTGGGTGACAGAGTGAGATCGTGTTGAAAGAAAGTAATGGAATGTAACGGAGTGGAAAGGAATGGAATGTACAGGAATGCAGTGGATTGCAGTAGAGTGCTGTCGAGTGGAGTGGAGTAGATTGGGGTGGAGTGGAGTGGAATGGAGTGGAATGGAATGGGATGAAATAGAATGTAATAGAGTGCAGTGGATTGGAGTGGAGTGGAGTGGAGTGGAGTGGAAAGGAATGGGACGGAATGGAATGGAGTGAAGCGGTGTGGAGTGGATTGGAGAGAAATTGAGTGGAATGGAATGGATTGGAATGCAATGTAGTAGAGTGGAGTGGAGTGCCATGGAGTGGAGTGTAATGGAGTGCAATGGTTTGGGATGGAATAGTATGGAATGGAGTGGAGTGGAGTCAAGTGTAGTGGAATGTAGTGGAAAGGAATGGGTGGAATGGGATGGAGTGGAGTGTAGTGGAGTATAGATGAGTGGTTTGGAATGCAGTTGATTGGAATAGAATGGAAAGGGTTGGAATGGGATGGAATGGAGTGGAGTGGATTGGAGTGGAATGGAGTGGAATGGAATTGAATGGGATGGAATGGAACGGAGTGGAGTGGAGTGGAGTGGAATGGAGTGGAATGGAATGGAGTGGAGAGGAGTGGAGTGGAGAGGAGTGCAATGGATAGGAATGGAATAGAATGAAATGGAATGGAATGGAATGGAAAGGAATGGAATGGAATTCAATGGAAAGAAAAGGTTAAATAAAATGTGAGCTGAGAATGTGCAACTGCACTCCAGCTTGGGTGAAAGAGTGAGATCCTGTCGAAAGAAAGGAATGGAATGCAATGGGGTGGAATACAATGGAATGGAATGGAATGCAGTGGAGTGAGGTAGAGTGGAGTGTAATGGAGCAGAGTTGAATGGAGTTGAATGCAATGGGATGTAATAGAATGGAATGGAGTGGAGAGGAGTGGAGTGGATTGGAGTGAAGTGGAGTGGATTGGAGTGAAGTCGAGTGGAGTGAGTGGAGTGAATGGAGTGGAATGGAATGGGATGGAATGGACGGATTGGGATGGAGTGGATTGGAGTGGAATGGATTGGAATGGAAGGAGTAGATTGGAGTGCAGTGGAGTGGAGTGGAGTGGAATGGAAAAGAATGCAATGGAATGGAATGGAGTGGAGTGGAGTGGAATTTTATGGAGTGGAATGGAATGGAGTGGAGTAGTTTGGAGTGAAGTGGAGTAGGTTGGAGTGGAGTGGAATGCAAAGGGATGGAATGGAATAGAGTGTAGTGGTGTGGAGTGGAGTGGACTGGAGTGGAGTGGAGTGGAATGGAATGGGATGGAATGGAATGAAGTTGAGAAGTAGGGAATGGAATGGAATGGAATGGAATGGAATGGAAAGAACTGGAAAGGAATGGAATGGAATGGAATTGTGAAATGAAATGTGACCTGAGATTGTGCCACTGCACTGCAGCCTGTGTGACAGTGAGATCCTGTCGAAAGAAAGTAAAGCAATGGAATGGAGTGGAATGGAAAAGAATGGAATTGAATGGAGTGGAGTGGAGTCGAGTGGAGTGGAGTAGAATGGGATGGAGTGGAGTGGAGTGAAATGGGATGGAATGGAATGGAATGCAATGCAATGGAATGGAATGGTGAGGTGAAATGTGACCCGAGGATGTGCCACTGCACTCCAGCCTGTGTGGCAGAGTGAGATCCTGTCGAAAGAAAGTAAAGGAATGGAATGGAGTGGAATGGAAAAGAATGGAATTGAATGGAGTGGAGTGGAGTCGAGTGGAGTAGAGTGGAGTGGGATGGAAGTGAATGGAATGGAATGGAGTGGAACGGGGTGTAACGGAATTGAAATGAATGGAATAGAATGCAATGGAATGGAATGGCGTGGAGTGGAGTGTACTGTATTGGAGTGGAGTGCAGTGAGGTGGAGTGGAATGTATTGGAATGGAAAGGGATGGAATGCAATGGAAAGGAGTGGAGTGGAGTGGAGTTTCGTGGAGTGGAGTTGAATGGAGCGGAAACGAATGGGTTGGAATTTAATGGAATGGATTGGAGTGGAGTGGAATTTTGTGGAATGGAATGGGATGGAGTGGAATGGCGTGGAGTGCAATGGCGTGGAGTAGAGTGGAGTGGAGTGGAATGGAGTGGAATGGATTGGAACCAAATGAAACGTAATGGAATGGAGTGGAGTGCAGTGGAGTAGGATGGAATGGAATGGAATGGAATGGTGAAAGGAAATGTGAATTGTGATTGTTTCACTGCACTCAATCCTGGGTGTCAGAGTGATATGGTGTCCAAATAAAGGAATGGAATATAATGGAATGGAATGGAATGTAGTGGAGTGGAGTTGAGTGGAGTGGAGTGCAGTAGAGTGGAATGGAGTGCAATGTAATGGCATGGAATGGGGGGGAATGGAATGAAATGGATTGGAATGGAGTGGTGAGGAGTGGAGTGGATTGGAGTGGAATGGAGTGGAGTGGAATGGAGTGGAATAGAATCGGATGGAGTAAAGTGGAGTAGAGTGCAGTTGAATGGAGTGGAGTACAGTTGAGGGGAGTGGAATGGAGTGGAGTGGAGTGGAATGGAGTCGAATGGAAAGGAACGGAATGTAATAGAATGGAATGGTGAAATGAAATGTGAGCTGAGGTTGTTCCACTGAATTGCATCCTGGGTGATAAAGTTAAATCCTCTGAAAAGAAAGGAATGGAATGGAATGGAGTGGAATGGAATGGAAAGGAATGGAGTGGAGAAGAATGGAGTGCAGTGGAATACAGTGGAATGGAATGGGATGGATTGGAATGCAATGGAGTGGATTGGAGTGTAGTGGAGTGCAATGGAGTGGAAAGGAAAGGGATGGAATGGAATTGAGTGGAGTGGAGTGGAAGGGACTGCAGAGTAAAGGAATGGCATGGAATGGGATGGAATGGCATGGACTGGACTGGTATGTAGAAGAGAGGAGTGGAATGGAATGGAATGGAATGGAATGAATGCAATGCAATGCAATGCAATGCAATGCAATGCAATGCAATGCAATGCAATGCAATGCAATGCAATGCAATGCAATTCAATGCAATGGAATGGAATGGTTTGCAACGGAATGGAATTGCAAAATAAAATGTGAGCTGAGATTGTGCCACTGCATTCCAGCCTGGGTGACAGAGTGAAATCCTGAGGAAAGAAAGGAAAGCAAAGGAATGGAATGGAATGGAATGGAAAGGAAAGGAAAGGAATGGAATGGAATGGAAAGGAAAGGAATGGAATGGAAAGGAATGGAATGGTAAGGAAAGGAATGGAATGGAATGGAATGGAATGGAAAGGAAAGGAATGGAATGGAAAGGAATGGAATGGAAAGGAAAGGAATGGAATGGAATGGAATGGAATGGAGTGGAGTGGAGTGGAGTGGAGTCGAGTGGAGTGGAACGGAACAGGATGGAATGGAATGGAATGGAGTGGAGTGGAGTGGTGTGGAATGCAGTGGAATGGAATAGGATTCAATGGGATCGAGTGGATTGGAGTGGAAAGGAATGCTGTGGAAGGTAATGTAATGGAATAGAGTGGAGTGGAGTGCTGCGGAGTTCAGTGGATTAGAATGGAGTGGAATGGAATGGAATGGAATGGAAAGTATTGGAATAGAATGGAATGCAATTGAAAGTATTGGAATGGAATGGTGAAATGAAATGTGAGCTAAGATTGTGCCACTGCACTCCCGCCAGGGTGAAAAGGTGAGATCCTGTCGAAAGAAAGGAATGGAATGGAATAGAGTGGAGTGGAGTGGAATGAAGTGTAATGGTATGGGATTGAGTGGAATGGAATGGAGTGAAGTGAAGTGGGGAGGAGTGGAGTGGGAAGTGATGGCATGGAGTGCAATGGATGCAGTGGATTGGAATGGATTTGGGTGGAATGAAGTGGAGTGGAGTGTAGTTTAGTAGAATGGAATGGAATGGAATGAAACAGAATGGAATGGAATAGAATGGTGAAATGAAATGTGAGCTGAGATTGTGCCACTGCACTCCAGCACGGGTGAGAGAATGAGATCCTGTCGAAAGAAAGGAATGGAATGGAGTGGCAAGGAATGGAAGGAAATAGAATGGAATGGAATGTCATGTACTGGAATGGAAAGGAAAAGAATGGAATGGAAAGGATTGGAGTGCAGGGGAGTGGAGTAGAGTGAATTGGAATGGAGTGGAATAGAAAGTTGCAGTATAGAATGGAATAGAGAGGAATGGGCAGGAGTAGAATTTAGTGGAGTAGAGTGGAGTGGAGTGGAGTGGAAAGGAATGCCGTGGAATGGAGTGGAATGGAATGGGGTGGAAAGGAATGCAGTTTAATGTAGTGGACTGGAGTGTAGAACAGTGGTGTGAAATGCAGTGGATTGGAGTGGAATGGAATAGAATGGAATGGGATGGAGTGGAGTGGAATACGGTATGGAATGGATTAGACTGGAGTGGACAGGAGTAGAGTGGAGGGGAGTGAAGTGGAATGGAATGGAATGGAATGGTGAAGTGAAATGTGAGGTGAGATTGTGCCACTGCACTCCATCCTGGGTGACAGAGTGAGATCCTGTAGAAAGAAAGTAAAGCAATGGAATGGAGTGGAGTGGAAAAGAATGGAATTGAATAGAGTGGAGAGGAGTCAAGGGGAGTGGAGTGGAGTGGGATGGAATGCAATGAAAGGGAATGGCGTGGAGTGAAGTGGACTGGAGTCGAGTGAAGTGGATTGGAGTAGAATGGATGGGAATGGAAAGGGATAGAATGGAATGAAATGGAAAGGAGAGGAGTGGAGTGGAGTTTAGTGGATTGGAGTGGAATGTAGTTGAATGGAATGGCATGGAATTTAATGGAATGTATTGGAGTGGAGTGGAATGGAATGGGATGGAGTAGAATGGCGTGGAGTAGAGAGGCGTGGAGTGGAGTAGAATAGATTGGAATGAAAACGAATGGACTAGAGTGGAGTGGAGTGGATTGGAACTGAATGGAATGGAATTGAATGGAATGGAATGGAATGGTGAAATGAAATGTGAGCTGAGATTGTGCCACGGCACTCCAGCCTGTGTGACAGAGTGGGATCCTGTCGAAAGAAGGGACGGAAAGGAATGGAGTGGGAAGGATCAAATGAAATAAAATGGAGTGGAAAGGAATGGAATGGAATGGAAGAGAGTGGAATGGAGTGGAGTGGAATGGAATGGAGAGGAATGGAGTGGAATGGAATGGGATGGAATGGAATGGAATTGAGTGGAATGGAGAGGAGTGGAATGGAGAGTAGTGGAATGGAGAGGATTGGAGTGGAGAGGAGTGGAGTGGAGTCGAGTGGAATGGAATGGAGTGGAATGGAATGTAATGGAATTTGATGCAAATGGAATGCAAAGGAGTGGAGTGGAGTTGAATGGAATGGAGTGTAATGGAATGGAATGGAATGGAGTGAAATGGAATGGGATATAATGGAAGAGAATGGAGTGGAGTGGAGTGGAAAGGAATGGGTTTGAATGGGATGGATTGGAGTGGAGTGGAATGGAGTGGAGTGGAAACGAGTGGAATGGAATGGATCGGAAAGGAACTGAATGGAGTAGAGTGGAGTGGAGTAGAGTGGAGTGGAATGGAATGGAGTGGAACGCAATGCAATGGAATGGAGTGGATTGGAGTGGAGTGGAGTGGAGTGGAATGAAACGGAATGGAATGGAATCGAATGGAATGGTATGGAATAGTGAAATGAAATGTGAGTTGAGATTGTGCCACTGTACTCCAGCCTGGGGGACAGAGTGGGATCCTGTTGAAAGAAAGGAATGGATTGGAATGGAGTGAAAGGGGATCGGATGGTATGGAATGGAATGGAGTTGAGTGGATAGGAGTATATTGCAGTGAGGTGGAATGCAAAGGAATGGAATGGAATGGATTGGAGTGGAGTGCAGTGGAGTGGAATGGCGGGGAATGGAATGGGATTGAAAGCAATGGAATGGAGTGGGGTGGATTGGAGAGCAGTGGATTAGAAGGGGATGGGATGGAATGGAATGGAATGGACTGCAGTGGGGTGTGGTGCAATGGAGTAGAGTGGAATGAAGTGGAGTGGAACACCGTGGAATGGAATGGAATGCAATGCAATGGTGAAATGAAATGTGAGCTGACATTGTGCCACTACACTCCAGCCTGGGTAACAGAGTGAGATCCTGTCGAAAGAAAAGAATGGATTGGAACAGAGTGGAATGGAATGGAATGGAATTGTATGGAATGGAATGGAGTGCAGTGGAGTACAGTGGAATGGAGTGGTATGGAATGGAATGGAATGGAAAGGAATGGAGTGGAGTGGAGTGCAGTGAAGTGGAGAGAAGTGGAGTGGAGTAGAAGGAGTGGAATGGAGTGGCATGGAGTGGAATGGAATGGAGAAGAGTGGCATTGAGTGGAGTGGAGTGGAATGGAATGGAATGGAATGGAATGCAATGCAATGAAATGGAATGAATGGAATGGAATGCAAACGTATTGTATTGTGAACTGAAACGTGAGCTGAGATGTTGCCACTGCACTGTAGCCATGTTGACAGCGTGAGATTCTTTGAAAGATAGCAACGGAATGGAATGGAGTGGAATGGAACGGAATTGAATGGAATGGAATGGATTGGAGGGGAGTGGAGTGGATTGGAATGGATTGGAGGGGAGTGGAGTGGATTGGAATGGATTGGTGTGGAATTGAAACGGATTTAATGTAATGTAATGGAGTGGAGTTCAGTGGAGTGTATTGGAGTGGAATGCAGTAAAATGGAATGGGAAGGAATGGGATCGAGTGCAGTGGAATGGAGTGGAGTGGAGTGGAATGGTATGGAATGGAGTGGAGTGGAATGGTATGGAATGGAATGGAATGGAGTGGAGTGGATTGGAGTGGAGTGGATTGGAGTGGAGTGGAATGGAGAGAAATGGAATGGAATGGAATGGAATGGAATCGCATGGTGAAATGCAATGTGAGCTGAGATTGTGTCACTGAACTCCAGCCTGGGTGACAGAGTGGGATCATTTCGAAAGAAAGGAATGGACTGGAATGGAGTGGAATGCAATGGGATAGAACGGAATGGAATGGAGCGGAGTGGAGTGAAATCTATTTGAGTGGAGTGGAATAGACTGGAATGGAATGGAGTGGAATCGAATGGAATTGAGTGGAGTGGAGTGCATTGGAGTGGAGAGAAGTGGAGTGGAGTGGAATGGAAGGGAGTGGAATGGAATGGCATGGAGTGGAATGGAATGGACAGAAGTGGCATTGAGTGGAGTGGAATGGAATGGAATGAAATGGAATGGAATGAAATTGAATTCAATGAAATGCAATGAATGGAATGGAATGCAAACGCATGGTATTGTGAAATGAAATGTGAGCTGAGATGGTGCCACTGAACTCCAGCTATGTTTACAGCATGAGATCCTTTGAAAGAAAGGAATGGAATGTAATGGAGTGGAATGGAATGGAATTGAATGCAATGGAATGGATTGGAGTGGAGTGGAGTGGACTGGAATGGAAAGGAGTGGAATGGGAAGGAATTTAATGTAATGTAATGGAGTGCAGTTTAGTGGAGTGGACTGGAGTGGAATGCAGTGGAATGGAACAGGACGGAATGGGATCAAGTGCAGTGGAATAGAGTGGAGTGAAGTGGAGTGGAGTGGAGTGGAATGGAATGGAATGAAATGGAGTCGAGCGTAGTGGAGTTTAGTGGAGTGGATTTGACAGGAATGCAGTGGAATGGAATGGGACGGAATGCGATCAAGTGCAGTGGAATGGAGTGGAGTGAGATTGAGTGGAGTAGAATGGAATGGAATGGAATTGAATGGAGTGGAGTGGAGTGGCGTGGAGAGGAGTTGAACGGAGAGGAATGGAATGGAACTGAATGGAATTTAATGGAGTGGAGTGGGTGGAGTGGAGTGGAGTGGAATGGAATGGAATGGAATGGAACGGTGAAATGAAATATGAGCTGACATTGTGCCACTGCACTCCAGCCTGGGTGACAGAGTGAGATGATGTCAAAAGAGAGGAATGGAATAGAATGCAATGGAATGGAGTGGAATCGAGTGGAGTTGAGTGGAGTGGGGTATAGTTGAGTGGAAAGGAATTGCATAGAATGGAATGGAATGGAGTTGGTTGGAGTAGAATGGAGTTCAGTGGAGTGCAGTGCAATGGAATGCAGTGGAATGGAGTAGAATGGAATAGGACGGAATGGAATGGAATGGAGTGGAGTGGAGTGGAGTGGAATGGAATGGGATGGAAAGGAATGGAGTTTAGTGAAGTGTAGTGGATTGGAATGGAGTGGAATCGAGTGAAGTGGAATGAAGTAGACTGCAGTGGAATGGAGTGGAGTGGAAAGTGATGGGATGGAATGGGGTGGAGCAGAGTGGAGTGGAGTGTAGTGGAATGGAATGGAATAGAATGGAGTGGAATTGAACTGAATGGAGTAGAGTCGAGTGGAGTGTAGTGAAATGGAATGGAATGGAATGGAATGGACTGGTGACATGAGATGTGAGCTGAGATTGTGCCAATGCACATCAGCCTGGGTGATGAAGTGAGATCCTGTCAAAAGAAAGGAATGGAATGAAATGGAGTGTAATGTAATGTAATGTAATGTAATGTAATGTAATGTAATATAATGTAATGTAATGTAATGGAGTGGAATGGAGGGGAGTGGAGTGGAAAGGAGTGGCGTGGAGTGCAGTGGAGTGGAACAGGGAAGAATGGGATGGGTTGGAATGGAATGGAATGTAATGGAGTGGAGTGGATTGGAGTGGGATGGAGTGGAGTGGAGTGGAGTGGAGTGGGGTGGAGTGGAGTGCAATGAAAAGGAATGGAATGGAAAGGAATTTAATGGAATGGAATGATGAAATGTAATGTTTTCTGAGACTGTGCCACTGCACTCCATCCTGTGTGACAAAGTGAGACCCTGTTGAAAATAATGAGTGGACTGGAGTGGAATGGAATTGAATGGAATGCAGTAGAGTGGAGTGGAGTGCAGTGGAGTGGAGTGGAGTGGAAAGGAGTTCATTGGAATGGGATGGAAAGCAATGGAATGGAGTGGAATGAAGTGGAATGGAGTGGAATGGAATGGGATTTAGTGTGATCAAGTGGAGTGGAGAGGAATGGAGTGGAATGGAGTGGAATGGAATGTAGTGGAATGGAATGGAAAGAAATGGAATGGAATGGTGTGGAATGGAGTGTAGTGGAATGGAGTGTAATGGAATGGAATGGAATGGAATGGAGTGGAATGGAGTAGAGTGCAGTGGACTGGAATGGAGTGGAGTGCAGTGGAATGTAGCGGAATGGAATGGGGTGGAATGGCATGGAGTGGAGGGGGTTGGAGTGGAGTGCAGTGGAGTGGAAAGGAGTGGAAAGGATTGCATTGGAATGGAGTAGAATGGAATTGAATGAAATGTAATGCAATGCAATTGAATGAAATGGAATGGTGAAATGACATGTGAGCTGAGATTTTTCCCCTACCCTCCAGCCTGAGTGACAGAGTTTGATACCGTCGAAAGAAAGTGATGGAATGGAATGCAGCAGAATGGAATGGAATGGAATATAATGGAGTGGAGTGGAGTGGAGTGGGATGGAGTGGAGAGGATTGGAGTGGAGTGGAATGAATACGAATGGAATGCGATGGAATGGAAAGTAATGGAGTGGGGTGGAGTGGAGAAGAGTGGCGTGGAGTGGAATAGAGTGGATAGTAATAGGATGGAATGGAGAGGAGTGTGGTGGATTGGAGTGGATTACAGTGAAATGGAATGTAATGGAACGGAATGGTATGGAATGAAGTGGAGTAGAGTACAGTGAAGTTGAATGGAGTGGACTGGAATGCAATGCAATGGAATGGAATGGAATGGAATGGAATGGTGAAAGGAAATGTGAGCTGAGATTCTGCCGCTGCACTCCAGCCTGGGTGTCAGAGTGATATCCTGTTGAAAGAATGGAAAGCAATGGAATTGAGTGGAGTGGAGTGGAATGGAGTGGAGTAGAATGGCATGGGGTGGAATAGAAAGTAGTGGAGAGGAGTGGAGTGGAGTGCAGTGGAATTGAATGGAATTGAATGCAATAAAATGAAATGCACTGGAATGGAATGGAATGGAATAAAATGGAATGGAATGGTTAAATGAAATGTGAGCTGAGAGCGTGCCACTGCACTCCAGCCTGGCTGACAGAGTGAGGACATGTCGAAAGAAAGGAATGGAATGGAATGGAGTGGAAGGGAATGGAATGGAATTGAAAGGAGTGGAATGGATTGGAGTGGAGTGGAATGGAGTGTCATGGAATGACATGCAGTAGAATGGAATGGAGTGGAGTGAAGTTGAACAGAGTGGAGTGGAATGGAATTTAGTGGAGTGCAATGGCATAGAATGGAATGGAATGGAGTGCAACGGAATGGAAGGGTAAAATGATATGTGACCTGAGATTGTGCCACTGCACTCCAGCCTGGGTGACACAGTGAGATCCTGACGAAAGAAAGGAGGAAATGGAATGGAGTGGAATGGAATGGAATGGAATGGACAGGAGTGGAATGGAGTCGGATGGAATGGAATGGAATGGAATGGAGTGGCGTGGAGTGGAGTGGAGAGGAGTGGAGTGGAATGGAATGGGATTTAATGTGATCGAGTGGAGAGGAGTGGAGTGGAGTGGAATGGAATGGGATTTAATGTGATCGAGTGGAGAGGAGTGGAGTGGAGTGGAATGGAGTAGAATGGAATGGCATGCAATGGAGAGGAGTGGAGTAGAGCATAGTGGAGTGGAGTGGAGTGGAATGGAGTGTAATGGAATGGAATGGAATGGAATGGAGTGGAGTGGAGTGGACTGGAGTGGAGTGGAGTGAAGTGGAATGGAGTGGAATGGAATGGGCAAGAATGGCATGGGGTAGAGTGGGGTGGAGTTGGGTAGAGTGAAGTGGAATGGAGTGGAAATTATTGGAATGGAATGGAATGGCCTGGAATGGAATGGAAAGGAATTGAGAGGAATAGAATGGAATGCAATTGAATGGTGAAATGACATGTGAGGTGAGATTGTGCCACTGCACTCCAGACTGGGTGACAGAGGGAGATCCTGTCGAAAGAAAGTGATGGAATAAAATATAGAGGAATGGAATGGAATGGAATGGAATGGATTGTAGCGGCGTGGAGTGGAGAGGTTTGGAGTGGAATGGAGTGGAGAGGAGTGGAATGGATTGGAATGGAATGGAATGGAATGGAGTGGGGTGGAGTGGAATGGAGTGGAGTGGAGTGGAATGGAGTGAATTGGAATAGGATGGAATGGAGTGGAGTGGAGGGGAGTGCAGCGCAGTGAATTGGAATGGAATGGAAGATAATTTATATGATGTGTCGTAGAGTGCAGTGGGGTGGAGTGGAGTAGACTGCAATGGAATGGAATGCAATTGAATGGAATGGAATGGAAGAGTGAAATGAAACATGAGTGGAGATTGCGCCACTGCAATCCATCCTGGGTGACAGAGTGATATCCCGTCAAAAGAAAGGAATGGAATAGAAAGGAGTGGAATGGAAATGGAGTGGAGTGGAGTGGAATGTAGTGGAAAGGAATGGGATGTAATGGGTTGAATTGGAGTAGAGTGGAATGGAGAGGAGTGGAAATGATTGGAATGGAATGGAGTGGAAAGAACTGAATGGAGTGGAGTGGAGTAGAGTGGCGTGGAATGGAGTGGAACAGAATGGAATAGAATGGAATGGAATGGAATGAAACGGAATGGAATGGAGTGGAGTGGAATTGAGTGGAGTGGAATGGAGTGGAATGGATGGAAGGGAATGGAGTCGAATGTAATGACATGGAATGGAATGGAATGGTGAAACGAAATGTGAGCTGAGATTGTACAACAGAACTCCAGGCTGAGTGAGAGGGTGGAGTGGAATGGAATGGAATGGAATGGTATGGGGTGGAATGGAGTGCGGTGGAGTGAAGTGGAGTGGAATGGAGGGGAATGGAATGGGATTGAATGGAACAGAATGGAGTGGATTGGAGTGGAGAGAAGTGGAGTGGAATGGGATGGGAAAGAATGGAAAGGAGTGGACTGCAGTGGAGTGTGGTGGAATGGATTTGAATGGAATGGAGTAGAAGCGAAGGGCATGCAGTGGAATGGAAAGGAGTGGAGTCGAGTGGAGAGGACTGGAGTGGAAATGAGTGGAATCGAATGGGATGGAAAGGAAGGGAATGGAGTGGAGAGGAATGGAATGGAATTGAATGGAAGGGAATTCAATGGTGAAGTGGAATGTCAGCTGGATTGTGCCACTGCACTCCAGCCTGGGTAACAGAGAGAGATAATGCCGAAAGAAAGGAATGGAATGGAAAGGAAATGAATGGAATGGAATGGAGTGCAGTGGAGAAGAGTGGAATGAAGTGGAATGGAATGGAATGGAATAGAATGGAACGGAATGGAATGGAGTGGACTGCAGTGCAGGGGAGTGGAGAGAAGTGGAGTTAAAGGGAGTGGAATGGAATGGCATGGAGTGGAATGGAATGGCATGGAGGGGAATGGAATGGAATGGAAAAATGAAATATGAGCGGAGATTGTGCCAGCCTGGGTGACAGAGTGAGATGATGTTGAAAGAGAGGGATGGAATGGAATGGAGAGGAATGGAATGCAATGGAATGGAATCGAGTGGAGTGGAGTGGAGTGGGGTGAAGTGGAGTGGCATGGAATTGCATAGAGTGGAATGCAAAGGAGTGGTGTGGAGTGGAGTGGAGTGCAATGGAATGCAGTGGAATGGAGTGGAATGAAATAAGATGGAATGGAATGGAATGGAGTGGAGTGGATTGGATTTCAGTGAACTGGAATGGATTGGAATGGAATTCAATGAAGTGGAGTAGAATGCAGTGGAGTGGATTTGTGTGGAGTGGAATGGAATGGAATGGAATGGAATTGAAGGGTGAAATGAAATGTGAGTGGAGATTGTACCACTGCATTCCAGCATGGGTGCAGAAGTGGAATAGAATGGAATGGAATGGAGTGGAGTGGTTTGGAAAGCAGTGGGTAGGAATGGCATGGAGTGGAATGGAATGGAGTGGAGTGGAATGGCGTGAAATGGAATGGAATGGAATTGAACAAAATGCAGTGGAGTGTAATGGAGTGTAGTGGAATGGGATGAAATGGGATGGAATGGGATAAAGTGGAGTGGAGTGGAGTGGAGTGGACTGGAGAGGAATGGAGTGGAATGGAATGGAATGAAATGGAATGGAATGGAATGAAATGGAATAGAATGGAATGGAATGGAATGGAGTGGAGTGGAGTAGAGTGGAGTCGAGTGGAATGGAGTGGAATGGAAAGGAATGGAATGGAGTAGAGTGGAGAGGAGTGAAATGGAATGGAATGGACTGGAATGCAATATAATTGAATGAAATGGAAAGGTGAAATGAAATGTGAGCTGAGATTGTGCCACTGCACTCCAGCCTGGGTAACAGGGCGAGATCCTGTCGAAAAAAAGGAGTGGAATGGAATGGAGTGTAATGGAATGTAATGGAATGGAAAGTAACAGAATTTAGTGGAGTGGAGAGGAGTGGAGTGGAGAGGAGTGATGTGGAGTGGAGTGGAGTGGAGTGGATTGGAGTGGAATGGAATATTATGGAATGGAATGGAATGGAATGGAAAGGTGAAATGTATTGTGAGCTGAGATTGTGCCACTGCACTCTAGCCTGGGTGACCCAGTGAGATCCTGTCGAAAGAAAGGAATGTAATGGAGAGGAGTCGAGTGGATTGGAGTGGTTTGGAATGGCATGGAGTGGAATGGGAAGGAATCGAATGGAGTGGAGTGGAGTGGAGTGGAATGGAATGGGATAGATTGGAATGGAATGGAGTGGAGTGGAGTAGTGCGGAGTGAAGAAGTGAAGTGAAGTGTAGTGGAGTGGAGTGGAATGGTATGGATTGGAATGGAATAGAGTGGAGTGGAGTGGAATGGAGTGTATTGGAGGGGATTGTCGTGTAGTGTAGTATAATGTAGGGGAGTGGAGTTGAGGTGAATGGAATGGAAAGTAATGGGAGAGATTTGAAAGTATTGGAGTAAAGTAGAGTGGATTGGAGATGAGTGGAGTGGAATGGGATGGGATGAAATGGAGTGGAGTGGAACTGGGTGGAGTGGAAAGGAGTGGAATTGAATGCGGTGGAATGGGATGGGTGGGAGTGTATTGGAGTGGAATGGAGTGGAATGGAGAGGAATGGAATGGAACAGAATGGAATGGAGTGGAATGGAGTGGAATGGAGTAGAGTGGGGATCAGTGGAATGGAGTCGAATAGAGACGAAGTGAGTGGAAAGGAATGGAAAGGAAAGGAATGCAATGGAATGGAGTTGAATGGATTGGAATGGAATGCAAAACAATGGAATGGAATGCCTTGAAATGGAATGGAATGGATTAGAATTGAATGCAATGAGATGGTGAAATGAAATGTGAGCTGAGATTGTGCCACTGCATTCCAGCCGGGGTGACAGAGAGAGATACTGTCGAAAGAAAGGGATGTAATGGATTGGAGTGGAATGGAATGGAATGGAATTGAATGGAGTGGAGTGGAGTTGAGTGGAAAAGAGTGGAGTGGAGTGGAGTGGATTGGAAGAGAGTGGAGTGGAATGGAGTGGAATGGGATGGAGTGCAGTGCAGTGGAATGGAGTGTAGTGGATTTGAACGGGGTGGGGTGGAATGGAATGGAATGGAAGGGAATGAAGAGGAATGGAACGAAGTGAAATGGAGTGCAGTGGACTGCTGTGGAGTGGAGTGGAGTGCATTGGAGTGTAAAGGAATGGAATGGAATGGAATGGAATGAAGTGGAGTGGTGTGGATTGGAGTGGAATGGAGTGGGTTGGAATGGAATGGGATCGAGTGGAACGGAGTGGAGTGGAGCAGAGAGGACTCGAAAGGAATGGAATGGAATAGAATGGAGTGGAGTGGGGTGGAGTGTAGTTGATTGGAGTGGAATGGAATGGAAAGGAATGGAATGGAATGGAATGGTATGGAATGCAATGAAATGGAATGCAATGTAATGAAATTGTATGGAATGGTGAAATGAAAGTTGAACTGAGATTGTGCCACTGCCCTCCATCCTGGGTGTTAAAGTGAGAACCAGTCAAAAGAAAGGAATGGAATTGAATGGAGGTGAATGTTAGGAACGGAATGGAGTGGAGTGGTGTGGGGTGAAGTGGAATCGAATGGAATGGAGTAGGATGGTGTCGAGTAGAGTGGAATGGAGTGGAGTGGAATGGCGTAGAATGCAAAGACATGGAACTGAATGGAGTGGTGGGGAGTGGAGTGGAGTTTAATGGATTGGAGTGGAGTGGAGTGGAATGGAATGGAATGTAATGCAACAGAATGTTGAAATGAAATGTAAACTGAGATTCTTCCACTACACTCCAGCCTGGGTGACAGGGTAAGATCCTGTCGAAAGAAAAGAACGGAATGGAAGAGAGTGGAGTGGAGTGGAGTAGAGTGGTGTGGAGTAGAATGGAATGGAAAGGGATGGAATCCAATGGAATGGAGTGGAGTGAAGTGCAGTGGAATGGAATGAGATGGATTGGAATGGAATGGAGTGGAGTGGATTGCAGTGGAGTGGAATGGAATGCAGTGGATTGGAGTGGAGTGCAGTGTAGTGGAACGCAGTGGTATGGAAAGAGTGAATAGAAAATATTGGTGTGAAGTAGAAAGGAGTGGAGTGGAGAGGAGTGGAGTTAAATGGAATGGGATGGAATGGAGTGGAGTAGAGTGGAGTTGAGTGGAGTAGATGGAATGGGGTGGAAAGGATTGGGGTTCAATGGGATGGAGTGGAGTGGAGTGGAATGGAGTGGAATGGAGAGGAATGGAATGGAATAGAATGGAATGGAGTGGAATGGAGTGGAGTGGAGTGCAGTGGAGTGGAGTGGAATGGAGTGGAATGGAGTGGAATGGAGGGGAACGGATGGAACGCCATGGAATGCAACGGAATGGAAGGGAATGGAATGGAATGAAATGGAATTGAATTAAATGGAATGTAATGCAATGAAATGGTGAAATGAAATGTGAGCTGAGATTATGACAGTGGATTCCAAACGGAGTGATAGAGTGATATAATGTTGAAAGAAAGAATCAAATGGATTGGAGTGTAATGTAATGTAATGTAATGTAATGTAATGTAATGTAATGTAATGTAATAACATAATGGAGTGGAATGGAGTGGAGTGTAATGGAATGGGATGGAAGGGAATAGAATGGAATGGAGTGGAGAGGAGTGGAAGGGACAGGATTGAAGTGGAGAGGATTGGAATGGAAGGGACTGGAATGGAATGGAATGTGATGGAGTGGAGTGGAGTGGATTGGAGCAGAGTGGAGTGGATTGGAATGGAGTAAGTTGGAAAGGAATGGAATGGAATGGAATGGAGTGGAGTGGAGTGGAGTGGAGTGAAGTGGAGTGAAGTGGAGTGTAATGGAGTGTAATGGAATGGAAATTAACGGAAAGGAGTGTAGTTTAATGGAATGGAGTGGAGTGGAGTGGAAGGAATGGAATGGAAAGGAATGCACTGGAATGGAATGCAATGGAATGGAATGGTGAAATGAAATGTGAGCTGAGAGTGTGCCACTGCACTCCAGCCTTGGTGACACAGTGACATCCTGTCAAAAGAAAGGAATGGAATGGAATGGAGTTGAATGTAGTGGAATAGAAGGGAAAGGAGGGGAGTGGAGTGAAGTGGAGAGGAATGGAATGGCGTGGAGTAGAATGGAATGGAGTGGAGTGGAGTGGAGTGGAGTGCAATTGAAAGGAATAGAATGGAATGGAATGGAATGCAACGGAATGGAAATGTGAAAGGAAATGTGAGCTGACATTTTGCCACTGCACTCCTGCCTGGGGGACAGCGAGAGATGCTTTCAAAAGAAAGGAAAGTAATGGAATGGAGTGGAATGGAATGGAATGGAATGGATTGGAGAGGAGTGGAATGGAGTGGAGTGGAATGGAGTGGAAAGTAATGTGAAGGAATGGAATATAACGGAGTGGAATGTTGTGGAGTGGAGTGGAATAGAGTGGAATGGAATGGGATGGAATGGGATCGAGAGGAGTGGAGTGGAGTGGATTGGATTGCAATGAAGTGGAATGTAATTGAACAAATGGAGTGCACTGGAGTGGGGTGGAATGGAACGGATTTAAATGAAATGGAATGGTGAAATGAAATGTGAACAGAGATGGTGCCACTTTACTCCAGCCAGCGTGACAGAGGGAGATCCTGTCGAAAGAAAGCAATGGAAAGGAATCGAGTGGAATTGAATTGAATGGAATAGAAAGGAGTGGAGGGGAGAGGAGTGGAGTGGAGTGCAGTGGAGAGAAATGGAGTTGAATGGGATGTGACTGAATGGAATGAAATGGGGAGGAGTGGAGTGCAGAAAGTGGGGTGGAATGGAGTGGAGTGGAGAGGAGTGGAATGGAGTGGAGTGGATTAGGATGGAGTGGAATGGAGTGGCAAGGAGAGGAATGGAATGGAGTAGAGTGGAATGCAGTGGAGTGGAGTGGAGTGGAGTGGAATGGAGTGGAATGGTTTGGGATGGAATGGAATGGAGTGGAGTGTAGCTGGTGGAGTGGAATGGAGTGCAATGGAGAGGAGTGGAGTGCAGTGTAGTGTAGTGTAGTGGAATGCAATGGAATGGAATGGAACGGAGAGGAATGGAATGGAATGGGTAAATGATATGTGAGCAGAAATTGCGCCACAGAACTCCAGCCTGGGTGACAGAGTTAGGTCTTGTTGAAAGAAAGGAATGGAATGCATTGGAGTGGAAAGGAATGGAATGGGATGGAATAGAGTGGAGTGGAGTGCCTTGGAATGGAGTGGAGTGGAAGGGAGTGGATTGGAGTGGAGTGGAATGGAATGGGATGGAAGGGATAGCGATGGAGTGGAGTGGAGAGGAGTGGAGTGGACTGGAGTGGAGTGGAGTGGAGTGGAATGGAGTGAAGTGGAATGGAATGGGATGGAGTGGAGTGCAGTGGAGTGGAGTGCAGTGGAATGGAGTGGGATGGAATGGAATAGAATGGAGTGGATTGGAGTGCATTGGAGTGGAGTGGAGAGGAGATGAGTGCTTTGGAGTGCAAAGGAAAGGAAAGGAATGGGATGGAGTGGAGAGGAGTTGAGTGCTTTGGAGTGCAAAGGAAAGGAAAAGAATAAGATGGAGTGGAGTGGAGTGGAGCGGAGTGAAATTGAATGGATTGGGATCGAATGGAAAGGAATGGAATGGAATGGAATGCAGTGAAGTGGAGTGCAGTGGAACGAAGTGGGGTGGAGTGGAGTGCAATGGAGTGTAAAGGAATGGAATGAAATGAAATCGAGTGGAGTCTAGTGTTGTGGAGTGTAGTGCAGTGGAATGGGTTGGCATGGAATTGGATGGAGTGGAACAGAGTGGAGTGGAGTGGAGAGGAGTCGAATGGAATGGAATGGATCGGATGGGGTGGAGTGGAGTGGAGTGGAGTGGAATGGAATGGGGTGGAATGCAATGGCATGAAATGCAATGGAATGGAATGCAATGTAATGAAATGGAATAGAATAGTGAAGTGAAATGTGAGCTGAGATTGTGCCACTGCACTCCATCCTGGGTGTTACATTGAGATCCTGTCAAAAGAAAGGAATGGAATTGAATGGTGTGGAGTATAATAAAATGGAATGGAGTGTAGTGCTGTGGAGTGGTGTGGAGTTGAGTAGAGTGGAATGGATTGAAATGGAATGGCATGGAGTCGAGTAGAGTGGAGATGAGTGAAGTGAAATGGTGTGGAATGCAAAGTCATGGAATTGAATGGAGTTGTTTGGAGTGGAGTGGAGTTGTGTTTAATGGAATGGAGTGGAGTGGAGTGGAAGGAATGGAATGGAAAGGAATGGAATGGTATGTTGAAATGAAATGTGGCCTGAGATTGTGCCACTACACTCCAGCCTGTGTGACAGTGAGATCCTGTCGAAAGAAAGGAATGGAACGGGATGGTGTGGTGTGGAGTGGAGTGGAGTGGAGTGGATTGGTGTGGAATGGAACGGAATGGAAAGGGATGGATTCGATTGGAATGGAGTGGAGAGAAGTGGAGTGGCATGAAATAGGATGGAGTGGAATGGAATGGAGTGGAGTGCAGTGGAGTGGAATGCAGTGGATTGGAGTGGAGTGGAGTGTAGTTGACTGGAGTAGAGTGGAGTTGAGTAGAACGAAGTGGAATTGAATGGGAGTGAAAGGAAAGTATAGGAGTGGAGTACAGTGGAATGGAGAGGAGTGGAGTGGAATGGGAAGGTATGAAATAGAATGGAATGGAGTGGAGTAGATGGAATGGAGTGGAATGGAATGGGGTGAATGGTATGGAGTGGAGTGGAGTGGATTAGAATGGAATGTAGGGGAACAGAATGGATTAGAATGGAATGGAGTGGAATCGATTGGAGTGGAATGCAGTGGAGTGCATTGGAGTGGAGTGGAATGAAGTAGAAAGGAATTGAATGCAACGGAATGGAATGGAATGGAATGCAGTGCAATGCAGTGGTATGGAATGGAATGGAATGGAATGCAATGTAACACAACGGAACGATGAAATGACATGTGAGCTGAGAGTGTGCCACTGCACTCCAGCCAGGTTGAGAGAGTGAGACCCTGCCGAAAGAAACGAATGGAAGGGATTGGAGTGGAATGTAGTGGAGTTGAATGAGGAGGAGGGGAGAGGAAGGGAGTGGAAAGAATGGAATGTAAAAGAAGGGAATCGAATGGAGAGGAGAGGAGAGGAGTGGAGGGGACTGGAGTGGAGTGGAGACGATTGGAATGGAGTGGAGTGGAAGGGTATGGAGTGGAGTGGAGTGGAGTAGAGTGGAGTGTAGTGGAATGGAGTGAGATGGAATGGAATGGAATGCAATGGAATCGAATGGAGTGGAGTGGAGTGCAGTGGAGTGGAGTGGACTCTAGTGGAGTGTAAAGGAATGTTATTTAATGGAATGGAGTGGAGTGCATTGTAATGGAGTGGAATGGAATGGAATGGAATGCTATGGAATGGAATGGAATGCTGAAATGAAATGTGAGCTGAGATTCTGCCACTGCACTCCATCCTGGGTGACAGAGTGAGATCCTGTTGAAAAAAAGGAATGTAATGTAATGGAGAGTAATGTAATGTAATGGAGAGTAATGTAATGGAATGGAAGGGAATGGAGTTGAGTGGAGTGGAGTGAAGTGAAGTGGAGTGGAATGCAATGGAGTGGATTGGAATGGCATGGAGTAGAATGGAATTGTGTGGAGTGGAGTGGAGTAGAGTGCAATGGATTGGAATGGAATGCAACGGAATGGAAAGTTGGAATGAAATGTGAGCTGAGATTGTGCCACTGCACTCCTGCCTGGGGATCAGTGTGAGATACTGTCGAAAGAAAGGAATGGAATGGAACGGAGTGGAGTAGAATGGAATGAAATGGATTTGAGTGGAGTGGAATGGAATGGAATGGATTTGGGTGGAATGGAGTGGAGTAGAGTGGAATCGAGTGGAATGGAATGGGAACGAATGGAATGTAATGGAGTGGAGTGGTGTAGAGTGGAGTGGAATGACGTGGAATGCACTGGGATGGAATGGGATCAAGTGGAGTGGAGTGGAGTGGAGTGGACTGGAGTGCAACGGAGTGGAATGGAATGGAATGGAATGGAGTGGAGTGGAGTACAGTGGAATGGAATGGAATTAAATGGTTTGGAAATGTGAAAATAAATGTGAGCAGAGATTGTGCCACTGTACTACAGCCTGCGTGACAGAGAGAGATCCTGTCGAAAGAAAGCAATGGAAAGGAATGGAGTGGAATGGAATGGAGTGGAATAGAATGGAGTCGAGGGGAGAGGAGAGGAGTGGAGTGGAGTGGAATGGATTTGCATGGAATGTGACTCAATGGAACGGAATGGGGTGGAGTACAGGGCAGAGGAGTGGGGTGGAACGGAGTGGACTGGAGTGCAGTGGACTGGAGTGGAGTGTAGTAGGGTAGAGTGGAATTTTAGTGGAATGGAATGGCATGTAGTGGAGTAGAATGGAGTGAAGTGGGGTGGAGTGGAGTGGAATGGAATGGAGGGGAATGGAGAGGAGTTGAGTGGCGTGCAGTGGAATGGAGTATAGTGCATTGGAATAGAATGGAATGGAATGGAACGGAGTGGAATGGAATGGAAAGGTGAAATGAAATGTAAGCTGAGATTATGCAACAGCATTCCATCCTGAGTGACAGAGTGAGGTCCTGTCGAAAGAAAGGAATGGAAAGGAGTGGAGTGGAGTGGAGTGGATTGGAAAGGAGTGGAGTGGATTGGAAAGGAGTAGAGTGGAGTGGAGTGGATTAGAGTGGAGTGGAATGGAATGGGATGGAAGGGATTGGATTGGAGTGGAGTGGAGTGGAGTGGGGTGGACTGGAGTGGAGTGGAGTGGAAAGGAGTGGAATGGAAGGGGATGGAGTGGAGTGGAGTGAAGTGGAATGGAGTGTGATGGAATGGAATGGAATGGAACGGAGTGGAGTGTATTTCAGTGGAGTAGGTTGGAGTGGATTGGGGTGGAATGGAGTGTAATGGAATGGAATGGAGTGGAGTGGAATGGAGTGGAATGGAACGGAATGTAGTGGAGTGGAGTGTAATGCAATGGAATTGAATGGTGAAATGAAACGTGTGCTGAGATTGTGCCGATGAACTCCAGCCTGGGTGATAGAGTCAGATCCTGTCTAAAGAAAGGAATGGAATGGAATGGAGTGGAAATGAATTGAATGGGGTGGAATGGAATGGAGTGGAAAGTAATGAAATGGAGTGGAGTAGAGTGGAGCAGAGTGGAGTTGAGTGGAATAGAGTGTAATGGAATGGCATGGAGTGGAATGGAATGGAGTGGACTGGACTGACGTGTAGTGGAGTGGAGGGGTGTGGAATAGAATGGAATGGAAGGGAATGGAATGGAATGGAATACAATGGAAAGCAACGGAATGAAATGGTGAAATGAAATGTGTGCTGAGGTCGTGTCACTGCACTCTTGACTGTGTGACAGCATGAGTTCCTGTCGAAAGAAAGTAATGGAATGGAATGCAGCAGAATGTAACGGTATGGATTGGAATGGAGTGTAGTGGCATGGAGTACATTGGAGTGGAGTGGAATGGAGTGGAATGGAATAGGTTGGAATGAAACGTATCAGAGCGGAGTAGAGTGGAATCGAGTGGAGTGGAAAGGAGTGCAATGGATTGGCAAGGTATGGGATCCAGTGTAGTGTAGTGGAGTGGCATGGAGTCGAATGGAATTAAAGAGAATGGAATGGAGTGGAATGGAGTTGAGTGGAATTGAAAGGAGTGTAGTGGAATGGGATGGGATGGAATGGAATGGGGTGGAGTGGAGAGGAGTGAGATGGAGTGGATTGGAGAGGAGTGGGGTGGAATGGAGTGCAGTGGAGTAGAGTTGAGTGGAATTTAGTGGAATGGCAAGGCATGGACTGGAATGGAATGGAGTCGATTGTAGTGGATTGGAGTGGAGTGTAGTGGAATGGAGTGGAATTGAATGGGACAGAAGAGAAAGGACTTGAGTGGAGTGGAGCAGAGTGGAATGGAATGGAGTGGAATGGAATGGGCTGGAAAGGAACGTAGTAGAGTGGAGTGGAGTGCAGTGGAGTGGAATGGAATGGAATAGAATGGAATGCAATGGAATGGAATGGTGAAACGAAATGTGAGCTGAGATTGTGCCACTGCTCTCCAGCCTGGTTACAGAGTGAGATCCTGTTGAAAGAAAGAAATGGAAAGCAATGCGGTGGAATGGAATGAAATGGAATGGTATGGAATGCCGTGCGGTGAAGTGGAATGGGGTGGAGTGCAGTGGAGTGGAATGGAGTGGAAAGGAAGGGGTGTAATAGGATGGAGTGGAGTGTATTGGAGTGGAGTGGAATGGAGTGGAATGGAGTGGAATGTAATGGAATACAATGGAATGTAGTGGAATCGATTGTAGAGGAGTGGAGTAGATTGGATTAGAATGCAGTGGAATGGAATGGAAAGGAATGGAATGCAATGCAATGGAATGGAATGCAAAGGAATTTTGAAATGAAATATGAGCTGAGATGGTGCCACTGCACTCCAGCCTGGGTCACAGAGTGAGAGCCTGTAGAAAGAAAAGTATGGAATGGAATGGAATGCAATGGAGGGGAGGGGAGTGGAGTGCAGTGGAATGGAATGGAGTTGAATGGAATGGGATGGAGTAGAATGCATGGGAGTGAGGTGGAGTGGAATGGAGAGGAGCTGAATGGAGTGGAAAGGAATAGGATGGAATGGAGTGTAGTGTAGTGTAGTGTAGTGTAGTGGAATAGAGTGGAATGGAGTTGAATAGAATTGGAAGGAATGGAATGAAGTTGAGTGGTGTGGAGTGGAGTGGAATGGCGTGGAGTGCAGTGGAGATCATTGGAGTGGAATGGAAAAGAATGGAATGGAATGGAATGCAATAGAATGGAATGGAATCCATCTTTATGGAATGGTATAATGAAATGGGAGCTGTGATTGCGCCACTGCACTGCAGCCTGTGTGACAGCATGAGATCCTGTCAAAAAAACGGAATGAAATGTAATTGTGTGGAATGGAATGGAGTGGAGTGGAGCGGAGTGGAGGGGAATGGAGTGCAATGGAATGGGATGGAATGGAATGGAATGGGGTGGATTGGAGCGGACTGGAGTGGACTGTAATGGAATGGAATGGAATGGAATGGAATGGAATGGAAAGTAAAGGAATTCAATGCAATGGAATGGAATGGAATGCAACGGAATGGAATGGTGAAATAAAATGTGAAGTGAGATTGTGGCACTGCATTCCAACCTTGGGAACAGAGTGAGATCCTGTCGAAAGAAATGAATGGAATGGAATGGAGTGGAATGAAATGGAATGGAAAGGAATGGAATGGGATCGAGAGGAGTCGAGTGGAGTGGAGTGGAATGGAGTGGAATGGAATGGAATGGAATGGAATGGAATGGAAAGAAATGGAATGGAAAGGAAAGGAAAGGGATGGAATGGAATGGAATGGAAAGGAAAGGAATGGAATGGAACGGAATGAAGTGGAATTGTATGGAATAGAATGGTGTCGAATGGAATGGAATGATGAAATGAAATATCAGCTGTTATTGTGCCACATCACTCCAGCCTGGATGACAGACTGAGACCATGTCGGACAAAAGGAATGGAATAGAATGGAGGGGATTGCAACAGAATGTAATGGAATGGAGTGGTGTGGAGTGGAGTGTAATGGAGTGGAATGAAGTGGAATGGAATGGCATTAAATGGAATGGAATGGGGTTCAGGGGAATGGAGAGGAGTGGAGTGGAATGGAATGGAATGGAAAGGTGAAATGAAATGTCAGCTGAGATTGTGCCACTGCACTCCAGCCTGGGTGACAGAGTGAGATCCTGTCTAAAGAAAGGAATGGATTCGAATGGAATGGAAGGGAATGGGATGGATGGAATGGAATGGAGCAGAGTAGAGTGAAGTCGAGTGGAGTGGAATGGAATGGAATGGAATGGAATGAAGTGGAATGTAATGAAGTCCAGTGGATTACAGTGGAGTCGAGTGGAATGGAGTGGAGTGGAGTGGAGTGGAGTGGATTGGAGTGGAATGGAATGGGATGGAGTGGGATTGAGTGGAGTAGAGTGGATTGGAATGGAGTGGAGTGGATTGGAATGAGATCGGATGGAATGGAATGGAATGGAGTGGAGAGGAGTGGGGTGGAGTGGAATGGAGAGGAGTAGGGTGGAATGGAGCGGAGTGGAGTGGAATGGACTAGAGTTGAGGGGAATGGATTGCAATGGAATGGCATGGAGTGGAAAGGAATTGAGTGGAGTTGAGAGAAGTGAAGTGGAGTGGAATGGAGTGGAATGGAATGGGATGGAAAGGAATGTAGTGGAGTGGAATGGAATGGAATAGAATGGTGAAATGAAATGTGAGGTGAGATTGTGTCAGTGCACTCCAGCCTGGGTATGCAGTGAGATCCTGTTGAAAGAATGTAACGGAATGGAACGGATTGGAATGGAATGCAATGGAATGCCGTGGAGTGGAGTGGAGAGGAGTGGGGTGGAGTGAAGCAGAGTGTAATGGAATGGAAAGGAAAGGGGAGTAATGTGATGTAGTAGAGTGGAATGGAGTGGAGAGGAATGGAATGGATTTTAGTGGAATGGAATGGAATGGGGTGTAATGGAATGGAATGAAATGCAATGGAATGTAACAGAATTGAAAGGAATAGAATGAAATTGAATTTTGAAATGAAACGTGAGCTGAGATGGTGCCACTGCACTCCAGCCTGGGTGACAGAATGAGACCCTTTTGAAAGAAAGGAATGCAATGGAATGGAATGGAGCGGAATGGAATGGAATGGAATGCAATGGAGTGGAGCGGAATGGAATGGAATGGAATGCAATGGAGTGGAGTGGAGTGGGGTGGAGTGGAATGGAGTTGAATGGAATGGGATGGAGTGGAGTGGAATGGAAAGCAGGGGGGTGCAGTGGAGTGGAGAGGAGCTGAATGGAGTGGAATGGAATAGGACAGAATGAACTGGAGTGGAGTTGGGTGTAGTGGAATGGAGTGGAATGGAGAGGAATGGAATTGGATGGAATGGAAGGGTGTGGAGTGGAGTGGAGTGGAGTGTAATGGCGTGGAGTATAGTGGAGTTCAGTGGAGTGGAAAGGAATGGAATGGATTGCAATGGAATGGAATGGAATGCAATGGAATGGATAGGTAAGGAATGGAATCTAACGGAATGGAATTGTGAAATGAAATGTAAGCTGTGACAGTTCCCCTGCACTGCAGCCTGAGTGACAGAGTGAGATACTGTCAAAACAAAGGAATGTAATGGCATGGAGTGCAATGGAAAGGAATGGAATGGAGTGGAGTGGAATGAAGTGGAGTGGAGTCGAATGGATTGGAATGGAATGGGATGGAACGGAATAGAATGGATTGGAGTGAAATGGAGTGGAATGGAGCGGAATGGAATGGAGTGGAATGGGATTGAGTGGAGTGGAGGGTAGTGGAGTGGAGTGGAATGGAGTGGAATGGAATGGAATGGAAACGAATGGAGTGAAGTGGAGTGGAACGGAGTGGAGTGGAATGGAATGGAATGGAGTGGATTAGAGTGTAGTGGAATGGAACGGAAAGGAATGGAAAGGAATGGAATGGAGAGAAATGAAATGTCTGCTGTAATTGTGCCACTGCACTCCAGCCTGGGTGACAGAGTGAGACCTTTTCGAACGAAAGGAATGGAATAGAATGGAGTGCATTGCAATGGAATGGAATGGAATAGAGTGGAATGGAGTGGAGTGGATTGAAATAGAGTGGAATGAAATGGAATGGAATGGGATTGAATGGAATGGAATGGAGTTTAGTGGAGAGGAGTGGAGTTAAGTGGAGTGGAGTGGGGTGGACTGGAATGGAGTGGAAAGTAATGGGGAGTAATGGGATGTAGTAGAGTGGAGTGGAGTGGAGAGGAATGGTGTGGAATGTGGTGGAATGGAATGGAATAGAATGGAATGGAGTGCAAGAGAGTGAAGAGGAGTGAGGTGGAATGGAGTAGTGTGTAGTGGAATGTAGTGGAATGGAGTGGAAAGGAATGGAATGGAATGGAATGCAATGGAATGAAATGGAGAACAATGCAATGAAATGGAATGGCATGCAATGGAATTTTGAAATGAAACGTGAGCTGAGATGGTGCCTCTGCACTCCAGCATGTGTGACAGAGGGAGATCCTGTCGAAAAAAAAGGAATGAAATGGAATGGAGTGTAATTGAATGGAATAGAATGCATTGGAGTGGAGTGGAGTGGAGTGGAATGTGATGGAGTTGAATGGAAAGGAATGTGGCAGAGTGGAGTGGAATGCAGTGTAGAGGAGATGAATGGAGTGGAATGGAATAGGACGAAATGGACTAGAGTAGAGTGGAGTGTAGTGGAATGGAGTGGAATGGAATTCGATGGAATGGAATGAGTTGGAGTGCAGTGGAGTGGAGTGCAATGGCATGGAGTGTAGTGGAGTTCAGTTGAGTGGAAAGGAATGGAATGCAATGGAATCGAATGGAATGGAATGGAATCCAAAGGAATGAAATAGTGAAATGTCATGTGAGCTATGATGGTGCCACTGCACTCTAGCCTGAATGACAGCATGAGATCCTATTGAAAGAAATGAATGGAATGGAATCGTGTGGAATGGAGGGGAATGGAATGGAGTGTAGTCTAGTGTAGTGTAGTGTAGTGTAGTGTACTGGAATGGAGCGGAACGGAATGGGATGGAGTGGAATGGAATGGGGTGGGGAGGGCTAGAGTGGAGTGGAATGGAATGGAATCGAATGGAAAGGAACGGAATTCAAGGGAATGGAATGGAAAGGAATGCAATGCAATGGAAAGAAACAGAATGCAACAGAATGGAATGGTTAAATAAAATGCGAACTGAGATTGTGGCACTGCATTCCAGCCTTGGTGACAGAGTGAGATCCTGTCGAAAGAAAGGAATGGAATGGCATGGAGTGGAATGGAATGGAGTGGAGTGGAGTGGAGTGGAATGGAGTGGAATGGAATCGAATGGAATGGGATAGAGTGGAGTCGACTGAAGTGGAATGGAATGGGATGGAGTGTAACGTAGTGGAGTGAGGTGTAGTGGAGTGGAATGGAATGGATTGGAATGGAATGGAATGGAATGGAATGGAGTGGAATGGAATGGTGAAATGAAATGTGAGCTGAGATTGTGCTACTGCACTCCATCCTGGGTGACAGAGAGAGATCCTGTCGAAAGAAAGGAAGGGAATGGAATGGAGTGGAATGGAACAGCATGGAGTGGAGTCGAGTGGAGTGGGATGTAGTGTAATGGAATGGGATGCAATGGAATTGATTGGAGTGGACTTTAGTGGAGTGGAGTGGAATGGAGTGGAATGAAATGGAATGGAATGGAGTGGAGTGGTGTGCAATGGAATGGAATGGAATGGAATGGAATGGAATTCAATGGAGTGAAATGGAATGGATTGCAATGGAATGGAATGGATTGCAATGGAATGGAATGGTGAAATGAAATGTGAGCTGAGATTGTGCCATTGCACTTTAGCCTGGGTGACAGAGTCAGATCCTGTGGAAAGAAAATGGAAAGGAATAGAGGGGAATAGAATGGAATTGAATGGAATGCAATGAAGTGGAGGGCAGTGGAGTGGATTGGAGAGGAATGGAGTGGATTGGAGTGGAGTGGAATAGAGTGTATTGGAATGCAGAGGAATGGAATGGGATGGAATGGAATCTAGTGGAGTGGAGTGGATTGGAGTGGAATGGAATGTGAGGCAATGGAATGGAGTGGATAGGAGTGGAGTGGATTGGAGTGGAATGGAGTGGAATGGTATGGAATTAAATGGAATGGTGAAATGAAATGTGAGCTGAGATTGTGTCACTGCCCTCCAGCCTCTGTGACAGAGTGAGATCCTTTCATAAGAGAGTAATGGAAAGGAATGGAGTGGAATGGAATGGAATGGAATGGAATGCAGTGGAGTGGAGTGGAGTGGAACAGAGAACGATGGAATAAGAGGTAGTGCAATGGAATGGAGTGGAGTGGATTGGAGTGGAATGGAGCTGAATGGAATGGAATGCAATGGAGTGGAATTGAGTGGAGTGGAGTGGACTTGTATGAAATGGAAAGAAATGAAATGAAATGGAATGGAATGGAATGGAATGGCATGGAATGCAATGGAATGGAATGGAATGGAATGGAATGGAATGCAATGGAATGCAATGGAATGCAATGGAGTGGAATGGTGAAATGAAAGGTGAGCTGATATTATGCCACTGCACTGAAGCAAGGGTGACAGAGTGAGATCCTGTTGAAAGAAAGGAATGAAATGGAGTGGAGTGGAGTGGAATGGAGTGGAATGGAATGGAGTGGAAAGGCATGGGGTGGAATGGAATGGAGTAGAGTGGAGTGGAATGGAGTCGAGTGGATGAAGTGGAGTGGAGTGGAATGTAGTGGAATGGAATACAGTGGAGTGGAGTTGAGTGCAGCGGAGTGGAATGGATTGGAACAGAATGGAATGGAATGGAATGGAATGGTGAAATGAAACGTGAGCTGTGATTGTGCCAATGAAATCATACCTGGGTGACAGATTGAGATCCTGTCAAAAGAAAGGAATGGAATGGAACGGAGTGGAATGGAATGGAATGGATTGGAGTGGAGTTGATTGGAGTATACGGGAGTGGATTCGAATGGAGTGGAAAGGAATGGGATGGAATGGAATGGAATGGGGTGAAGTGGCATGAAGTGGAGTGGAGTGGAGTGGAGTGGCATGGAATGTAATGGAATGGAAAGGACTGGAATGGAGTGGGGTGCAGTGGAGTGGAGGGGAATGGAGTGGAATGGAATGGAATGGACTGGAGTTCAGTGGAGTGGAGAAGAGTTTAGTGCAGTGAAATTGAAAGGAATGGAATGGAATGGAGTGGACTAGAGTGGAGAGGACTGGAATGGGATTTAATGGGATGGAGTGTAGTGTAGTGGAGTGGAGTAGAATGGAATGGAGTGGGGTGGAGGTGAGTGGAGTGGAATGGAGTGGAGTTGAATGTATTGCAGTGGATTGGAGTGGAATGGAGTGGAATATAATGGTATTGAATGGAACCGAAAGGAATGGAATGGATTAGAGTTGTGTGGAGTAGATTGGACTGAAGTGGAGTGGAGTTGAATGGAGTGAAATGGAACGGGATAGAAAAGAATGGAATAGAGTGGAGTGGAGTGGAATGTAGTGGATTGGAGTGGAGTGGAAAGGAGTGGAATGGAATGGAGTGGAGTGGAGTGGTGTGCAATGGAATGGAATGGAAATGAAAGGAATGGAATTGTATAGAATGCAATGGAAAGAATAGTATTGATTGAAATGGAATGGAGTTGAGTGGAGTGAATTGGAGTGGAGTGGAGTGGAGTGGAATGGAGTGGAAAGTAATGTGCTGTAACGGGATGTAGAGTAGTGGAGTGAAATGGAGAGGAATGGTGTGGAATGCAGTGGAATGGAAGGGAATGGAATGGAATGGAGTGGAGAAGAGAGGAGTGGAGCTTAGTAGTGTGGAGTAGAATGGAAAGGAAAGGAATGGAATGGAGTGGAATGCATTGTAACGGAATGGAAAGCAATGCGATGGAATGGAATGGAATGCAATGGAATTTTGAAATGAAACATATGCTGAGATGGTGCCTCTGCAATCCAGCCTGTGTGACAAAGTGAGATCCCGTCAAAAGAAAGGAATGGAATGGAATGGAATGTTGTGTAATGGAATAGAGTGTAATGGAATGGAATGGAATGCAATGGAGTGGAGTGGAGTGGAATGGAGTTGAAAGGAATGGGATGCAGTGGAATCGAAAGGAGAGTGATGGAGTGGATTGGAGTGGAGAGGAGCTGAATGGTGTGGAATGGAATAAGATGTAATGGACTAGAGCAGATAGGAGTGTAGTGGAATGGAGTGGAATGGAATTGGATGGAATGGAATGAGGTAGAGTGGAGTAGATTGTAGTGGAGTGGTATGGCGTGGAGTGTAGTGGAGTTCAGTGCAGTGGAATGGAATGCAATGGAATGGAATGGAAGGGAATGGAATGGAAGGGAATGGAATCCAAAGAAATGGAATGGTGAAATGAAATGTGAGCTGTGATTGTGCCACTGCACTCCAGCCTGAGTGACAGCATGAGATGCAATCAAAAGAAAGGAATGGAATGGAATGGTTTGGAATGGAGTAGAATGAAATGGAGTGGAGTGGAGTGTAGTTTAGTGGAAAGGAGTGGAAAGGAATGGTATGGAATTTAATGGAATGGGGTGGAGTGTAGTGTAGTGGAATGGAATGGAATGGAACGGATTTGAATGGAATGGAAAGGAATGCAATGCAATAGAATAGAATTGAATGCAACGGAATGGAATGCTTAAATAAATTGTGAACTGAGATTGTGGCACTGCATTCCAGCCTTGATGACAGAATGAGATCCTGTCGAAAGAAAGGAATGGAAACGCAAGGAGTGGAATGGAATGGAATGGAATTGAATGAAGTGGAGTGGAGTGCAGTGGAGTTGAGTCGAATGGAGTGGAGTGGATTGGTATGGAATGGAATTGAATGGAACGGCGTGGAGTGCAGTGGAGTGGAAGGGAGCGGAATGGAATGGAATGGGATAGAGTGGAGTCAAGTGGAGTGGAACTCCAGCCTGGGTGACAGAGAGAGATCCTGTTGAAAGCAAGGAATGGAATGGAATTGAGTGGAATGGAATGGCATGGAGTGGATTCGAGTGGAGTGGGGTGTAGTGTAACAGAATGGGATGCGTTGGAATAGAGTGGAGTAGACTGTAATGTGGTGGAGTGGAATGGAGTGGAATGGAATGGAATCCCATGGAATGAAATGGAATGGACTGAGATGGAATGGAATGGTGAAATGAAATGTCAGCTGAGATTGTGCCATTGCACTCCAGCTTGGGTGACAGAGTGAGATCACGTTGAAGGAAAAGAATGACATGGAACAGAGTGGAATGGAATGGAATGGAGTGGAGTGGGGTGGAGTGGAGTAGAATGGTATGTGATGGAATGTAATGCAGTGGAGTGGAATGCAGTGGAGTGTAGTGGAGTGGCATGGAGTGGAATATAATGGGATGGAATGGACTGAAGTGGAGCCGAGTGGAATGGACTGGAGTGGAGTGGAATGGAGTGGAGTGGAGTGGAATTGAATGGGATGGAATGGAGTGGATTGCAGTGGAGTGGAGTGGATTGGACTGGACTGGAATGGAATGGAATGGAGTGGAGTGGAGTGGTGTGGAGTGGACTGGAGTAGAGTGGAGTGGAGTGGAATGGAGTGGAATGGGATGGCATGGAATGGGATGGAGTGGAGTTGAGTAGACAGGAGTGGAATGTCGTGGAGTGGAGTGCAATGGAATGGAATGGAATGGGATGGAATGGAATGGAGTGGAATCGAGTGGAGTGGAGTGGATTGGCATTGAGTGGAGTGGAATGGAATGGAATGGAATGGAATGGTGAAATAAAATGTGAGCTGAGTTTGTGCCACTGTTAAATAGCCAGGGTGACAGAGTGAGATGGTTTCGATGAAATGAATGGAAAGGAATGGAGCGCAATGGAATGGAATGAAGTGGAGTGGAGTGGAGTCGAGAAGAGTGGAGTGGAGTGGATTGGAATGGAATGGGATGGATTGGAATGGAATGGAGTGGAGTGGAGTGCGGTAGAGTTGTGTGGAGTGGAATGGAGTGGAATGGAATGGGATAGAATAGAATGGAATGGAATGGAATGGAATGGAATGGAATCGTGAAATGAAATGTGAGCTGAGATTTTGTCATGGCACGACAGCCTGGGTTACAGAGTTTGATCCTGTTGACAGCAAGGAATGGCATGGAATAGAGTGGAATGGAATGGAATGGAATGGAACGGAGTGTAGTAGAGTGGAGTGGAGTGGAGTGGAATGGAATGCATTGGAGTGGAGTGGAGTGCAGTGGAGTTGAGTCTGATGAAATGGAATGGAATGGAATTGAATGAAATGAAATGGAAAGAAATGGTGACATGTAATGTGAGCTGAGATTGTGTGACTGCACTCCAGACTCGGTGACAGCGTGAGATCCTGTCGAAAGAAAGGAATGGAGTGGAATTGAGTGGAATGGAATGGAATGGAATGCAATGGAGTGGAGTGGAGTGTTGTTTAGTGGAGTGGGGTGAACTGTAGTGGAAAGGAGTGCAATGGAATGGGATGGAATGGAATGTAGTGGAGTGGAGTTGAATGGAACGGAATGGAGTGGAATGTTGAAATGAAATGTGAGCTGAGTTTGTGCCACTGTACTCCAGCCTGGGTGACAGAATGAGATCCTGTCTAAAGAAAGGAATGGAAAGGAATGGAAGGGAACGGAATGGAATGGAGTGGAATGGAGTGCAGTGGAGTGCAGTGGAGTGATGTGGAATGGAGTGGAAAGGAATGGGATGGAATGGACTGACTTGGAGCCAAATGGAGTGTAGTGCAGTGGAGTGGACTGGAGTGGATTGGAATGGAATGGTTTGGAATGGATTGGAGTGGAGAGGAGTGGAGTGGAATGGAATGGAAAGGAATGGAGTGGAGTGTAGTGGAGTGGAGCCGATTTTACTGGAGTAGAGTAGAGAGGAATGGAGTGGAATGGAATAGGATGGAATGGAATGGAATGGAGTGGAATGGAATGGAGTGGAGTGGAATGGAATGGAGTGGAGTGGAATTGAGTGGAAAGGAATGGAGTGGAGTGCAGTGGAGAGGAGAGGAGCAGAGAGGAATGTAATGTCATGGAATGGAATGGAATGGAATTGAATGGTGAAATGAAATGTGAGCTGAACTTGGGTCACTGCAGTAAAGCCTGGGTGACAGAGTGATATCCTGTCAAAAGAAAGGAAGGGAATGTAATGGCGTGGAATGGAATGGAATGGAGTGGAGTGGATTGGAGTGGAGTGGAGTGGTTTAGAGTGGAATGCAATGGGATGGAATGTGATGGAATGGAATGGAGTGGGATGGAGTGGAGCGAAGTGGAGTTAATTGGAGTGGAATGGAGTGGAATGGAAAGGGATGGAATGGAACGGAATGAAATGGTGAAATGTAATGTGAGCTGAGATTGTGCCACTGCACTGCAGCCTAGGTGACATTGTGAGTGCCTGTAGAAAGAAAGGAATGGAATGTAGTGGAGTGGAGTGGAGAGGAGTGGAATGGAATGGAGTGGAGTGGACTGGAGTGGAGTGGAATGGAGTGGAATGGAATGGGATTTAAAGAAATGGGCTGGAGTGCAGAGGAGTTGCGTGGAGTAGATTGGAGTGGAAAGGAATGGGATGGGCAGGAATGGAGTGGCGTGGAATGGTATGGAATGGAATGGAGTAGATTGGAGTGGAGTGGTGTGGAGTGGTGTTTAGTGGACTGGAATAGAATGGAGTGGGATGGAATGGAATTGTGTAGTGGGGTGGAGTGGAGTGGAGTGGAATGGAATGGGATGGAATGGAATGAAGTGGAGTGGATTGGAGGGGAGTGTATTGGAGTGGAATGGAATGGAATGGAACAGAATGGAATGAAATGGTGAATTGTAATATGAGCTGGGATTCTGCCACTACATTCCAGACTGGGTGACAGAGTGAGATCCCGTGTGACAGACTGAGCTCACATTTCATTTCACCATTCCATTCCTTTCCATTCCATTCCATTATATTCCATTCCATTCCCCACCACTCCATTGCATTTCACTCCATTCCATTCTATTGACTCCACTCCACTCCCCTCAACTCCATTCCATTCCATTCCTTTCCACTCCATTCCTCTCCACTCCACTGCAGTCCACTCCACTCCATTCCTTTCCTTCTCTTTCCATTCCACTCTTTTCCATTCCACTCCACTTTAATCCAGTCCACACCATTTCATTGCATTACATTCCGTCCCATTCCACTCCATTCCAATCCACTCCACTCTACTCCCTCTACTCCACTCCAGTCCACTCCAATCCATTTCATTCCACTCTATTCCATTCCAATTCAATCCATTCTTTCTTTCGACAGCATCTCACTCTGTCTCCCAGGCAGGAGTACGGTGGCAGAATCACAACTCAAATTTCATTTCACCATTCCATTCCATTCCATCCCATACAATTCTTTTCCATTCAATTCCATTCCACTCCAGTCCACTCCACTTAACTCCACTCCACTGCATTTCTTTCCACTCCTTTCCACTCCAATTAACTCCAGTCCACTCCACTAAATTCCACTCCATTACATTTCACCCCATTCCATTCCACTCAATTCCACTAAACTCCACTCCACTCCACTCCACTCCATTCCACTCTACTCAACTCCATTCCATGGCATTCCATTCCTTTCTTTCGACAGAATCTCACTGTGTCACCCAAGCTGGAATGAAGTCACACAATCTCAGCTCACATTTCATTTCACCATTCCATTTCAATCCTTTCCATTCCAGACCATTCCATTCCATTCCTCTCCACTCCACTCCACTGCATTCGATTCCATTCCAACCAATTCTATTCCACTCCACTCCACTGCATTCGATTCCATTGCAACCTAATCCATTCCACTCCACTCCACTCCACTCCGTGCAATCCCATTCCATTCCACTCAATTCCATTCCATTCCTTTCTTTCGACAGGATCGCACTCTGTCACCCAGGCTGGATTGCAGTCGCGCAATCTCATCTCACTTTCCGTTTCACCATTCCATTCCAATCGATTCCATTCCATTCCATACCATTCGACTCCACTCCACTCCACCCCACTCCACTCCATTCCACTCCACTCCAGTCCACTTAAGTCCATTACCTTCCCGCCCTTTCATTTCTACTCCATTCCATTCATCTCCACTCCAATCCAATCCACTCCATTTCATTCCATTCCATCCCATTCCATTCCACTCAATTCCACTCCATCCCACTCCACCCCACTCCACACCATTCCATTCCACTCCATTTCATTCCACTTCATTCCATTACATTGTACTTCATTGCTGTCCATTACACTGCATTCCATTCCACTCCGTTCTTTTGACAGGATGTCACTCTGCCAACCAGGCTGCAGTGCAGTGGCACAGTCTCAGCTCACCTTTCATTTCACGATTCCATTCCATTGCATTCCACTCCACACAATTCTGTTCCATTCCTTTCCATTCCATTCAATTTCATACAAGTCCACTCCACTCAACTCCACTCCACTCCACTTCATTCCATTCCATTCAGCACCAGTCCACTCCACTCCACTATTCTCCACTCCGTATCATTCCATCCCATTGCATTCCATTCCATTCCACTCCAACACGCTCCACTCCACTCCACACCGTTCCATTCCATCCCATTCCATTCCACTGCATTCCACTCCACTCTACTCCACTGCACTCCGCTCCACTCCACTCTACTCCACTGCACTCCTCTCCACTCCAATCTACTCCATTCTTTTCCTTTACATCCCATTCCATTCCACTCCATTCCATTCCGCTCCACTCCACTCCATTCCATTCCATTCCACTCCATACCATTCCGTTCATTTCTTTTGACAGGGTCTCAGTCTGTCACCCAGGCTGGAGTGCATTCACACGATCTCACCTCACATTTCATTTCACCTTTCCATTCCATTCCATTCCATTGATTCCTGTCCATTTCATTCCACTCCAATTTACTCCACTCCATTCCATTCCATTCCTTTCCACTCCACTCCACTCCACTCCACTCCACTCCATCCCACTAATCACCGTTCCATTCCATTCCATCCCTTTCAATTCCAATCCATTCCACTCCACTCCACTACACCCCACACCACTCCACTCCACCCCACACCACTCCACTCCACTCCACTCCACTCCATTGCATTGCATTCCAATTCCTTCCATTTCATTCCTTTCTTTCGACAGGATCTCACACTCTCAAGCACGCTGGGATGCTGTGGCAAAATCTCACCTCACACTTCATTTCACAATTCTTTTCCATTCCATTCCATTTAATTCCATTCCATTCCACTCCACTCCACTCCATTCCTTTCCATTCCATTCCATTCCATTCCTTTCCACTCCACTACATTCCTTTCGATTCCATTCCAGTCCACTCCACTCCACTCGATCCCATTCCACCCCATTGCATTCCACTGCATTCCACTCCACTCCACTCCACTCAACTCCACTCCACTCCATTCCATTCCATCCCATTCCATTCTTCTCCATTCCACTCCACCCCACTCCACTCCACTCGATCCCATTCAACCCCATTCCATTCCACTGCATTCCACTCCACTCCACTACTCTCAACTCCACTACAGTCCATTCAATTCCATTCCATCCCATTCCATTCTTCTCCTTTCAACTCCACCCCACTCCACTGCACTCCATGCCACTCCACTCCACTCCACTCCATTCTATTCCTATCCATTCCATTCCATTCGTTTCTTTTGACAGGATCTCATGCTGTTACCGAGGCTGAAGTGCCATGACACAATCTCAGCTCACATTTCATTTCACCATTCCATTACATTGCATTCCATTCCATTCCATTCCGTTCCACTGCATTGCATTGCACTCCATTCCGTTCCATTCCATTCCCTTCCACTCCACTCCACTCCATTCAACTCCATTCCATTACACTCCATGCCATTCCATTCCACTCAATTCCACTCCACTCCACTTCATTCCATTCCACTCCATTCCTCTCAACTGCACTCCAATCTACTTCACTCCATTTCATTCCATCCCATTCCTTTCCACTCAATTCCATTCCACTCCACTCCACTCAAATCCACTCAACTCCATTCCGTTCCATTTCATTCAATCCAATTCTATTTCATTCCATTCCACTCCACTCCAGTCCACTCCACTCCATTCTGTTCCATCCCACTCCATTCCACTCCATTCCACTCCACTCCGCTCCAATCCACTCCACTCCAATCCATTCCATTCCATTCCGTTCCATACCATTCCATTCCACTACATTCCACTCCACTCAACTCCACTCCACTCCAATCCATTCCATTCCATTCCATTCCATCCCATTCCATTCCACTACATTCCACTCCACTCAACTCCGCTCCACTCCATTCCAGTCCATTCAATTCCATTCCAACCCATTCCATTCCATTCCTTTCTTTTGACGGGATCTCACTCTCTCACCCAGGCTGGAGTGCAGTGGCACAATCTCAGCTTACATTTCATTTCACCACGGCATTCCGTTGTATTCCATTCCTTTCCATTGCATTCCATTCCATTCCATACCATTCCAATCCATTCCATTCCCTTCCACTCTGCTGAACTCCACTCCACTCCTTGCCATTCCTTTCCCCTCCACTCCACTTCACTCCATTCCATTCCATTCTATCAAATTCCCTTCCATTCCATTACACTCCACTCCCCTCACTGCACTCCACTCCACATCATTCCATTCCAGTCCACTCCATTCCATTCTATTCCACTCCACTCCACTCCATTCCATCCTATTCCAATCCACTCCATTCAGCTCCTCTCCACTCCTCTCCACTCCAACACATTCCTTTCCATTCCACTCCATCCCATTCCATTCAATTCCGTTCCACTCCACTCTACTCCCATTCTCTCTGTTCCATTCCATTCTACTCCATTCCATTCCATTCTTTTCTTTTACTGGATCTCACTCTGTCACCCAGGCTGGAGTTCAGTGGCACCATCTCAGATCACATTTCATTCCAAGATTCCGTTAGGTTCCATTCCATTCAATTCCATTCCTTTCCATTGCATTCCATTCCATTCCTTTCCTTTGCATTCCATTCCATTCCTTTCCATTGCATTCCATTCCATTCCTTTCCATTGCATTCCATTCCATTCCACTCCACTTTCCTCCACTCCACTCCACTCTTCTCCACTCCATTACATTCTATTTCATTCCATTCCACTGCATTCCACTGAACTCCAATCTACTCCACTCCATCCCATTACATCCCATTCCTTTCCGTTCCATTCCACTCCTCTCCACTCCTGTCCACTCCACTCCACTTCTCTCCACTCCATTCCATTCCATTCCATTCCACTCCATTACATTTCATTTCTTTCTTTCGACCGGATCTCACTCTGTACTAAGGCTGGAGTTCAGTGGCGAAATCTCAGCTCTCATTTCATTTCCCCATTCCATCCCATTCCAATCCATTCTGTACCATTCCATTCCACTCTACTCCACTACAGTTCACTACATTCCTTTCCATCCTATTCCATTCCACTCCATTCCACTCCACTCCACTCGACTGCACTGTACTCCATTCCATTCCACTCTACTCCACTCGACTACACTGTACTCCACTCCATTCCATCCCATTCCTTTCCACTCCATTTCACTTCACTCCACTCCACTCCACTCCATTCCATTCCACTCCATCCCATTCCATTCCACTCCATTCCCCTCCACTCTACTCCACTACACTCCAGTCTATTCCACTCCATTCCATTCCTCTCCACTCCATTGCGTTCCTTTCCATTCCACTCCATTCCCTTCCATTCCTTTCTTTCGACATTATCTCTGTCTTTCACCCAGGCTGAAGTGCAGTGGCACAATCTCAGCTCAAATTTCACTTCACCATTCCATTCCATTGCAGTCCATTCCATTCCATTCCATTCCACTCCACTCCACCCCACTCCATTCCGCACCTTTCCTTTCCATTCCACTCAGCTCCACTCCTTTCCATTCCATCCCATTCCCTTCCAGTCCATTGCACTCCAATCCACTCCACTCTACTCCACGCCACGCCATTCCATCCCAATCCATTCCATTCCACTCCACCCCACTCCATTTCATTCCATCACGTTCCATTCCACTTCATTGCTCTCCACTCCACTCAACTCCACTCCACTCCACTCCACTCCACTCCACTCAAATCCACCTCGTTCTGTGAGGCCTCTCAGCCCACGCCACACCATCGCATCCCCTGTGACTTGCACCTGTACACCCAGATGTCCTGAAGTAACTGAAGAATCACTAAAGAAGTGATAAGGCCCTGCCCCGCCTTAACTGATGAGATTGCACCATTGTGACTTTTTCCTGTCTCACCTTAACTGAGTGATTAACTCTGTGAATTTCCTTCTACTGGCTCAGAAGCTCACCCACTGAGCACCTTGTGATCCCTACCCCTGTCCACGAGAGAACAACCCCCTTTGACTGTAATTTTCCATTAACTTCCCAAATCCTATAAAACGGCCCCACCCCATCTCCCTTCTCTGACTATCTTTTTGGTCTCAGCCCACCTATTCCCAGGTGAAATAAACAGCCTTGTTGTTCACACAAAGCCTGCTTGGTGGTCTGTTCACACTGACGCACATGAAATTTGGTTCCGTGACTCGGATCAGGGGACCTCCCTTGGGAGGTCAATCCCCCGTCCTCCTGCTCTTTGTTCCATAAGAAAAATCCACCTATGTCCTCAGGTCCTCAGTCTGACCAGCCCAAGAATCATTTCACCAATTTCAAATCCAGTAAGCGGCCTCTTTTTACTCTCTTCTCCAAACTCCCTCACTATCCCTAAACCTCTTTCTCCTTTCAATCTTGGAGCCAAACTTCAATCTCTCCCTTCTCTTAATTTCAATTCCTTTCATTTTCTGGTAGAGACAAAGGAGACACGTTTTATCCGTGGACTCAAAACTCCGGCGCTGGTCACGGACTGGGAAGGCAGCCTTCCCTTGTTGTTTAATCATTGCAGGGTCGCCTCTCTGATTATACACCCACGTTTCAAGGGTGTCAGACAACGCAGGGACTCCTGCCTTTGTCCTTCACCCTTAGCAGCAAGTCCCACTTTTCTGGGGAAGGGGCAAGTGACCCAACCCCTTCTCTCCTTGTCTCTACCCCTTCTCTGCCTTTCCTGGGGCAGGGGCAAGTACCCCTCAACCCCTTCTCCTTCACCCTTAGCGGCAAGTCCCACTTTCCTAGGGCAGGGGCAAGTACCCCTCAACCCCTTCTCCTTCACCCTTAGCAGCAAGTCCTGCTTTCCTTGGGGGCAAGAACCCCACAATCGCTTATTTCCACACCCCAACCTCTTATCCCTGCACCCCAATACCTTATTTCCCCACCCTGACCTCTTATCTCTGTGCCCCAATCCCTTATTTCCGTGTTACAAATCCTTCTCTGCTTTTCTGGAGGGCAAGAACCCCCACCCCTTCTCCGTGTCTGTACTCTTTTCTCTGGGCTTGCCTCCTTCACAATGGGCAAGTTTCCACCTTCTATTCCTCCTTTTTCTCCCTTAGCCTGTGTTCTCAAAAACTTAAAACCTCTTCAACTCACACGTCACCTAAAACCTAAATGCCTTATTTTATTCTGCAATGCCACTTGACTTCAATACAAACTCGACAGTAGTTCCAAATAGCCGGAAAACAGCACTTTCAATTTTTCCATCCTACAAGATCTGAATAATTCTTGCCGTAAAATGGGCAAATGGTCTGAGATGCCTGACGTCCAGGCATTCTTTTACACATCAGTCCCTTCCTAGTCTCTGTGCCCAGTGCAACTCGTCCCAAATCTTCCTTCTTTCCCTCCCTCCTGTCCCCTCAATCCCATCCCCTAGGTGTCGCTGGGTCTTTCTAATCTTCCTTTTCTACAGACACATCTGACCTCTCCCCTCCTTGCCAGCCCAAGCTAGGTCCCAATTCTTCCTCAGCCTCCGCTCCTCCACCTGTAGTCTTTTTATTGCTTCCCCTCCTCACACCTGGCCTGGCTTACAGTTTGGTTTTGTGACTAGCCCTCCCCCACATGCCCAGCAATTTACTCTTAAAAAGGTGGCTAGAGCTAAAGGCATAGTCAAGTTTAATGCTCCTTTTTCTTTATCCCAAATCAGATAGTGTTTCGGCTCTTTTTCATCAAATATAAAAATCCAGCCCAGTTCATGGCTCGTTTGGCAGCAACTCTGAGATGCTTTACAGCCTTAGACCCTAAAAGGTCAAAAGGCCGTCTTATTCTCAATACATATTTTATTACCCAATCTGCTCCCGACATTAAATAAAACTCCAAAAACTGGAATCTGGCCCTCAAACCTCACAACAGGACTTAATTAACCTCACCTTCATGGTGTACAATAACAGAAAAAAGTTGCAATTCCTTGCCTCCACTGTGAGACAAACCCCAGCCACATCTCCAGCACACAAGAACTTCCAAGCGCCTGAACCTCAGCAGCCAGGCGTTCCTCCAGAACCTCGTCCCCCAGGAGCTTGCTACAAGTGCCAAAAACCTGACCACCAAGCCAAGGAATGCCCTCAGCCCGGGATTCGTCCTAAGCCATGTCCCATCTGTGCGGGACCCCACTGAAAATCGGACGGTTCAACTCACCTGGTAGCCACTTCAAGAGCCCCTGGAACTCTGGCCCAAGGCTCTCTGACTTCTTCCCAGATCTTCTCAGCTTAGCGACAGAAGACTGACACTGCCTGATCACCTCAGAATCCCCCTAGACCATCACGGACGCCAAGCTTTGGGTAACTCTCACAGTGGAGGGTAAGTCCATCTCCTTCTTAATCAATACGGAGGCTACCCACTCCACATTACCTTCTTTTCAAGGGCCTGTTTCCCTTGCCTCCATAACTCTTGTGTGTATTGATGGCCAGGCTTCTAAACCTCTTAAAACTCCCCAACTCTGTTGCCAACTTGGACAACACTCTTTTATGCACTCTTTTTTAGTTATCCCCACCTGCCCAGTTCCCTTATTAGGCCGAGATATTTTAACCAAATTATCTGCTTCCCTGATTATTCCTGGACTACAGCCACAACTCATTGCCACACTTCTCCCCAACCCAAAGCCTCCTTCACGTCTTCCTCTCATATCCCCCCACCTTAACCCACAAGTATGGGACATCTCTACTCCTTCCCTGGCAACCGATCACATGCGCATTACCATCCCATTAAAACCTAATCACCCTTACCCCGCTCAATGCCAACATCCCATCCCACAACATGCTTTAAAAGGATTAAAGCCTGTTATCACTCGCCTGCTACAGCATGGGCTTCTAAAACCTATAAACTCTCTTTACCATTCCCCCATTTTACTTGTCCTAAAACCAGACAAGTCTTACGAGTTAGTTCAGAATCTGTGCCTTATCTACCAAATTGTTTTGCCTATCCACCCAGTGGTGCCAAACACATATACTCTCCTATCCTCAATACCTCCCTCTACTACCCATTATTCTGTTCTGGATCTCAAACAGGCTTTTTTTAACTATTCCTTTGCACCCTTCATCCCAGCCTCTCTTTTCCTTCCCTTTGACTGACACTGACACCCATTAGGCTCAGCAAATTACCTGGGCTGTACTGCCATAGGGCTTCACAGACAGCCCCCATTAGTTCAGTCAAGCCCAAATTTCATCCTCATCTGTTACCTATCTCGGCATAATTCTCATAAAAACACACATGCTCTCCCTTCTGATCATGTCCGATTGATCTCCCAAACCTCAATCCCTTACAGAAGAACAACTCCTTTCCTTCCTAGGCAAGATTAGTGTGGTCAGAATTCTTACACAAGAGCCAGCACCACACCGTGTAGCCTTTCTGTCCAAACAACTTGACCTTACTGTTTTAGCCTAGCCCTCATGTCTGCATGCAGCAGCTGCCGCTGCTTTAATACTGTTAGAGGCCCTAAAAATGACAAGCTATGCTCAACTCATGCTCTACATTTCTCATAACTTCCAAAATCTATTTTCTTCCTCATAACTGACACATATACTTTCTGCTCCCTGACTACTTCAGCTGTACTCACTCTTTGTTAAGTCCCACAATTACCCACAATTACAAGTTCCTGGCCCGGACTACAATCTGGCCTCTCACGTTATTCCTGATACCACACCTGACACCCATGACTGTATCTCCCTGATCCACCTGATGTTCACCACATTTCCCCATATTTCCTTCTTTCCTGTTCCTCACCATGATCACACTTGATTTATTGATGGCAATTCCACAAGGCCTAATCGCCACACACCAGCAAAGGCAGGCTATGCTATAGTACAAACTACTAGCCCGCCTCTGAGAACGTCTCATCTCCTTTCCATTGTGGAAATCTATCCTCAAGGAAATAACATCTCAGTGTTCCATCTGCTATTCTACTACTCCTCAGGGATTATTCAGGCCCCCTCCCTTCCCTACACATCAAGCTCGAGAATTTGCCCCCACCTAGGACTGGCAAATTAGCTTTACTCAACATGTCTCGAGTCAGGAAACTAAAATACCTCTTAGTCTAAATAGACACTTTCACTGAATAAGTAAAGACGTTTCCTATAGGTTCTGAGAAGGCCACCACTCTCATTTCTTCCCTTCTGTCAGACATAATTCCTCAGTTTAGCCTTCCCACCTCTATACAGTCTGATAATAGACCAGCCTTTATTAGTCAAACCAGCCAAGCAGTTTTTCAGATTCTCAGTATTCAGTGAAACCTTTATACCCCTTACGGTCCTCCATCTTCAAGAAAAGTAGAACAGACTAAAGGTCTTTTAAAAACACACCTCACCAAGCTCAGCCACCAACTTAAAAAGGACTGGAAAATACTTTTACCACTTTTGCTTCTCAGAATTCAGGCCTGTCCTCGGACTGCTGCAAGGTACAGCCCATTTGAGCTCCTTTTTATTAGTCCTCAGTCTCATTCCAGACACCGGACCAACTTAGACTGTGACCCCAAAGAACTTGGCATCCCTACTATTCTCAGTCTAGTCATACTCCTATTCTCCATTCTCAACTACTCGTACATGCTCTGCTCTTGTTTACACTGCCGGTTTCCACTGTTTCTCCAAGCCATCCCAGCTGATTTCTCCTTGTGCTATCCCCAAACTGCCACTTTTAACTCTTGAAGTAAATAAATAATCTTTGCTGGCAGGACTATGTTGAATCGCCTTAGGCACTCTTAATCAGATGTCCCAGGTCCTCCCAATTCTTAGAACTTTTATATCTGTTTTTCTCCTTCTCTTATTCCTTTAAGTTTTTCAATTCATACAAAACAATATCCAGGCCATCACCAATAATTCTACACAGCAAATGTTTTTTCTAACAACCCCATAATATCACTCCTTACCACAAAATCTTCCTTCAGCTTAATCTCTCCCACTTTATGTTCCCACGCCGCCCCTAATTCCGCTTGAAGCAGCCCTGAGAAACATCGCCCATTCTCTCTAGATACCACCCCCCAAAAATTTTCGCCGCCCCAACACTTCAACTCTATTTTGTTTTATTTTTCTTATTAATATAAGAAGGCATGAATGTCAGGCCTCTGAGTCCAGGCCAAGTCATCGCATATCCTATGACTTGCACATATACATCCAGGTGGCCTGAAGTAACTGAAGAATCACAAAAGAAGTAAAAAGGCCCTGCCCCGCCTTAACTGATGACATTCCAAAATTGTGATTTCTTTCTGCCACACCTTAACTGAGTGATTAACCCTGTGAATTTCCTTCTCCTGGCTCAGAAGCTCACCCACTGAGCACCTTGTGAACCCTGCACCTGACCACCAGAGAAAAACCCCTTTTGATTGTAATTTTCCATTACCTTCCAAAATCCTATAAAACGGCCCATACCCTATGTCCCTTCGAAGGCTCTCTTTTCGGATTCAGCCCACCTGCAGCCAGGTGAAATAAACAGCCGTGTTGCTCACACAAAGCCTGTTTGGTGGTCTCTTCACACGGACGTGCATGAAACACTCTACTGCATTCCATTCGATTCCACTTCTTTCCATTCCATTCCTTTCTTTCGACAGCATCTCACTTTGTAACCTAGGCTGGAGTGCAGCGGAACAATATCAGCTCACTTTTCACTACACCATTCCATTGCATTGCATTCCATTGCATTCCATTCCATTGCATTCTATTCCATTCCATACCACTAAACTCCACTCCATTCCACTCCACTCCATTCCACTCCACTCCACCCCACTCCATTCCATTACATTCCATGCACTCCATTCCACTCCACTCCACTCCAAAACACTCCACTCAATTCCATTCCATCCCATTCCATTCCACTCCAGTTCACTCCAGTCCACTCCACTCCACTCCACTTCACCCCATTCCATTCCACTGCATCCCATTATATTCTACTCCATTCCACTCCACTCCACTCCCCTCCACTCCATTCCATTCCAATCCACTCCATTCCATTCCATTCCTTTCTTTCAACAGGATCTCACTCTGACACCCAGGCTGCAGTGCAGTGGCACAACCTCAGTTCACCCTTCATTTCACCGTTCCATTCCATTCCACTCCACTCCACTCCAGTCTGCTTAACTCCACTCAGCTGCATTCCATTCCACTCCATTCCACTCCAATCCACTTCAATCCACTCCACTCCACTGCAACCCACTAAAATCCACTCCACTCCATTCCATTCCATTCAATTTCAATCCATTTCATTGCATTCCACTCCATTCCACTCCACTCCACTCCACTCCAATCCATTCCATTCCATGACATTACATTCCATGCCATTCCACTTCATTATATTCCACTCCTTTCATTCGACAGGATCTCACTCTGTCACCCAGGCTGGAGTGCAGTAGCACAATCTCAGCTCACTTTTCATGTCACCATGCCATTTCATTCCTTTCCATTCCATTCCATTCCATTCCACTCCACACTACTCCACGCCAAAAAACTCCACTCCATTAAGCTCCATCCCAATCCATTCCATTTCACACCACTCCACTCCTCTACACCGCACTCCATTCCATTCCATTCCATCTTATTCCTTTTCACTCCACTCAACTAAATTCCACTCCAGTCCACTCCACTCCATTAAATTCCATTCCATTCGACTGCATTCCATTCCATGCCATTCTTTCAAAAAGATCTCAATCTGTCCCCCAGGCTGGATTGCAGTCACACAATCTCAGCTCACATTTCATTTCACCATTCCATTCCATTTCACTCCACTCCACTCCCCTCAACTCCACTCCATTCCATTCCATTCCACTCCATACCACTCCACTCCACTCCACTACACTGAACTCCATTACATTCCATCCCTTTCCATTCCACTCCATTCCACTCCGCTCCACTCCACTCTGCTCTACTCAAATCCACACCCTTCCATTCCATTCCATCCCATTCCACTCCAATCCATTCACCTCCACTCCAATCTACTCCACTCCACTCAACTCCACTTCATTCAATTCAATTTCATTCCATTCCACTCCATTCCATTCCATTCCTTTCTTTCAACATGATCTTACTCTGTCACCCACGCTGGAGTGCAGTGGCACAATCTCACTTCGCATTTCTTTTCACCATTCCTTTCCATTCCATTCCATTCCATTCCACTCCATTCTTCTCCACTCCACTCCACTCCACTCAATTCCATTTCACTCCATTCCACTCCACTACACTCCAATCTACTCCTATCCACTCCACTGCAGTCCATTCCATCCCATTCCATTCCACTCCATTCCACTCCACTCCACTCCACTCCACTCCATTCCATTCATTTCTACTCCATTCCATTCCATTCCTTTCTTTCGACACGATCTCACTCTGTCACCCACGGTGGAGTGCAGTCACATGATCTCAGCTCGCATTTCATTTCACCTTTCCATTCCATTCCATTCCATTCCACTCCATTCCACTCCAATCCGTTCCGTTCCATTAAACTCCTCTACTTTCCACTCCTTTCCATTCAATTACTTTCATTCCATTTCACTCCATTGCATTACACTCCATTCCATTCCATTCCGTTCCATTCCATTCCATTCAATTCCTTTCCATTCCTTTCCATTCCATTCCATTCCATTCCATTCCATTCCATTCCGTTCCACTCCACTCAACTCTATTCCATTCCATTCCATTCCTTCATTCCATTCCATTCCATTCCACTCCATTCCATTCCATTCCATTTGTTTTCTCGACAGAATCTCACTCTGCACTAAGGCTGGAGTGCAGTAGCACAATCTCAGCTCACATTTAATTTCACCATTCCAGTCCATACTATCCCATTCCATCCCTTTGCGTTCCACTCCATTACTCTCCAGTCTGCTCCAGTCCACTCTACTCTACTCTATTCCACCCCGCTGCTCTCCTCTCTGCTCCACCCCATTCCATTCCATCCCATCCCATTCCTCTCCACTCTTCTACACTGAACTCCACTCCATTCGATCACATTCCATTCAACTCCATTCTACTCCACTCCACTCTGCTCCACTCCACTCCACTCCACTCCCCTCCACTCCACTCCACTCCACTCCATTCATTTCTCTTCCTCTCTATTCCATTCCCTTCATTTCTTTGGATATTATCTCACTCTGTCACCCAGGCTAGATTGCAGTTGGACAATCTCAGCTCACATTTCAATTCAGAATTCCATTCCTTTGTATCCATTTAATTCCATTCCACATCACTCCACTCCACTCCTTTCCATTCCATGCGCCTCTATTCCACTCCATTCCTTTCCATTCAATTCCATTTCATACCATTCCACTCCATGCCACTCCACTCTACTCCACTACACTCGATCCCAGTCAATCCCATTCCATTCCAGTCCATTCCAGTCCATTCCAGTCCATTCCACTCCACTCCACTCCACTCCACTCCATTCCATTCCATTCCATTCCATTCCTTTGTTTTCACTCGACAGGATCTCATGCTGTAACCATGGCTGAAGTGCAATGTCCCAATCTCAGCTCACATTTCATTTCACCATTCAATTCCATTGCATTGCATTTCATTCCATTCCATTCCATTCCATTCCATTCCATTCCATTGCATTCCACCCCATTCCATTCTACTCCACTCAACTCCACTCCACTCCATTCAATTGCACTCCACACCACTCCATTCTCCATTCCATTCCATTCAAGTCCATTCCAATCCACTCCACTCCACTCCACACCACTCCACTTCACTCCAATTCACTAAACTCTACTCTACTTCATTCCATTCCATTCCATTCCATTCAACTCCACTCCACTCCACTCAACTCCATTCCATCCTATTTCATTTCAATCAATTCAGCTCCACTCCACTCCACTCCAGCCACTCCTTTCCATTCCACTCCATCCTATTCCATTCAACTCCATTCCACTTCACTCCACTGCACTCCACTGCATTCCATTCCATTCCATTCTTTCGACAAGTTCTCACTCTCTCACCCAGGCGGGAGTGCAGTAGCGCCATCTTAGCTCACATTTTATTTCAAAATTCCATTGCCTTCCATTGCATTTCATTCCATTCCATTCCAATCCATTCTATTCAATTCCATGGCATTGCATTTAATTCCATTCCTTTCTACTCCATTCCACTCCACTCCACTCCACTCCTCTCCACTCCATAACCATCCATCCCATTCCATTCCACTTCATTCCACTCCATTTCACTCCACTCCACTCCTCTACATGCCATTCCACCCCATTCCTTCCCACTCCATTCCACTCCTCTCAACTCCTCTACATTGAACTCCACTCCTCTCCAGTCCACTCCACTCCATTCCATTGCATTGCATTCCACTCCATTCCGTTCCATTTCTTTCTTTCGACAGGATCTCACTCTGTATACTGGCTGGAGTACACTGGCACAATCTCAGGTCTCATTCCATTTAACCATTCCATTCCATTCCATTCCATTCGATTCCAATCCATTCCACTTCTTTCCACTCTACACTGCACTTGACTCCATGCCATTCCAACCCACTTCATTCACCTCCATTCCACTCGACTCCACTCTAACCCACTCCACTTCAATCCACTCCCTTCCATTCCATTCCATCCCATTCCATTCCACTACATACCACTCCAATTCACTCCACTCCACTCCACTCCATTCCATTCCATTCCACACCATTCCATTACATTCCTTTCTTTAGACAGGATCTGAGGCTGTCACCCAGGCTAGAGTGCAGTGTCACAATCTCAGCTCACATTTCTTTTCACCATTCCATTCAGTTGCATTCCATTCCATTCCACTCCATTCCATTCCATTCCACTCCACTCCCCTCCATTCTGTTCCATTCCATTCAACTCCACTCCACTAAACTCGTCTCCATTCCATTCTATCCCATTCCATTTCACTCCATTTCACATCACACCAGGCCACTCCACTCGACTCAATTCCATTCCACTCCTGCACATTCCATTACACTCCATTCCCGTCCACTCCACTCCACTGCATTCCATTGCATTCCATTCCATTCCATTCCACTCCACTCCCTTCCATTCCTTTCTTTCCACAGGATCTCATTCTGTCACCCAGGCTGTAGAGCAGTGGAACTATCTGAGCTCACATATCATTTCACCATTCCTCTGTTTTCCATTCCATTCTGTTCCATTCCATTCCATAACAATCCACTCAACACCATGCCACTCCAATCCACTCAACTCCATTCCATTCCATTCCATTCCATTCCATTGCATACCACTGCATTCCACTCCACTCTACTCCAGTCCACTCCACTCCACTCCATTCCACTCCACTCTACTCCAGTCCACTCCACTCCACTCCATTCCATTCTATACATTTCCATTCCACTCCGTTCTTCTCCACACCAGTGCACTCCACACAACTTCACTCCAGTCCACTCCACTCCACTCCATTCCTTTATCCCATTGAATCGCATTCCTGTCAACTCCACTCCACTCCATTCCATTCTTTCCGATTCCATTACACTCCATTCTACTCCACCCCAATCCACTCCATACAACTCCACTCCACTCCACTCCTTTCCATTCCATCCTAATTCATTCCACTCCATTACACTCCACTCCATTCCAGCCCGCTCCACTCCACTCCACTCCACTCCACTCCATTCCATTCCATTCCATTTCACTCCATTCCATTCCATTAATTTCTTTCGACAGGATCTCACTCAGTCACTCTGGCTGGAGTGCAGTGGCAGTCTCAGCTCACACATCATCTCACCATTCCATTCCATTCCATTCCATTCCCTTCCATTCCATTGCAACCCATTCCACTCCACTCCACTCCACTCCAAACCACTCCACTCAATTTTACAGTAGTTTGGTACATTCCATTCCACTCCATTCCACAGCAGCCCACTCCTCTCCATTACACTATACTCAATTTCGTTCCATTACGTTCCATTCCATTCCATTCCGCTCCATTGCATTCCATTCTTTTCTTTTGTGATTATATCACTCTGTCACAGGATACAGTCCAGTGGCACTATCTCAGCTCACATTTCACTTCACCATTCCTTATATTTCATTCCATTCCATTCCATTCCATTCCATTCCATTCCATTCCATTCCATTCCATTCCACTCCACTCCAGTCCACCCCACTCCACCCCACCCCACTCCACTTCACTCCACTCCATTCCATTCCATTGCATTCCATTCCACTCCTCTCCATTCCATTCAAGTCCACTCCATTCCATGTCACCCCATTCCAGTCCATGGCACTCCACTCCAGTCCATTCCATTCCGTCCCTCTCCAATCCACTCCACTCCACTGCATTCCACTTCATTCCACTCCTCTCCACTCCACTGCATTCCACTCCATTCCATTCCACTGCATTCCATTGCATTTTTTTATTTCGACAGGATTTCACTGTATCACCCATGTTGGAGTGCAGTGGCACAATCTCAGCTCACACTTCATTTCACCATTCCAATCCATTCCATTCCATTCCATTCCATTGCGGTCCACTCCACTCCACTCCACTACATTCCACTCCACTCCTCTTCTATCCAATCTGTTCCATTCCATTCCATTCCATTCCATGCCATGCCATGCCATGCCATGCCATGCCATGCCATTCCATTCCATTCCATTGCACTCCATCCCACTCCACACGACTCCGCTCCACTCCATACCATCCCATTCCATTCCACTCCTAAATCCTCCACTCCACCCTGTTCCATTCCATTCCTCTCCATTCCATTTCATTCCATTCCATTCCACTCCATTCCGTTTCATTAAATTCCATTCCATTGCATTCCACTCCATACCACTCCACCACACTCCACTCCACTCCATTCCACTCCACTGCATTCCATTCCATTCCGTTCCATTCCATTCCATTCCATTCCATTCCATTCCATTCCATTCCATTCCACGCCACTCCAGTCCACTCCACTCCACTCCACTGTACTCCATTCCATTCTATTCCATTCCATTGCTTTCATTCGACAGGATCTCTCTGTCTCACAGGCTGCAGTGCAGTGGCACAAATTCTGCTCATTTTTCATTTAAATACTCCATTCCATCCCGTTCCATTCCTCTCCATTTGACTCCACAAGACTCCACTATTTTCCACTTCACTCCATTCCATTCCATCTCATTCCTTTCAACTGCATTCCACTCCAGTCCACTCCACTCCAATTCATTGCATTCCTTTCCATGCGATATCACTCCACTACATGCAATTCCTTTCTTTCAACAGGCTCTCACTCTGTCACCCAGGCTGGAGTGCAGTGGTAAAATCTCAGCTCACATTTCATTTTACCATTCCATTCGATTCCCTTCCCTTCCATTCCATTCCATTCCATTCCACGTGACTCCACTCCAGTCCACTCCACTCCATTCCATCCCTTTCCATTCCAGTACAGTCAACTCCACTCCACTCATCTCCACTCCACTCAACTCCAATCCTCTTCATCTCATTCCATTCCACTTCTTTCCAGTACACTCCATTCCACTCCAATCTGCTCCACTGCATTCCATTCCATTACATTACACTCTGTTCCATTCCATTCCTTTCTTTTGACAGGATCTCACCTGTCACCAGTGCTGGAGTGCAGTGGAACATTTTCAGCTCAGATTTCATTTCACCATTCCAATCCATTCCATTTCACTTCACTCCACTCCAGTCCACTTCACTTCACTCTTTTCCACTCCATTCAACTCCACTTCACTCCACTCCTCCCCATTCCATTCCATCCCATTCTATTTCACTCCACTCCTTTCCACTCCATTCCACTCCATTCCATCCCATTCCATTCTACTCCAATCCATTCCACTCCAATCCATTCCATTCCATCCCATTCCATTCCACTCCATTTCACTTCACTCCACTCCACTCCATTCCATTCTACTCCATTTCACTTCACCCCACTCCACTCTACTCTATTCCATTCTACTCCATCTCATTCAATTCAACTCCATTCCCCTCCAATCCACTCCACTCCAGTTTACTCCACTCCACTCCTTACACTCTATTCCATTCCATTCCATTCCATTCCATTCCATTCCATTCCACTCCACTCTATTCCATTCCATTCTATTCCACTCCATTCCCTTACATTCCATTCTTTCGACAGGATCTCTCTCTGACACCCAGGCTGGAGTGCAGTGGAAAAATGAAAGCTCACATTTCAATTCGCCATTCCATTGCATTTCATTCCATTCCATAACAATCCACTCCACTCCACTAAACTACACTCAACTCCATTCAATTCTATTCCATTCTATTCCATTCCATTCCATTCCATTCCATTCTATTCCACTCCAGTCCACTCCATTCCATTCTATACATTTCCATTCCACTCCATTCTACTCCACGGCAGTCCATTCCACACAACTCTTCTCCAATCTACTTCACTCTATTTAATCCCATTTCATCCCATTCCATTCCACTCCACTGCACTCCACTCCACTGCACTCCACTCCACTCTCCTCCTTTCCATTTCCTTCTCTCCGATTCCATTCCACTCCATTCTACTCCATGCCTGTCCACTCCACACAACTCCAATCCACTGAAGTCCATTCCATTACATCCCATTTCATTCCAGTCCATTCCACTCCACTCCACTCCATTCCGTTCCATTCCATTCCATTCCATTCTGCTCTGTTCCATTCCATTCCGTTCTGTTCCATTCCATGCCATTCCCCTTCCTTCCATTCCATTCCTCTCTTTCGAAAGGATCTCACTCAGTCACTCAGGGTGGAGTGCAGTGGCACAATCCCAGCTCACACTTCATCTAACCATTCCTTTCCATTCCATTCCATCCCATTCCACTCCACTCCATTCCACTGCACTCCACTACATTCCATTCCATCCCATTCCATTGCACTCCAGATAACCCCACTCAACTCCCTTACTTTCCATTCCATCCAATTCCATTCTACTCCATTCCACTCCACTCCACTCTTGTCCACTCCACTCCGCTCCATTCCATTCTATTCCATTCCACTCTATTCCATTCCATTCCTTTCTTTCAATAGGATCTCATTCCATCATGCAGGCTGTAGTGCAGTGGCACAATCTCATCTCACGTTTCATTTCATCATTCCTTTCCATTCCATTCCATTCCATTCAATTGCTTTCCACTCCACTCCACTCCACTACACACCATTCCATTCCATTCCATCCAATTCTATTCGACTGAATTCCACTCCACTCTTCTCCACTCTACTCCTTTCCATTCTATCCCAATCCATTCAACTCCATTCCACTGCACAACACGACACAATATTCCACTGACAGCACACCACTGCACTCAATTTCATTCCATTCTTTTCTTTCTACAATATGTCGCCTGTCACCCAGGCTGGAGTGCACTGGCGCAATCTCAACTCACATTTTATTTCGCCATTCCTTTCCATTCCATTCCAATCCATTCCATTCCATTCTATTCCATTCACCTCCACTCCACTGTACTCCACTCCATTACTCTTCACTCCATTCCATTCCATCCCATTCCTTGCCACTCCATTCCACTCCACTCCACACCACTCCTCTCCTTCTCACTCCCCTCAGTTCCATTTCACCCCATCCCATTACATTCCATTCTATTCCACTCCACTCCACTAGACTCCACTCCATTCCATTCCATTCCACCCCACTCCACTCCACTCAACTCCATTTCTGTCCATTCCATTCCATTCCATTACACTCCCCTCCAATCCACTCCACTCCTCTACACTCCATTCCATTCAATTACTTCCATTCCATTGCACTCCACTCCACTCCATCACACTCCACTCCACTCCATTCCATTACACTCCATCCGTTAGCATTCCTTTCAATTCCACTGAACTCCACTCCACTGCACTCCACTCCACTCCACTCCACTCTCTTCTATTCAATTCCATTGCATTCCCCTCTATTGCAATCCATTCCTTTCTTTCGACAGGATCTCTCTCAGTCCCCCAGGCTGGAGTGCAGTGGCACAATCTCAGCTAACCCTTCATTTCTCCATTCCATTCCATTCGATTCCATTCCATTGCATTCCATAACATTCCATTTTAGTCTTCTCCACTCCACTCCTCTCCACTCCACTCCTCTCCACTTCATTACATTCTATTCCATTCCACTCCATTCCATTCCTTTCTTTCAAAAGTATCTCAATATGTCTCCCAGGCTGGAGTGCAGTGGCAGAATCTCAGTTCACATTTCGTTTCACCATTCCTTTCCATTGCATTGCATTCCATTCCATTCCATTGCATTTCATTGCATTGCATTCCATTCCATTTGACTCCATCTATGTCATTCCACTCCACCAGATTCAATTTCATTCCTTTCCATTAGAATCCACTCCACTAAACTCAACTCTCCCCTACTCCACTGCACTCCATTCCATTCCCTCAAATTTCATTTCATTCCATTCCACGCCACCCTACTCCACTCAACTCCGGTCCACTCCAGTCCATTCCATTCCACTCCACTCCATTCCACTCCACTCCAATCCCCTCCACTCCCATCCATTCCATTCCGTCCCTTTCCATTCCATTCGACTCCACTCCATTCCAATCCATTACATCCCTTTCTATGCCACTGCAGTCCACTCCACTCCACTCCACTCCACTCTATTTAATTCCATCCCATTCCATTCCACTCTATTTCATCCCACTACACTCCTTCCGCTCCACTCCTTTCAATTCCATTCCATTCCATTCCACTACACTTCACCCCATTCCACTCCTTCCACTCCACTCCATTCCATTCCATCCCATTCCATTCCACTACATTTCACTTCACTGCACCCCACTTCTCTCCGCTACACTCCACTACACTCCATTCCATTCGATTCTACTCCATCCCATTCTGTTCCACTCCATTTCCCTCCACCCCATTCCACTCCACTGCAGTCCATTCCATTTCCCTCCAATTCACTCCACTCCACTCTACTCCCATCCATTTCATTGCATTCTTTTCCTTTCCACCCAAATCTATTCCATTCCACACCACTCCACTCCACTCCATTCCGTTCCATTCCACTCCATTCCATTCCATTCCTTTCTTCCCACAGGATCTCACTCTGTCACAAAAGCTGGATTGCAGTGGCGCAATCTCACCTCACATTTCTTTTCACCATTCCATTTCATTCAATTCCATCCCATTCCATTCTATACTATTTCATTCCAATCAACTGCACTCCAATCCATTCCATTCTACTCCATGCCATTCCACTCAACTCCATTGCAATCCACTCCACTCCACTTCACTCCACTCCACTCAATTCCATTCCATTCCATTCCTTTTGACTCCATTGCATTCCATTTCTTTATTTCGTCAGAATATCACTGTGTCACACAGGCTGGAGTGCAGTGGCACAATCTCAGTTCACATTACATGTCACTTTCCATTGCATTGCATTCTATTGCATTGCATTAAATTGCTTTCCATTCCATTCCATTCCATTGCATTCCATTACATTCCATTACACTCCTTTCCAATCAACTCCACTCCACTCCACTACATTCCATTACATCTGATTCCATTCCACTCCATTCCACTCCTCTCCACTCCACTGCTCTCCACTCCAATACATTCCAATCCATCCCATTCCATTCCGCCCTCTTCCACTGCACCACACTCCATCCCACTCCACCCTAGTTCATTCCATTCGATTCCATCCCATTCCATTCTTCTCCATTCCACTCCACACCACTTCACTCCAATCCATTCCATTCCACTCCAGTACCTTCAATTCGTTTCCATTCCATTCCACTGTATTACTTTCCATTTATTTCTTTCGAGAGCTTCTCACTCTGTCACTCAGCCTGGAGTTCAGTGACACAATCTCAGCTTCCATTCCATTCCACTCCACTCCACTCCACTCCACTCCACTCTATTCTACTCCACTCTACCTCACCCCACACCACTCCATTCCATTCCATTCTACTCCACCCCCTTCACCCAACACCACTCCATTGAACACCATTCCAGTCGACTCCATTCTACTCCATTCCATTCAATTCCAATCCACTCCATTCCATTCCACTCCATTAAAATCTACTGCTTTCCATTCAATTCCACTCCACTGCAATCCACTCCATTCCATTCCAATCCATTCCATTCCATTCCTTTCCATTACATTCCACTCCACTCCAGTCCATTCCAATCTGTTCCATTCCTTTTGACTCCATTCCTTTCCATTCCTTTCCATTACATACCACTCCACTCCTCTCCATTCCATTCTATTCCATTCAATTAGACTCCATTCCATTCCACTCCTTTCCATCACATTCCACTCCACTCCAGTCCATTCCATTCTATTTAATTCCATTCGATTCCATTCCATTCCATTCCACTCCATTCCAGCCCACTCTACTCCAATCCACTGCAATCTAATCCAATCCATTCCATTCCATTCCTCTTTACTCCATTCCATGCCATTCCATTCCACTCCATTCCAGGCCACTCCATTCCACTCCACTCCATTCTATGCCACTCCATTCTATTCCAAACCACTCCATGCCACTTCACGAAACTCCACTCCACTCCACTCCACTCCACTCCATTTAATTCCACTTCGCTCCAATCCACTGCACTCCACTCCATTCCACTCCATTCCATTCCACTCCACTCCATTCCACACCACTCCACTCCAATCCACTCCACTCTCTTCCATTCCATTCCACACCATTCCACTGCATTCCAATCCACTCTAATCCACTCCAATCCATTACATTTCATTCCACTGCACTCCATGCTATTCCATTCCAATTCACTCCATTCCATTGCACTCCACTCCACTCCACTATACTCCACTCTACTGCATTTAATACCAGTCCTTTCCATTTCACTCCATTCAACACCACTCCACTCGATTCCACCCAACTCCATTCCATTCCACTCCATTTCTTCCAACCCACTCCATTCCACTCCATCTCATTCCATTACACTCCATTGCATTCCACTCCACTCCACTCCGTTCCATTCCATTCCATTTCACTCCACTCCATTGCACATCATTCCACTCCATTCCACTCCACTCCACTCCATTCCATTCCAATCCATTCCATTCCACACCACTCCTTCCACTCGACTCCTTTCCAGTCCTCTCCTCTCCATTCCACTCCACTCCACTCCACTCCCTTCCACTCCACTCCATTCCATTCCACTCCACTCCATTCCACTCTATTCCTTTCCACTGCACTCCACTCCACTCCTTTCCACTCCATTCCGTTCCACTTCATTCCAATCCACCCCATTCCATTGCATTCCACTCCATTCAACTCCATTCCACTCTAATTCATTCGAGTCTGCTTGGCTTCATTCTTTTCCATTCCATTCCACTGTACTCCATTCCATTCCACTCCATTCCACTCCATTCTACTTCACTCCACTCCATTCCATTCCATTCCATTCCATTCCATTCCATTCCATTACACTCCATTCCCCTCCACTCCTTCCACTCCATTGCAGTCGATTCCACTCCGTTCCAGTCCACGGCACTCCACTCCAATCCATTACATTCCATTCCACTGGACTCCACTACATTCGATAGCAATCCATTGCACTCCACTTCATTCCATACCATTCCACTCCACTCCACTCCATTAGGTTTAATTCCCCTCCATTGCATTCCACTCCATTCCACTCTAATCCACTCCATTCTACTCCACTCAATTGCATTCTTTTCCACTGCACTTCACTCCATTCCACTCCTCTCCACTTCATTCGTTTCCATTCCATTCAACTCCACTCCACTAAATTCCAATCCATTCCAATCCCTTCCACTCCACTAAACTCCATTCCATTCCTTTCCATTCTATTACACTTCATTCCATTTCTGTCCTTTCCACTTTACTCCACTACATTCCCTTCCACTCCATGCCATTCCATTATACTCCACTCCATTCCATTCCATTAAATTGCACTGCCCTCCATTCCAGTACACTCCACTCCATTCCACTACAATCCACTCCAATACATTCCATTCCACTCCACTCCATTACATTCCATTACACTGCACACCACTCCATCCACTCCACTCCCCTCCATTCCACTCCATTCCATTCCACTCCATTCCACTCCACTCCATTCCATTCTATTCCACTCCAATCCACTGCATTCCACCCCACTCCTTTCCACTCTACTCTGCTCCATTCCATTGTATTCCATTCTATTTCATTCTATTCTATTCCATTCCATTCCATTCCACTCTCCTTCATGCCATTCCAGTCCGCTCCATTGCATTCCATTCCATTCCATTGCAATCCACTCCTTTCCATTCTGTCCCACTCCACTCCATTCCAATCCACTCCACTCCCTTCCACTCCACACCACTCAATTCTTTCCATTGCATTCCAATCCACTCCATTGCATTCCTTTCTATTCTACTCCATTCCAATCCACTCTGATCCATTCCATTCCATTCCAATCCACTCTGATCCATTCCATTCCATTCCACCCCACTCCACTCCATTCCAATCTATTCCTCTCTATTCCTCTCCAGTCCACTCCATGCTTTCCATTGCATTCCAGTCCACTCCATTTCATTCCATTCTACTCTACTCCATTGCAGTCCACTCAATTCCACTCCACTCCGTTGTGTTCCTTTCCATTCAACACCATTCCTTTCCACTCCAGTTCATTCTAGTCAACTCCACTCCATTCCACTCCACTCCAATCCTCTCAACTGCATTTTATTCCACTCTGCTCCATTTCATTCCATTCCACTCCAGTCCACTCTATTCCAATACATTCACTCTATTCCACTCCACTCCACTCCATTCTTCCCAGTCCATTCCATTTCACTCCATTCCATTCCATTCCACTCTACTCAATTCCACTTCACTGCATTCCATTCCTTTCCATTCCACTCCATTCCATTCCACTCCACTCCATTCCAGTCCACTCCACTCCGTTCTTCTCCACTGCACTCCACTAGACTCATCTACATTCCATTCCACTCCACTCCATTCCATTACACTCCACTCAATTCCATTTCAATGCATTCCACTACACTCCTCTCCACTCCCCTCCATTCCATTCAACTCCATTCCACTCTACCCCACTCCATTGTACTCCACTCCACTCCATTCCATTCCTTTCAACTCCATTCCATTCCTTTCCACTCCTCTCTACTTAACTCAACTGCACTCCACTCCAATCCATTCCATTCTATTACATTCCACTGCTATCAACTCCAATCCATTCCATTCCACACCAGTCCATTCCTTAGCACTCCACTCCTCTCCACTCCACTCCACCCCATTCCATTCCTTTCCACTCCATTCCATTCTATTACTTTCTTTCCACAGGATCTCACTCTGTGACAAATGCTGGAGTGCAGTGGCACAATCTCAGCTCATATTTCTTTTCATCATTCCTTTGCATTCCTTTCCATCCCTTTCCATTCCATGTTTTTTCATTCCACTCTGCTGCACTCCAGTGCATTCCATTCCACTCCAGCACTTTACATTTGACTCCATTGCAATCCACTCCACTGCACTCCACTCCACTCCATTCCGTTACGTTCCATTCCTTTTCCCTCCATTGAATTCCATTCCTTTCTTTCAACAGGATATTTCTGTCACCCTGGCTGCAGTGCAGTAGTACAATCTCAGCACGCTTTACATGTCACTTTCCATTGCATTGCATTCTATTCCTATGCGTTCTATTGCATTCCATTCCATTTCATTCCACTCCATTCCATTCAATTCCATTCCACTCCTTTCCACTCCACTCCAGTCCACTACGTTCCATTACATCTGATTCAATTCTACTTCATTCCAATCCTCTACACTTTATCCCACTCCAGTGCATTCCATTCCATTCCATCCCATTCCATTCCTCTCCATTCCACTCTATGCCACTTCATTCCACTCCACTCTAGTCCACTGCACTCTTTTCCTTTCCATTCCATTTCAATTCATTCCATTCCATTCCTCTCTTTTGACATTAGCTCACTCTGTCACTCAGAATGAAACCCTGTGGCACATTCTCAGCTTCCATTCCCTTACATTGCATTCCACTCCACTGCAGTCCGCTCCAATCCACTCCAGTCCATTACACTCCAGTCCATTCCACTCCACTCCACTCCAAACCACTCCATTCCACTCCATTCCAATCCATTCCATTCCACTCATTTCCACTCCGCTCCACTCCACTTCACACCACTCCATTCAACTCCATTCCACTCCGTTCCATTCCACTCCATTCCACTCCACTCCATTCCATTCTATCCCCCTCTAATCCACTCCACTGAATTGATTTTCATTCCAATCCATTCCATTCCATTCCATTCCATTCTACTCCATTCCACTTCATTCCATTCCATTCCACTCCACTCCACTCCGTTCCATTCCACTACATTTGACTCCATTCAACTCCACTCCACTACACTACAATCTACTGCGGTACATTCCTTTCCATTTCGTTTCATTCCACTGCATTCCACTCTCTTCCATTCCATTCCATTCCACTCCATTCCATTCTCCTACACTCCATTCCATTCCTTTCCATTCCACTCCTTCCCATGACACACCATTCCACTCCATTCCACTCCATTCCAGTCTACTCAATTCCCCTCGACTACATTCCATTCTATTCCACTCCACTCCACTCCAACACATTCCATTTCATTCCATTCCACTCGACTCCATTCCATTCCACTCCACTCCACTCCAGTCAAATCCAGTCAACTCCATTCCATTCCCCTCCATTCCAATCCAATCCATTCCACTCCACTCCATTCCATTCTATTCCACTCCACTCCAATCCACTCCACTACATTGCATTCCATTCAAGTCCACTCCTCTCCACTCCATTCCTTTCTCATCCATTCCATTCCACTCCATTCCACTACACTTCACTCCATTCCATTCCACTCCATTCCATTGCATTCCACTCCACTTGACTCCATTCCACTCCACTCCATTCCAGTCCACTCAACTGCATTCCATTCCATACCACTCCACTCCACTCCATTCTAATCCTTTCTACTCCATTCCTCTCCAATCCACTCCAATCCATTCCATTCCACTCCCTTCCACACCACTCCACTCCATTCCATTCCACTCCAATCCATTCCATGCCATTCCATTCCATTCCACTAAATTCCATTCCGTTCTTCTCCATTCCAGTCCATTCCACTCCACTCCTCTCCACTCCATTCCATTCCATTCCATTCCATTCCATTCCACTGCATACCGTTCCACTCCACTGCATTCCATTCCACTCCATTCCAGTCTATTCCACTCCATTCCACTCCACTCCTCTCTATTCAACTCCATTCCCCTCCATACTACTCCATTCCATTCCAATCCATTCCACTCCATTCCTTTCCATTCCACTACTTGCCACTCTAATCCATTCCATTCCACTCCACTCTACCCCTATCCTATCCAGTCCTTTTCATTCCATTCCACTCCACTCTACCCCTATCCTATCCAGTCCTCTTCATTCCATTCCATTATATTCCACTCCACTCCACTCCTTTCAGTTCCAATTCACTCCACACCAATCTGCTCCATTCCACTCCACTCCATTCCACTCCACTCCATTCCATTCCATTCCATTCCATTCCATTCCATTCCACTCGACGCCACTCCATTGCACTGCTCTCCTCTCCACTCTATTCCATTCCATTCGACTTCATTCCATTCCGTTCCACTCTACTCCATTCAACTCCAATCCATTCCAGTCAACTCCATTCTCTTCCACTCCATTCGACTCCATTCCACTCCGCCCTACTCCATTCCACTCCACTCCACTCAATTCAATTGCATTCCACTCCATTCCTCTCCATTCCATTCCATTCCACTCCACTCCACTCCATTACACTCCACTTCACTCCTCTCCACTTCACTCCTCACCAATCCATTCCATTCCATTCGTTTCAACTCCAATACTTGCCCTTACACACCCCTCCATTCCACACCTCTGCACTCCACTCCGCTCCACACCTCTCCTTTGAATTCCACTCCATTCCTTTCCATTCTTTTTTTTCGAGAGTATCTCACTCTATCACAAAAGATGGAGTGCAGTGGCACAATCTCAGCTCACATTTCTTTTCACCGTTACATTTCATTCCATTCCATCCCATTCCTTTCAATACTATTTCACTCCAGTCAACTACACTCCACCCCATTCTATTCCACTCCATCCCCTTCCATTCGGCTCCATTCCAATCCACTCCACTCCACTCCACTCCACTCCACTGTATTCCATTCCATTCCATTCCATTTCACTCTCTTGCATTCCATTCCTTTCTTTCTACAGGATATCACTGTGTCATCCAGGCTGGAGTGCAGTGGCACAATCACAGCTCACATTACATGTCACTTTCCAATGCATTGAATTCCATTCCATTGCATTCCATTGCTTTCCATTCCAATCCATTGCATTCCACTGAATTCCTTTCATTTCCAAAACACTCCTTTCCACTCCACGTAACTCCAGTCCACTACATTCCATGCCATCCTATTCCATTACACTGAATTTCACTCCTCTCCACTCCACTGCACTCCAATCCACTCCATTCCACTCCATCCCATTCTATTCCGATCAATTCCACAGCAATCCACTCCACCCCACTCCATTCCACTTCATTCCATTCCATTCCATGCCACTCTAATCCATTCCATTCCACTCTACACCACCACAATCCTCTCCAATCCACTTCATTCCATTCCATTCCTTTCCACTCCACTCCATTCCACTCCATTCCATTCCACTCCACTCCTCTGCATTACACTCGACTCCATTCCACTCCATTCCATTCCATTCCATTCCACTCGACTGCACTCCATTGCACTCCACTCCATTCCACTCCATTAGACTCCATTGCACTCCACCTTACTTCATTCCACTCCACTCCACTCCATTCAATTGCATTCCACTCCATTCCTCTGCATTCCATTCCATTCCACTCCACTCCACTTCACTCCCCTCCTCTTCACTCCTCTACAATCCACTCCACTCCATTCGTTTCAATTCCAATACATTCCCTTCGACACCACTTCATTCCACACCACTCTACAATTCTCCACTCCACTCCATTCCATTCCACTCCATTTCATTCCATTCCTTTTTTTCCACAGGATATCACCCTGTCACAAAAGATGGAGTGCAGTGGCACAATCTCAGCTCATATTTCTTTTCACTGTTCCATTGCATTCCATTCCATCCCATTCCATTCAATGCCATTTCACTCCCCTCCACTGCACTCCACTCCATTCATTCCACTCCATCCCATTCCTTTTGGCTCCATTCCAATCCACTCCACTGTACTGCACTCCACTACATTCCATTCCATTTCACTCCATTGCATTCCATTCCTTTCTTTCTACATGATATCACTGACATCCAGGCTGGAGTGCAGTGGCACAATCTCAGCTCACATTACATGTCACTTTCCATTGCATTGAAATCTATTCCACTGCATTCCATGGCTTTCCATTCAATACCATTCCATTCAATTCCATTCCATTCCATTGAATTCCATTACACTCCTTTCCACTCCACGTAACTTTAGTGCACTACATTCCATGCCATCTGAATCCATTCCACTGAATTCCACTCCTCTCCACTCCACTGCGCTCCAATCTACTCCACTCCACTCCATCACATTCCTTTCTGATCTATTCCACTGCACTCCACTCCACTCCACTTCATTCCATTCCATTCCACCCCCTTCCATTCCTCTCCATTCCACTCCACTCCACTTCAATCCACTCCACTGCAGTCCACTCCACTCCAATCCATTCCATGTCATTCCATTCCAGTGAATTCCATTCCATTCCTTCCTTTCGACAGTATCTCACTCAGTTATTCATCCTGGAGGGCAGTGGCACAATCTCAGGTTCCATTCCATTCCGTTCCATTCGACTCCAGTCCACTCTACTGCACTCCACCCTACTCCATTACACTGAATTCCACTCCATTCTATTCCACTACATTTCTTTTTTTTTTTTTTTTTTTAGGGTAAAAACATTTTTTCTATTTCATATATAAAAGGAAACATCCAATATTTTATCCGAAAAATTACTTTGAATTATAAAATATTTCTATGAAAAGAAACTAACCTATATTTAGTGTATACTTAACCTCAGACTATTTTATTTTATTTTATTTTTTTTCTTTCATTATTATTAATATTATTATTATTATTATTATTATTATACTTTAGGTTTTATGGTACATGTGCGCAATGTGCAGGTAAGTTACATATGTATACATGTGCCATGCTGGTGCGCTGCACCCACCAACTCGTCATCTAGCATTAGGTATATCTCCCAATGCTATCCCTCCCCCCTCCCCCCACCCCACAACAGTCCCCAGAGTGTGATGTTCCCCTTCCTGTGTCCATGTGTTCTCATTGTTCAATTCCCACCTATGAGTGAGAATATGCGGTGTTTGGTTTTTTGTTCTTGCGATAGTTTACTGAGAATGATGATTTCCAATTTCATCCATGTCCCTACAAAGGACGTGAACTCATCATTTTTTATGGCTGCAAAGTATTCCATGGTGTATATGTGCCACATTTTCTTAATCCAGTCTATCATTGTTGGACATTTGGGTTGGTTCCAAGTCTTTGCTATTGTGAATAATGCCGCAATAAACATACGTGTGCATGTGTCTTTATAGCAGCATGATTTATAGTCCTTTGGGTATATACCCAGTAATGGGATGGCTGGGTCGAATGGAATTTCTAGTTCTAGATCCCTGAGGAATCGCCACACTGACTTCCACAAGGGTTGAACTAGTTTACAGTCCCACCAACAGTGTAAAAGTGTTCCTATTTCTCCACATCCTCTCCAGCACCTGTTGTTTCCTGACTTTTTAACGATTGCCATTCTAACTGGTGTGAGATGGTATCTCATTGTGGTTTTGATTTGCATTTCTCTGATGGCCAGTGACGGTGAGCATTTTTTCATGTGTTTTTTGGCTGCATAAATGTCTTCTTTTGAGAAGTGTCTGTTCATGTCCTTCGCCCACCTTTTGATGGGGTTGTTTGTTTTTTTCTTGTAAATTTGTTGGAGTTCATTGTAGATCCTGGATATTAACCCTTTGTCAGATGAGTAGGTTGCGAAAATTTTCTCCCATTCTGTAGGTTGCCTGTTCACTCTGATGGTAGTTTCTTTTGCTGTGCAGAAGCTCTTGAGTTTAATTAGATCCCATTTGTCAATTTTGGCTTTTGTTGCCATTGCTTTTGGTGTTTTAGACATGAAGTCCTTGCCCATGCCTATGTCCTGAATGGTAATGCCTAGGTTTTCTTCTAGGGTTTCTATGGTTTTAGGTCTAACATTTAAGTCTTTAATCCATCTTGAATTGATTTTTGTGTAGGGTGTAAGGAAGGGATCCAGTTTCAGCTTTCTACATATGGCTAGCCAGTTTTCCCAGCACCATTTATTAAATAGGGAATCCTTTCCCCATTTCTTGTTTTTGTCAGGTTTGTCAAAGATCAGATACTTGTAGATATGTGGCATTATTTCTGACGGCTCTGTTCTGTTCCATTGATCTATATCTCTGTTTTGGTACCAGTACCATGCTGTTTTGGTTACTGTAGCCTTGTAGTATAGTTTGAAGTCAGGTAGTGTGATGCCTCCAGCTTTGTTCTTTTGGCTTAGGATTGACTTGGCGATGCGGGCTCTTTTTTGGTTCCATATGAACTTTAAAGTAGTTTTTTCCAATTCTGTGAAGAAAGTCATTGGTAACTTGATGGGGATGGCATTGAATCTGTAAATTACCTTGGGAAGGATGGCCATTTTCATGATATTGATTCTTCCTACCCATGAGCATGGAATGTTCTTCCATTTGTTTGTATCCTCTTTTATTTCCTTGAGCAGTGGTTTGTAGTTCTCCTTGAAGAGGTCTTTCACATCCCTTGTAAGTTGGATTCCTAGGTATTTTATTCTCTTTGAAGCAATTGTGAATGGGAGTTCACTCATGATTTGGCTCTCTGTTTGTCTGTTATTGATGTATAAGAATGCTTGTGATTTTTGCACATTGATTTTGTATCCTGAGACTTTGCTGAAGTTGCTTATCAGCTTAAGGAGATTTTGGGCTGAGACAATGGGGTTTTCTAGATATAGTATCATGTCATCTGCAAACAGGGACAATTTGACTTCCTCTTTTCCTAATTGAATACCCTTGATTTCCTTCTCCTGCCTAATTGCCCTGGCCAGAACTTCCAACACTATGTTGAATAGAAGTGGTGAGAGAGGGCATCCCTGTCTTGTGCCAGTTTTCAAAGGGAATGCTTCCAGTTTTTGCCCATTCAGTATGATATTGGCTGTGGGTTTGTCATAAATAGCTCTTATTATTTTGAGGTATGTCCCATCAATTCCTAATTTATTGAGAGTTTTTAGCATGAAGGGTTGTTGAATTTTGTCAAAGGCCTTTTCTGCATCTATTGAGATAATCATGTGGTTTTTGTCTTTCGTTCTGTTTATATGCTGGATTACATTTATTGATTTGCGTATATTGAACCAGCCTTGCATCCCAGGGATGAAGCCCACTTGATCATGGTGGATAAGCTTTTTGATGTGCTGCTGGATTCTGTTTGCCAGTATTTTATTGAGGATTTTTGCATCAATGTTCATCAAGGATATTGGTCTAAAATTCTCTTTTTTTGTTGTGTCTCTGCCAGGCTTTGGTATCAGGATGATGCTGGCCTCATAAAATGAGTTAGGGAGGATTCCCTCTTTTTATATTGATTGGAATAGTTTCAGAAGGAATGGTACCAGCTCCTCCTTGTACCTCTGGTAGAATTCGGCTTTGAATCCATCTGGACCTGCACTTTTTTTGGTTGGTAAGCTATTGATTATTGCCACAATTTCAGCTCCTGTTATTGGTCTATTCAGAGATTCACCTTCTTCCTGGTTTAGTCTTGGGAGGGTGTATGTGTCGAGGAATTTATCCATTTCTTCTAGATTTTCTAGTTTATTTGCATAGAGGTGTTTGTAATATTCTCTGATGGTAGTTTGTATTTCTGTGGGATCGGTGGTGATATCCCCTTTATCATTTTTTATTGCATCTATTTGATTCTTCTCTCTTTTTTTCTTTATTAATCTTGCTAGCGGTCTATCAATTTTGTTGATCCTTTCAAAAAACCAGCTCCTGGATTCATTTATTTTTTGAAGGGTTTTTTGTGTCTCTATTTCCTTCAGTTCTGCTCTGATTTTAGTTATTTCTTGCCTTCTGCTAGCTTTTGAATGTGTTTGCTCTTGCTTTTCTAGTTCTTTTAATTGTGATGTTAGGGTGTCAATTTTGGATCTTTCCTGCTTTCTCTTGTGGGCATTTAGTGCTATAAATTTCCCTCTACACACTGCTTTGAATGCATCCCAGAGATTCTGGTATGTTGTGTCTTGGTTCTCGTTGGTTTCAAAGAACATCTTTATTTCTGCCTTCATTTCGTTATGTACCCAGTAGTCATTCAGGAGCAGGTTGTTCAGTTTCCACGTAGTTGAGCGGTTTTGAGTGAGATTCTTAATCCTGAGTTCTAGCTTGATTGCACTGTGATCTGAGAGACAGTTTGTTACAATTTCTGTTCTTTTACATTTATTGAGGAGAGCTTTACTTCCAAGTATATGGTCAATTTTGGAATAGGTGTGGTGTGGTGCTGAAAAAAATGTATATTCTGTTGATTTGGGGTGGAGAGTTCTGTAGATGTCTATTAGGTCCGCTTGGTGCAGAGCTGAGTTCAATTCCTGGGTATCCTTGTTGACTTTCTGTCTCGTTGATCTGTCTAATGTTGACAGTGGGGTGTTAAAGTCTCCCATTATTAATGTGTGGGAGTCTAAGTCTCTTTGTAGGTCACTCAGGACTTGCTTTATGAATCTGGGTGCTCCTGTATTGGGTGCATATATATTTAGGATAGTTAGCTCTTCTTGTTGAATTAATCCCTTTACCATTATGTAATGGCCTTCTTTGTCTCTTTTGATCTTTGTTGGTTTAAAGTCTGTTTTATCCGAGACTAGGATTGCAACCCCTGCCTTTTTTTGTTTTCCATTTGCTTGGTAGATCTTCCTCCATCCTTTTATTTTGAGCCTATGTGTGTCTCTGCACGTGAGATGGGTTTCCTGAATACAGCACACTGATGGGTCTTGAGTCTTTATCCAATTTGCCAGTCTGTGTCTTTTAATTGGAGCATTTAGTCCATTTACATTTAAAGTTAATATTGTTATGTGTGAATTTGATCCTGTCATTATGATTTTAGCTGGATATTTTGCTCGTTAGTTGATGCAGTCTCTTCCTAGTCTCGATGTTCTTTACATTTCGGTATGATTTTGCAGTGGCTGGTACCGGTTGTGCCTTTCCATGTTTAGCGCTTCCTTCAGGAGCTCTTTTAGGGCAGGCCTGGTGGTGAGAAAATCTCTCAGCATTTGCTTGTCTGTAAAGTATTTTATTTCTCCTTCACTTATGAAACTTAGTTTGGCAGGATATGAAATTCTGGGTTGAAAATTCTTTCTTTAAGAATGTTGAATATTGGCCCCCACTCTCTTCTGGCTTGTAGGGTTTCTGCCGAGAGATCCGCTGTTAGTCTGATGGGCTTCCCTTTGATGGTAACCTGACCTTTCTCTCTGGCTGCCCTTAACATTTTTTCCTTCATTTCAACTTTGGTGAATCTGACAATTATGTGTCTTGGAGTTGCTCTTCTCGAGGAGTATCTTTGTGGCGTTCTCTGTATTTCCTGAATCTGAATGTTGGCCTGCCTTGCTAGATAGGGGAAGTTCTCCTGGATAATATCCTGCAGAGTGTTTTCCAACTTGTTTCCATTCTCCCCGTCACTTTCAGGTACACCAATCAGACGTAGATTTGGTCTTTTCACATAGTCCCACATTTCTTGGAGGCTTTGCTCGTTTCTTTTTATTCTTTTTTCTCTAAACTTCCCTTCTCGCTTCATTTCATTCATTTCATCTTCCAGGGCTGATACCCTTTCTTCCATTTGATCGCATCGGCTCCTGAGGCTTCTGCATTCTTCACATAGTTCTCGAGCCTTGGTTTTCAGCTCCATCAGCTCCTTTAAGCACTTCTCTGTATTGGTTATTCTAGTTATACATTCTTCTAAATTTTTTTCAAAGTTTTCAACTTCTTTGCCTTTGGTTTGAATATCCTCCCGTAGCTCGGAGTAATTTGATCGTCTGAAGCCTTCTTCTCTCAGCTCGTCAAAGTCGTTCTCCGTCCAGCTTTGTTCCGTTGCTGGTGAGGAACTGCGTTCCTTTGGAGGAGGAGAGGTACTCTGGTTTTTAGGGTTTCCAGTTTTTCTGCTCTGTTTTTTCCCCATCTTTGTGGTTTTATCTACTTTTGGTCTTTGATGATGGAGATGCACAGATGGGTTTTTGGTGTGGATGTCCTTTCTGTTAGTTTTCCTTCTAACAGACAGAACCCTCAGCTGCAGGTCTGTTGGAGTACCTGGCCGGCCGTGTGAGGTGTCAGTCTGCCCCTGCTGGGGGGTGCCTCCCAGTTAGGCTGCTCGGGGGTCAGGGGTCAGGGACCCACTTGAGGAGGCAGTCAGCCCGTTTTCAGATCTCCAGCTGCGTGCTGGGAGAACCACTGCTCTCCTCACAGCTGTCAGACAGGGACATTTAAGTCTGCAGAGGTTACTGCTGTCTTTTTGTTTGTCTGTGTCCTGCCCCCAGAGGTGGAGCCTACAGAGGCAGGCAGGCCTCCTTGAGCTGTGGTGGGCTCCACCCAGTTCAAGCTTCCAGGCTGCTTTGTTTACCTAAGCGAGCCTGGGCAATGGCAGGCGCCCCTCCCCCAGCCTCGCTGCCGCCTTGCTGTTTGATCTCAGACTGCTGTGCTAGCAATCAGCGAGACTCCGTGGGCGTAGGACCCTCTGAGCCAGGTGCGGGCTATACTCTCCTGGGGCACTGTTTCCTAAGCCCTTCGGAAAAGCACAGTATTCGGGTGGGAGTGGCCCGATTTTCCAGGTGCCGTCTGTCACCCCTGGAAGGGGAACTCCCTGACCCCTTGTGCTTCCCGAGTGAGGCAATGCCTCGCCCCTGCTTCGGCTGGCGCACGGTGCGCTCACCGACTGACCTGCGCCCACTGTCTGGCACTCCCTAGTGAGATGAACACGGTACCTCAGATGGAAATGCAGAAATCACCCGTCTTCTGCATCGCTCGCGCTGGGAGCTGTAGACCGGAGCTGTTCCTATTCGGCCATCTTGGCTCCTCCCCCTATTCCACTACATTTCACACAACTCCATTACATTCCATTCCACTCCACTCCACTCCACTCCATTCCTTCCAATCCATTCCACTCCACTCCACTCCACTCCATTCCTTCCAATGCATTCCACTCCACTCCATTCCATCATTCCATTCTATTCCACCCCACTACACTCCATTCCATTCCACAACATTCCACTCCACTCCAATCTATTCCGCTCCATTCCATTCCATTCCATTCCATTCCATTCCATTCCATTCCATTCCTTTCCATTCCATTCCATTCCATTCCATTCCTTTCCATTCCTTTCCACTCCATTCCACTTCATTTCATTCCACTCAACTCCACTCCAATCCATTCCACTCCACTCCATTCCAATCCATTCCACTCCATTCTTTGCCACTCTATTGCACTCCACTCCATTCCACTCCACTCCACTGAATTCTACTCCATTCTGTCCATACGTTTCCATTATATTTCACTGCATTCCATGCCTCTCCACTCCGCTCCATTCCTCTCCAGTCAACTTCATTCAACTCCACTCCGCTACACTCCACTCCACTCCTCAATATTCTAATTCATTCCATTCCATTCAATTCCATTCCATTCCACTGCACTCTACTCCACTCCACTCCAGTAAAATCCATTCCGCTCCATTCCCCTCCATTCCATTCCCCTCCATTCCATTCCCCTCCATTCCATTCCACTCCATTGCACTCCACTCCAATCCACTCCATTCCATTCCATTCCACTCCAATCCACTCCACTCCATTCCATTCCACTCCACTCCAATCCACTCCACCCCATACCACTGCACTCCATTCCATTCCATTCCACTCCCCTCAACCCCATTTTCCTGCCCTACACTCCATCAAACTCCAGCCAATTCCACTCCACTACTTCCACTCCACGCTGTTCCATATAATTCCATGCCATGCCACTCAACTCCACTTCTTTCCACTGTACTCCACTCCATTACATTATGCTCCATTCCATTCCACTCCATTCTATCCCAGTCCACTCCAATCTATTGCACTCCATTGTGTTCCATTCCATTCCATTCCATTCCACTCCACTCCAATCGACTCCAATCCACTCCACTCCATTACTGTCCACTCCACTCCACTCTATTCCTCTCGACTCCATTCCATTCCATTCTATTCCACTCCACTCCCCTCCATTCCACTCCACTCCACTCCATTCCAATCCATTCCACCCGATTCCATTCCATTCAACTCCATTCTAGTTCAATCCACTCCACTCCACTCCACTCCACTCCACTCCACTCCATTCCAAAACACTCCACTCCATTCCATTCCACTCCACTCCACTCCACTACATTCCATTCCATTCTTCTCCGCACAACACCCCTCCACTCCAATTCAGTCTATTCCATTCCACTCCACTCCATTCCATTAAATTCCACTACATTCTCTGCCACTCCATTCCACTCCATTCCATTCCACTCCAATCCACTCCATTCTACTCCACTTCTCTCCATACCATTTCATTCCATTCCACTCCATTCCATTCCACCTCATTCCATTCCATTCCATTGCATTCCACCCCACTCCACTCTACTCCACTGCATTCCATTCCACTCCACTCCTCTCCATTCATTCCTATCCATTCCATTCCACTCCACTCCACTCCACTGCAACCCATTCCATTCCATTCCATTCCATTCCATTCCACTCCACTCCATTCCACTGCACTCCATTACATTTCATTGCATTCCATTCCACTCCACTGCATTTCACTCCACTCCACTCCATTCCATCCCAATCCACTCCAGTCCATTCCATTCCATTCCACTCCATTTCATTCCATTCTAATCCATTCCTGTCCACTCCACTCCACTGAGTTCCACTCCACTCCTCTCCATTCCACTCCTTTCCATTCCACTCCACTCCACTCCATTCTACTCCACTGCAATCCATTCCATTCCATATCATTCCTCTCTACTCCACCCTACTCTATTCCACTCCATTCCACGCAACTCCATTCAATTCAATTCCATTACATTCCCCTCTACTCCACTCCATTCAACTCCAGTCCACTCCAATCCATTACATTCCACTCCATTCCACTGCACTCCAGTCCATTCCATTCCATTCCATTAGATTCTACTCCATTCCATTCCAATCTATTCCACTCCACTTCACCCCAATCCACTCCATTCCATTCCATTCCATTCAAATCCACTCCATTCTACTCCAGTCTACTCGAATCCACTCCATTACACACCATTCCGTTCCACTCTATTCCATTCCATTCAATTCCTTTCTTTCCATAGTGTCTCACTCTGTCACAAAGGCTGGAGTGCAGTGGCACAATGTCAGCTTACATTTCTTTTCACCTTTCCATTGCATTCCATTCCATCAATTTCCATGCCATACTATTTCACTCCACTCCATTCCATTCCATTCCACTCCATCCGAATTCATTCGAATCCATTCTACTCCAGTCAAGTCCACTCTACTCCACTCCTTTTCATTCCATTCCATTCCTCTCCACTGAATTCCACTCCACTCCACTCCTTTCCATTCCACTCCATCCCATTCCATTCGATTACATCTCACTGCACTGCATTCCACTCCACTCCATTCCACTTCACTACACTCCATTCCACTCCATTCCACTCCACTTCATTCCACTCCACTCCATTTCATTCCACTCTAATCCATTCCAGTCCACTGCACTCCATTCCATTTCATTCCATTCCACTCCATTCCACACCAATCCAATCCATTCCACTCCATTCCACTCCAATCCCTTCAACCCCATTACAGTCCATTCCACTGTATTTCAGTCCACTCCACTCCATTCCACTCCATTCCATTCCATTCCACTGCACTCCACTCCTTTCAATTAGAATCCATTCCACTCCGCTGTATTCCATTCCACTCCACTCCACTCCACTCCATTCCACTCCATTCCATTCCATTCCACTCCACTCCACTCCATTCAATTCTTCGCCATTCCACTCCATTCCTTTCCATTCCACTCTACTACACTCCATCCCAATCCAATCCACTACATTCTATTCCCCTCCACTTCATTCCAAAGATGTAGAATGAAGTTTATTGGAGTGATGTGAAGAGGAGTGGAGTCAGTGAAGTAGAATGGAATGGAGTGAATTGGATTGGAATGGATTGGAGTGCAGTGGAGTGGAGTGGCGCTGAGTGGAGTGGAGTGGAGTGCAGTGGGTACGAATGGAATGGAGTGGAAGCTGAGATTGTGCCAATGTGCTCCAGGCTGAGTGACAGAGTGAGATAATGTCGAAATAAAGGAATGGAAGACAATGTATTGGAGTGGAATGGATTGGAGTGGACTATAGTGGAGTGGAGTCAAATGGAGTGGTGTGGAATGAAGAGGAATGGAATCAGATGGAATGGAATGAAAAGAAGTGGAGTGGAGAGGAGTGGAGTGAACTGCAATGGAATGGAGGGGAATGGAAAGGAATGAAGTGGAGAAGAGTGTAATGAAGTGGAATGGAAACAGATATAATGGAATGTAGTGGAGTAGAGTGGAGTGTAAAAGAGCGGACTGCAATTGAATGCAAATGAATGAAATGGAATGGAATGGAATGCAAAGGAATGCAATGGAATTGAATTCAGTGCAATGGAAAGTGACATGTAATGTGAGCTGAGATTTTGCCACTGCACTCCAGCCTCAGTGACACAGTGATATCCTGTTGAAGGAAAGGAGTGGGATGCAATGGAGTGAAATAAAATGGAATGGAATGGAATGGAGTGGAGTGGAGTGCAGTGGAGTGGATGGGAATAGAGTCGAATGGATGGGATAGAGAGGAATGGAATGGAGTGGAGTGCAGTGCAGTGGAGTGAAATAGTATTGAATGGAAAGGGATGGAATGGAATGCAATGGGGAGGTGAAAAGAAATGTGAGATGAGATTGTGCCTCTGCATTCCAGCTTTGTTACAGATTGAGATCCTGTGGAAATAAAGGAATGGAATGGAATGGAGTGGAATAGAATGGAAAGGAGTGGAGTGGAGTGGAGTGGTTTGGAATGTAGTGGTGTGGAATGGAATGAAATGGAATTGAAAGGAATTGAATGGTATGGAATGGATTGGAGTGGAGAGGAGTACAGTGGATTGCAGTGGAGTGGAGTGGAATGGAGTGGAATGAAATGGAATTCAGTGGAATGGAGTAGAGTGGAATGGAAAGATATGGAGTGGAAGTGAATGGAGAGGAATGGAGGGTATTGGAGTGGAATGGAGTGCAATGGATTGGAATGGAGAGGAATGTAATGTGATGGAATGGAATGGACTGAAGTGGAGTGGAGTGGAATGAACTGGAATGGAATGGTCAGGAGAGGAATGGAATGGAATATAATGGAATGGAATGAAATGGAGTGGAGTGGAAAGAACTGGAATGGAATGGATAGGAGAGGAATGGAATGGAAGGGAGTGGAATAGAATAGAGTGGAATGGAATGGAATGGCATGGAATGGAAGAGAGTGGAGTGGAATAGAGTGGAGTGGAGTGGAAAAGAGTTGAATGGAATGGAATGGAATGGAGAAGACTGGAATGGAGTGGACAGGAACGGAGTGGTGAGGAAAAGAATTGAATGGAAAGGAATGGAATGGAATGGAATGGACTGGAGTGAAGTGGAATGGAGTGGAGTGGAGTGGAATGTAGCAGAATGGAATGTAACGGAATGGAAAGGAATGGATTGATTGGAGTGGAACGGAGTGGATTGGAGTGCAGGGGACTGGAATGGAATGGAATGAAGTGGAGTGGAGAGGACTGTAAAGAAATGGAATGGAATGGAAAGGGATGGAGAGGAAAGGAGTGGAGTGGAATGGAGTGCACTGGAAGGGAGTGGAATGGAGGAGAGTGGAATGGAACGGAGTTGGGTGGAGTGGAGTAGAAAGGAGGGTAGTGGAGTGCAGTGGAGTGATGTGGTGTGGAATTTAGTGGAAAGGAAAAGAATGGAGGGGAGGTTAATGAAATGGAGTGGATTGGAGTGAAGTGGAAGGCAACGGAATGGAATGGAGTGGAATGGAATGGAGTGGAGTTGAATGGAAAGGAGTGGAGTGGACTGGCGTGGATTTCATTGGAGTGAAGTGGAGTGGAGAGGAGTAGAGTAGAGTGGAATGGAGTGGAATGGACTGCAGTGGAGTGAAGTGGAGTGGAATGGATGGAGTGATGTGAAGGGGAATGGAGTGGAATGGACAGGAGTGGAGTGGAGTGGAATGGAATGGAGTGGAGTGGAGTGGAATGGAATGGAGTGGAGTGGAGGGGAAAGGAGTGGAATGGACTTGAGTGGAGTGGAGTGGAATGGAATGGACTTGAGTGGAGTGGAATGGAGAAAAAAGTAATTGATTGGATCAGAGTGGACTGGAGTGGAGTTGAATGGAGTGGAAAGGAATGGATTGGATCAGAGTGGACTGCAGTGGAGTGGAGTGGAGTTGAACTCAATAGAAGGAGTGGAATGGAATGGAATGGAGTGGAGTGGAATGAAACGGAACAGAATGGAGTTCAACGAAGTGGAGAGGAGTGGATTGGAATGGATTGGGGTGGACTGGAAAGGAGTGGAGCAGAGAGGAATGGACTGGAATACAGTGTAATGGAATGGAGAGGAATGGTATCTAATGGAAAGGAGAGGAGTGGTATCTAATGGAAAGGAGAGGAGTGTAATGCCAAGGAATGGAGTGGAGGGGAGTGGAATGGAGGGTAGTGCATTGGAAAGGAGTGGAATGGAATGGAAAGGTTTGGAGTGGAGTGGAGTGGAATCGAGTGGAATAGAGTTGAGTGCAATGGAGTGTAGTCTGGTGGAATGGAATGGAGTGGAATGGAATGGAGTCGAGTGCAGTGGAGTAGAGAGGAGTGGAATGGATAGGAAGGAATGGAATGGATTGGAGTGGAGTGGAATGGAATAGAATGGAGTAGAGTGGAAGGGAGTGCAATGAAATAGAGTGGAGTGGAGTGGATTGCAGTGCAATGGAATGGAATGGAGTGGAGTGGAGTGGGGTGGACTGGAATGGAGTGGAATGGAGTGGAATGGAATGTAGTGGAGTGGACAGGAAAGGAATGGAATGGAGTAGAGTAGAATGGAGTGGAGCAGAGTGGAATTGAGTGGAAAGGAATTGAGTAGAGTTAAATGGAATGGAGTAGAGTGGAGTGAAGTGGAGTGGAATGGAATGAAATAGAGTGGAATGGAATGGAGTGGAGTGAAACGGAGTGGAAAGGAATGGAGTGGAATTAAATGGAATGGAGTGGAGTGGAGTGGAGTAGAGAGAAATGGTGTGCAGTGGAATGGATAGGAAAGAAATAGAATGGAGTGCAGTTGAATAGAATTTTATGCAGCGGAGTGCAGTGGAATTGAGTGGAGAGGAATGGAGTGGAGTGGAGTGGAATAGCATGGACTGGAGTGAAGTGAAACGGAGAAGAAAAGAATGGAGTGGAATTAAATGGAATGGAGTGGAGTGGAATGGAGTGGAGTGGAGTGGAATGGAATGGTGTGGAGCAGAATGGATTCAAAAGGAAGGGAGTGGAGTGCAGTTGAATGGAATGGAATGCAGTGGAATGGAGTGGAGTGGAGTGGAATTGAATGGAGTGGAGTGGAAAGGCATGGACTGGAGTGGAGTGAAATGTAGTGGAATGGAATGGAGTGGAATTGAGTGGAGTGGAGTGGCATGGAGTGGAGTGGGGTGGAAAGGAGTAGAGTCGAAAGCAATGGAATGGAGTGGAAAGGAGTGGAACGGAATGCATTTGAGAGGAGCAGAAGGGAGTGGAGTGGAGTACAATGGAGTGAATTGAAATGGAATGGAAGAGAATGGAGTGGAGTCGGGTGGAGTGGTGTGGAGTGGAGTGGAATGGAGTGGAGTGGAGTGGAATACAGTTGAATGTAATGTAATGAAATGGAATGGAGTGGAGTGGAATGGAGTAGAGTGGAAAGGAATGGAATGGAGTGTAATGGAATGGATTGGAATGGAATGGAATGGAATGGATTGGAGACGAGCGGAATGGAGTGAAGTGGAATGTAGTGGAGTTGAATGTAATTGAATGGAAAGGAATGGAATGGGGTGGAGTGGATTGTAGTGGAGTGGAATGGAGTGGAGTGGAGTGCAGGGGACTGGAATGGAATGGAGTTGGGTGGAGTGGAGTGGACAGGAATGAAATAGAAAGGAATTGACAGGTATGGAGGGGAAAGGAGTGGAGTGGAATGAAATGTACTGAAAGGGAACGGAAAGGAGGTGGGTGGAATGGAACGGGTTGGGGTGGAGTGGAGTGGAGTTTAATGGAGTGGAAAGGAGTGGAGTGGAGTGAAATGGAATGTAGTGGATTGGAGTGGAATGGAATGCAATGGAGTGGAATGGAAAGGAATGGAACATAGTGGTATGGAATGGAGAGGATTGTAGTGGAGTGCAATGGAATGGAGCGAAGTGGAGCCTAAAGGAATGGAATGGAGAGTAGTGGATCCTAAAGGAATGGAATGGAACGGAGTGGAATGGAGTTGAATGGAATGGAGTGGAGTGGAGTGTATAAGAGTAGAGTAGAGTGCAGTGGATTGGAATTGAATGGAATCGAGTGGAGTAGAATGCATTGGAATGGACTAGAGTGGAGTGGAGTGAAGAGGAGTGGAGTGGAATGGAGTGGAGTGGAATGGAAACGAATGGAATGGAGTGGAGTGGAATGGAGTGGAGAGGAATGGAGTAGAGTGGAATGGAATGGAAAGGAGTGGAAAGGAATGGAGAAGAGTAGAGTGGAATGGGGTGGAGTGGAATGGAGTAGAGTGGAAAGGAATGTAATGGAGTGGAGTAGAATGGATTGGAACGGAATGGAATGGACTGGAGTGGAGTGGAATGGAGTGGATTGGAATGGAGTGGAGTGGAGTGGAATCGAATAGAGTGGAATGCAGTGGACTGGAGTGAGGTGGAATGGAATGGAATGCAATGCAGCGGAGTGGAGTGGAATAGAGTGGAGTCGAATTGACTGTAGTGGAATGCAGTGGAGTGGAGACGAATGGAATGGAAAGGAGTGGAGTGGAATGGAATGGAATGGAATGGAGTAGAATGGAGTGGAGTGGATGGAGTGGAGTGCAGTGGAATGGAAACGAATGGAATGGAATGGAGTGAAATGGAATGGAGTGGAAAGGAATGTAGTGGAATGGAATGGAATGCAGTGGAGTGGAGAAGAAAGGAATGGAATGGAATAGAGTTGAACGGAAAGTAATGTAATAGAATGGAATGGAGTGGAGTTGAATAAACTGGAGTGTAGTGGAAAGGATTGGAATGGATTGGAAAGGAATAGAATGGAAAGAAGTGGAGTGGATGGGAATGGTGTGGAGTGGAGTGGAATGGAATGGAATGGAATGGAGTGGAGTGGAATTGATTGGAATGGAATGGAGTGGAATTCAATTGAATGGAATGGAGTGGAGTGGAATGGATTGGAATGGAATGGAGTGGAATTCAATTGAATGGAATGGAGTGGAGTGGAGCGGATTGGGATGGAATTGAGTGTAATTCAATCGAATGGAGTGGAGTGGAATGGAATTGAGTAGAATGGAGTGGAATTCAATCGAATGGAATGGAGTGGAGTGGAATGGATTGGGATGGAATGGAATGGAATTGAATCCAATGGAGTGGAGTGGAATGGAATGGAGCAGAGTGGAATGCATTGGAATCTAAAGGACTGGAGTGTAGTGGAATGGAATGGAATGGAGTGGACTGGAGTGCACTGGAATGAAGTGGAATTGAGTGGAATGGAGTGGAATTGAGTGGAGTTGAATGGAGGGGAATGGAGTGGAATGGAACGTAACGGAATGGAGTAGAGTGGAATGGATTGGCATGGAATGAATTGGAGTGCAGTGGAATGAAATGGAATGAAATGAAGTGGAGTTGAGTGGATTGGACTAGACTGAAGTGCACCAGTGTGGAATTGAGTGGAAAGGAATTGAGTGTAACGGAATAGAGTAAAATGGAATGGAGTTGTTGGAGAGGAATGGAATGGAGAGAAGTGGAAATGAGAGGAGCGTATTGGAATGGAATTGAGTGGAGTGGTGTGGAAAGGAATGCAACGGACAGGAATGGAATGTAGTGGAATGGAATGGAATGGGATGGAGTAGACTCGAACGGAATTGAGTGGGGTGGATTGGAGTGGAGTTGAGTGGAAAGAAGTGGAGTGGAGTGGTATGTAATGTAGTGGAGAGGAGTGGAATGGAATGGAATGGAATGCAGTCAAGTGGAATGGAATGGTCTGAGGGGAGTGGAGTGGATTGGAGTGTGATGGATTGGAATAGAATGGAATGTAGTGGATTGGAATGGAACGGAGTGGAGTGGTATGGAATGGAGTTGAGTGGACTGGAGTGTAGCGGATTAGAATGGAGTGGAGTGGAAAGGAATGGAGTTAAATGGAAAGGAATGGAATGTAGTGTAGTGGAATGGAGTGGAGTGGAATAGTGTAGAGTGGAATGGAATGGAATTGAGTAGAGTGGAAAGGAATGTAGTGGATTGGAGTGGAGAATAATGTAGTGGAGTGGACTGGAATGGAGTGGAGTGGAATGAAAAGAAGTGGGCAGTAATGGAAAGTAATGGAGTGGAGTGGCATAGAATGGAGTGGAGTGGAGTTGGAAGGACGGAAAGGAATGGAATGGAAGAGAGTGGAGTGGAGTGGAATGGACAGGAATGAAATGGATTAGAGTGTAGTGGAGTGGAATGGAATGGAATGGAATGGAAAGGAATGGAGGGAAATGGAGTGCAAAAGAATGCAGTGGAATGGAGTGGAGTGGATTGGTTGGAGTGGATTGCAGTGGAATGGAATGGAATGGAATGGACTGGAGTGGACTGGAATGGAGTGGATTGGATTGGAATGTAATGTAGTGGAGTGTGTTGGAGTGTAGCGGAATGGAGTGGAGTGGAGTGGAATGGAGTGCAGTGGAATGGAATGGATTGAAATGGAATGGAATGGAGTGGAGTGGAGTGTAATGAAGTTGAAAGAAATGGAGTGGAGTGCAGTGGAATGGAGCAGAATGGAATGGAGTCGAATTGAATGCAATGGAGTGGAGTGGAGTGAAATGGAGCAGAATGGAATGGTGAGGAATTAAATGGAACGGAGTGGAGATGACTGGAGTGGAATGGAAAGAAGTGGAGTGGAATGGATTGGAATGAAATGGATTGGAGTGCAGTGGAAAGGAACGGAATGGAGTGGAGTAGAGGGGAGTGGAGTGGAGTACAGTGGAATGAAAAAGAATGGAGTGGAGTGGAATTGAATGAAAAGGAATGGAATGGAGCAGAGTGGAGTGGAATGGAGAGGGGTGGATTGCAGTGGAGAAGAGTGGAGTGGAAAGGAGTAGAGTGGAGTGGAATGGAATGGAATGGAGTGGAGTAGAATGGAATGGAATGGAGTGGAATGGAATGGGTTGGAACGGAATGGAGTGGAGTGGAATGGAATGCAATGGAATGGAGTGGAACGGAGTGGAGTGGAGTGGAGTGGATGGGGTGGAATGCAGCGGAATTGAATGGAATGAATTGGAGTGGAGTGGAAAGGAATGGAGTGGAGTGGACTGGAATGTATTGGAGTGGAGTAGAGTGGAATGGTGTGGAGAGGACTGCAATGGAGTGGAGTGGATTGGAAGGGAGTGGAATGGAATGGAGTGGAATTAAACGTAATGGAGTGGAGTTGAATGGAGTGGATTTTAATGGATTGAAATCGAATGGAGTTTAGTGCAGTGGAGTGGAATGGAGTGCAGTGGATTGGAGTGGGTGGAGTGAAGTGCAGTGGAATAGAATGGAATGGATTGGAATACAGTGGAATGGAATGGAGTGGAGTGGAATGGAATGTAGTGGAGTGGACAGCAGTGGAATGATGTGGAGTGGACTGCAATGGAGTGGAGTGGATTGGAATGGAGTGGAATGGAAGGTAGAGGAATTAAACGGAATGGAGTGGAGCTGAGTGGTGTGGAGTGGAGTGGAATGGAGTGGAGTAGAGTGGAATGGAATGCAGTGGAGTGGAATAGAAAGGAATGGAAAGGAATAGAGTTGCGTGGAGTGGAATGGAGTATAATGGAAAGGAATGGAACGGAATAGAGTGGAATGGAATGGAGTGGGGTGTAGAGTAGTGGAATGGGGAGAAGTGGAAATGAGTGGATTGAAATGCAATGGAGTGGAGTGGAGTGGAACGTAATGGAATTGAGTAGAATGGAGTGGAATGGAATGCAGTGGAAAGGAATGGAGGGGAGTGGAATAGAGACCAATGAAATGGAGTGGAGTGGAGTGGAGTGGAGTGGAGGGCAGTGGAATGGAATGGAATGGAATGGCGTGGAGTGGAATGGAATGGAGTGAAGTGAAAGGGAATGGACTGGAATGGAATGTAGGGAGTGGAATGCCTTGGAGTCGAATGGAAAGGAATGGAATGGAGTGCAGTGGAATGGAGTGAAGTGGAATGGAGTAGAGTGGAAAGGAATGGAATGGAGAGGAGTAGAATGGAGTGGAATGGAATGGCATGCAACATAGTGCAGTGGAGTCGACAGAATGGAATGAAGTGCAATGGAATGGAATGGAAAGGAGTGGAGTGGAATGGAATGGAGAGGAATGGAATGCCATGTAGCGGAGTGGAGTGGAGTGTAATGAAGTGTAGTAGACTGGAATGGATTTGAGTGGAGTGGAATGGAGTGGAATGGAATGGAATGGAATGTACTGATGTGGAGTGGAGAGGAGTGGATTTGAGTCGAGGCGAGTGGAAAGTATTGGAATGGAATGAAATGGAATAGAATGGTGCGGAGTGGAATGGAATTTAGTTGAGAGGAATGGAATGGAATGGAGTTTACGGGAATGGAATGGAGTATAGTGAAATGGAATGGAATGGAGTAGAGTGGAATGGAATGGAATGGAGTGGAATGAAATGGAATCGAATGGAGTGGAGTGGAGAGGAATGGAGTGGAATGGTTTGGAATGGAGTAGACTGGAGTGGAATGCAATGAAATGGAGTAGAAGGGAATGGAGTTGAGTGGACTTGAATGGAGTGGACTGCAGTAGAATGGAATGTAATGGAATGGATTGGAGTGGAATTGAATGGAGTGGAGTGAAATGGAGTTGAGTGGAGTGGAGTGGAGAGGAAGGAGTGGATTGCAGAGGAATGGAATGGAAAAGAATGGAATGGAGTGGAGTGGAATGGAATGGAATGGAGTAGAAGGGAACGGAGTTGAGTGGACTGGAGTGGAATGGAGTGCAGTAGAATGGCATGTAATGGAATGGATTGGAGTGGAAAGGAATGGAGTGGAGTGAAATGCAACGGAGTTGAGTGGAGTGGAGTGGAGAGGATGGAGTGGATTGCAGAGGAATGGAATGGAACGGAATGAAATGTAGTGGAGTGGAATGGAATGAGATACAGTGGAATGTAATGTATTGGAGTGTAGTGTAGTGGACTGGAATGGAGTGGAGTGGATTCGAATGGAGTGGAGTGGAATGGAATGGAGTGGAATGGAATGGAATGGAGTGGAGTGGAATGGATTGGATCAGATTGGAATGGAATGGAGTGGAGTGGGAGGGAATGGAGTTGAGTGGAGTGAAGCGGACTGTACTGCAGTGGAATGGAATGGAATGGATTGGAGTGGAATGGAATGGAGTGGAGTGAAATGCAATTGAGTTGAGTGAAGTGGCGAGGAGAGGATGGAGTGGATTGCACTGGAACGGAATGGAATGGAATGGAGTGGAGTGGAATGGAATGGAATGGAATGCAATGGAATGGAATGTATTGGAGTTTAGTGGAGTGGACTGGAATGGAGTGGAGTGGAATGGAATGTTGTGGAATGGAATGGAATGGAATGGAGAGGAGTGGAGTGGAATGGAATGGAGTGAAGTGGAAGCGAACGGAGTTGAGTGGAGTGTAGTGCAGTGGAGTGGAATGGAATGGAAAGGAGTGGAGTGGAGTGGAATGAATTGGAGTGGTGTGGAATGGATTGGCATGGAATATAATCGAATGGAAAGGAGTGGACGGGAGTGGATTGGACTACAGTGGAATGTATTGGAGTGTAGTGGAGTGCAATGGAGTGGAGTGGAGTGGACTCGAATGGAGTGGAGTGGAATGGAATGGAGTGGAATGGAATGGAATGGAGTGCAGAAGAATGAGGTGGAGTGGAATGGAATGGAGTGGAATTTAATAGCGTGGATTAAATGGAATGGAGACGAATGGAGAGGAGTGGAGTGGAATGTAACGGAGCAGAGTGGAATGGATTGGAATCGAGCGGAATGGAAAGAAGTAGAGTGGAATGGAGTGGAATGCAGTGAAGTGGAATGGAGTGGAAAGGAATGGATTGGAATGGAGTAGAGTGGAAACGAATGGAGTTGGTGGAGAGGAATGGAATGTAGAGAAGTGGAAATGAGAGGAGTGGATTGGAATGGAATGCAGTGTTGTGGAGTTTAAAGCAATGCAACGGACCGGAATGGAATGGAATGGAATGTAGTGGAATGGAATGGAATGAGATGGAGTAGACTCGAATGTTATTGAATGGGGTGGAGTGGAGTGGACTGGAAAGGAGTGGATTGGAGTGGAATGGAATGCAGTAGAGTGGACAAGAATGGAATGGAGTGGAGTGGAATGGAACGGAATGTAGTGGAATGGAATGGAGTGGAGTCAAATGTTCTGCAATGCAATGGAGTGGAGTGGAGTAGAGTGGATTGGGGTGCGATGGATTTTAATGGAATGGAATGTAGTGGATTGGAATGGAATGGAGTGGAGTGGAACGGAATGGAATGGTGTGGAATGGAATGGAGTTGAGTGGAGAGGAGTGGAGTGGACTGGAATGGATTGGATTGGAATGGAATGGAGTATAATGGAAAGGAATGGAATGGAGTGTAGTGGAATGGAGTGTAGTGGAATGGAGTGGAATTGAGTGGATTGGAATGGAATGGAATGGAATGTGGTGGAGTGGACTGGAACGGAGAGGAATGGATTGGAATTGGGTGGATTTGAATGGAATGGAAAGGAATGGGATGGAGTGCAGTGGAATGGAGATGAATGGATAGGAGTGGACTGGAGCAGAGTGGATAGGAATGAAATGGAATGGAATGGAGTGAAGTGGAATGCAATGGAGTAGAGTGGAATTGAATGGAATGGAGTAGAGTGTAATGTAATTGAATGGAATTGATTGGAGTGGAGTGGAATGGAGTGAAGTGGAATGCAGTGGAGTGGAGTGGAATGGAATGGAATGGGGTGGAGTGGAATGGAGTGGAATGGAATTGATTGGAGTGGAGTGGAATGGAGTGAAGTGGAATGCAGTGGAGTGGAGTGGAGTGGAATGGAATGGAATGGGGTGGAGTGGAATGGAGTGGAATGGAACGGAGTGGAATGGAACGGAGTGGAATGGAGTGGAGTGGAGTGGATGGAATGGAGTGCAGTGGAATGGAATGCAATGGAGTGCAGTGGAATTAAAGGAGTGGGGTGGAATGGAATGTAGTAAAGTGGAATGGAGTGGAATTGAGTGGAGCGGAATGGAATGGAGTCGAGCTGAGTGGAGCGGACTGGAATGCAGTGGAGTGGATTTAGTGGACTGAAATGGAGTGGAGTGGAATGAAATGAAGTGGAATGGAAAGGAATGTAATGTAATGGAGTGTAATGGAGTGGAATGGAGAGGAGTGTAGTGGAAAGGATTGGAAATGAATGGAATGGAATGTAGTGGAGGTGAGTGGAATGGAGTGTCATGGATTGGAACGGAGTGAAGAGGGATGGAATGGAATGGAATAAAATCGAGTAAAGTGGACGGGAATGGAGTGGAGTGGAATGAAGTGTAGTGTAGTGTAATGGAATGGAATGGAGTGGATCGGAAGGGAGTGGAAAGGAGTGGAGCGGGATGGAGGGAAGTGGAATAGAGGGTAGTGGAGTGTATGGACTGGAGTGCAGAGGAATGGAATGGAATGGAGTGGAGTGGAATGGAATGGCTTAGAGTGGAATATACTATAGCGGTGTGCAGTGGAGTGGAGTGGAAGGGAGTGGAGTGGACTGGATTGGATTGGATTGGAGTGGAATGCAGAGAAATGGAATGGCATGGATAGGAATGGAGTGGAGTGGAGTGGAATGGAGAGGAGTGGATTGGAGTGGACTTGAGTGGGACAGAATGGAAAGGAGTGGAGTGGAATGGATTGGAGTGCAGTGGAATGCAGTGGAATGGAATGAAGTGGAATTAATTGGAATGGAATGCAGTGGAGTGGAGTGGAATGGAAAGGAGTGGAGTAGAATGGATTGTAGAGGAATGGATTGGAGTTGAATGGATGGAATGGAAAGGAGTTGAGTTGAATGGATTGCTGTGGAGTGGAGTGGAGTGGAATGGAATTGAGTGGAATGGAATGGATTGGAATGGAATGGAGTGGAGTGCCGTGGAATGGAATGGAATGGAGTGGAGTGGAGTGGATTGGAGTGGAATGGAATGTAATGGAGTGGAGTGGAGTAGTATGTAATGGAATGGAATGGAACTGATTGGAGTGGATTGCAGTGGGGTGGATTGGAGTGAGGTGGAGTGGAGTGGAAATGGCTGAAGTGGAGTGTAATGGAATGGAGTGGAATGGTTTGGACTGGAGTAGATGGAGTGGAGTGCAGAGGAAGGGAATGGAATTGGAATGGAGTGGAGTGGAATGGAATGGAGTGCAGTGGAATGGTGTGGAGTTCACAGGCATGGAATGGAATGGAGTGGAATGGAGTGGCATGGAGTGGAATGTAATGTAGTGGAATTAAATGGAATGGAATACAGTGGAGTGAACTGGAATGGAAAGGATTGGAGTGGAGTTGACTGGATTGGAATTGAACGGAATGGAATTAAATGGAATGGAGAGGAGTGGAGTGGAATTGAATGGAGTGGAATGGAATGCGATGGAATGGAATGGATTGGAATGGAATAGAGTGGATTGCCCTGGAATGGAATGGAATGGAGAGGAGTGGAATAGAGTGGAGTGGAGTGGAATGGAATGGAATGGATTGGAGAGGAGAAGAGTGCAGTGGAAAGGACTTTAATGGAATGGAGAGGAGTGGAATGTAATGGAGTGTAGTGAAATGGAATGTAGTGGAGTGCAATGGATTGTAGTGGACTGGAATGGAACGGAGTGGAATGGAGTAGAATGGATTGTAATGGAGTGGAGTGGAGTGGAATGGAATGGAATAGAATGGAGTGTAGTGGAGTGGAATGGAATGGAATAGAATGGAGTGTAGTGGAGTGGAATGGAGTAGAGTGGAATGGAGTGGATGGGAGTGGAAAGGAATGGATTGGAGTGGAGTGAAATGGAGTGGAGTTGACTGGAAAGCAGTGGAGTGGAGTGGAATGGAATGGAATAGAATGGAGCATAGTGGAGTGGAATGGAGTAGAGTGGAATGGAGTGGACGGGAGTGGAAATGAATGGATTGGAGTGGAGTGAAATGTAGTGGAGTTGACTGGAATGGAGTGGAGTAGAGTGGAATGGAGTGGAGTGAACTGGAGTGGATTGGAGTGGAATGGAATGGAGTCGAATGGAATGGAATGGAGTGTAGTGGAGAAGAATTGTGTGGAGTGCAATGCAATGAAGTGGAGTGGAATGGAATGGAGTGGAGTGAAGTAGAATGGAGTGGAGTGGACTGGAATGGAGTGGAGTGGAGTGGAATGGAGTGGAATGGAATGGAGTTGAATTAAACGGAATGAAGTGGAGTGGCGTGGAGAAGAATGGAATGGAGTGGACTTCAATCGGTTGGAATCGAATGGAGTGGAGTGCATTGGAGTGGAAGGAAGTGGAGTAGATTAGAAAGGAAAGGAATGGAGTGGAATGGAATGGAAAAGAGTGGAGTGTAGTGGAGTAGAGTGGCATGGAGTGGAATGGAAAGGAATTGAACAAAGTAGAGTGGAATGTAATGGAGTGTGGTGGAGAGGAGTGGAATGGAGAGAACTGGAAATGAGGGGAGTGTATGGGAATGGAATGGAGTGGAGTGGAATGGAATGGAATGGAATGGAGTGGAATGGAATGTCATGGAGTGGAGTGGAATGGAATGGAATGCAATGGAGTGGAATGGAATGGAGTGGAATGGAATGGAGTGCAACAGACTGGAGTGGATTGTAGTGGAGTGGAGTGCAGTGCAGTGCAGTGGAATGGAATTGAAACAATGGAGGGGACTGGAATGGAATGGAGTGGAGTGGAATGGAATGGAGTTTAGTGGAGTGGAGAGGAGTGGAGTGGGCTGGACTGGAGCGGAGTGGAATGGAAGGGAGAGGAATGGAAAGGATTGGAATGGAGTGGAGTGTAATGGAGTACAGTGGAATGGAGTAGAGGGGAATGGAATGTAATGGAGTGGATTGGAATGGAATAGAATGGAACAGAGTGGAGTGGAGTGTAATGGAGTGGAATGGTTTGGAATGGAGTGGTGAGGAGTGGAAAAGAATGGAACTGAATGGAACGGAGTGGAAGACAATGGAGTAGAGGTGAATGGAATGGAATACAGTGGAATGGAATGGAAGGGAGTGGAGAGGAGTGGAATGGAATGGAATGGAAAGGAGCGGAGTAGCGTAGAAAGGAGTGGAGTGGAATGCAGTGAAGTGGAGAGGAATGGAATGGAATGGAGTGGAGTGGAATGGAGTGGACCGGAATGGAGTGGAGTGGAGTTGATGGAGCGAAGTGCAGTGGAATGGAATGGATTGGAGTGGAGTGGAGTGGAATGGAATGGAGAGGAGTGGAATGGAATGGACTGGAGTGGAGTGGAGTGGAAGAGAATGGAGTGGAGTGAACTGGAATGGAGTAGAGTGGAAAAGAATGGAGTGGAGTGGACTGGAATGGAGTGTATTGGAATGGAATGAGGTGGAATGCAATGGAATTTAATGGAACGGAGTGGAGTGGAGTGGAATGGAGTGAAGTGGAGTGGAAAAGATTAGAATGGAATGTAACAGAATGGTTTGGATTGCAGTGGGATGGGGTGGAATGGATGGATTGGAATGGAGTGGACTGAAGTTGACTGGAACGGAATGGAATGGAGTGGAGTGGAGTGGAATGGAGGAGAATGGAGTGGAGTGGAGTGTAGTGGAATGGAATGGAATGGAGTGGAGTCGAATGCAGTGGAAATGAGTGCAGTTGAATGGAGTGGAGTGGATTTGATGGGGTGGATTGCAGTCGAATGCAATGGAATGGGATTTAGGGGATTGGAATGTAATGCAGTGGAGTGCAGTGAAGTGGAATGGAAAAGAGTGGACTGAAATGGAGTGGAGTGGAACGGATTGGAATGGAATGGAGTCGAGTGGAGTGCAATGGAGTGGAACGGAATGGAGTGGATTGGAGTGGAGTGGAGTGGAGTGCAGTGGAATGGAATGGAGTGAATTGGAGTGGAGTGGAGTGCAGTGGAATGGAATTGATTGGAATGGAGGGGAGTTGAATGGAATGGAGTGGACGGGAATGGAATGGAGTTTGATGGATTGGATTGGACTGGAATGGAGTGGAATGGAATGGAATGGAGTGGAAATGAAGGATTGGAATGGAGTGAAGTGGAATGCAGTACAGTGGAATGGAGTAGAGTGGAATGGAACGCAATATAGTGGACTGTAATGGAATAGAACGGAATAGAGTGGAGTGTAGTGGAATGGAGTGGAATGGATTAGAATGGAGTGGAGTGGAATAGAATGGAAATGAATGGAGTGGAGAGGAGTGCAATGGAGTAGAGGTTAATGGAATGGAATGGAGTGCAGTGGGATGGAATGGAAGAGAATGGAGTAGTGTGGAATGGAATGGACTGGAAAGGAGCGGAGTGGAGTGGAATGGAGTGGAGTGGAATGCAGTGAAGTGGAGAGGAATGGAATGGAATGAAGTGCAGTGGAATGGAGTTGAATGGAATGGAGTGGAATGGATTGGAGTGGAGTCAATGGAGTGAAGTACAGTGGAATGGAATAGAGGGGAGGGGAGAGGAATGGAATGGAGTGGAGAGGAATGGAATGTAGTGGAGTGATGTGGAGTGGAGTAGAATGGAGTGGAGTGGACTGGAAGGGAGTGGAGTGGAATGGAATGAAGTTGAATGTAATGGAATTTAATGGAGTGGAGTGGAGTGGAGAGGAATGGAGTGATGTGGAGTGGAAAAGATGGGAATGCAATGGAAAGGAATGGAGTGGATTGGAGTGGAATGGGGTGGAATGGATTGGAATGGAATGGAGTGGAGTGTAGTGGAATGGAGTAGAATGGAATGGAGTGGAGTGTAGTGGAATGGAATGGAATGGAGTGGAGTCGAATGGAGTGGAGAGGAATGTAGTTGAATGGAGTGGAGTTTAATGGATGTAGTTGATTGCAGTCGAATGGAATGGAATGGAATTTAGTGGATTGGAATGTAATGCAGTGCAGTGGAGTGAAGAAGTATGGACTGGAGTGGAGTGCAATGGAGTGGAGTGGAATGTAATGGAGTGGAAGTGATTGTAATGGAAAGGAGTGGAGTGGAGTGCAATGGAGTGGAATGGAATGGAGTGGAGAGGAGTGGAATGGAGTAGAATGGAATGCAGTGGAATTAAATGGAATGGAGTGGAGTGGTGTGCCATGTAATGGAAAGGAGTGGAGTGGAATGGATCAGAATGGAATGGACTGGAATGTACTGGAATGGAATGGAATGAGTGGAGTACAGTGGAGTGGAGTTGAGCATAGCAGAATTGAATGGAATGGAGTGGAGTGGAATGGAATGGAATGGAAAGGAATGGAGCGGAGTGGAGTGGCAAGGAGTGGGGAGGATTGCAGTGGAGAGGAGTGGAGTGGAAAGGAGTGGAGTGGAGTGGAATGGAATGGTATGGATTAGAGTGGAATGGAATGGAATGGAGTGGAATGGAATGGAATGGAGTGGAGTGGAATGGAATGGAATGGAATGCAATGGAATGGAGTGGAGTGGAATGGAATGGAATGGAATGGAATGGAATGCAATGGAATGGAGTGGAGTGGAATGGAATGGAATGGAATGTAGTGTAATGAAATGGAGTGGAGAGGAATGGAGTGCAATGGAATGGAGTGGAGTGGAGTGGAGCAGAATGGATTGAAATCGAGTGAAGTGGAATGGATGGATTCGAATGGAGTGGAGTGGAGTGGTATGGAGTGGAGTGCAGTGGAATGGAATGGATTGGAGTGGAGTGGGATGGAATGGAATGGAGTGTAGTGGAGTGGAATGAAGTGGAATGGAATGGAATGTATTGGAGTGGAGTGGAGTGGAATGAATGTAGTAGACTGGAGTAGAAAGCATTGGAATGGAATGGAAAGGAATGGAGTGGATTGAAGTGCAAAGGAGTTTAGAAGAGGGGAATAGAATGGATTGGAGTGCAGCAAAATGAAATGGAGTAGAGTGAAATGGAATGGAATGGAATGGAATGGAATGGAAAGCAGTGGAGTGGAGTGGATTGGAGTGGAATTGTTTGTAATGGTGTGGATTGGAGTGGAATGGAAGGGAGTGGAGTGGAAGGGAATGGAGTTGAGTGGAGTGGAGTGCAGTTTAATGGAATGGCATGAAGTGGAGTGGAGTGGAATGGAATGGAGTGGAGTGGAATGGAGTGGAGTTGAGTGGAGTGGAGTGGATGGAGTGGACTGCAGTGGAGTGGAATGGAATGGAGTGGAGTGGAATGGCACGGAATGGAGTGGAATGTTATGTACTGAGTGGAGTGGAGTGGATTGGAATGGAGTGGAGTGGACACGAATGGAGTGGAGTGAAATGGAATGCAGTGGAAAGGAATGGAATTGAATGGAGTGGAATGGAATGGAGAGTAATGGAGTGGAGTGGACTGGAATGGAGTAAAATGGAAAGGAATGGAATTAAAAGGAACGGTGTGGAACAGAGTGGAGGGGAATGGAATGGATTAGAGTCGAATGGATTAGAATATAATGGAGTGGAGTGCAGTGGAAAGGAATATAATGTAATGGAGAGGACTGGAGTGGAGTATAGTGGAATGGAATGGAAGGCAATGGAGTAGAATGGAATCGAGTGGAGTGGAATGGAAAGGAATGGAATAGAGCAGAGTGGAGTGGAATGGAGTGGGGTGGACAGGAGAGGAGAGGAGTGGAGTTGAAAGGAGTGGAGTGGAGTGACACGGAAGAGAATGGAGTGTAATGGAACGGAACGGAGAGGAATGGAATGGAATGGAATGTAGTGGAATGGAATGGTGTGGAGTGGAATGGAGTGCAATGGAATGGAGTGGAGTGGAGTAGGGCGGAATGGAATGGAATGAAGTAGAGTGGAATGGAGTAGACTAGAATGGAGTGGAATGGAGTGTTGTGTAGTGGAGTGGAGTGCAGTGGAATGGACTGGAATGGAGTGCAGTGGAATGGAATGGAGAGGAATGGAAAGGAATGTAATGGAGTGGAGTGGAATGGAGTGGAGTAGAATGGAATGGATTGGAGTAGAGTGGAATGGAATGGAATTGTGTGGAATGCAATGGAAGGCAATTGAATGGAATGGAGTGGAGTGAAATGGAATGGAATGGAGTGGAGGGAAATGGAAGGGAATGGAATGCAGAAGAGTGGAGTGGAATGGAGTGGAGTGGAGTGGAAAGGATTGGAATGATATGTAACAGAATGGAATTTAGTGGAGAGGAGTGGAATGGAGTGGCATGGATTGTAGTGAAGTGGAGTGGAGTGGAAAGGAATGGAATGGAACGGAGTGGAGTGGAGTGGAGTGGACTCGAATGGAGTGGAGTGGAATGGAGAGGAGTGTAGTGGAATGGAATGGAATGGAGTGTAGTGGAATGGAGTGGAAAGGAATGGAATGGAACAGAGAGGACTGGAGTGGATGGAGTGGAGTGCTGCGGAATGTAATAGAATGGAGTGGAGTGGAGTGGAATTGAATGGATTGGAGTAGAATGTTATGTGGTAGTGTGGAGTGGAGTGTAATGAAGTGGAGTGCAATGGAATGGATTGAAGTGCAATGGAATTGAATGGAGTGGAATGGAATAGAATGGAATGGTGTGGAGTGGAATGGAATGGGGAATCATGGAATGGAGTGGAGGTGAATGGAATGGAGTGGAAAGTAATGGAGTGACATTAAATGCATTGGAGGGGAGTGGATTGGATCAGAATGGAACGAAATGGAGAGGAGTAAACTGGAATGGTTTGTGGTGGATTGGAGTGGAGAGGAGTGGAGTGGAAAGGAAAGGGATGGAGTGGAATGGAAAGGAGTGGAGTGTAATGGAATGGAATGGAGGGGAATGGAATGGAATGACATGTAGTGTAATGGAACTTATTGGAGTGGAATGGAATGGAGTTGAGTGGAATGGAATGGAGTGCAAAGGAGTGGAATGGAATGGAGTGGAGTGGAATTGAGTAGAGAGGAATGGAATGGAATGTAATGGAGTGGAATGGAATGGAATGCAATGGAGAGGACTGGAGTGGAATGGAGTGGAGCAGAGTGGTATGGAGTGGAATGGAGTGAAATGGAATGGAATGGAATGTAGAGGAGTGGAGTGGAATGCAGTGGAATGGTTTGGAATGGAGTGGAGTGTAGTAGAATGGAATGGAATGGAATGGAGCAGATTGCAGTGGAATAGAATAGAGTGGAATGGAGTGGAGTGTAGTGGTTGGAGCGGAGTGTTGTGGAATGGAATGGAGTGGAGTGGAGTGGAATTTAGTGGGGTGGACTAGAATGGAGTGGAGTGGAGTAGAACGGAGTGGAACGGAAGGGAATGGAATGGACTTTAGTGTAGTGGAATGGAGTGGAGTGTAATGGAGTAGAGTAGAGTGGAATGGAAAGGAATGCAGTGGAATCGAGTGGTGTGGAGTGGAGTGGAGTGGTGTGTAGTGGAATGGAATGAATTGGAATTCATTGGAGTGGAATGTAATGGAGTGGAATGGAATGGAGTGGAGTGGAATGAAATGGAATGGAGTGGAGTGGAATGGAGTGGAATAGAATGGAGTGAAATGGAGTGGAGTGGAGTGGAGCACATGGAGTGGAGTGCAGTGGAATGGAATGGAATGGATTGGAGTGGAGTGGAATGGAATGCAGTGGTGTGGAATGGAATGCATTGGAGTGGAGTGGAGTGGAATGGTGTGGAGTTGACTGGAATGGAGAGGAGTGAAGTGGAATGGAGTAGAATGGAAAGGTGTGGAATTAAACGGAATGGAATTGAGTGGAGTGGAGTGGAGAGGAATGGAATGAAGTGAACTTTAAGGGATTGGAATCGAATAGAGTGGAGTGAAATGGAGTGGACACGAGTGGAATTGAATGGAGTGGAGTGGAATGAAAAAGAGTGGAATGGAATGGAGTGGAGTGGATTTGAAAGGAGCGGAATGGAAAGGAATGGAAAAGAGTAGAGTGGAATGGAATGGAGTTTGGTTGAGAGGAGTAGAATGAAGAGACGGGGAAATGAGTGGAGTGGATTGAAATGGAATGGAATAGAGTGGATTATAATGTAATGGAAGGGAGTGGAATGGAACCGAAAGGAATGTAGTGGAATGAAAAGGAGTGGAGTGGAATGCAGTGCAATGGAATGGGGTGGACTGGAGTATAGTGGAGGGGAGTGCAGTGGAATGGAATGGAACGGAATGGAGGGGAGTGGAATGGAATGGAGTGGAGTGCAATGGAATGTGGTGGAATGGAATGTAGTTTAGTGGAATGAAATGTAGTGGAATGGAAAGGAATGGAAGGGAGTGGAGAAGAATGGAGTGGAGTGGAATGGAGAAGAGTGGAATGGAATGGAATGGTGACGAGTGGAATGCAGTGGAATGGAATGGGGTGCAATAGAGTGGAGTGTAGTTGTTGGAGTGGGATGAAGTGGAATGAAATGGAATGGAGTGGAGTGGAATGGAATGGAGTGGAGTAGAATGGAACGTAGTAGAGTGCAGTGGAGTGGAATGGAATGAAGTGGATCGGACTGGAATGGAGTTGAGTGGAGTGGAATGGAGTGGAATGGAATGGAATGTAAAGGAGTGGAGTAGAGTGGAGTGGAATGGAGTGGAGTGGAGTAGAAAGGATTGGAATGGAATGGAATGGAGTGGAGTGTAATGGAATGTAATAGAATGGAGCAGAGTGGAGCGGAATGGAGTAGAGTGGAGTGGAAAGTATTGGAATGGAATGCAACGGAATAGAATTTAGTGGAGTGGAGTGGAATGGAGTGGAATGGATTGGAATGGAGTGGAATGGAATGGAATGGAATGGAGTGGACTGGAGTGGAATGGAGTGGAGTGCAATGGAGTGGAGTGTAGTGGAATGGAATGGAGTGGAGTGGAGTGGAATGGACTGGAAAGGAATGGAGTGGAATGGAGTGAACTGGAGTTGATGGTGTGGAGTGCAGCGGAATGGAATAGAATGGAGTGTAGTGGAGTGGAATTGAATGGAGTTTAGTAGAATGTTATGTAGTGGAGTGGAGTGGAGTGGAGTGGAATTAAGTGGATTGGACTGGAATGGAGTGAAGTGGAGTGGAATTGAATGGAGTGGAATGGAATAGAATGGAATGGAGTGGAGAAGAGTGGAATGGAGTGGACTGGAATGGAGTGGGGTGGATTGGAATGGAGTGGAATGGAATGGAGTGGAATGGAATGCAGTGGAATTAAATGGAATGGAGTGTAGTGGATTGGAATGGAATGGAATGGAGAGGATTGGAGTGGAGTGGAGTGGGGTGGATTGGAGGGGAGAGGAGTGGAGTGGATAGGAATGGAGTGCAGTGGAATTGAATGGTGTGGAGTGGAGTCGAGTGGGGTGGATTGGAGGGGAGAGGAGTGGAGTGGATAGGAATGGAGTGGAGTGGAATTGAATGGTGTGGAGTGCAGTGGAACGGAATGGAATGGAGTGGAAAGAAAAGGAATGGGATGTAGTTTAATATAATTTAGTGAAGTGGAATGGAATCGAGTTGAGTAGCATGGAATGGAGTGCAATGGAATGGAATGGAATGGAGTGGAGTGCAATGGAGTTGATGGAATAGAACTGAGTGGAGTGGAATGGTTTGGATTAGAGTGGTACGGAATGGAATGTAGCGAAATGGAATGGAAAGTAGAGGAGTGGAGTGGAATGCATTGGAATGGTTTGCAATGGAGTGGAGTGGATTGGAATGGAATGGAGCGGAATGGAGTGGAAAGAAATGGATTGGAATGGACTGGAGTGGAGTGGATGGTGTGGAGTGCAGTGGCATGGAATGGAATGGAACGGAGTGGAGTGGACTGGAATGGAATGGAGTGGAGTGGATTGGAATTAATGGAGTGGACTAGAATGTAGCAAAGTGACGTGGAATGGAGTGGAGTGGAATGGAATGGAATGGAGTTTAGTGTAGTGGAATGGAGTGGAGTGGAATGGATTGGAGCGGTGTGGAATGGAATGGAATGGAGTGGAATGGGGTGGTGTGGAATGGAATGGAGTGGAAAGGGGTGGGGTGGCGTGGAGTGGAATGGAATGGACTGGAATGGATTGGAGTGGAATGGCATGGAGTGGAATGCAATGGAGTGGAATGGAATGGAATGGAATTGAGTGGAGTGATGGGGAATGAAGGGGAGTGGAATGGAGCAGAGTGGAATGGAACTGAGTGGAGTGGAGGGGATTGGAGAGGAGTGGAATGGAGCAGAGTGGGGTTGAATGTAAAGGAATTGGGTGGAGCAGAATGGAATCGAAAGGAATGGAGTGGAGTATAGTGGAACTGAGTGGAGTGAAATGTAGTGGAGTAGAGTGGAATGGAATGGAATGGGGTGGAGTGGATTGGAGTGGAATGGAGTGGAGTTTAGTGGATGGAGGGTGCGTGCTGCGGAATGGAATGGAATGTATTGGAGTGGAGTGGAATGGAATGGAGTGGAGTGAAATGGAATGTAGTGGAGTGGAGTGGAGTGGTGTGGAATGGCGTGGAGTTGACTGGAATGGAGTGGAGTGAAGTGGTGTGCAGTGGAATGGAGTGGAGTGGAGTGGAAAAGATTGTAATGGAATGGAATGGAGTGGAATGGAGTGCAGTTTAGCAAAGTGGAATGGAATGGAATGGAGTGTACTTGAATGGAATGGAGTAGAGTGGAAAGGAATGGAATGGAGTGGAATGAAATGGAATGAATTGTAATGGAGTGGAGTGGAGTGCAGTATAGTGGAATGGAAAGGAATTGAATGTAGTGGAGTGGAATAGAAAGGAATGGAATGGAGCAGAATGGAGTGGAATGGAGTTGGGTGGAATGGAGTGGAGAGGAGTGGAGTGGAGAGGATTGGAGTGGAGTGGAATGGAATGGAATGGAGTGGAATGGAAAGGATTGGAAGGTAGTGGAATGGAATGGATTGAAGTGGAATGGAGTATAATGGAATGGAGTGGAGTAGAGTGGAGCTAAATGGAATGGAAGGGAGTGGAATGGAATGGAGTGGAATGGAGTGGTGTGGAGTGGAGAGGTCTGGAGTGCAGTGGAATGGAATGGATTGGAATAGAGTGGAGTGGAAAGTAATGGAGTGGAATGGAAAGGAATGTAATGAAGTGGAGTGGAACGGAGTGGAGTGTAATGGAATGGAGTGGATTGGAATGGAATGGAGGAGAGAGGAATGGAATGGAATCGAGTGGAATGGAATGGTAGGCAATTGAATGAAGTGGAGTGGAGTGGAATGGAAAGGAATGGAGTGAGATGGAATGGAATGGAATGAAATGGAGCATATTTGAGTGGATTGGAATGGAATGGAGTGGGATGGAATGCAATCGAATGAAATGGAGCGTATTGGAGTAGAATGGAGTGGAATGGAAAGGATTGGAATGGAAAGGAACAGAATGGAATGTAGTGGAGTGGAGTGGAATGGAGTGGAATGGACTGGAATTGAGTGTAGTGTAGTGGAATGGAATGGAATGGAATGCAATGGAGTGGAGTGGAGTGGAATTGAGTGGAGTGGAATGGAGTGGAGTGTTGAGGAATGGAAAGGCACGGAGTAGGGAGGAATGGAGTGGAATGGAGTGGATGGAGTGGAGGGCAGCGGAAAGTAATAGAATGAAAGGGTGTGGAGTGGAATTGAATGGAGTGGAGTAGAAAATAATGTAGTGGAGTGGAGTGGGGTGGAGTTTACTGGAGTAGAGTTGACTGGAAAGGAGTGGAGTGGAGTGCAATTGAATGAAGTGGAATGGAATGGAATGGAATTGAATGGAGTGGAGTGGAATGGAGTGGAGTGGAGTGAAATGGAGTGGAATGGAATATAGTGGAATTAAGTGGAATGGAGTGAAGTGGATTGGGACTGAATGGAAAGGAATTGAAAGGAGAGGAGTGGAATGGAGTGGGGTGGATTTGAGTAGAGAGGAGTGGAGTGGAAGGGAATGAAGTGGAGTGGAGTGGAATGGAGTGGAGTGGAGTGGAATGGAATGGAATGGGGTGGAATGGAATGGAATTTAGTGTAATGGAATGGAATGGAGTGTAATGCAATGGATTGGAGTGTAATGGAAGAGAGAGCAATGGAATGGAAAGGAATGGAGTGGAGTGGAATGGAGTGGAATGTAAAGGAATGGAGTGGAGTGGAACGGATTGGATTAGAGTGGTATGGAATGGAATGGAATGGAATGGAATGGAATGTAGAGGAGTGGAGTGGAATGCAGTGGAATGCTTTCGAATGGAGTGGAGTGGAATGGAATGAAATGGAATGGAATGTAGCGGGCTTGAGTGAAATGGAGTGGAATGCAATGGAGTGGAATGGAGTGCAGTACAGTGGACGGAGGGCATTGCAGTGTAATGTAATGGAATGGAATGGATTGGAGTGGAATGGAATGCAGTGGAGAGGAGAGGAGTGGAGAGGAATGGAGAGGAGTGTACTGGAATGGACTTGAGTGGACTGGGTGGAGTGGAATGGGATGGAATAGAGTGGAGTGGTTGAATGGTGTGGAATGGAATTTAGTGGAGTGGAGTGGAATGGAATGGAGTAGAGTAGAGAGCAATGGAGTGGCGTGGAGTCAAATGGAGTTTAGTGGACTTTAATGGAGTGGAATCGAATGGAATGGAATTAAATGGAATGCAGTTGAATGGAGTGGAGTGGAGAGGAGTGGAATGGAGAGCAGTGGAATGGATTGGAATCGATTGGAGTGGAGTGCAATGGAATGGAATGGAGTGGAGTGGAGTTGATTGGACTGGAATAGAGTGGAATTGACTTGAATGGAGTGCATTGAAGGGGAGTGGAATGGAATGGAATGGAGTGGAGAGGAGTGGAATGGATTCAAAGGGAGTGGAGTAGAGAGTAATGGAATGGAATAGAATGGAGGGGAGGTGAGTTGATTGTACTGGAGTAGAATGGAATGGACTTGAATGGAGTGGAATAGAGTGGAGTGGAATGAGGTGGTATGGAGTGGAATGGAGTGGAGTGGAGTGGAGTGCAATGGAATGGAATTGAATGGAATGGAGTGGAGTGGAATTGAATGGAGCAGAATGCAAAGGAATGTAATGGAGTGGAGCGGAGTGGAATGGAGTCTATTGGAATTGAGTGAAGTGGAGTGGAATGGAGTAGAGTGGAATGGAATGGAATGCAATGGAGTGGAATGGAATGGAATGCAAAGGAGAGGAGGGGAGTGGAATGCAGTTGAGTGGTGTGGAATGGAGTGGAATGAAATAGAGAGGAATAGAGTGGAGTGCCATGGATGGAGTGGAGTGGAATGGAAGGTAGTGGAGTGTATTGGAGTGGAATGGAGTGGAGTGGACTGGAATGGAGTGGAGTGGAATGGAATGGAGTGGAATGGACTGGAATGGAATGTAAAGGAGTGAACTGAAGGGAAATGGAGTGGAGTGGAATTACTCCATTCCAGTCCATTCCACTCCTTTCCACTCCACTCCACTCAATTCCACTGCATTCCCCTCCATTCCACTCCAGTCCTTTCCACTCCATTCCACCCCACTCCGCTCCATTCCATTTCATTTCATTCCATTCCACTCAATTCCACTCCACTCCATTCCACTCTATTCCACTCATTCCACTCCATTAAATTCCACTACATTCCACTCCACTCCATTCCATTCCATTCTGCTTCACTCCACTCGACTCCATTCCATTGCACTCCATTCCACTCCACTCCATTCCATTTTATTCCTCTCCACTCCACTCCATTTCATTTCTCTCCACTCCAATCTTTTCCAATCCACTCCACTCAACTCCACTCCAACCCACTGCATTCCATTCAACGCTACTCCATTCCATTCAATTCTATTCCAATCCATTCTACTCCAATCCATTCCATTCCATTCCCCCTCAATCCATTCCTCTCCAGTCCATTGCACTCCATTCCTCTCCAATCCATTCCATTCAACTCCATTCCTTTCCATTGATTCCATTGCGTTTCTTTCCATTCCACTCCATTCCGTTTTACTCAACTCCAGTCCATTCCACTCCACTCCACTACACCCCACTCCATTCCACTCAACTCTACTCCATTCCATTCCATTCCATTCCATTCCACTCCACTCCATTCCACTCCATTCCACTCCATTGCAGGCCACTCCAATCCACTGCCCTCCATTGCATTCCACTCCACTATATTCCATTGCATTTCAATCCACTCCACTCCTTTTATTCCACTCCATTCCACGGAATTTCATTCCATTCCATTCCATTCCTTTCCACTCCATTCCGTTCCACTCCAATCCATTCCTTTCCAGTCCACTCCACTCCACTCCTCCCCATTCCATTGCTTTCCACTCTACTCCATTACATTCCATTCCATTATACTCCGTTCCATTCCACTCCATCCGCTCCACTCCATTCCAGTCCACTCCACTCCATTCCAGTTCACTGATGTTCACTGCACTGCATTCCTTTCCATTCCACTTCAATCCACTTCACTCTCCTCCATTGCACTCCTTTCCACTCCATTCCACTCCACTCCATTCCACTGCATTCAACTCCCTTCCACTCCATTCCAGTCCACTCCACTCCCCTCCACTCCCTTATATTCCCTTCCACTACATTCCACTGAACTCCATTTTATTTCAATCTGTTCCTATCCACTCCATTCCATTCCACTCCACTCTACTCAACTCCACTCCACTCCATTCCATTCTATTCCAATCATTTCCACTCAATTCCACTCCACAACACTCCACTCGACTCCACTCAATTGGAGTCCACTCCATTCAATTCCATTCCATTCCATTCCATTTCACTCCACTCCAAGCGATTCCAATCCATTCAGCTCCATTCTACTCAACACCCCATTCCATTCCATTCCAATCCACTCCATTCCATTCCACTCCACTCCATTCCACTCCAGTAAACTCCATTCCACTCCGGTACACTCCACTGCACTCTATCTGATTCCATTCCACTGCACTCCACTCAATTCCATTCCAAACCATTCCACTCCATTCCACTCCACTCCACTCAATGCCATTCAGCTACGTTCCATTCCATTCGACACCTCTCCACTCCATTACAGTCCATTCCCTTCCAATCCACTCCACTCCCTTCCAAACCACTCCACTCCATTCCATTCCACTCCACCCCACTCCATTCCACTACACTCCGCTCGATTCCATTCCATTCCATTACACTCCACCCCACACCACTCCATTGCATTCCACTCTACTCCACTCCATTGCATTAAATTCCACTTCACTTCACTCCATTCCATTCCAATCCACTCAACTCCATTCCACTCCACTCCACTCCAATATATTCCTTTCCAGTGCACTCCACTCCACTCCATTCCTTTCCATTCCATTGCACTCCACTCCATTCCACTCCACTCCACTCCACTCCATTGAATTGAATTCCACTCCACTCCACTCTGTTCCGTTTATTTCCCCTCCATTCCTTTCAACTCCATTCCACTCCACTGCACTCCACTCAATTCCATTCCATTCCACTCCTCTCCACCTCACTCCACTCCATTCCATTCCATTCCACTCTTCTTCACTCGACTCCATTCCAATGCTCTCTATTGCATTCCTCCCCATTCCATTCCAGTCCACTCCATTCCACTCCAGTACACTCCATTCCACTCCATCCCATTCCATTCCAGTCCATTTCTTTCCACTCCACTCTGCTACACTCCATTCCATACCTTGCCCCTGCACTCCACTCCACACCATTCCACTTCACACCATTCCACTCTTCTCCATTCCACTCCACTGCACTACACTGCACTTCACTCCATTCCACTCCACTACATTCCATTCCAGTCAATTCCATTCCACTCCAGTCCACTCCATTCCACTCCATTCCACTCCACTCCACTCCATTCCACTCCATTCCACTCCACTCCGCTCCTTTCCAATCCACTCCACTCCATTTCAATCCATTTCATTCAGTTCCATTCCACTCCATTCCCTTCCAATGCACTGTACTCCATTCCACTCCACTCCATTCCACTCCACTCCATTCCATTCCTTTCCATTCAACTGAATTCCACTCCACTCCACTCAACCCCATTCAACTCCACTACATTCCATTCCATTCCATTCAATTCCACTGCATTAGAGTCCAGTCAACTCTGTTCCAATCCACTCCACTCCATTCCATTCCACTCATCTCCAGTCCACAACATTCCATTCCACTCCACTCTATTCAATTCCACTCCACTCCATTCCATTCCATTGAACTCCACTCCATTCCATTCCACTCAACTCCAGTCCACTACATTCCATTCCACTCCACTCTATTCAATTCCACTCCACTCCATTCCATTCCATTGCACTCCGCTCCATCCACTCCACTCCACTCCGTTCCACTCCATTCCATTCCACTCCACTCCATTCTATTCCATTTCACTCCACTACACTGAATTCCACTCCAATCCATTCGACTCTACTCTGCTCCATTCCATTCCATTCCATTCCACTCCACTCCATTCAATTCCATTCTACTGTACTCCATTCCAATCCGATCTACTCCGTTCCATTCCATTCCACTACATTTCCCTCTACTGCATTCTATTCCATTTCATTCCACACCACTGCATTCCGTTCCACTCCACTCCACATCTCTCCATTCCAATCCTTTGTACTCCATTCCACTCCACTCCACTCCATTCCATTCCTGTCAATTCCTTTCCAGGCCATTCCATTCCATTCCACTCTACTCAATTCCACTCCACTCCATTCTAATCCTCTCTATTCAATTCCATTCCATTACACTCGATTCTAGTCCCCTTCACTCCACTCCACTCCATTCCTTTCTTTCCACTATACTCCACTCTACTACATTTCACTCCATTCCACTACTTTGCTTTCCATTCCACCCCACTCAATTCCATTCCATTCCAATATATTCCATTCCATTCCACTCCACTCCACTCCATTCCATTCTGCTGTACTAAACTCCATTCCACTCCACTTCACTCCAACCCACTCCACTCCATTCCATTCCACTCTACTCCATTCCATTGCATTCCATTCCATTCTACTCCACTCCATTCCACTGCATTCCACTCAATTCCACTCCATTCCCTTCCTTTCCATTCCATTCTATTCCACTCCATTCCACTGCATTCCACTCAATTCCACTCCATTCCATTCCACTGCACTGCACACCACTGCATTCCATTCCAATCCTTCCCACTCCACTCCATTACATTCCACTCCACTATACCCCACTCCACTCCACTCCTCTCCATTCCACTCCATTCCATTTCACTCCATTCCACTCCATTCCACTGCTTTCCACTCAACTCCATTCCATTCCATTCCACTTCACTCCAAACCATTCTACTCCACTCCATTCCACTCCACTTCACTCTATGCAGTTCTATTCCATTCCACTCCACTCCACTACATTGCAATCCATTGCACTCCACTCCACTCCACTCAAATCCATTCCATTCTATTTCATTCCACTCCATTCCACTCCACTCCTGTCCATTCCACTCCACTCCATTACACTCCATTCCAGTCCCCTCCAATCCACTCCAATCCATTCTTTTCCATTCCACTGCGCTCCACTACATTCCATTCCAATCCATTACACTCCAATACATTCCGTTCCACTCCATTCCATTTAATTGCAGTACATTCCATTCCACTTCATTGCTCTCCACTCCACTCCATTCCACTCCACTCCATTCCATTCCATTCCACTCCATTCCAATCCACTCCATTGCAGTCCACCCCACACCATTCCATTCCATTCCATTCCATTCCATTCCATTCCATTTCATTCCTTTCCATTCCATTCCACTAGACTCCACTCCGTTTCTGTCAATTTCTCAATATTCCACTCCACTCCACTCTATTCCATTCCACTCATTTACACTCCACTTCACTCTCTTCCACTCCACTACACCCCATTCCATGCCATTGCATTCCATTCCAATCCATTCCATATCATTCCAGTCAATTCCATTCCATTCCACTCCTCTCCACTCCATTCCATTCCATTCCATTCCATTCCATTCCATTCCATTCCATTCCGTTCCGTTCCGTTCCATTCCATTCCGTTCCGTTCCGTTCCTTTCCATTCCATTCCATTCCATTCCATTCCATTCCATTCCATTCCGTTCCTTTCCGTTCCGTTCCTTTCCATTCCATTCCATTCCATTCCATTCCATTCCATTCCTTTCCATTCCATTCCATTGCAATCCATTCCATTCCACTCCATTCCACTCTATTCCAGTGCGTTTGACTGCATTCCACTCCATTCCTCTCCATTCCAATCCATTACCCTCCAGTCCACTCCATTCCACTCCACGCCATTCCATTCCTCTATACTCCACTCCGGTCCATTCCACTCCACTGAACCGCATTCCATTCCATTCCATTCTTTTCCACTCCTTTCCTCTCCACTCCCTTCCATTGCGCACCTCTCCACTCCATTCCATGTCATTCCACTCTCTGCGAATCCATTCCATTTTATTGCCGTCCATTCCATTCCATTCCACTTAACTCCTGTCCATTCCACTCCACTGCATTCCATTCCATTCTACTGCACTCCACTCCATTCCATGCGAATCCATTCCATTCCAGTCCACTCCATTCCATTCCATTCCACTCCATTCCACTAAACTCCATTCCACTACATTCTACTCCATTCCAGTCCAGTCCACTGCACACCACTCCTTTACGTTCCATTCCACTGTCCTCAAATGCATGCCATTCCAATCCATTCCCCTACACTACACTGCATTCCATTCCATTCCTTTCCATTCCCCTCCGTTCCTCTCTACTCCATTCCACTGTACTCCACTCCATTCCAATACATGACATTCCACTCCAATTCACTCTATTCCATTGCCTTCCAATTCTCTCAACTCCACTCCATTCCATTCCTCTCCACTCCATTCCACTCCATTCTATTCAATTCCTTTCCACTCCACCCCACTCCATTCCACTCCACTAAACTTCACTCTATTCCATTCCACTCCATTCCACTCCCTTCCATTCCTTTCTACTCCATTCCATTTCATTCCACTCCACTCCTATCCACTTCGTTTTACTCCACTCCATTCCATCTATTCCAATGCAGTCCTCTCTGCTTCATTCCATTACACTCCATTCCACACTTCTCCATTTCCTTCCAATCCATTCGTTTCCATTCCATTCCACTCCATTCCATTCTATTCCACTTCACTCTACTCCAGTCCATTTCACCCCATTCCACTCCATTGCACTTCACTCCACTAAACTCCACTCCATCCCACTCCCTTCCATTCCATTCCATTCCATTCCATTCCATTCCATTCCATTCCATTCCACTCCATTCCATTCCACTCTACTCCGTTCCATTCCATTCCCTTCCACTCCATTCCATTCCATTTGACTCCATTGCACTCCTCTGCACTCCATTTCATTCCATACCATTCCACTCCATTCAAATCCATTCCAGTACATTCCTTTCAACTCCAGTCCATTACATTCCTTTCCACTCCCATTCATTCCATTGCATTCCACTGCATTTCACTTAACTCCATTCCTTTACACTCCATTCCAATCCACTCCACTAAATTCCGTTCCATTCCATTTCACTACACTCCATTCCTCTCCCCTCCATTCCACTCCACTCCACTCCATTCCTTTCCATTCCACTCCACTTCACTCAACTGCACTCCACTCCAATCCATTGCTTTCCATTCCATTCCACTGCATTCCATTGCAGTCCTTTCTTTCGAGAGTATCTCACTCTGTCAACCAGTCTGGAGTGTGGTTTCACAATCTCAGCTGCTGTTCCATTCTGTTCCATTCCGTTCTGCTCCGCTACACTCCTCTCCACTCCATTCCATTCTACTCCACTCCACTCCAGTACATTCCATTACATCTGATTCCAATACACTCCATTCCACTCCTCTCCACTCCACTGCACTCCACTCCACTGTATTCAAATCCATCCCATTCCACTCCTTTCCAGTGTACTACACTCCAGCCCATTCCACGCCTCTTCAATCCATCCAACTACGTCCCATTCCATTCCTCTGCCTTTGAGTCCATTCCACATTCCACTGCACTTCACTGCACTGCACTCCAGTACACTCCATTCCGTTCAATTCCATTCCATTCCACTGCATTCCATTCCATTCCTTTTCTTTCAAGAAAATCTAACTCAGTCACACAGCATGGAGAGCTGTGGCACAATCTTAGCTTCCATTCCATTCCATTGCATTGCATTCCCTTCCATTCCATTCCATTCCATTCCACTGCATTCCATTCCATTCTTTTTTTTCAAGAAAATCTCACTCAGTCACACAGCATGGAGAGCTGTGGCACAATCTTAGCTTCCATTCCATTCCATTGCATTGCATTCCATTCCATTCCATTCCATTCCACTGCATTCCATTCCATTCTTTTTTTTCAAGAAAATCTCACTCAGTCACACAGCATGGAGAGCTGTGGCACAATCTTAGCTTCCATTCCATTCCATTCCATTCCATTCCATTCCATTCCATTCCATTCCATTCCATTCCATTGTATTCCATTCCATTCCATTCCATTCCATTCCATTCCGCTGAATTCCATTCCATTCCGTTCCTTTCCATTCCTTTCCACTGAATTCCATTCAACTCCACTTCACTCCACTCCATTCCACTCCAATCCATTCCACTCCAGTCCACTCTATTCCACATTAATCTCTATTCCATTCCGTTCAATTCCATTCCATTCCACTCCATTATACTTCAATCCACTCCACTCCACTCCATTGCACTCCATTCCACTCCATTCCATTCCACTCCATTCCACTCCACTCCCTTCCACTCCACTCCACTCCATTCAATTCCACACGACTCAACTCCATTCTTCTCCACTTCACTCCACTCCTTTCCATTCCATTCCTTTCTTTCCATAGGATCTCACTCTGTCACAAAGGCTGGAGTACATTGGCTGAATCTCAGCTCACATTTCTTTTCACCACTCAATTGCATTCCATTCCATCCCATTCCATGCTTTCTATTACACTTCACTCCACTACACTCCACTCCATTCCATTCCACTCGCATTCCATTGGAATCCATTCCAGTCCACTCCACTCCACTTCACTCCGCTCCAGACCACTTCTTTCTATTCCAGTCCATTCCATTTCATTAACTTACATTCCCCTTCTTTCTTTCGACAGGATATCACTGTGTCACCCAGGCTGTAGTGCAGTGGCACAATCTCAGCTCACATTATGTGTCAACTTTCCATTGCATCTCATTCTATTCCATTGCATTCCATTGCATTCCGTTCCATTTCATTCCATTCCTTTCCATTCAATTCCTTTCCATGACCCTCCTTTCCACTCTGATTCACTCCACTCCATTTAATACCACTCCACTCCATTCCGCTCCACTCTACTCCACTCCACTCCAGTCATTTCCACTCCATTCCATTCCCTTCCACTCCATTCCTTTCCATTCAACTCCATTACATTCCACTCCTTTCCATTCCACTCCATTCCATTCCACTCCACTCGAGTCCACTCCACTACACTCCATTCCAATCCATTCCACTCCACTCCATTCCACTCCACTCCATTACCCTCCACTCCACTCCATTAAACTCCACTCCACTCCATTCCACTAGACTCCAATCCACTCCACTCAATTAAATCCACTCCACTCCACTCAACTCCACTCCACTCCACTCCACTCCACTCCATTCCACTCCACTCCACTCCTCGCCATTCCACTCCACTCCACTCCTTTCCACTCAATTCCATTTCATTCCATTCCACTCCACTCCACTCCTTTACACCCCACTCTACTCCATTCCACCCCACTCTACTCCATTCCACTTCCCTCCGTTGCATTCCACTCCATTCCATTCCACTCCATCCCATTCCATTCCATTCCGTTCCATTCAATTCCATTCCATTCCATTCCATTCCACTCCACTCCACTCCACTTCACTCCATTCCATTCCACTCCACTGCAGTTATTCTATTCCTCTCCATTCCATTCCATTCCATTGCATTCCACTCGACACCACTCCATTTCACTCCACTCCACCCCATTCCACTCCACTCCACTCCATTCCATTGCATTCCATTCCACTCCATTCCTCTCCATTCCATTCTATTCCACTCCATTCCACTCCATTCCATTTCATTCCACTAAATTCCACTCCACTCCACTTCCCTCCACTCCACTCCAATATATTCCATTCCATTCCATGCTGTTCCTTTCAACCCCAGTCCATTCCATTCCACACCACTCCATTCCACTCCACACCACTCCATTCCACTCCACTCCACTCCACTCCACTGCATTCCATTCCATTCCATTCCACTCTATTCCACTCCATTCCTTTCCATTCCACTCCTTTACTTTCCATTCCACTCAATTCCACTTCCCTCCATCTACTCCACTCCACTCCAATCCATTTCATTCCATTCCATTCCGTTTCTTTCAACTCCAATCTATTCCATTCCACACCACTCCATTCCACTCCACTCCACTCCACTACACTGCATTCCATTCCATTCCATTCCGGTTTACTCCATTGCTTTCCATTCCTTTCTTTCGATGGGATATTACTGTGTCTCCCAGGCTGTAGTTCACTGGCGCAATCTCAGCTCACTTCATGTCAACTTTCCATTGCATTGCATTCTATTCCATTGTATTCCATTGCATTCCATTGCATTTCAGTCCGTTCCATTCCATTTCTTTACATTCCATTCCAATCCGTTCACTCCACTCCACTCCCCTCAATTCCATTCCATTCCATTCCAATCAAATCTGTTCCACTCTACTCCACTCCACTCCACAACATTAAATTACATCCGATTCCAGTCCACTACATTCCACTCCACTGCACTCCATTCCTTACCACTCCATTCCACTCCACTCCCTTCCACTCCTCTCCACTCCACTCCAGTCCACTGTACTCCTCTCTATTCCACTCCACTCCACTCCATTCTACTCCCCTACATTCCATTCCATTTCTTTGTTTCCACAGGATCTCATTCTGTCAGAAAGTCTGGAGTGCAGTGGTACAATCTCATCTCACACTCCTTTTCATCATTCTTTTGCTTTTCATTCCAACCCATTCCATTCCATTCTATTTCACTCAACTCCTCTCTACTCCACTCCATTCCATTCCATTCCATCACATTCCATTCTATGCCATTCAATTCCATTCCATTCCACTCAGTTCCACTGGACTCCAGTCCTTTCCACTACATTCCATTACACCCGATTCCATTCCACTCCATTCCACTCCTCTCCACTTCACTGCACTGCACTCCACTCTACTCCATCCCATTCCATTCCCCTCCATTCCACTGCACTCCACTCCACCCCACTCAACTCCGCTTCATTCCATTTCATTTCTTCCCATTCCATTCCATTTCTTCCCATTCCATTCCTCTCCATTCTAATCCACTCCACTTCACTCCATTCCACTCCACTCCACACCTTTCCGTTTCAATTCCACTGCATTCCATTCCTTTCCTTTTTTTCGAGAGTGTCTCTCTCTGTCACCCAGCCTGGAGCACAGTGGCAAAATCTCAGCTCACATTCCATTCCGCTCCGTTCCGTTCCATTCCATTCCGCTCTGCTCCAATCCGCTCCATTCCATTCCATTCTATTCCATTCCATTCCTCTCCTTTCTTTCGACAGGATATCCCTCTTTCAGACAGGCTGTAGTGCAGTGGCACAATCTCAGCATACATTTCTCTATTCTGTTCCGTTTCGTTCCATTCCGTTCCAATCTGTTCCTCTCCACTGCACTCCACTCCATTCCTCTCCATGACATTCCATTCCTCTCCATTCCAATGCACTCCACTCCACCCCACTCCACTCCACTCCACTTCATTCCATTACATTCCACTCCATTCCATTCCTCTCCATTCCAGTCCACTCCACCTCACTCGACTGCACTCCACCTCACGCTATTCCATTCTATTCCATTGCTATCCATTCCACTGCATTCCTTTCCATTCCTCTCTTTTCAGAGTATCTCACTCTGTCACCCAGCCTGGGTTGTACTGGCACAATCTTCGCTCACATTTCATTTCACCATTCCATTCCATTCCATTCCATTCCATTCCATTCCATTGCATTCCATTCCATTCGATTCCATTCCACTGCACTCTACTCTTTTCCAATCCATTCCACTCCAATGCACTCCACTCCATTCCAGTCCACTCTACTCCTTTCCATTCCATCACATTCCTTTCCACTCCACTCCACTAACTCCACTCCACTCCAGTTCACTTCAGTTCACTCCACTCTACTCCATTCCATTAAATTCCTCTGCATTCCATTCCATTCCTTTCTTTTGATAGTTTCTCACTCTGTCACCCATGCTGGAGCGCAGTGGCACAATCTCAGCTCACATTTCATTTCACCATTCCATTCTATTCCATTCCACTGCATTCCACTCCAGTCCATTCTAACCCACTCCACTCCAGTCCATTCCAGTCCACCCAGCTCCTTTCCATTCAATCCAATTCCATTCCACTCCTTTCCAATTCACTCCACTCCACTCCATTCCTCTCCATGACATTCCATTCCTCTCCATTCCTTTGCACTCCACTCCACTTTACTCCACTTCACTCCACTTCATTTCATTACATTCCACTCCATTCCATTCCTCTCCATTCCAGTCCACTCTACTTCACTCGACTGCACTCCAAGTCACGCCATTCCATTCTATTCCATTCCATTCCATTCCACCGCATTCCATTCCTTTCGTTTCTTTTGAGAGTATCTCACTCTGTCTCCCAGCCTGGGTCGCAGTGGCACAATCTTAGCTCACATTTCATTTCACCATTCCATTCCATTCCATTCCATTGCATTCCATTCCATTCGATTCCATTGCACTGCACTCTACTCCATTCCAATCCATTCCACTCCAATGCACTCCACTCCATTCCAGTCCACTCTACCCCTTTCCATTCCATCCCATTGCTTTCCACTCCACTCCACTAACTCCACTACTCTCAAGTTCACTTCAGTTCACTCCATGCCATTAAATTCCTCTGCATTCCGTTCCATTCCTTTCTTTTGATAGTATCTCACTCTCTCACCCAGGCTGGAGTGCAGTGGCACAATCTCAGCTCACATTTCATTTCACCATTCCATTCCATTCCATTCCACTGCACTCCACTCCAGTCCATTCCAATCCACTCCACTCCAGTCCATTCCAGTTCACTCAGCTCATTTCCATTCCATCCCATTCCATTCCACTCCTTTCCACTCCACTCCACTCCAATGCAGTTCATTCCATTCCAGTCCATTCCATTCTATTCCTTTCTTTTGACAGTATCTCACTCTGTCACCCAGACTGGTGTGCAGTGGCGCAATCCCACCACACATTTCATTTCACATTTCCATTCCATTTATTCCCATTACGTTCCACTGCACTCCACTCCACTCCACTCAATTCCACTCCACTCCATTCCAATCCATTCTATTCCATTCCATTCCTATCCCTTCCGTTCCACGACTTTCCTTCGACAGGATCTCCCTCTGTCACACAGGCTGTTCCACAGTGGCACAATCTCAGCACACATTTCTTCATTCCACTATATTCCAGTCCATTCCATTCCGTTCCATTCCATTCCATTCCATTCCATTCCATTCCATTCCATTCCATCCCTTTCCATTCCACTCCATTTCATTGTATTCCATTGCACTTCATTCCACTCCACTCAGCTCCACTCCATTGCATTGCACTCCATTCCATTCCACTGCATTCCACTCCACTCCACTTCTTTCCAAACCGCTCCAATCCACTCCATTCCATTGAACTCCACTCCACTCCATTCCACCCCACTCCACTCCACCCCACTCCACCCTAATTCATTCCACTCCACTCCATTCCATTCCATTCTATTCCACTGCCCTTCACTCCATTCCATTTAACTCCATTCCACTTAAATCCATTCCATTCCAGTCCACTTCACTCCACTCCACTCCAGTACACTCCACTCCATTGAATTCCACTGAATTCCATTCCAGTCCTAACCATTCCACTGCACTACATTCCACTCAACTCCATTCCATTCGTTTCCACTCCACTCCACTCCATTCCACTCCACTCCATTCCATTTCACTCCACTCTACTCCACCCCACTACTTTCCACTCCAATCCACTCCATTCCATTCCATCCCATTCCACTCCACACCAATTGACTACACTCCACTCCATTCCATTCAACTCCACTTCCCTCCACTCCGTTCTCCTTCACTCCTTTCCATTCCATTGCATTCCATTCCACTGCACTCCACCCCATTCCACTAAACTCCATTACATTCCACCCCACTCCACTCCATTCTGTTCCATTGAATTCCATTCCACTCAACAGCATTACATTCCAACCCACACTATTACACGCCACTCCACTCCATTCCAGTCCATTCCATTCCATTCCACTCCAATCCATTCCATTCCACTCCATTCCATTCCGTTCCACTATACTCCACTGCACTCCAGTCCATTCCACTCCACTCCATTCCATTCCATTCCAATCCAGTACTCTCGACTCCATTCTATTCCACTCCATTAACTCATCTCCATTCCCTTGCAATCCATTCCATTCCATTCAATTCCACTCCATTGCATTCCATTCCACCACACTCCACTGCATTCCATTTCACCCCACTCCACTTCATTCCACTCCGCTATACTCCACTCCACTCCACTCCACTGCACTGTATTCCATTCCACTTCATTGCACTGCATTCCATTCCATTCCACACCATACCATTCCATTCCATTCAATTCCATTCCACTCCATTCCATTCCATTCCTTTTCATGCACTCCATTCCACTCCACTCCACTTCCTTTCACTCCATTCCATTCCACTCCTTTACATTCCACAGCATTGCAGTCCACTCCATTCATCTCCACTCTGTTCCTTTCCTTTCCACTCCCCTTCACTCCATTCCATTCCAATCCATTCCACTTAAATCCATTCCATTCCACTCCACTCCACTCCATTTTAGCCCACTCCATTCTATTCCACTCCATTCCACTCATCTCCATTCCATTCCACTCCACTCCACTCTACTCTACTCCATTCCACTCAAATCCACTCAATTCCATTCCGTTCTATTCTATACCATTCCACTCCACTCCACTGCACTCCATTCCATTGAACCCCACTCCACGCCACTCCATTCCACTCCAATCCATTCTATTCCATGGCGTTCCATTCCACTTCACTAGAATCCTTTCTATTCCCATCCACTCCATTCCACCCACTCCACTCCATTCAATTCCATTTCTTTCCATTCCACTCCACTCCATCGCACTCCATTCCACTCCATTCCACTAAATTCTGATAAGTTCCACTCCATTCCATTCCACTCCATTCCACTCCAGTCCATTCCATTCCATTCCATACCAGTCCAGTCCACTCCATTCCATTCCACTCCATTCCACTCCTCTCCATTCCTTTCCAATCCATTCCATTACATTGAATTCCACTCCATTCCATTCCGTTCCTCTCCATTCCATTTCACCCCATTCCACTCCATTCCACTCCATTCCACTCTACTCAACTGCACTCCACTCCATTCCACTGCATTCCACTCCACTACCTTTGATTCCATTCCATTCCACTCCACTCCACTCCATTCCTTTCCAATCCATTCCACTGTATTCCACTCCATTCCGTTCCATTCCATTCCATTCCATTTTACTCCATTCCACTCCACTAGATTCCATTTCAGTCCATTCCATTCCACTCCATTCCACTTCACCTGATTCAACTCCAGTCCATTACTTTCCATTCCATTCCCCTTCACTCCATGCCATTCAATTCCATTTAACTTAACTCCATTCCATGTCACTCCACTCCACTCCATTCCATTCCATTCCATTCCACTGAATTCCATTCCAATCCAGACCAATCCAATCCAATCCATTCCACTCAACTCTATTCCATTCCATTCCACTCCACTCGAATCCAATCCACTCCACTCCATTCCATTTCACTCCACTCCACTGCACTCCACTCCACTCCATTCCACTCCAATCCACTCCGTTCCATTCCATTCCAATCCACTCCATTCCATTCCATTCCTTTCCACTCCACTCCAGTTCACTCCACTCCACTCCATTCCATTCCTTTCCAATCCACTCAACTCCATTCCACTACACTCCATGCAATTCCATTCCATTCCATTCCATTCCATTCCACTCCACTCCATTCAATTTCACCCCACTCCACTACATTCCATTCCACTGCACTCCACTCCACTCCATTCCAATTCTTTCCACTCTACTCCTCTCCAGTCCATTCCAGTGCACTCTACTGCTTTCAATTCCTCTGCATTCCTTCCACTCCTTTCCATTCCACTCCACTTACTCCAATCAACTCTACTCCACTCCAGTCCACTCCACTCCATTCCGTTTCATTAAATTCCACTGCATTCCATTCCAATCCTTTCTTTCGAGAGTGTCTCACTCTGTCACCCAGTGTGCAGCAGAGAAGCACAATCTCAGCTCACATTTCATTTCACCATTCCATTCCATTCCATTCCATTTTTTTTCCATTCCATTGCATTCCACTGAACTCCACTCGACTCCATTCCAATCCATTCCACTCTACTCCACTCCATTCCACTCCACTCCACTCCATTCCATTCCAGTCGTCTCCACTCCTCTCCATTCTATCTCATTCCATTCCACTCCTTTCCACTCCATGGCACTCTACTCCACTCCATTCCATTGCATTCCAGTACAGTCCATTCAATTACTTTCTTTTGAGAGGATCTCACTCTGTCACTCAGGCTGGTGTACAGTGGCACAATCTCAGCTCACATTTCATTTCACATTTCCATTCCATTCCTTTCCATTACATTCCACTGCACTGCACCTCAGTCTACTCAATTCCACTCCACTCCACTAAAATCCATTCCATTTCATTCCATTCCAATCCCTTCCATTCCACCCCTTTCTTTAGACAGGATCTCCCTCTGTCACACAGCATATTCTGCAGTGGCACAATCGAAGCAAACATTTTTCCATTCCATTCCATTCCATTCCATTCCATTCCATTCCACATCACTCCACTCCACTGCACTCCATTTATTTCCTTTCAACTTCCCACCATTCCATTGCATTTCTCTCCTTTTCTTTCCATTCCATTCGACTCCACTGCATTCCACTCCACGCTATTCCACTCCACTTCATTCTATTCCAACCCATTCCATGTCACTCCTCTAAACTCCACTCCAATCCACTCCAATCAATTTCATTTCACTTCACTCCAATTCACACCACTTCACACCATTACACTCTAGTCCATTCCATTCCACTCCATTCCTTTCCACTCCATTCCATTCCTTTGATCTCCATTCCATTACATTCCACTCCATTCCTCTTCACTCCATTCCACTCCATTACACTCCATTCCATTCCACTCCATTCCACTTTACTGCTTTCCTTTCCATTCGATTCCACTACTCTCCACTAAATTCCATTCCGTTCCATTACATCCATTACATACACTCCATTCTACTACACTCCACTCCATTCCACTACACTCCATTCTATTCCATTCCATTCAGTTCCATTCCATTCCACGCCAATCCAGTCCATTCCACTCCACTCCATTCCACTCCCCTCCACTCCATTCCATTCCATTCTACTCCATTCCACTACATTCCACTCCACTCCACTCCATTCCATTCGATTCCATTCCACTCCACTCCATTACAGTCCACTCCACTCCATTGCACTCCACTCCTCTCCACTATTCCCCTCTCAAATTCACTCCACTCCACTACATTCCAATCCACTACACTCCAACCTTCTCAAATGCATTCCATTCCATTTCATTCCACTCCACACCATTCTATTCCAATCCTCTCCAATCCATTTAATTCCATTCCACTGCACTCCACTCCAATCCACTCCTCTCCTTTCCACTCCTTTCCATTCCACTCCTTTCCTCTCCACTCCAGTCCATTCCAATGCACTCCACTCCACTCCACTCCAGTCCATTCCACTCTATTCCATTCCATTCCGTTCAGTGCCACTGCATTCTTTCCATTCCATTCCACTCCACTCCAAACCACTCCTCTCCACTCATCTCCATTCTATTTCACTCCTCTGTATTCCATTTGATTCTATTCCTATGCACTCCACTGCACTATACTCCATTCCATTCCACTCCTTCCACTCTACTCCATTCCATTACACTTCTCTCCATTGCACTTCACTCCACTCCTTTCCATTCCCCTCCATTCCATTCCACTCCATTCCATTCTTCTCTATTCCAGTCCACTCCACTGCGTTCCACTCCACTCTACTTCACTGCACTCCATTCCATTCCATTCCACTGCTCTCCATTCCACTCCATTTCATTCCAGTCCAACCCACTCCACTCTATTCCAATCCACTCCACTCCTTGCTACACCACTCCACTCCATTCCATTCCAATCCATTGCACTCCACTCCAGTCGGTTTCACTACACTTCATCCCAATCCGTTCCACTCCATTCCAGTCCACTCTACCACATTCCTTTCAATTCCATTCCTTTCCACTGCTTGCCACTCCACTCCACTCCATTACACTCCACGCCACTCCCTTCTATGCCATTCCATTCCATTAAAATCCGTTACATTCCATTCCTCTCCATTCCAGTCCATTCCACTCCACCCCATTCCATTGCATTCCATTCCACTGTCCATTCCACTCCACTCCACTTCATTCCATTTCACTCCATTCCTTTCCACTTTATTCCATTCCAATTCACTCCACTCCACTCCATTCCATTCCATTCCATTTCACACCACTCCAGTCGACTCCTTTCCACTCAAGTTCATTCCATTCCATTCCATTCCATTCCACTGCACTCCACACAAATTTATTCCATTCCACTCCAATCCATTCCACTCCACTCCATTCCACTGCACTCCATTCCACTACACTCCATTCCATTCCATTCCTTGCCACTCCAGTCCACTCCATTCTCTCCATTCAGTTCTGCTTCTTTCCATTCAACTCCGTTACACCCCACTCCAATCCATTCCACTCCACTCCATTCCATTCCTCTCTAATCGACTTCACTCAACTCCACTGCACTCCATTCCATCCCACTGCTCTCCACTCCCCTCAATTCCACTCCACTCCTCTCCATTCCACTCTAGTCCACTCCTTACCACTCCTCTCCCCCCATTCCATTCCATTCCATTAAATTCCACTCCATTCCATTCCACTCCATTCCATTCCATTCCACTCCATTCCAGGTCAATAACCTCCACTCCACTCCACTACACTCCATTCTATTCCATTGAACTCCACAACATTCCATTCCATTCCAATCCATTCCATGCCACTTCATTCCACTCCACTCCATTCCACTCCCCTCAATTCCACTCCACTACATTCCATTACATTCCATCACATTCAACTCCACTTACCTCCACTCCATTTCATTTCACTTAGCTCCATTCCACTTCACTACATTCCACTCCACTCTATTTCTTTCCATTTCATTCCATTCCGATCCACTCCACTCCATTCCACTCCACATCAATCCATTCTATTCCACTACCCTCCATTCCTTTCCATTCCATCTCACTCCATTCCATTCCATTCCATTCTATTCCATTCCATTCCATTCCACTCCATTCCATTCTATTCCATTCCATTCCATTCCACTCCATTCCTCTCCACTCCATTCCATTCCTTTCCATTAAATTCCATTCTCTTCTATTCCATTCTACTGAACGCTGCTACACCCCAATGCACTCCACTCCACTCCATTCCAGTCCATTCCACTCCACTCCATTCAATTACATTTCACCCCACTCCACTCCATTCCGCTCCATGACACTCCATTACACTCCACTGCACTCCATTCTATTCCATTCCTTTTCATTCTATTCCACTCCATTCCATTCCATTCCACTCCATTCCAGTCCAATCTACTCCATTCCACTCACCTCCACTCCACTCGACTTCACTCCATTACACTCCACTCCATTCCATTGCCTTCCACTCCATTCCATTCAAATCCATGCTACTCCACTCCACTACACTCCAATCTATTCCACTCCATTCAACTGCACTACATTCCACTCCACTCCCTTCCTTTCCATTCCATTCCACTCCACTCCATTCCATTCAATTCCATTCCATTCCATTCCATTCTACTCCATAATATTCCATTCCACTCCATAATATTCCATTCCATATAACTCCAATCCATTCCACTCTGTTCCACTCCATTACACTCCACTTCATTCCATTCCACTCCGCCCCACTCCACTCCATTCCACTCACCTCCACTCCTCTCCAGTCCAATCCATTCCATTCCATTTCACTCCACTCCACTCCATTGCATTGCATTCCACTCCATTCCACTCCATTCCATTCCATTCCATTCCTTTCCATTCCATTCCCTTCCATTTTACTCCATGACCTTTTACTCTATTCCATTCCACTCTATCCCAGTCTATTCCACTGCATTCCATTCCACTGCAGTCCACTTCACTCGACTCCAATGCATTCCACTCCACTCCACTCCATTGCCCTGCACTTCACGCCATTGAACCCCACTCCACTTCATTCCACTGCACTCAACTAAATTCAACTCCACTACACTTCATTACACTCCACTCCAATACACTCCATTCCATTCCATTCCTCTCCATTCTGTTCCATTCCCGTCCATTCCATTCCATTGCATTCTAGTCCACTCCATTCCAAACCACTCCACTTCCCTCCATTCCACTCCACTCCACTCCACTCAATTACACCCCATCCCATTTTATTCCATTCCTTACCACTGCAATCCTCTTCACCGCACAACACTTCACTGCATTCCACTCCATTCCATCGGATTCCATTCCTCTCCATTCCACTCCACTACACTTCACCCCACTCCACTCCACTACATTCTTTTCCGTTTCTTTCCTCTGCATTAATTTCCATTCCTCTCTTTCGGGAGCATCTCAAGCTGTCACCCAGCCTGGAGTGCAGTGACACTGTCTCAGCTGCCTTTCCGTACCATTCCATTCTGTGCCTTTCCGTTCCTATCCACTGCAATTGAATACATTCGAATACATTCGATTTCGGTCCACTGCATTACACTCCATTCCACTCCTCTCTGCTACACTACAGTGTACTTCACTCCATTCCTCTCCATGCCATTCCATTTCACGCTATTCCACTGCACCTCACTCCACTCCACTCCAATTCATTCCATTCCATTTTGTCCTGTTCCATTCCTCTCCATTCCATTCCATTCCACCTCATTCCTGTCCACTCCTCTCCAGTCCACTCCATTCCACTCCATTCCATTCCACTGCATTCCGTTCCAAACTCTTCTTTCGAGAGTATCTCACTGTGTCACCCAGCTTGGTGTGCAGTGTCACAATCTCAGTTTCCATTCCATTCCATTCCATTGCATTCCTTTCCACTCCATTCCACTCCGTTCCAATCCACTCCAATCCATTCCACGCCAGTCCACTCCATTCCATTCCGCTCCACTGATCTCAAATCCTTTCCATTCCACAACATTCCACTTCATTCCATTCCATTAAATTCCATTACTTTCAACTCCACTCTACTCCACTCCAATCCACTCCAATCCATTCCATTTCACTCCAGTACCCTCCACTCCATTCCACTCCACTCCACTCCACTGCAGTCCACTCTATTCCACTCCCTTCCATTCCATTCCATTCCACTCCACTCCACTCCACTCCACTTTACTCCATTCGACTCCACTCCATTCCACTCTACTCCATTCCATTCCTTTCCATGCCACTGCACTCCACTCCATTCCATTCCACTCCATTCCACCCCTTTCCGTTCCATTCTATTACATTCCACTCTACTCCATTCAACCCCATTCCATTCCATTCCACTGAAGTCCAGTTGAATACACTGCACTCCACTACATTCCATTCCATGGAAATACAAAATATTCCATTCCATTCCACCCCATTCCATGCCACTCCTTTACACTACACTGCATTCCACTCCACTCAATTCCACTCCACTCCACTCCATTACATTTCATGCCACTCAACCTAACTCAACTCCACTCCATTCCATTTCACTTCACTCCACTGCACTGCATTCCACTCCACTCCATTTTTTTCCATTCCATTCCATTCCATTCCACTCCGCTCCATTCCACTCCACCTCTCTCCATTCTATTCCACTTCTCTCCTTTCCATTCCGTTCCATCCCTCTCCATTCCATTCCATTCCTCTCCATTCCATTCCATTCCATTCCACTCCATTCCATTCCACTCCATTGCAGTCCATTCCTCTGCATTCCACTCCGCTCCACTCCACTTCATTCCAATCCATTCCATTCCATTTCATTCCACCCCATTCCACTCCACTCCACTCCTCTCCACTCCATTCCATTCCGATCCGTTCAATTCCGTTCCATTCCATTGCACTCCTATCCTCTCCACTCCACTCCATTCCACTACACTCCATTCCTCTCGGCTCTATTCTTTTCAATTCCATTTCACTCCACTCATCTCCATTCCACTCAAAGCCACTCCATTCCACTCCACTGCTCTCAACTCCATTTCATTAACCTCCACTCCACTCCGCTCCATTCCATTCCAGTCCTCTCCATTCCTCTCCATTGCATTCCATTGCATTCCATTCCACTGCACTCCATTCCACTCCATTCCACTCCATTCCATTCCATTCCATTCCATTATATTGCATTCAATTCCATTCCATTCCATTCTACTCCACAGCCTTCCACTCTGTTCCATTCTACTGCATTCCATTCCATTCCACTCCATTCCAATCCACTCCACTCCATTCCACTAACCTCCACTAAACTCCACTCCATTCCATTCCATTCCATTACACTCCACTCCACTCCATTCCATTCCATTCCATTCTATTCCATTCTATTCAACTCCACTCTACTCCACTCCCCTCCAATCCACTCCATTCCACTCCACTCCATTCCACTCCACTCCACTCCCTTCCATTCCTTTCCACTCCAGTCCACTCCAATCCATTCCATTCAATTCCATTCCACTCCATTAAATTCCATTCCTTACAACTCCATTCCATTCCACTCCACTCCACTTCACTTCATTCCTTTATGTCTGATTCCATTCCATTCCATTGCACTGCACTCCATTCCACTCCACTCCACTCCACTCCATTACATTCTATTCCATTTCTCTCCACTGCACTCTATTCCATTCCATTCAACTACATTCCATTCCACTCCATTCCATTCTATTCCATTCCATTCCATTCTACTCCATGGCTTTCCACTCTATTCCATTCCACGCCATTGCAGTCCATTCCACTGCATTACATTCCCCTCCAGTCCACTACACTCGACTCCAATCCATTCCACTACACTCTACTCCACTCAATTCCCCTGCACTCTGCTCCATTAAACTCCACTCCACTCAACTGAATTCCACTTCACTACACTCCATTACACTCCACTCCAATCCACTCCAATCCATTCCACCCCATTTCATCCTATTCCTTTCCATTCCACTCCACTACACTCCATTCCACTTCACTCCACTCCACTCCATTCCACTCCATTCCATTCCATTCCCCTCCATTCCATTCCATTCCACTCCTGTCCACTCCATTCCAACCCAATACACTTCCCTCCACTACAAGACACTCCACTCCATTCCACTCCATTCCATTCCATTATATTTCATTTCTTTCTTTCCATAGGATCTCATTCTTTTACAAAGGCTGGAGTATATTGGCTCAATCTCAGCTCAGATTTCTTTTCACCATTCCATTGCACTACATTCCATCCCATTCCTTGCCATTCTGTTTCACTCTACTCCACTCCCCTCCACTCCATTCCATTCCACTCCATCGCATTCCACTCAAATCAATTCTACCCCACTCCACTCCACTTCACTCCACTCCACTTCACTCCATTCCATTGCAATCCATTCCGTTTCACTCACTTGCATTGCACTACTTTCTTTTGAGAAGATACCACTTTGCAGTGGCACAGTCTCAGCTCTCATTACATGTCAACCTTCCATTACATTGTATTCTATTCCATTGCATTCCATTCGATTCCATTCCTTTCCATTATATTACTTTCCATGCCACACTGTTCCACTCCTCTCCACTCCACTCCATTCCTCTCCACTCCACTCCACTCTACTCAATTCCACTCCATTCCATTCCATTCCATTCCACTCCGTTCCATTCCATTCCACTCCGTTCCCTTCCATTCCACTCCGTTCCATTCCATACCACTCCGTTCCATTCCATTCCACTCCGTTCCATTCCATTCCACTCCGTTCCATTCCATTCCACTCCCCTATACTCTGCTCTGATCCATTCCACTATACTCTGCTCTGATCCATTCCACTCCACTCCATTCCGCTGCACTACACTCCAATTAACTCCTCTCCACTAGATTCCACTCCACTCCACTCCGCTCAAGTAAATTCCACTGCACTACACCACTATACTCCACACCACTCCACTCCATTCCAATCTTTTCCGCTCCAGTACATTCCATTCCATTCCTTTTCACTCCATTCCATTACATTCCATTCCACTCCATTCCACACCACTACATTTCTATCCACTCCCTTCCATTCCATTGCACTCCACTCGAATCCATTCCACCCCACTCCAGTTCATCCAACTCCACTCCGTTCCATTCCATTCCATTCCACTGCATTCCATTCTATTTCACTCTATTCCATTACCCTACACTCCATTCCACTCTATTCCATTCCATTCCATTCCTTTCCATTCCACTCTACTCCACTCCACTCCACTCCACTCCGTCCCATTCCACTCCACTCCACTCCACTCCAGTCAATGCTACTGTACTACATTCCATTCAATTCCATTCCATTCTACTCCACACCACTGCATTCCACTCCACTCCACTCTGTTCTCCTCCACTCCACTCCATTCCTTTCCATTATATTCCAGTCAACTCCATTCCACTCCACTCCACTCCATTCCACTCCACTCCACACCATTCCATTCCATTCCATTTCACTCCGTTCCTGTACACTCTACTTCCCTCCACTCCACTCCACTCCAATCCATTCCTTTCGATTCTTTTCTGTTCCTTTCAACTCCAATCCATTCCATTCCACACCACTCCATTCCACTCCACTCCATTCCGTTCCATTCCAATTTTCTCCATAGCATTCCATTCCTTTCTTTCCAAAGGATATCACTGTGTCACCCAGGCTGTAGTGTAGTGGCGATATCTCAGCTGAGATTACTTGTCAAATTTCCATTGCATTGCATTATATTCCATTGCATTCCATTGCATTGAATTGCATTCCATTCCACTCCGTTCCATTCCATTCCATTCCATTTCAATCCATTCCACTCCACTCCACTGCACTACATTCCATTACATCCGATTCCACTCCACTACATTCCACTCCACTCCACTCCGTTGCACTCCACCATATTCCACTCCGCTCCACTCTATTCCACTCAACTCCAGGCCAATCTACTCCTCTCCATTCTGCTGCACTCCACTCCATTCCATTCCACTTCATTTCATTCCATTCCTTTCTTTCCACAGGATCTCACTCTGTCAGAAAGAGTAGGGTGAAGTATTACAATCTAAGTTCACATTACTTTTCACCATTCCATTGAATTTCATTCCATCCCATTCCATTTCATTCTATTTCACTCAACTCCACTCCACTCCATTCCATTCCAATCCATTCCTTTCCACTCCATTCCACTCCACTCCATTGCATTCCACTCCTTTCCACTCCACCCCACTACATTCCACTTCTTTCCATTCCATACCACTCCATTCCGGTCCATTCAATTCCACTGCAATTCATTCCACTCCGTTGCATTCCATTCCATGGCATTCCATACCACTGCATTCAATTCCACTCCATTCCACTGCACTCCATTGCACCCCACTCCTCTGCGTTCCACGTCACTCCAGTCCACTCAACACCACGCCACTCCTTTCCACTCCACTCCACTCCACTCCACTCCATTTCACTCCATTCCAATCCATTCCATTTTACTCATTTCCACTCCATTCCATTCCATTTCATTCCACTCCATGCCACTCAATTCCACTCCATTCCACTCAACTGTATTAAATTCCAATCCATTCCATTCCATTCCATTCCACGCCATTCCTTTCCATTCTCTCCACTCCACTGCTTTCCGCTGTTCTCCAATCCAATCCTCTTCACTCGACTTCACTCCACTCCGTTCCATTCCATTCCATTCCATCCCATTCCATCCATTCCACTCCATTGCATTCCACTCCATTACATTCAACTCCATTCCACTCACGTCCATTCCACTCCATTATACTCCATTCCATTCCACACCATTCCCCTAATTCCATTCCACTCCATTCCACTCCTCTTCATTCCGTTAAATCCACTCCACTCCATCCATTACATTCCACTCCCCTCCATTCCACTCTATTCCCCTACATTCCACTCCATTCCATTCTGCTCCATTCCACTCCATTGCACTCCATTCCAGTCCGTTCCATTCCGTTCCACTCCATTTCACTCCATTCCACTACATTGCACTCCACTCCACTCCATTACACTCCATTCCCCTTCATTCCACTCCATTCCACTCCACTCCATTCCCTCCAATCCATTCAACTCCGTTCTACTCCACTCCATTCCATTCCCCTCTACTACACTCCATTCCATTCCATTCTACTCCACTCCACTCCACTCCATTCCACTCCACCCCACTCGATTCCACTCCATTCCACTGCATTCCATTCCAGTCCATTAAATTCCAGTCCACTCCGTAACAGTCTATTCCACTCCACTCCACTCCACTGCATTCCATTCCACTCCATTCCATTCCTGTCCATTCCATTCCCCTCCATACCTTTCCTTTCCACTCCACTGCAATCCATTCCATTCCATTCAACTCCACTCCATTGCATTCAACTCCACTCCATTCTATTCCACTCCACCTCACTCCACTTGTCCCAAGTCCACTCCATTCCATTCCACTCTACTACATTCCATTCCATTCCACTGCATTCCAATCTAGTCCACTCCATTCCACTCATCTCCATTCCATTATATTCCATTCCATTCCATTGAAGTCCACTCCACTCCATTCCATTCTATTCCATTCCATTCTGCTGCATTCCATTCCACTCCATTGCAGTCCACTCCACTACATCCACTGCACTCCATTCCAGTCCCCTGCACTCCATTTCACTCCACTTCACGGCTTTCACTCCACTCAACTTCTTTTTATTACATTCCATTCCATTGCACTCCATTCCATTCCATTCCACTCCATTCCTTTCCATTCCACACTACTCCTTTCCACTCCACTCCATTCCACTCCACTCCATTGCATTCCAGTCCATTCCATTTAAGTTCATTCCACTCCTGTCCATTCCTTTCCACTCCAGTCCCCTCCATTCCATTCCATTCCATTCCATTCCACTCCTCTCTATTCCACTGCAATCCACTCCCTTCCACTCCACTCCACTGCCTTGCATTGCATTCCTTTCCACTCCATAACATTCTGTTCCACTCCACTCCACTCCACTACATTCCATTCCACTCAGTTCCACTGCTGTCCACGCCATTCCCCCCATATCTCTCCATTCTACTTCACTCAATCCTATTCCATTCCACTCCACTCCATTCTACTCCGCTCCAATCTACTCCACTCCACTCCATTCCATTCCACACTAATTAATTCCATTCCATTCCACTCCATTCCGCTCCATTCCACTCCAGTCCACTCCGTTCCACTCCTCTCCATTCCATTGTATTCCATTCCATTCCATTCCACCCCAATCCACACCATTCCATTCCATTCAATTCCATTCCTCTCCATTCCATTTCAGTCCACTCCACACCACTCCATTCAATTCCATTCTATTTCATTCCACTCCACTCCACTCCACTCCATTGCATTCCGCTCCACTCCACCCTACTCCACTCCATTCCACTGCAATCCACTCCACTCCACTCCATTCCACTCCAGTCCATTCCTTTATACTCCATTCTGTTCCAATCCCTTCCATGCAATTCCTCTAAACCCCACTGGACTCCAATACACACGATTTCATTTCACTTCATTCCAATTTGGTCTACTCCACTCCATTCCACTCCACTCTATTCCTTTCCAATGCTCTCCATTCCATTCCATTCCACTCCATTCCATTCCATTGAGTTCCATTCCACTCCATTCCATTCCATTGCACTCCATTCATTCTATTCCACTGCATTCCATTCCCTTACACTCCACACCACTACATTTCATTCCACTCATCCCTACTCCATTCCTCTCCACTCCACTGCACACCTATCCAGTCCACTCAATTCCATTCTGTTCCATTTCATTCGACTTCCATCCATTCCATTTCATTCCATTCCAATCCATTCCATTCCACTCCATTCCATTCCATTCCATTCTTTTTCATGCCACTCCATTTCACTCCATTCCACTCCATTGGAGTCCACTCCTTTCCTTTCCACTCCATTCCTTTCTATTCCACTCAACTCCACTCCACTCAACTACAATCTATTCCATTCCTCTCCACTCAACTCCATTCCATTGCATTGCATTCCATTCCTTTCCATTTCTAACTATTCCTCTCCAATCCACTCCATTCTACTCCACTGAACTACATTCTATTCCATTCGTTTCCATTCCACTCTACTCCATTCCACTGCACTGGATTCCACTTCATTCCTTTCCATTCTATTCCTTTCCACTCCACTCTAAACTATTCCCGTACAATCCATTCCTTTCTGTTTCACGCCACTACACTCCACTGCACTCCATTCCACTCCACTCCCTTAAAAGCCATTCCATTCCATTCCATTCCACTACAGTCCATTCCCTTCCACTCCACTCCATTCTACCCGAATCCACTCCATTCCATTCCATTCCATTCCCCTCTGTTCCATTCCATTCCACTGAATTCCAATCCACTCCACTCCATTGCATTCCACTCCACTCAACTCGACACCACTGCACTCCACTCATATCAATTCCTTTCCATTCCACTCCATTCCTTTCCATTCCATTCCACTCCATTCCACTCCAATCCAATCCCCTCCTTTCCACTCCACTCCACTCCATTCCACTCCAGTCCACTGCATTCCATGCCGTTCCTTTCCATTCCTCTCCTTTCCATTCCATTTCATTCCACTCCATTCCATTCTACTCCACTGCACTCCATTCCACTCAGGTCCGCTCCATTTCACTCCACTCCACTGCCCTCAATTCCATTCCACTCCACAACATTCCACTTCATTCTATTCCATTATATTCCATTTCATTCCACTCCATTCTACTCCATTCCATTCCATTGAAATCCATTCCACTAAACTGCACTCCACTCCACTCCATTCCATTGCACTCCATTCCATTCCAGTCCATTCCATTCCACTGCACTCCACTCCTTTCCATCCCATTCCATTCCAATCCACTCCACTCCACTCCCTTCCACTGCACTCTATTCCATCCATTACATTACATTCCACTCTACTCCACTTCAGTCCTTTCCACTCCAATCCATTCCACTCCTGTCCATTCCATTCCACTGCATTCCATTCCATTCCATACCACTCCCCTCCACTCCCTTCCACTCCACTCCAGTCCACCCCATTCCTCTCCATTCCACTCCATTCAATTCTGCTTCATTCCATTCAACTCCATTCAAAACCACTCCACTCCATTCCACTCCACTCCATTCCATTCCGTTTCATTCCTCTCCTTTCAACTCCACTCAAGTCCTCTCCACTCCATTCCATTCCACTCCTCTCTACTCCCCTCCATTCCATTCCACACTACTCCATTCCATTCCATTCCACTCCATTAAACTCCAGTCTACTCCAGTCCACTCCATTCCACTCCACTCCACCCCTTTCCATTCCATTGCATTACATTCCATTCAATTACATTCCACTCCATTCCACCACATTCCGTACCATTCCACTCCATAACTGTCTAATCGCCTCCACTCCACTACACACCACTCCATTCCTTTCCATTCAACTCTACAATATTCCATTCTATTCCACTGCATTCCACTCCACTCAATTACACTCCACTACATTACATTACATTCCATGCCACTCAATTCCACTCAACTCCACTCCATTCCATTTCACTTCACTCCACTACACTCCACTCCATTCCACTCCACTCCATTTCTTTCCTTTCCATTCCATTCCACTCCACTCCACTCCATTCCACTCCACTTCAATCCATTCTATTCCACTACTCTCCATTCCATTCCATTCCATCACACTCAATTCCATTCAATTCCATTCCACTCCATTACAGTCCACTCCTCTACATTCCTCTCCACTCCACTCCATTCCATTCCTCTCCAATCCATTCCATTTCATTCCATTAAATTCCATTACCTTCCATTCCATTCCACTGCACGCCCCTCCACTCCACTCCATTCAATTCGACTCCACTCAACTCCACTCCACTACACTCCATTCCTTTCCATTCCATTTCACTCCACACCACTCTATTCCGCTCCATACCACTCCATTCCACTCCACTGCACTCCATTCCATTCCATTTCATTCCATTCCATTCCACTCCATTCCATTCCACTCCATTTGAGTCCACTCAACTCCATTCCACTCACCTCTATTCAACTATGCTCCATTCCATTCCATTCTATTACACTCCACTCCACTCCATTGCATTCACTTTCACTACATTCCATTCCATTCCATGCCACTCCACTCCACTCCCCTACACTCCATTCCATTCCACTCCATTCCATTCCACTCCACTCCCTTCCATTTCATTCCACTTCACTGCACTTCAATCCATTCCATTCTGTTCCATGCCATTCCATTCCATTCCATTCCATTCCATTCCATTCCATTCCGCTGCACTCCAGTCCATTTCATTCCATTCCATTCCACTCTATAAAATTCAATTCCTTTTAACAACATTCAATTCCACTCCATTCCACTCACCTCCACTCCACTCCATTCCATTCCGTTCCATCCCATCACACTCCACTCCACTCCATTCCACTCACCTCCACTCCACTCCATTCCATTCCATTCCATCCCATCACACTCCACTCCACTCCATTGTATTCCATTCCATTCTGTTCCATTCCATTCCACTCCACTCCACTTCCCTCCAATCCACTCCATTCCACTCCACTCCATTCCACTGCACTCTCTTCCATTGCATTGCACTCCACTCCACTCCATTGCATTCCATTCAATTCCATTCCACTCCATTGAAATCCATTCCTTTCAACTCCATTCCATTCCACTCCATTCCACTCCAATCCACTGCACTTTTCTCCTTTATGTCCTATTCCATTTTACTCCATTCCACTCCACCCCTTTCCACACAAATCCACTCCACTCCACTCCATTCCATTCCATTCCATGCCTCTCCACTGCACTCTATTCCATTCCATTCCACTCCATTCCACTCCACTCCATTCTATTCCATTCCATTCCTTTCTATTCCACTGTATTCTACTCTATTCCATTCCAGTCCATTCCACTCCATTCTTTTCCAGTCCATTCCACTCCACTCGACTCCAATCCATTCCACTACACTCGATTCCACTCAATTCCCCTGCACTCCGCTCCATTAATCTCCACTCCACTCAACTAATTTCCACTCCACTACACTCCATTACACTCCACTCCAATCCACTCCACTCCAATCCATTCCACTCCATTTCACCCTATTCCATTCCATTGCACTGCACTACACTCCTTTCCACTTCAATCCACTCCATTCCATTCCACTCCATTCCCCTCCATTCCATTGCATTCCACTCCCGTCCGCTCCATTCCAACCAACTCCACTTCCCTCCACTCCAATACTCTCCACTCCATTCCACTCTATTCCATTCCGTTATATTCCATTTCTTTCTTTCCATAGGATCTCATTGTGTTACAAATTCTGGAGTACAGTGGATCAATCTCAGGTCAGATTTCTTTTCACCATTCCATTGCATTCCATTCCATCCCATTCCATGCTGTTCTCTTTTACTCCCCTCCACTCCATTTCACTCCATTCCATCGCATTCCATTCGAATCCATTGCACCCCACTCCACTTCACTTCACTCTGCTCCACTCCACTCCATTCCATTGCAATCCATTCCGTTTCACTCACTTGCATTCCACTGCTTTCTTTGGAGAAGATATCACTGTGTCCCCCAGGCTGTAGTGCAGTGCACAATCTCAGCTCACATTACATGTCAACTTTCCATTGCATTGCATTCTATTCCATTGCATTCCAATGCATTCCGTTCCGTTCCATTCCATTCCTTTCCATTATATTCCCTTCCATGCCACACCATTCCATTCCTCTCCACTCCACTATATTCCACTCCATTCCGTTCCACTCCATTCCACTCCACTCCGTTCCATTACAATCCACTCCACTCCACTCAATCCATTCCACTCCACAACACTCCATTCCACTCCATTCCTCTACATTTCAATCCTTTCCATTCCACTCCTTTCCACTCCACTGTACTCCATTCTAGTCCATTCCATTCCATTCCATTGCATTCCATTCCCTTGTACTCCATTCCACTACATTCCACAACATTCCACTCCACTCCACTCCATTCCCCTCCATTCCACTCTATTCCACCCCACTCCATTACATTCCATTCTATTCAACTCCATTCCACTCCGCTCCATTCCATTCCACTCCGCTCCATTCCATTCCACTCTTCTACAATACGTTCCATACCATTTCATTCCACTCCACTCCACTCCACTCGATTCCACCCCACTCTACTGCATTCCATTCCAGTCCATTAAAATCCATTCCACTCCATAATTTTCTATTCCACTACACTCCACTACACTGCATTCCATTCCACTCCATTCCACACCTCTCCATTACATTCCCCTCCATAACATTCCTTTCTACTCCAATCCAATCCATTCCATTCCATTCCACTCCAATCCTTTGCATTCCACTCCAGTCCATTCTATTCCACTCCACCTCACTCCACTCCACTCAAATCCACCCCATTGCATTCCACTCTACTCCATTCTATTATTTTCCACTCCATTACACTCCAGTCCACTCCATTCCACTCCTCTCCATTCCATTATATTCCATTGCATTCCGTTTCACTCCATTCCACTCCTCTCCATTCCATTCTATTCCATTGCATTCCATTTCAGGCCAGTCCACTCAATTCCCATCCCCTCCATTCCACTCCATTCTAGTCCACACCATTGCAGTCCACTCCACTCCACTCCACTCCATTCCTGTGCCACTCCACTCCATTTCACTCCACTCCATGGCATTTGGCTCCACTCCATTCTTTTTCATTCCATTCCATTCCATTCTATTCCATTACCCTGCATTCCTTTCCATTACACACTACTCCTTTCCACTCCACTCCATTCCACCCACTCCATTCCATTCCATTCCATTCAACTCCTTTCCTCTTCACTCCACCCTATTCCGTTCCACTCCACTCCACTGCATTCCAATCCATTCCATTTCACTCCATAACATTCTATTCCACTCCACACCATTCCATTCCACTCCATTCCATGGATTTCCATTCCATTCCCCTCCATACCATTCCATTCCGCTCCACTCCATTCCTTTCCCTTCCACTCCACTCCACCGCTTTCCATTCCACTGCACTCTACTCCATTCCACTCCACTCCACTCTACTCTACCACACTCCATTGCATTCCACTCTACACCATTCCATTCCATTCACTCCATTCTACTCTATTCCACTCCATTCCACTTCTCTCCATTCCATTATATTCTATTCCATTGCACTCCACTCCATTCCATTCCATTCAATGCAATTCCATTCCATTCCATGCCATTCCATTCCACTCCATTCCATTCCACTCCATTGCAGTCCACTCCACTCCACACCACTCCACTCCAATCCACTCCATTCCATTCCATTTCATTGCACTCCACTACTCTCCATTGAATTCCACTCCACTCCACTCCACACCACTCTATTCCACTGCAATCCATTCCACTCCAATCCATTTCATTTCAATTCATTCTAAATCACTCTTCTCCACTCCATTCCACTCAATTCCATTCCATTGCACTCTATTCATTTCCACTGCACTCCATTCCATTCCATTCCACTGCACTCCCTTACATTCCATTCCACTCAACTCTATTCCACTGCTCTCCATTCTATAACTCTCCACTGCACTCCATTCCATTCCGTTCCACTCCACTCAACCCCATTCCATTCCACTCCACTCCACTGCATTCCATTCCATTCCATTTCACTCCTTATCATTCTATTTAACTCCACTCCACTCCATTCTATTCCACTCAGTCCCACTCCTCTCCATTCCATTCCCCTCCATACGCTTCCATTCCACTCCACTCCATTCCATTCCATTCCACTCCACTCCACTCTATTCCATTCCACTCCACTCCACTCTATTCCATTCAACTCCAACCCACTCCATTCCACTCCACTCCACTTTACTCCAATCCACTCCATGCCATTCCACTCTACTCAATTCCATTCAATTCCACTCCATTCCACTCCAATCCACTCCATTCAACTCCTCTCCATTCCATTATATTCCATTCCATTCCATTCCACTCTACTCAATTCCATTCCATTCCTTTCGACTCCATTCCTCTCCAGTCCACTCCATTCAACTCCTCTCCATTCCATTCCATTCCATTCCATGCCATTCCCTTCCACGCCATTGTATTCCACTCAATTGCAGTTCATTCCACTCCACACCACTCCACTCCACTCCATTGCATTCCATTTCATTCTACTCCACTCCACTGCATTGCATTCCATTTCATTCCACTCCACTCCACTCCATTGCATTCCACTCCACTACACTCCAAACCACTACATTCCACTCCGCCTCATTTCATTTCATTTCATTCCAAATCACTGCATTCCGTTACAATCCACTCCACTCCATTCCATTCCACTCCACACCACTCCATTTCATTCCACTCCTCTCCACTCCATTCATCTCCACTCAACTGCACTCCTATTCACTCCACTCCATTCGATTCTATTCCATTTCATTCCACTCCACTCCATTCCATTCTATTCCATTCCACTCTTTTCCATGTCACTCCATTCTACTCCATTCCACTCCATACGAGTCCACTCCTTTCCACTCCACTCCTTTCCATTCTATTCCACTACACTCCACTCAACTACATTCCATTCCATTCCATTCTGCTCCGGTCAACTCCATTCCATTCCATTGCATTCCTTTCCATTCCATTTCACTCTATTCCTCTCCAATCCACACCATTCCACTCCACTGCACTGCAATCTATTCTATTCCTTTCCATTCCATTCCCCTCCATTCCATTCCATTCCACTCTACTCCGTTCAACTGCAGTAGATTCCACTCCAATCCATTCCATTCCATTCTATTCCTTTTTATTCAGTTCCATTCCATTCCACAACAGTCTACACCAGTGCACTCCAATACATTCCATTCCGTCCCACTCCACTCCATTCCACGCCATCCAATTCCATTCCACTCCACTACACTCCATTCCCCTGCACTCCACTCCATTGCACCAAAATCCAGTCCATTGCGTTCCATTCCATTCCATTACATTACATTCCACTCTCTTCCATTCCATTCCAATTGTTTCCAGTCCACTCCACTCCACTGCATTCCACTCCACTCCACTCGACTGCACTCCACTCCACTCCTATCCATCTCATTCCTTTCCACTCCATTCGTTTCCATTACATTACACTCCATTCCACTTAACTCCATTCCCCTCCTTTCCACTATATTCCAGTCCATTCTTCTCCACTCCACTCCATTCCATACCGTTCCACTCCATTCCACTCCTGTGCACTCCATTCTACTCTAGTCCACTCCATTCCACTCCACTCCACTGCACTCAATTTTATTCCACTCCACAACTTTCCACTCCATTCTATTCCATTTAATTACATTTCATTCCACTCCACTTTACTACATTCCACTGCACTCGAATCCATTCCACTGCATTCCACTCCACTCCACTCTATTGAATTCCACTTCATTCCTATCCACTCAATTCTATTCCACTCTACTCCACTCCACTCCATTCCTTTCCTTTCCACTCCAGTCCACTCCATTCCATTCCATTGCACTCCCCTCCACTGCATTCCATTCCACTCCACTCCATTCCATTCTATTACATTCCACTCCACTCCACTCCAATTCACTCCATTCCACTCCAATCCATTCAAATCCACTCCATTCCATTCCACTCCATTCCATTCCATTCCATGCCACTCCACTCCACTCCATTCCACTCCACTCCAGTGCACGCCATTCCACTCCATTCCACTCAATTCAATTCTGCTTCATTTAATTCAAATCCATTCCACCCTACTCCACTCCATTCTACTCCACTCCATTCCATTTCATTCCATTCCACTACAATCGACTCCCATCTACTCCACTCCACACCATTCCATTCCACTGCTTTTCCTCCCCTACTTTCCTCTCCACTCCTCTCCATTCCACTCCAGTCCACTCCATTCCAGTACACTCCACCACATTGCATTCTATTACGTTTCATTCCACTCCATTCCATTCCACTCCATTCCACCCCTTTCCTTTCCATTCCACTCCATAACAGTCCAATACACTCCACTCCACTAGACAACAATCCATTGCATTCCATTCAACTCCACAACATTCCATTCCATTCCTCTCCTTTCCATGACACTCCATGCCACTGCACTGCATTCAACTCCACTCAATTTTAATCCACTACATTCCATTACACTCGAAGCCACTCAGTTCCTCTCAAGTCCACTCTATTCCATGTCACTTCACTCCATTTCAGACCACTCCATTCTACTCAACTACATTTCTTTCCGTTCCATTCCTTTCCACTCCACTCCACTCCATTCCTCTCCAGTAGACTCCATTGTATTCCAATACTGTCTATTCCATTCCATTCCTTCCCACTCCATTCCATTCCATTCCATTCCACTCCATTCCTTTCAATTCCTCTGCATTCCACTCCTCTCCACTCCACTCCACTCCATTCCATTCCATTCCACTCCACACACTCCACTCCATTCCTCTCCACTCCATTCCATTCCGTTTCATTAAATTTGATTCCATTCCATTCCACTGCACGCCGCTCCACTCCACTCCACTCCAATCCATTTCATTCCACTCCACTCCACTCCACTCCATTCCTCTTCACTTCACTCCACTCCACTCCATTCAATTCCATTCCATTTCACTCCACTCCACTCCATTCCACTGCATGCCACTCCATTCCACTTCACTGCACTCTATTTAGTTTCATTGCATTCCACTCCACTCCATTACATTCCACTCCATTCCAGAACACTCGACTCCATTCCACTCACCTCCACTCCACTCCACTCCATTCAATTACACTCCACTCCATTCCATTCCCTTCCTCTCCATTCCATTCCATTCCATTTCACTCCACTCCACTCCACTGCATTCCTGTCCATTTCACTCCTCTCCATTCCACTCAACTCCCTTCCATTCCATTCCACTCCACTCCACTCCATTCCATTCCAATCTACTGCAGACCTTTCCATTCCATTCCACTCCATTCCTCTCCTGTCCACTTCTTTCCATTCCTCTCCATTACATAATATTCCATTCCATTCCATTCCACTCCACTCCACTCCATGCCACATGATTCCAATCCACTCCACACCACTCCACTCCTCTCCATTCCATATCATTCCACTCTACTCCATTGCATTGCATTTCATTTCACTCCATTCCTTGTCATTCCTTTCCACTCCTCTCCTTTCCACTCCACTGCATTCCACTCCACTCCATTCTATTCCAATCCATTCCATGCAACTCCTCTAAACTCCACTCCACTCCATTGTATTTCATTTCACTTCACTCACACTCACTCCACTCCACTGTGTTCCACTCCTCTCTATTCCATCCTACTGCATTCCATTCCATTGCATTACACTCCATTCCATTCCATTGCACTCCATTCCTGTCCATCCCACTGAATTCCACTTCACTCCACTCCACTCCATTCCACGCCCTTCCACTCCATTTCATTCCACTCCATTCCTCTCCATTCCATTGCATTCCGTTGCATTCCATTCCATTCCACGACACTCCACTACAATCCATTCTATTCCGTTCCTTTCCATTCCACTCCATTCTTCTCTACGCCACTGAATTCCACTGCACTCCATTCCATTCCATTCCATTCCATTCCATTCCACTCCATTACAGTACACTCCACTGCATTCAATTCCACTCCACTCCACTCCATTCCTCTCCACTCCACTCTATTCCATTCCATTCCATTCCACTCCCCTTATTTCTATTCCACTCCACTCCACTCCATTCCAATCCATTCATGTTTATTCCATTCATTTCCATTCCACAACTTTCCATTCCATTCCACTCCATTCCATTCCATTCCACTCCATTCCATTCCATTCCACTCTACTCCATTCCACTGTGCTCCATTCCACCGCATTCCAATCAATTCCATTCCATTCCATTCCATTCTGTCCCATTACACTGCACTCAATTCCTGTCCACTCCACTCTGTTATACTCCACTCCTATCTACTCTGATCAACTAAAATCCACGCCAATCCTCTCAACTCAAATCCACTCCAATCCTCTCCACTCCACTCCACTCCATTCCATTTCACTCCACTGTTTTCCACACCTCTGCAATCCACCCTTATCTACTCCATTCCATTCCATTCAATTCCATTACATTCCACTCCACTCCATTCCATTCAACTGCACTCCATTCCTTCCCATTCCATTCCATTCCACTGCACTCCACTCCACTCTAGTCCTATCCACTCCATTCCATTCCAGTTCATTCCTCTCCTCTCCATTCCATTCGCATCTACTCCACTCCTCTCCAATCCAGTCCATTCCATTCCATTCCACTCGACTCCATTCCATTCCACTCTATTTCTTTCCATTCAATTCCACTCCATTCCATTCCATTCCACTTCACTACACTTCAATCCACTCCACTCCACTGCATTCCATGCCACTCCATTGCATTCCTTTGCATTCCTTTCCATTTCACTCCATTCCTTTCCACTCCACTCCTTTCCAGTCCACTACACTCCATTCCACTCCACTCCATTCAACTCCGCTCCACTCCATTCCGTTCCATTCCATTCAACTCCACTCCTTTCCATTCCACTTCGCTCCACTCCATTCCATAACACTCCAGTTCATTCCATTCTTGTCCATTCCACTCCATTCCATTCCATTCCACTCCATGTCATTCCATTCCACTCTACTCCATTCCACTCCACTGCATTCCACTCCACTCCATTCCACTCCACTACATTCCATTCCATTCCTTTCCACTCCATTCCATTCCACTCCATTCCATTGCAGTCCATTCCACTCCATTCCACTGCACTCCAATCCACTCCACTGCACTCCATTGCAATCTACTCCACTCCATTCCATTACCTTTCATTCCATTCCAATCCATTCCATTCCACTCCACACCATTCCATTCCACTCCGCTCCATTCCACTCCACTCCACTGCATTCATCTCCACTCCATTCCACTCTGCTGCATTCTATTCTACTCCATTACTTTCCAGTCCTTTCCATTCCACTCCATTCCACTCCACTTCACTGCATTTCTCTCCACTCCACTCCATTCCATTCCATTACATTCCTTTCCAATCCATTCCATTCCACTCCACTCCATTCCATCCCATTCCTTTCCATTCCACTACACTCCATTCCATTCCACTCCACTCCATTCCACTAATTTCCATTCCATTCCACTCCATTCCATTCCAATCCACTCCATTCAATTCCACTCACTCCTTTCCACTCCACTCCACTCTGCTCCACTCCACGTATCTCCATTCCATTACACTCCACTCCATTCCAATCCATTCCTTTCCACTGCACTCCACTCAACTCCACTCCACTCCCTTCCATTCCACTGGATTCCACTCTTCTCCATTCAATTCCACTTCACTCTACTCCTCTTCACTCCACTGCTTTCCATTCCACTACAATGCTCTCCAGTCCACTTCAATCCATTCCATTACATTCCACTCCAATGCTCTCCACTCCACTACACTAAAGTCCACTCTACTCTACTCCATTCCATTTCATTCCCTTCCATTCCAATCATATCCATTCCACTCCACTCCACTCCTTTTCATTCCATAGAACGCCATTCAACCTCACTTAACTCCAATTAACACCATTCCACTCCATTCCATCCCACTGCATTCCATTACACAAAACTCCCTTCCATTCCACTCCAGTCCATTCCACTCCACTGCACTCCATTCTATTACTTTCCAATCCATTGCACTACATTACTTTCCACTCCACTCCATTCCATTCCACTACACGCCATTCCACTCCAATTCACTCCAATCTGCAGAACTCCGTTTCATTCAACTCCTGTCCAGTCCATTGCATTCCACTCCACTCCAATCAGCTTCCCTCCACTCCATTTCAATCGACTCCATTCCATTCCTTTACAATCCACTCCACTCCACTCCACTTTACTCCATTCCACTCCACTCCATTCCCCTCCACTCCATTCTATTCCTTTCCATGCCAATCCACTCCATTCCACTTTACTCCATTCCACTCCACTCCATTCCCCTCCACTCCATTCTATTCCTTTCCATGCCACTCCACTCCATTCCACTCCACTCCACTCTAGTCCATTCCAGTCCATTCCACTCCATTCTGTTCCACTCCATTCCATTCAACTCCATTCCATCCCTCTCCACTCCATTCCACTCTATTCCATTCCATTCCTTTCCATTCTATTCCACTCCTCTCCACTCCACTCCACTCCATTCCATTCCAGCCAACTCGACTCCAATCCAATCCATTTCACTCCACTCCCTTCTATTCCATTCCATTCCAATCCACTCCACTCCATTACACTCCACTCCATTCCATTCCATTACACTTCAGTCCATTCCAGTACCCTCCAGTCCACTCCACTCCACTCAATTGCATTCCATTCCACTTCAGTCCATTCCAGTACCCTCCAGTCCACTCCACTCCACTCCATTCCATTCCATTCAACTCCACAACATTCCATTCCTTTCCACCACTTTCCACGCCACTGCATTACACTACACTGCATTCCACTGCCCTCAATTCCACTCCACTTCATTCCCTTATATTCCTTGTCACTCAACTTCACTCTTCTGCACTCCATTCCATTTCACTTCACTCCACTCCACTCCATTCCACTCCACTCCATTTCTTTCCATTCCATTCCATTCCACTCCACTCCACTCCAATCCACTCCACTTAACTTCACTCTCTTCCACTTCTCTCCATGCCAGTCCATTCCCTCCCTCTCCATTCTATTCCATTCCATTCCACTCCTTCCATTCCACTCCATTCCAGACCATTCCTCTGCATTCCACTCCACTCCACTCCAATCCATTCCACTCCATTCCATTCCACTCCATTCCACTCCACTCCACTCCATTTTTTCCACTCCATTCCATTCCTATCCATTCAATTCCATTCTATTCCATTCCAATCCTCTCCCCTCTCCTCCACTCCACTGCATTCCATTTCACTCCACTGCACTCCTCTCCAATCCACTCAACTCCATTACATTCAATTTCATTTCACTCCACTTAAATCAATTCTGCTCCACGCCACTCCATTCCATTCCACTGCACTCCATTCCATTCCTTTCCACTCCATTCCAATCCACTCCATTCCACTCCATTCCGTTCACTCCATTCCTCTCCACTCCATTACGTTACAATCCACTCCACTCCTTTCCACTTCATTCCATCCGTTCCATTCGATTCCAATGAATTCCATTCCATTTCACTCCATTCCACTCCACTCCTCTCCACTAATCTTTACTTCATTTCGTCTGATTCCTTTAAAGTCCATTCCACTAATCTCCATTCCTCTGCACTCTACTCCCCTCAATTCCACTCCTTCTAATTCCATTCTGCTCCATTCCACTGCACTCCACTCCACCGAACTACACTCCACTTCAATCTATTCCTTTCTGTTCCATTCCATTCCATTCCTTTCCCTTAAATTCCATTGAATTTTTCTCCATTCCACTCCACTTCACTTCACTCCTCTCAACTCCGCTCCTCTCCACTCCATTCCATGCCATTCCATTCCACTGCATTGCAATAGATTCCTTTCTTTTTAGATTATCTCACTCTGTCACCCAGCCTGGAGCACAGTAGCAAAATCTCAGATGCTGTTCCATTCCATTGAATTGCGTTCCATTCCATTAGGCTATGCTCTGCTCTGTTCCATTCTGTTCCATTTAACTCCACTCCACTCCACTGCTTTCCATTACATCTGATTCCACACCACTCCATTCCACTCCTCACCACTCCACTCCATTCCAATCCATCCCATTCCAATCCGCTGCATTCCACTGCACTCCATTCAACCCCACTCCACGCCACTTCATTCCATTCCATTCATCCCATTTCATTCCTCTAAATTCCACTCCACTCCACTCCATTCCACTCCTCTCCACTCCAGTCCATTCCATTCCACTCCATTTCATTCCACTGCATTCCATTCCATTTCCTTCTTTCGAGAGTATCTCACTCTGTCACCAAGCCTGGATCACAGTGGCACCATCTCAGATTCCGTTCCTTTCCATTCCTTTAAATTCCATTCCATTCCATTCCATTCCACTCGACTCCTCTCCATTCCATTTAAATCCATTCCATTCCATTGCAATTCATTCTATTCCATTAAACTCTACTCCATTCCATTCCATTCCATTCCACTCCACTCCCCTCCATTCCCTTTAAATCCATTCCATTCCAATTCATTCTATTCCATTAAACTCCACTCCATTCCATTCCACTACATTCCATTCCATTCAATTCCACTCCATTTCATTCCCTCCATTCCATTCCATTCCACTCCACACTATTCAATTCGACTTCATTCCACACCAATCCACTCCACTCCATTCCATTCCACACTATTCAATTCCACTTCATTCCACACCAATCCACTCCACTCCATTGCACACCACTCCAATCCACTCCATTCCACTCCATTCCACTCCACTCCAATCCATTACACTGTATTCCACTCCATTCAATTGCAGTCCATTCCCCTCCATTCCATTCCATTCCACTGCATTCCACTCAAATCCTTTCCATTCCACTACATCCCATTCCAATCCATTCCATTCCATTCCACACTATTTTCTCCACTCCGCTCAATTCCATCTCACTCCACTCCACTCAACTCCTCTCCATGGCATTCCTCTCCTCTTGACTCCACTCCACTCCGTTCCATTCCATTCCATTCCATTCCATCCATTCCACTCCATTCTATTCCATCCCACCCCATTCCATTCCATCCCCCTCCATTCCATTCCATTGCACTCCATTCCACTCCACTCCATTCCATTCCACTCCTTTCCACTCCACTTCATTTCACGCCTCTCCACTCCACTCCATTTCACTCCACACTGCTCCATTCCTCCCCTCTCCACTCCACTCTTTTCCACTCGACTCCACTCTACTCCATTCCTTTCCATTCCAATCCATTCCATTCCATCCATTGCACTCCATTCCATTCCACTCCACTCCACTCCATTCCACTCCATTCCAATCCTCTCCACTCCACTCCAATCCTCTCCACTCCACTCCACTCCATTCCTTTCCACTCCATCCCCTTCCTCCATATTACACTCCACACCACTCCATTCCACTGCACTCCATTCCATTGCATTCCACTCAACTCCACTCCACCCCAATCACCTCCATTCCACTCCACTCAATCCCAATCCATTCCACTCCATTCCACTCCATTCCACTCCATTCCTCTTCATTACACTCCATTCCACTCCAATCCAATCCACTCCTTTCCATTTGATTCCCTTCAACTCCATTCCACTCTACTCCACTCCTTTATACTCCACTCCACACCATTCAATTCCATTCCATTCAATTTCATTTCATCCCATTTTATGCCACTCAATTCCATTCCTTTCCTCTCGATTCCTGTCCTTTCCAATGCATTCCACTCCATTCCACTACATTCCATTCCACTCAACTCCATTTCATTGCATTCCATTCCATTCCATTCCATTTCACCCCTTTCCATTCCATAACTTTCCATTCCATTACTGTCCATTCCACTCCATTAGACTCCACTCCACTCCATTCCACTACATTCCAGTACATTCCAATCCATTACACTCTACTCTACTCCAATCCATTCCACTCCGTTCCACTCCTTTCAACTCCATTCCTTTCCAGTCCATTCAACTACACTCCATTCCATTCCATTCCACTCCACTCGTTTCCATTTGACTCCACTCCACTCCATTTCACTGCACTCCCCTCCATTCTATTACATTTCACTCCATCCCATTTTATGCCACTCAATTCCATTGCTTCCCTCTCAATTCCTTTCCATTCTACTACATTCCACTCCAGTCCAGTCCACTCCATTCCACTCCTTTCCATTCCATTCAATTCCACTCCATTCCTTTGAATTGCATTCCACTCCACTCCACTCCTCTCCATTTCATTTCAATACGTTCCAATCCACGCCATTCAATTCCGCTCCAATCCTCGGCAATCCACTCCATTCCATTCCCTCCATTCTACTCCACTCCACTCTATTCTACTCCACTCCGTTGCATTCCAATCCATTTCATTCAACTTCACTCCACTGCAATACACTCCTTTCCATTTCACTACACTCTACTCCACTCCACTCCATTCCTCTACACTCCATTCCACTCCATTCCACTCCGTTACCTTCCACTTTATTCCACCCCATTGCATTCCATTCCATTTCTCTCCATTCCACTCCATTACACTCCACTCCACTCCATTAAACTCAATTCCAGTACATTCCACTCCATTATACTCCACTCAATCCACTCCTCTCCATTACACTCCACTCCACTCCATTCCACTCCACTACACTCCATTCCATTCCACTCCATGCCACTACACTGCATTACATTCCACTCTTTTCCACTCCTCTCAATTCCATTCCACTACATTTCATTGCATTCCATTCCATTCCATGCTACTTCATTCCATTCCATGCCAATCCCCTCAATTCCCTTACACTCCATTCCACTCCACTCCATTCCATTCCATGCCAATCCCCTCAATTCCCTTCCACTCCACTCCACCTCATTCCATTCCATTCCATTCAATTACACTCCACTCCATTCCACTGCACTCCATTCCACTCCACTACACTCCATTCTACTCAACTCCATTCCACTCCCATACCCTCCACTCCATTCCACTCCACTTCACTCCATTCCACTACATTGCACTGCATTCCTTTCCACTTCACTCTATTCCATGCCATTCCACTCCACTCCTTTCCTCTTTACTCCATATCAATCCATTCCAGTCCGCTCCATTCCACACCAATCTTTTCCACTCCATTCCACTCAATTCCTCTGCATTCCAGCCCATTCCATTCCACTCCACTCGATTCTATTCCTTTCCATTCTATTCCTTGCCATTCCATTCCACTGTAATCCTCTGCACTCCACTCTATTCTATTCCACTCCATTCTATTCCCTTCCATTATACTCAACTCGACTCCATTCCACCTCACTTAATTCCATTCCATTCCATTCAGTTTAATTCCTCTCCTCTCCACTCCACTACACTCCATTCCATTCCACTCCACTCCACTGCGTTCCATTCCATTCATTACACTCCAGTCCACTCCATTCCACTCTATTCCTTTCCACTCCATTCCACTACACTCCATTCCACTCCACTCCATTCTATTTCATTAAATTCCATTAGACTCCACTCTATTCCATTCCACTCCATTCCATTCCTCTGCACTCCACTTCAATCTACTCCTCTGAACTCTTCTCCATTCAGTTCCACTCCACTCCACTCCAATACAATCCACTCCATTCGACTCCAATCTATTCCACTCCACTCCATTCCATTCCATTCCATGCCACTCCACTCCACTCCATTCCACTCCACTCCACTACAGTCCATTTTACTCCACTCCATACCTTTACCTTCTGTTCAACTACATTTCATTCCACTCTACTCCATTCCACTCCACTGTATTCCATTCCATTCCATTCCACGCCAATCCATTCCACTCCACTCCATTCCACTGCACTCCATTCCATTCCATTCCACTCCACTCCACTCCATTAAAATCCACTCCTTTCCACTCCACTCCCCTCCATTCCATTCCATTCCATTCCACTGCATTCCACTCCATTCCAATCCACTCCATTCTATTCCATTCCATTCCATGCCACTCTCACTCCACTCCACTCCATTGCATTGCACTCCACTCCACTCCTTTCCATTACCTTCAACTCCATTACACTCCACTGCACTCCATTCCAATCCACTCCACTCTATTCCATTCCATTACATTCCACTCCTCTCCATTCCACTCCCCTCCACTTCATTCCACTTCACTGCAGTACATTCCATTCCATTCCATTCCATTCCATTCAATTCCACTCCAGTCCATGCCACTCCACTCCATTCCGGTCCACTCCACTCCCCTCCACTAAATTCCATTCCATTCCATTCCATTCCAATCCACTCCATTGCATTCTACTCCACTCCATACCACTCCATTCCTTTCCACTGCACTGCAATCCATTCCACTCCACTCCACTCTATTGCATTCCACTCCACTCGAATCCATTCCACTGCATTCCATTCCAAGCCATTCCATTCTGCTCCACTCAACTCCACTCTATTCCAATCTATTCCACTCCACTCTCCTCCATTCCACTCCATTCCACTCAATTCAAACCCACTCCACTCTGCTCCATTCCATTCCTTTCCAGTGCACTCCACTCCACTCCATTCCATTGCAATCCTTTTCACTCCACTGCATTCAATTTCCCTACATTCCACTGCACTCCATTCCTTTCCACTCCATTCTACTCCATGCCACTCCATTCCACTCCACTCCATTCCATTCCATTCCACTCCATTCCACTCCACTCTATTACACTCCGCTCCACTCCATTCCATTCCATTCCATTCCATTCCATTCATTTCTCTCCACGCCACTCCACTGCATTTCATTCCACTCCATTCCACTCTACTCCACTCCATTCCATCTTTCCATTCCACTCCATTCCATTCTATTCCATTATTTTCCTCTTCATTCCACTCAACTTCACTACACTACATTCCACTATATCCAATTCCATGCCACTCCATTACTATTACCTAAACTCAACTCTACTACACTCCCGTCCGTTCCACTCCATCCTATTCCATCCCGCTACATTCCACTGCAATCCCCTTCACACCATTCCACTCTTCATCATTCCAATCCATTCCATTCCATTCCATTCCTCTCCATTCCACTCCACTCCACTCCACTACATTCCAGTCCATTCCATTCCACTCCTCTCCCCTCCACTCCAGTCCACTCTGTTGAATTCCACTCCATTAAAGTCCACTCCGTTCCACACCACTCCATTCCATTCTATTACAGTCCACTCCTCTCCATTGCATTCCATTCCATTCCACTCCACTCCACTTCAGTCCACTATGCTCCATTCTGTTCCATTCCTTTGCATTCCTCTCCACTCCATTCGATTCCATTTCATTCCACTCCTTTCCATTCCACAACATTCCACTGTACTCCACTCAAGTCCATTAAACACCATTCCCCCGAACTCCACTCCATTCCGCCACACTCCATTCCATTCCTTTGCATTCCACCCAACTGCACCCCTTTGCACTCCACTCATCTCCATTCCATTTCACTCCAGTGCAGGACACTCCACCCCACTCCTTTCCACTCCACTCCATTGCATTCCGTTCCTTTCCATTCCACTCTGCTCCACTCCATTCCATTCCATTCCATTCCATTCAACTCCTTTCCATTCCACTCCATTCCAGTCCACCCCACTCCACTCCACTCCACTCCATTACATTGCATTCCACTCCTGTCTATTCCATTGCATTCCACTCCGTTCAATGTCATTCCATTCCACTGCACTCCACTCCATTCCACTTCAATGTATTCCAATCCATTCATTGCCACACCGCCAAACTCCACTCCACTCCACCCCGTTTTATTACATTGCACTCCAATTGACTCCACCCCAGTCCATTCCACTTCACTCCATTCCATTCCACTGCACTCCACTCCACTCCATTGTATTCCATTCCATTCCATTTCACTCCATTCCTTTCCATGCCCCTCCATTCCTCTCCTCTCCAATGCACTCCATTCCACTCAGTTCCACTCTATTCCATTCCACTTCATGCCAATCCACTCCTTTCCATTCCATTCCATGCCACTCCACTCCACTCCACTCCATCGCATTCTGCTCTCTTCCATTCCACTCCATTCTACTCCACTCCACTCCATCCCACTCCACTCCATTCTTTTCCATTCCATTCAATTCCATTCCATTCCACCGCACTACACTCCACTCCACTCCCTTCCACTCCACTCCACTCCCCTCCACTCCAATCCATTCTATTGCATTCCATTCCACTCCACTCCATTCCATTCCAACCAACTGCACTCCGTTCCACTCCACTCTACTTTCAATTCCATTCCATTCCACTGCCTTCCATTATATTCCACTCCCTTCTATTCCATTTCACTCCAGTTCACTCCACTCCATTCCACTCTACTCCACACTACTCCACTTCAGTCCACTCAATTCCATGCCATTCCATTAAACTCCACTATATTCCATTCCATTCCACTCCACTCCACTCCACTCCACTCCCACTCAATTCCTCTCCATTCCATTCCACTCCACTCCATTCCATTCCATTCCTCTCCACTCCACTGCATTCCTTTCCACTCCATTCCAGTCCTCTCCACTGCACTCCATTCCATTCTGCTCTATTCCATTCAATTCCATACGATTCCACTCTCTTCCACTCCACTCAACTCCACTTCAATACATTCCTTTACATACGATGCCTTTCCACTTTTTTACAATCCTCTCCACTCCACTGCACTCCACTCCACTCACGTCTGCTCCATCCCATTGCATTCCACTCCATTTCTCTGCAATCCACTTCATCCCACTCCACTCCACTTCATTCCATACCATTCCATTCCATTCCTCTCTATTCCACTAAACTCCACTTTACTCCACTCCACTCCTCTCCAAACCATTCCATTCCACTCTATTCCACTGTGTTCACTTCCATTCCTTTCTTTTGATAGTATCTAACTCTGTCACCCAGTCTGGAGCGAGGTTGCACAATCTCAGCTGCTGTTTTTTCCGTTCTGTTCCACTCCACTCCTCTCCGCTCCGTTCCTTTCACTTTCATTCTTTTCCACTCCACCGCATTCCATTATATCCGATTTCAGTACAAACCATTGCACTGCTCTCCACTCCACTGCACTCCACTCCATTCCATTTCACTCCGTTCCATTCCATTTTGCTCGATTCCACGGCACTCCACTACACCCCACTCCACTCCAGTTCATTCCATTCCTTTATGTCCCATTTCATTCGAGTCCCTTCCTCTCCACTGCAGTTCACTCCACTCCACTCATCTCCAGTACACTGCATTCCATTCCATTCCACTGCATTCCATTCCATTCTTTCTTTCAAGAGAATATCACTATGTCACACAGCCTGGAGTGCAGTGGCACACTCTCAGGTTCCATAACATTCCATTCCATTCCATTACACTACATTCTATTTCATTCCTTTCCACTCCAATCCACGCCATTCCAATCCACTCCATTCCATTCCACTCCACTCCACTCCATTCCACTCCATTCCACAACATTCTACTCCATTCCATTCAATTCAATTCCATTCTATTGCACTGCACTCCACTCCTCTACACTCCATTCCATTCCACTCAACTCCACTCCACTCTATACAATTAAATTCCATTCCACTGTACTCCATTTTATTCCGTTCCACTCTATGCCATTCCATTCCATTCCACTGCACTTCACTGCTTTCCACTCCATTCCATTCCACTCTATTCAACATTGGTCCATTCCATTCTATTCCATTCCACTCCAATCCATTCCACTCCATTCAATTACATTCCATTCTACTCTGCTCCACTCCACTCCACTTCATTCCATTACATCCTGTTTCAGGCCACTCCATTCCACTCCTCTCTACTCAACGGCACACCACTCTACTCCATTGCACTCCGTCCCATTCCATTCCACTGCATTGCACTGCACTACACTCAACCCCTCTCCACTCCGCTTCATTCCAATCCATTCCATCCAATTCCATTCCTCTCCATTCCACTCCACTCCACTTCACTCCATCCGACTCGAGTACACTCCATTCCATTCCATTCCATTTCAGTCCTTTCTTTTGAGAGTATCTCACTCTGTCACACAGCCTGGAGAGCAGTGGCAGAGTCTCAGATTCCACTCCATTCCATTCCATGCTATAACATTCCATTCCACTACACTCCACTAAACTCCATTCCAGTCCACGCCACTCCACTCCACTAAACTCCACTCCATTCCATTCCGTTCAATTTAATTCCATTACACTCCTCTCCACTCCACTCCACTCAATTTCACTCAATTCGATTCCATTCCATTGCAGTCCACTCCACTCCTCTACACTCCATTCTATTCCACTCAACTCCACTCCACTCTATACAATTCAATTCCATTCCTCTGTACTCCATTTTATTCCATCCCACTCTATGCCATTCCGTGCCATTCCACTGCACTTCACTACTTTCCACTCCATTACATTCCACTCCATTCAACACTGGTCCATTCCATTCTATTCCATTCCACTCCAATCCATTCCCCTCCATTCAATTACATTCCATTCCACTCTGCTCTACTCCACTCCACTTCATTCCATTACATCCTGTTCCAGGCCACTCCATTCCACTCCTCTCTACTCCACGGCACACCACTCTACTCTATTCCACTCCGTCCCATTCCATTCCACTCCATTGCACTGCACTCCACTCTACCCCTCTCCACTCCGCTTCATTCCAATCCATTCCATCCAATTCCACTCATCTCCATTCCACTCGAATCCACTTCACTCCATTCGACTCGAGTACACTCCATTCCATTCCATTCCATTCCATTCCATTCCATTGCATTCCATTTCAGTCCTTTCTTTTGAGGGTATCTCACTCTGTCACACAGCCTGGAGAGCAGTGGCAGAATCTCAGATTCCATTCCATGCCATTACATTCCATTCCACTCCATTCCACTCCCCTCCACTCCACTAAACTCCATTCCATTCCACTACACTCCACTCCACTAAACTCCACTCCATTCCATTCCATTCAATTTAATTCTGGTACACTCCACTCCACTCTACTCAATTTCACTCAATTCCATTCCATTCCACAGCACTCCATTCCAGTCCACTCCACTCCATTCCATTCCACTCCATTCCATACCAATCCATTTCTTGCTACTCCATTAATCTCCACTCAACTCCACTCGATTTCATTCCAATTCACTCCAATCCACTCCACTCCACTCTATTCCACCCCACTCCATTCAATTCCAATCCATTCCATTCCACTGCACTCAATTCCATTCCATTCCACTCCACTCCATTCCATTCCATTCCTCTCCATTTCATTCAATGCTAATTCATTCCAGATCATTCCACTCCAAACTATTTCATGCCACTTCACTAGTCTCCACTCCACTCCACTCCATTCCATTCCATTCCACTCCACTCCATTGCATTCCATTCCAATCCATTCCATTCCACTTCATTCTTCTCCACTCCACTCGATTCCACTCTCCTCCATTCCAACACATTCCACTAAATTCCATTCTATTCCACTCCACTCCACTCGAATCCATTCCATTCTACTCCACTGCACTCCTCTCCACTCCATTCCATTCCACTCCACTTCTGTCCACTGCACTCCTTTCCATTCCACTCCATGCCATTCCACTCCACTCCGTTCCATTCCAATCCATTCAATGCCACTCCACTAAAATCCACTCCACTCCACACCACTTCATTCCACTTCACTCCAATCGACTCCACTCCACTACATTCCAATCCACTCCATTCCATTCCATTTCATTCAACCCCATTCCATTCCAGTCCACTCTCTTCCATTTCATTCCATTCCACTCCATTCCATTCCATTCCACTCAATTCCAGATTATTCCACTCAATTCCACGCCACTCCACTCCACTCCATTCCACTCCATCCCACTACATCCAATTCCACTCATTTCCACTCCCCTCCGTTCCATATCGTTTCACTCCACTCCACTTCAATCCATTCCATTCCACTCCAATCCATTCCACTCCATTCTACACCATTCCACTCCTTTCCACTCCATTCTACTCCATTCCATTTCACATCAATCTATTCCATTAAATTCCACTCCACTCCCCTCCACTCAATTCCATTGCACTCCACTGCACTCCACTCCTTTCCACTCCTCTCCATTCCGTTCCATTCCATTCCATTCCATTCCATTCCATTCCATTCCATTCCATTCCATTCCATTCCATTCCATTCCTGTGCACTCCATTCCCCTCCAATCCACCCCATTGCACTCCACTGCAATCCATTCCATTCAATTCCACTCCTCTCCATTAAATTCCACTCAATTCTTCTCCACTCCACTCCATTCCACTCCATTCCCTGCCATTCCATTCCACTCCACTCCATTCCGTTCCATTCCACTGAATTCCATTCCAATCCATTCCACTCCACTCCATTCCTCTCCATTCCATTCCACTCCACTCCATTCCATTCCACTCCACTCCATTCCTTTCCATTCCAGTCCACTCCACTCCATTCCATTCCCTTCCATTCCATTCCACTCCACTCCACTCCACTCAACTACGTTTTATTCCGTTGCATTCCCTTCCACTCCATTCCATACCAAGAAGTTCCACTCTTTTCCACACCACTCTATTCCATTCCACTCCCTTCCATTCCACCCGACTCCACTCCACTCCACTCCATTCCACTCGACTCCATTTATTCCCAATCCATTCTATTCCACTCAACTAAACTAATTTCCATTCCATTCCACACCATTCCATTCCAGTCCATTGCACTCCACTCCTTTCCATTCTACTCTATTCCCTTCTACTCCATTTCTTTCCATTCCAATCCACTACACTCCATTCCCCTTCATTCCACTCCATTCCTGATGTCTCCACTCCACTCCACTCCTTTCCATTCCATGCCAATGCCCTCCAATCCACTCCATTCTCTTCCAATCCATTCAACTCTACTCCATTCCATTCCACTCCACTCCACTGCACTCCACTGTGCTCCATTCCATTCCACTCCATTCCATTCCACTCGATTCCTCTCCACTCCACTCCATTGCACTCCACCCCATTCCATTCCATTCCACTCTAGTGGACTGCATTCCAGTGCACTCTATTCCACTCCACTCCACTCTATTCCATTCCATTGCAATCCACTCCACTCCATTCCACTCCACTCCACTCCATTCCATTCCATTCCATTCCTCTCCTTTCCACTCCTCTCCACTCCACTCCACTCCATTCAAATCCTTTCCATTCCTCTCCATTCCACTCCACTCCACTCCATTCCACTCTACTCTTTTCCGTTCCATTAAATTTCATTCCACTCCACTCGATTGCCCTCCACTCCACACCATTCCATTCCATCCCATTCTGCTCCACTCCAATCTATTCCACTTCACTCCCTTCCAATCCATCCATGTCATTCCATTCCATTCTACTCCTTTCCCTTCCATTCCACTCCACTCTATTCCACTCCATTCTACTGCACTCCATTCCATTCCTTTAATCAGGAGTCCAGTCCTCTCCATTCCATGCCACTCCATTCCATTCCATTCCACTCTCCACCAATCCACTACACTCCATTCCACAACACTCTACTCCGTTCCATTCCATTCCATTCCATTCCATTCCATTCCATTCCACTCCATTCCATTCCACTCCATTCCATTCCACTCCATTCCATTCCACTCCTTTCCATTCCATTCCACTCCATTCATTTCCATTTCACTCCACTCCACTCCATTCCACTCCAATATACTCCACTCCATTCCCCTCCACTCTACTCCACTCCATTCCAATCCACTCCACTCCATTCCACTCCACTCCCTTCCATTTCACTCTACCCTCTTCCATTCTGTTATATTACTTTCCAATACACTCCACTCCTTTCTATTCCTGTCTATTCCACTGCACTCCCCTCCATTCCATTCCATTGCAGTCCATTCCACTGCAACAAATTCCATTCTACTCCACTACAGTCCACTCTCTCCATTCCATTCCACGCCATTCCATTCCACTCCTTTCCACTCCACTCCACTCAGTTCCACTCCACTACATTCCATTCCAATCCACTCCAATGCACTCCATTCCACTCCACTCCATTCCATTCCATTTCTTTTCATTCCACCCTACTCCATTCCATTCCATTCTATTCCATTTCAATCCACTCCACTCCATTGGAATCCTTTCCACTCCATTCCAATTCTCTCTACTCCATTCCATTCCTTTACATTCTATTCATCTCCTTTCCACTCCACTCCTCTCCATTCAACTGCACTACGCTCCATTCCATGCCATTCCATTCCATTCCACGCCATTCCATTCCATTCCACTCCATTTCATTCCATTACGCTACATTCCAGTACACCCCACTCCACTCCTCCCTGTTCCATTCCACTCCATTTCACTCCATTCCATTCGATTCTCCTCCAATCCTCTCCACTCCCCTCCATTCCACTACATTCCCCTGTGTTGCACTCCATTTAATTCCACTCCATTCCACCCCACTGCATTCCCTTCCATTACACTCCTATTCTCCTACACCCCATTGCATTCTGCTCCATTCCACTCTACTCCATTCCATTCCACTCCACTCCCCTCCCCTCTACTCCACTCCATTCCATTCCTCTCCATTCCCGTCCACTCCACTCCATTCCATTCCTCTCCATTCCATTACTTTCCAATCTGTTCTATTGCAATGCATTCCATTCATTTCCACTTCATTCCACTCCACTCCATTTCACTCTACTCAACTCCACTCCAGTCCGTTCCATTCCACATAACTAAATTCCACTCAACTTCACTCCACTCCACTCCATTCCATTCCATTCAATTCCTTCCTTTCCACAGGATCTCACTCTGTTTCAAACGCTGGGTTGCAGCGCCGCCATCTCAGCTCACATTTCTTTACAGCATTCCATTGCATTCCATTCCATCCCATTCCTTTCCATTATATTTCACTCCACTCCACTCCATTCCATTCCGTTCCACTCCGATCCATTTCATTCCATTCCATTACACTGCCCTCCACTCCATTCCATTCCACTCCAATCCATTCCCCTCTGTTCCACTAAACTCCATTCCATTCCATTCCACTCCACTCTATTCCACTCCATTCCACTCCATTCCACTCCACTGCACTCCCGTCCCTTCCATTCCATTCCATTCCATTCCATTCCATTCCATGCCAATCCATTCCATTCCCTTTCATTACATTACATTCCATTCCACTCCGTTCCACTCTATTCCAATCCACTCCACCACATTCCATTACATCCGATTAAATTCCACTCCATTCCTCTCCTCTCCACTCCACAGCACTCCACTCCAATCCATTACACTCCATCCCATTCCATTCTGCTCCATAGCACTCCACTCCACTCCATCCCACTCCACTCCACTTCATTCCATTCTATTGCATCCCATTCTATTGTTCCCCATTCCACTCCACTCCACTTCACTCCATTCCTCTCCACTCCATTCCATTCCATTCAACTTCAATGCCCTCCTTTCCTTTCTTTCGAGAGTATATCACTCTGTCACCCATCCTGGAGTGCAGTGGCACAATCTCTGCTCCTGTTCCTTTCCATTCTGTTCCTTTCCATTCCGTTCCGTTCCGTTACCCTCTGCTCCTCTCTGCTCCTTTCCACTCCATTCCGTTCCCCTCCACTCCACTACATTCCATTACATCCTATTCCTTTCCACTCCATTACACTCCTCTCTAATCCACTGCACTCCACTCCAGTCCATTCCACTACCTCCCGTTACATTCCTCTACATTCCAGTGCACTGTACCCCAACCCACTCCACTCCACTTAATACCATTGCATTCCATCCCATTCCATTCCTCTCCATTCCACTCCGCTACACTTCACTCTACTCCACTCCACTCCAATCCACTCCATTCCATTCAATTCCTTTCTTTTGAGAGTATCTCACTCTATCACACAGCCTGGAGCACAATGGCACAAACTCTGCTTCAATTCCATTCGTTTCCATTCCATTCTACACCATTCCAATCCATTCCTTTCCACTCCACTCCACTCCATTCCATTCCAATCCACTCCACTCCACTCCATTCCACTCTTTTCCACTGCATTCCTCTCCACTCCACTCCACTCCATTCCACTTCATTCCATTCCATTAAATTCCATTCCATTCCAATCCACTACATTCCACGCCATTCCACTTCATTCCATTCCATTCCATTTCACTCCATTCCTTTCCACTCTATTCCATTCCACACCATTCCACCCCACTCCACTCCACTCCACTCCGTTCCATTCCATTCCGTTCCACTCCAATCCCCTCCATTCCAATTCACTCCACTCCATTCTGTTCCATTCCACTACTCTCCACTCCATTCCATTCCAATCCATTCCATACCATTCCATTCCACTCCATTCCATTCCATTCCACTACACTCCATTCCACTCCACTCCACTCCACTCCTATCCATTCCATTCCATTTCATTCCATTCCATTGTATTGCATTCCAGTCCATTCTACTCCACTGCATTCCACTCCATTCCCCTCCATTCCATTCCATTTCATTCCACTCCACTGTATTCCATTTCATTCCACTCAATTCCATGCCACTCTTTTCCACTCCAGACGACTGCAAGGCACTCCATTCGATTCCCTCCATTCCACTCCAGTCCATTCCATTACACACAATTCCATGCCATTCCTCTGCACTCTGCTACACTTCATTCCATTCCATACCACTTCACTCCACTCCACTCCACTTCTTTCCATTCCACTCAACTCCACCTCACTCCATTCCACTCCTCTACACTACATTCTACTCCACTCCCTTCCATTCCACTCTACTCCCTTCCATTCCGTTATATTACATTCTGATCCACTCCCCTCTATTCTTTTCCATTCCACTCCATTCCACTCCATTCCAGTCCACTCCACTCCACTCCATTCTATTCCTTTCCATTCCACTGCACTCCCCTCCACTCCATTCCATTCCAATGAATTCCATTCCACTGCACTACAGTCCGCTCTCTCCATTCCATTCCACACCATTCCATTCCACGCCCTTCCACTCCACTCCACTCCGTTCCACTCCACTACATTCCATTCCATTCCTCTCCAATCCACTCCATTGCTCTCCACTCCACTCCATTCCATTACATTTCGTTCCACCCTACTCCATTCCATTCCATTCTATTCCATTCCTCTCCACTCCACTCCATTCGAATCCATTCCACTCCATTCCAATCCTCTTCTCTCCATTCCATTCCTTTACATTCTATTCATCTCCTTTCCACTCCACTCCACTCCATTCAACTTCTCTACACTCCATTCCATGCCATTCCATTCCATTCCACTCCATTCCATTACATTCCACTACATTCCAGTACACCCCACTCCACTCCTCCCCATTCCCTTCCATTCCATTACACTCCATTGCATTCCATTCTACTCCATTCCACTCCACACCCCTCCATTCCACTCCATTCCCCTGTGTTCCACTCCATTCCATTCCACTCCATACCACTCCACTCCACTGCATTCCCTTCCATTACATGCCAATTCCACTACACTCCATTGCATTCCACTCCATTCCACTCTACTCCATTCTATTCCAATCCACTCCACTCCACTTCACTCTACTCCACTCCATTCCACTCCATTCCATTCCTCTCCATTCCCCTCCCCTCCACTCCATTCCATTCCATTCCGTTCAATTGCACTGCATTCCATTACATTCCACTCCATTCCACTCCACTCCATTTCACTCCACCCAACTCCACTCCAGTCCATTCCGTTACACACAGCTAAATTACACTCAACTTCACTCCAATCCCCTCCATTCCATTCCATTCGACTCCATTCCATTCCATTCAATTCCTTTCTTTCCACAGGATCTCACTCTGTCTCAAATGCTGGTTTGCACTGCCACCATCTCAGCTCACATTTCTTTTCAGCATTCGATTGCATTCCATTCCATCCCATTCCTTTATATTATATTTCACTCCACACCACTCCATTCCATTCCGTTCCACTCCAATCCATTTCATTCTGTTCCATTACACTGCACTCCACTCCACTCCATTCCACTCTGGTCCACTAAATTCCATTCCATTTCATTCCACTCCACTCCATTCCACGCCATTCCACTCCATTCCACTCCACTGCACTCCCATCCATTCCATTCCATTCCATTCCATGCCAATCCATTCCATTCCATTCCATTCCTTTCCATTCAATTCCATTCGATTCCACTCCGTTCCACTCCACTCCAATCCAGTCCACCACATTCCATTACATCCTATTAAATTCCACTCCATTCCAGTCCTCTTCTCTCCACAGCACTCCACTCCAATCCATTACACTCCATCCCATTCCATTCCGCTCCATTCCACTCCACTCCTCCCCACTCCACTCCACTTCATTCCATTCTATTCCATCCCATTCTATTCCTCTCCATTCCACTCCACTCCATTACACTTCATTCCATTCCATTCAATTCCATTCCATTCCAATCCACTACATTCCAAGCTATTCCACTTCATTCCATTGCATTTCATTCCATTCCTTTCCGCTCTATTCCATTCACTCCATTCCACCCCACTCCACTCCATTCCCCCCACTCCATTTCATTCCATTCCATTCCACTCCACTCCACTCCAATCGACTCTACTCCATTCCATTCTAGTACACTACGCTCCCCTCCATTCCATTCCATTCCACTCCACTCCATTCCATTCCATTCCATTCCATTCCATTCCATTCCATTCCATTCCACTCCACTCCATTCCACTCCACTCCTATCCATTCCATTCCATTTCATTCCATTCAATTCCATTGCATTCTAGTGCATTCCACTCCACTCCACTCCACTCCACTCCTACCCATTCTATTCCATTTCATTCCATTCTATTCCATTTCTTTCCATTCCATTCCATTGCATTCCACTTCATTCAAGTCCCCTCCACTCCACTGCATTCCACTCCACTCCAATCCATTCCATTCCATTTCATTCCACTCCAGTCCTTTCCAATGCATACCATTCCATGCCATTCCTCTGCTCTCCAGTAGACTCAATTCTAATCCATTCCACTTCACTCCATTCCACTCCTTTCCACTCCACTCAACACCATTCCACTCCATTCCACTCCACTCCACTCTACTCCACAATACTCTTCTCCACTCCATTCTATTCCAGTCCACTCCACCCCACTCCACTCCTCTCCACTCAAATCCACTCCAATCCTTTCCATTCCGTTTCATTCCTTTCCATTTCACTCCAATCCACTCCACTCCACTCCATTCCACTCCATTTCCCTCCACTACACTCCAGTGCATTCCACTCCACTCCACTCCATTCCACTCCACTCACCTCCTTTGCACTCCACTCCACTATTCTCCACTCCTCTCCATTCCACTACATTCCATTCCATTCCATTCCACTCCTTTCCAGTCCATTCCTTTCCACACTATTCCACTCCACTTCATTCCGTTTTACTCCACTCCACTCCATTGCACTCCTTTCCATTCCACTTCATTCCACTTCACTCCACTAAATTCCATACCATTCCACTCGAATCCTCTCCTTTCCATTCCTTTCCACTCCATTCTATTCCACTCCTCTCCACTCCAATACACTCCATTACACTCCACTCCACTACATTCCTCTCCACTCCACTCCATTCCACTAAAATCCAATCCACTCCATTCCACTAACTTCCACTGCACTCCATTCCATTCCATTCCATTCCACTCCACTCCATTCCACTCCACTCCTTTCAACTCCACTCCATTCCATTCCAATCCATTACATGCCACTCCATGAAACTCAACTCCACTCTGCTACATTTCATTCCATTCCTCTCCATTCCCCTCCACTCTACTGCATTCCACTCCACTCTATTCCATTCCATTCCATTTCATTCCACTCCACTTCACTCCACTCCACTGCATTCCACTGCACTACATACCACTCCACTTCATTGCATTCCACTCCACTCCACCCCATTCCAATCCAATCCACTCCATTCCACTCCTCTCCACTCCAATCAATTCCACTCAATTCCCCTCCATTCCATTCCATTTCTCTGTGCTCCCTGCTAGTCCACTCCATTCCAGTCCACTGAATTCCATTCCTTTCCATTCCATTCAACACCAATCAACCCCACCACACTCAATTCCACTACACTAAACTCCACTCCATTCCATTCCACTCCACTCCATTCCACTCCATTCCATGCCATTCCACTCCCTTCGACTACACTCCATTCCATTCCACTACATTCCACTCCGTCCCCTTTCATTCTGTTCCATTCCACTGGACTCCACTCCATCCCACTCCACTCCACTCCATTCCACTCCACTCCATTCCATTCCATTCCATTTCATTCCTCTCCACTTCAATCCACTCCACTGCATTCCACTCCACTCCATACCACTCCACTCCATTCCATTCCACTCAACCCCACCCCATTCCAATCCAATCCACTCCATTCCACTCCTTTCCACTCCAATCCATTCCATTCAATTCCACTCCATTCCATTGCATTTCTCTGTACTCCATGCCAGTCCACTCCATTCCAGTCCACTGAATTCCATTCCTTTCCATTCCATTCAACACCAATCAACCCCACCACAATCAATTCCACTCCACTAAACTCCATTACTTTCCATTCCACTCCATTCCATGCCATTCCACTCCCTTCGACTACATTCCATTCCATTCCACTACATTCCACTCCGTCCCCTTCCCTTCTGCTCCATTCCACTGGACTCCACTCCACCCCACTCCACTGTACTCCACTCTACTCCCTTCCATTCCAGTCTACTACATTCCATTCCATTCAATTCCACTCCATTCCACTCCCCTGCTTTCCACTCCATTCCACTCCATTTCACTCCATTCTAGTCCACTCCACTGCAATCCACTCCATTCCATTCCACTCCATTCCATTCCATTCCACTCCATTCCATTCCATTCCACTCCTTACCATTGCATTCCACTCTATTCAATTCCATTCCACTACAATCCACTCCATTCCATTCCACTCCACTCCACACCATTCCAATCCACTCCACTCCCTTCCATTGCACTCCACTCCCTTCCATTCCTCTCTACTCAATTCCATTCCATTCTATTACACTCCATTCCACTCCACTATATTCCTCTCCATTCAACTGCATTTCACTCTATTCCAATCCACTCCACTCCACTCCATTACATTTCATGCCACTCGATTCCACTAAATCCATTCCACTCCACTCCACTCCGTTCCATTCCATTTCAGTCCACTCTAGTCCGTTCCATTCCATTCCATTCCACTCCATTCCAATCCTTTCCACTCCATTCCGCTCCTTTCCACTCCATTCCATTCCATTCCATTCTATATCTCTCCTTTCCTAGGCACTCCACTCCATTCCACTCATGCCCACACCATTCAATGCCATTCCATTCCACTCCACTCATTTCCCTCACTACATTCCTGTACTTCCCACTCCACTCCACTCCATTCCATTCCATTCAATACCACTCTATTCCAGTCCATTCCACGCCATTCCACTCCACTCTACCCCATTCCACTCCATTCCCTTGTATTTCACACCATTCCATTCCACTCCATTTCATTTCACTCCACTCCACTCAACTTCAGTCCACTCCACTCCATTCCATTCCACTCCAATCCATTCTTCTCCGTTCCACTCCACTCCACTCCATTCCACTCCACTCCATACCATTCATTCCATTTTATTGCTCTCCACTGCACTCTACTCCTCTCCAGTCCACTCCACACCAATCCATTCCACTCCATACCACTCGACTCCATTCCATTCCATTCCATTTCAATCCACTCCACTGCATTCCACTGCACTCCACTCCATTCCACTGATCTCCACTCCATTCCATTCCATGCCACTCCAATCCATTCCATTCCATTCCATTCCAATCCTCTCCACTCCATTCCATTCCATTCCATTCCATTCCGTTTCATTCCATTCCATTCCATTCCATTCCATTCCATTCCACTCCATTCCATTCCATTCCATTCCATTCCATTCCATTCCACTCCATTCCATTCCATTCCATTCCACTCCACTCCATTCCATTCCCTTCCATTCCATTCCACTCCATTCCATTCCATTCCTCTCTACTCCATTCCACTCCTCTCCATTCCACTGCACTCCATTCCATTCCATTCCAATCTACTCCATTCCACTCCACCAGACTCCTTTCCACTCCATTCCACTTCATTCCATTCCATTCCACTCCTTTCCACTCCATCGCATTACATTCAGCTCCATTCCTCTGCACTCCACTCCACCCCACTCCATTCCACTGCACTTCATTCCATTCCACTCTACTCCATTCCATTCCATTCCGTTATACTCCACTCCATTTGTCTCCACTCCATTCCACTCCATTCCACTCCATTCCAGTCCTCTCCACTCCACTCCATTCCTTTCTATCCCATTCCATTCCACTCTACTCCATTCCACTCCACTATAATCCATTCAATTCCATTCCATGCCACTCCTCTGCATGCCACTCGAATACACTCCACTCCATTGCACTCCAATACACTCCATTCCTCTCCACTCCTTTCCTCTTTACTCCACTCCAGTCCAATCCGTTCCATACCACTCCACTCCACTACAGTCCTCTCTACTCTTTTCCATTCCATTCCACTCCATTCCATTACTTTCGACTCAGTAAACTCTTCTCCACCACACTTAACTTCTCTCCACTCAATCCTACTCCACTCCACTCCTCTCCACTCCATTACATTCCATTTCTTTCCACTCCAATCCATTCCATTCCATTCCATCAATTCCATTCCATTCATTTCCTTTCTGTCCTCTGGATCTCACTCTGTCACAAATGCTGGAATGCAGTGTCACCATCTCAGCTCACATTCCTTTGCAGCATTCCATTGCATTCAATTCCATCTTATTCAATTCCATTATATTTCACTCCACTCCAATCCATTCCTTTCCCTTCCACTCCAATCCATGTCATTGCATTCCATTACACTGAACTCCACTCCATTCCACTCCATTCCATTCCTTTGCACTCCATTACACTCCATCCCATTCCATTCAGCTCCTTTCCACTGCACTCAAGTCCACCCCACTCCAGTCCACTCCACTGAACTCCACTCCCTTACATTCCACTCTACTCCATTCCATTCCATTCCGTTCAGTTCAATTCCATTCCATTCCATTCCACTCCACTCCATTCCTCTCCACTCCATTCCACTCCATTCCATTCCTCTCCACTCAACTCCCCTCCATTCCCTTCTATTCCATTCCACTCCACTCCATTCCTCTTTACTCCACTCCAGTCCACTCCATTTCTTTCCACTCCACTCCATTCCATTCTACTCTGTTCCATTACGTTCCACTCGTTTCCTTTACTTTCGACTCCAGTAAAATCCACTTCACCCCACTTAAATTCTTTCCCCTCAACCACACTCCACTCCATTCCACTCCACACCATTCCATTCCATTTCATTCCACTCCACTCCATTTCATTCCATTCCATTCCATTCCATTCAATTCCACGCCACTCTATTCCACTCCAGTCCATTACACGGCAGTCCATTCTACTCCCTCTATTCCACTCCAATCCCTTCCATTCCATACCATTCCATGCCACTCCTTTACATTCCACTCCACTCCATTCCATTCCATTCCACGTCACTCCACTCCACTGCACTCCAATCCTTTCAACTCCACTCAACTTCACTCCACTCCTTTTCACTCCACTCCAGTACATTCCACACCACGCTCCACCACTCCATTCTATTCCACTCCACTCCACTCTTCTCCAGTCCACTCCACTCCATACCCCTCCTCTCCATTCCTTTCCATTCCATTACATTCCACTCCAACCCACTCCACACCACTCCACTTCACTACATTCCCCCCCACTACACTCCACTGCATTTCACTCCACTCAACTACATTCCACTCCACTCCACTCCATCCTCTCCATTCCACTATATTCCATTCCATTCCATTCCACTCCACTCCATTCCAATCCACAACATTCCACTCCATGCCATTCCTTTCCACTCCACTCCATTCCACTCCACTCCATTCCACTCCATTCCTTTCCATTCCACGCCATTACACTCCACTGCACTCCATTCCACTCCACTACAATCCATTCCATTCCATGCAGCCCCTCTGCACTCCACTCCAATACACTCCACTGCATTCCACTCAACCCCACTGCATTAAATGCCATTCCATTACATGCCACTCGTTTCCCTCACTACATTCCACTACTTCCCACTCCACTCCACTCTATTCCATTCCATTCAATTCCACTCCATTCCAATCCATTCCACGCCATTCCACTCCACTCCACTCCATTCCACTCCATTCCCCTGTATTCCGCTCCATCCCTTTCCACTCCATTCTACTACACTCCATTGCATTCCACTTCATTCCACTGTACTCCATTCCATTTTACTCCACTCCAGTCCATTTCATTCCACAACACTCCACTCCATTCTATTGCACTCAATTCCATTCCTCTCCGTTCCCCTCCACTCCACTTCACTGCATACCATTCATTCCATTTTATTGCACTCCACTCCACTCTACTCCTCTCCACTCCACTCCAATCCACTCCACTCCACACCAATCCACTGCATTCCATTCCATTCCATTTCATTTCACTCCACTCCACTACATTCCACTACACTCCACTAAATTCCACTGCACTCCACTGCATTCCACTCCTCTCCCTTCCTTTCCATTCCATTCCATTCCATTCCATTCCACTCCTCTCCATTGCATTCCATTCCATTCCATTCCATTCCACTCCATTCCATTCCTTTCCTATCTACTCCATTCCACTCCTCTCCATTCCACTGCACTCCATTCCACTCCTCTCCATTCCACTGCACTCCATTCCATTCCGTTCCATTCCATTTCATTCTATTCCATTCCATTCCATTCCATTCCATTCCATTCCGTTTCTTTCCATTCCATTCCATTCCATTCCATTCTACTCCCTCCATTCCCCTCCAATCCATTCCATTCCATACCATTCCATGCCACACCTCTGCATTCAACTCCACTCCATTCCATTCCATTCCACTTCACTCCACTCCACTGCACTCCAATCCTTTCCACTCCACTCGACTTCACTCCACTCCTTTTCACTCCACTCCAGTACATTCCACTCCACTCTCCTCCACTCCATTCTATTCCACTCCACTCCACTCTGTCCATTCCACTCCACTCCATTCCCCTCCATTCCATTCCATTCCATTACATCCCACTCCACCAAATCCACACCACTCCACTCCACTCCACTACATTCCCCTCCACTACACTCCATTGCATTTCACTCCTCTCCACTCCATTCCACTGCAGTCCACTCCCCTCCTCTCCAATCCACTACTTTCCATTCCATTCCTCTCCACTCCACTACATTCCACTACACTCCACTACATTCCACTACACTACACTCCATTCCACTCCTCTACTCTCCATTCCATTGCTTTCCATTCCATTCCATTCCATTCCACTCCTCTCCACTCCATTCCATTCCACTCCATTCCATTCCGTTCCTCTCTACTCCTTTCCACTCCTTTCCATTCCACTGCCCTCCATTCCATTCCATTCCATTCCATTCCATTCTACTCCATTCCCCTCCACCACACTCCATTCCACTCCACTACACTTCATTCCATTCCATTCCACTGCATTCCACTCCATTCCATTCCATTCCTCTCCTTTCCACTCCATCGCTTTACATTCAGCTCCATTCCTGTGCACTCCACTCCACCCCACTCCACTCCACTCTACTCCCTTCCATTCCACTCTACTACATTCCATTCCATTCCATTCCATTCCATTCCATTCCATTATACTCCACTCCATTTGTCTCCAATCCATTGCACTCCATTCCACTCCATTCCAGTCTTCTCCACTCCACTCCACTCCATTCCATTCTATTCCATTCCACTGCATTCCATTCCATTCCATCCCATTCCATTCAACCCCACTCCATTCCACTCCACCACAGGCCATTCAATTCCATTCCATGCCACTCCTCTGCACGCCACTCCAATACAATCCACTCCGTTCCACTCCAATACACTCCATTCCTCTCCACTCCATTCCTCTTTACTCCACTCCAGTCCAATCCATTCCATAGCACTCCACTCCACTACATTCCTTTCCACTCTGTTCTATTCCATTCCACTCCATTCCATTACTTTTGACTCCTGTAAACTCTACTCCACCACATTTAACTTCTCTCCACTCAACTCTACTCCACTCGACTCCTCTCCACTCCATTCCATTCCATTTCATTCCACTCCACTCCATTCCATTCCATTCCATCAATTCAATTCCATTCATTTCCTTTCTGTCCACAGGATCTCACTCTGTCACAAATGCTGGATTGCAGTGTCACCATCTCATTTCACATTTCTTTTCAGCATTCCATTGCATTCAGTTCCATCTGAATCCATTCCATTATATTTCACTCCACTCCACTCCATTCCACTCCGTTCCACTCCAATCCATGTCATTCAATTCTATTACACTGCACTCCACTCCATTCCACTCCATTCCATTCCACTCCATACCACTGCATCCCATTCCATTCAGCTCCATTCCACTGCATTCAAGTCCACTCTTCTCCATTCCACTCCACTGAACTCCACTCCCTTACATTCCACTCTATTCCGTTCCATTCCACTCCACTCCATTCCTCTCCACTCCATTTCACTCCATTCCAGTCCTCTCCACTCAAGTCCACTCCGTTCCATTCTCTTGCATTCCACTCCAATTCATTCCACTCCACTCCATTCCTCTTTATTCCACTCCAGTCCACTCCACTCCATTCCACTCTATTCCATTCCTTTCCACTCCATTCCTTTACTTTCGACCCCACTAATATCCACTCCACCCCACTTAACTTCTATCTACTCAACCCCACTCCCCTCCATTCCACTCCACCCCACTCCATTCCATTCTATTTCATTTCACTCCACTCCATTCCATTCCATTCAATTCCATGCCACTCTATTCCACTCCAGTCCATTGCACGGCAGTCCATTCTACTACCTCCATTCCACTTCTATTATTTCCATTCCATACCATTCCATGCCACTCCTCTGCATTCCACTCCACTCCATTCCTTTCCATTCCACTTCACTCCACTCCACTGCACTCCAATCCTTTCCACTCCACTCGACTTCACTCCACTCCTTTTCTCTCCACTCCAGTACATTCCACACCACTCTCCTCCACTCCATTCTATTCTACTCCACTCCACTCTGCTCCATTCCACTCCACTCCTTTCCCCTCCATTCCATTCCATTGCATTACATTCCACTCCACCTCACTTCACACCACTCCACTCCACTCCACTCATTTCCCTCCACTAGACTCCATTGCATTTCACTCCACTCCACTCCATTCCACTCCACTCCTCTCTATTCCACTACATTCCATTCCACTCCCCTCCACTGCATTCCACTACACTCCACTTCATTCCACTACACCCCACTCCATTCCACTCCTCTTCACTACATTCCATTCCGTTTCATTCCATTCCATTCCACTCCTCTCCACTCCATTCAACTCCATTCGATTTGATTCCATTCCATTCCATTCCATTCCACTCCATTCATTCCATTCCATTCCATTCCACTCCTCTCCATTCCATTCCTCTCTACTCCATTCCACTCCTCTCCATTCCAGTGTACTCCATTCCATTCCATTCCATTCCATTCCATTCCATTCCATTCCATTCCATTCCATTCCATTCCATTGCATTCCATTCCATTCCATTCCATTCCATTGCATTCCATTCCATTCCATTCCATTCCATTCCATTGCATTCCATTCCATTCCATTCCATTCCATTGCATTCCATTCCATTCCATTGCATTCCATTCCATTCTGTTCCATTCCATTCTATTCCATTCCATTCCATTCTATTGCATTCCATTCCAGTCCATTCCATTGCATTCCTTTCCATTTCATTCTACTGCATTCCACTCCACCACACTCCATTCCACTCCACTACACTTCATTCTATTCCATTTCACTGCATTCCACTACATTCCATTCCATTCTAATCTTTTCCAGTCCATCGCATTAATTTCAGCTCCATTCCTTTGCACTCCACTGCACACCACTCCACTGCACTCCCTTCCATTCCACTCTGCTCCATTCCATTCCATTCCGTTCCATTCCATTTTACTACACTCCATTTGTCTCCACTCCATTCCACTCCATTCCATTCTATTCCATTCCACTCCACTCCATTCCATTCCATCCCATTCCATTCCATCCCATTCCATTCCACTACACTCCATTCCACTCCACTACAATCCATTCAATTCCATTCCATGCCACTCCTCTGCACGCCACTCGAATACATTGCACTCCATTCCACTCCAATACACTCCATTCCTCTCCACTCCATTCCTCTTTTCTCCACTCCAGTTCAATCCATTCCATACCACTCCACTCCACTACATTCCTTTCCACTCTTTTCCATTCCATTCCACTCCATTCCATTACTTTTGACTCCTGTAAACTCCACTCCACCATGCTTAACTTCTCTCCACTCAACCCTACTCCACTCCACTGCACTCCACACCTCTCCTCTCCATTCTGTTCCGTTTCATTCCACTCCACTCCATTCCATCAATTCCAATCCACTCATTTCCTTTCTGTCCACAGGATCTCACTCTGTCACAAATGCTGGATTGCAGTGTCACCATCTCAGTTCACATTTCTTTTCAGCATTCCATTGCATTCAATTCCATCTTACTCCATTCCAGTATATTTCACTCCACTCCACTCCATTCCGTTCCACTCCAATCCATGTCATTTCATTCCATTGCACTGCTCTCCACTCCATTCCATTCCATTCCATTCCACTCCATTCCACTCCATCCCATTCCACTCAGCTCCATTCCACTGCACACAAGTCCACCCCACTCCACCCCACTCCACTGAACTCAACTCCCTTCCATTCCACTCTACTTCATTCCATTCCATTCCATTCCATTCCACTCAACTCCATTATTCTCCACTCCATTCCACTCCATTCCAGTCCTCTGTACTCAACGCCACTCCATTCCATTCTATTCCATTCCACTCCAGTCCATTCCACTCCACTCCACTCCTCTTTATTCCACTCCAGTCCACTCCATTCCATTCTACTCCACTCAACTGCATTCCACTCCACTCTATACCACTCCATTCCTTTAATTTCCACTCCAGTAAAATCCACTCCACGCCACTTAACTTCTATCCAATAAACCCCACTCCACTCCACTCCATTCCATACCATTTCATTCTACTCCACTTCATTCCAATCCATACCATTCAATTCAATTTCATGGCACTCTATTCCACTCCAGTCCATTGCACGGCAGTCCATTCTACTCCCTCCATTCCACTCCAATCCATTCCATTCCATACCATTCCATGCCACTCCTCTGCATTCCACTCCACTCCATTCCATTCCATTCCACATCACTCCACTCCAATGCTCTCTAATCCTTTCCACTGCACTCGACTTCACTCCACTCCTTTTCACTCCCCTCCAGTACATTCCACACCACTCTCCTCCACTCCATTCTATTCCACTCCACTCCACTCTGCTCCAGTCCACTTCACTCCATTCCCCTCCACTCCATTCCCCTCCACTCCATTCCATTCCATTCCATTACATTCCACTCCACTCCACACTATTCCACTCCACTCCACTACATTCCCCTCCACTCCACTCCATTGCATTTCACTCTACTCCACTCCATTCCCCTCCACTCCACTCCACTCCTCTCCATTCCACTACATTCCATTCCATTCCATTCCATTCCACTCCAATCCACTACATTCCATTCCACATCATTCCACTCCATGCCATTCCATTCCACATCATTCCACTCCATGCCATTCCATTCCACTTCACTGCATTCCACTCCACTCCTTTCCATTCCACGCCATTACACTCCACTGCTCTCCTTTCCACTCCACTACAATCCATTCCATACCTTTCCATGCCACACCTCTGCACTCCACTCCAATACACTCCACTCCATTCCACTCCACTCCATTGCACTCCACTACACTCTATTCCATTCCACTCCGTTCCTCTTTACTCCACTCCACTGAACTCCATTCCATTCCACTTCACTACACTCCTTTTCATTCCACTCTATTCCATTCCATTCCATTCCATTCCATTCCATTACCTTCCACTTCTGTAAACTCCACTACACCCCACTCCACTTCTCTCCACTCAACCCCTCTCCACAATACAACAATCCTCTCCACTGCACCCCTCTCCACTCCTCTCCATTCCACTACTTTCCATTCCATTCTATTCCACTCCTTTCCAGTCCATTCCATTCCACACCATTCCACTCCACTCTGTTCCATTTCACTCCACTCCACTCCATTCCGTTTCTTTCATTTCCACACCATTCCCCTCCACTCCACTCCACTTCACTCCGCTCCGGTCTACTCCACCCCACTCCATTCCATTCCATTTCAGTGCATTCCATTCATTCCTTTCTTTCGATAGTATCTCACTCTGATACCCAGCCTGGAATGCAGTAGCACAATCTCAGCTCCAATTTCATTTGTTCCATTCCGTTCCATACCACTCCGTTCTGTTCCATTCCACTCCATTCCGTTTTGCTCTTACTCCGCTCCTCTCCGTTGCATTCCATTCCACTCGACTCCATTTCACAACATTCTGTTACATCCGATTCCATTCCATTCCATTCCATTCGACTCCATTCCACAACATTCTGTTATATCCGATTCCATTCCATTCCATTCCATTCCACTCCTCTCCACTCCACTGCTTTTCACTCCAGTCCATTCCACTCCGTCCCATTCCATTCTGCTCCATTCCACTGGACCCCTCTTCATCCCACTCCACTCCACTTCATTCCATTCTATTCCATCCCCTTCCATTCCTCTCCATTCCACTCCACTCCACTTCACTCCACTCCACTCCTCTCCAGTCCACACCATTCCATTCCATTCCATTCTATTCTATTCTATTCTACTGCTTTCCATTCCATTCCTTTCTTTCAATAGTATCTCACTCTGTCACTCAGCCTGGAACTCAGTGGCACAATCACTGCTCACATTTTATTTCATCATTCCATTCCATTCTATTCCATTCTATTCCACTCCACTGCACTCCAATCCAATCCACTCCACTCCACTCCAAACCATTCCACTCCACTCGACTCCACTCCATTCCAGTCCACCCCACTCCTTTCCATTCCAATCCATTCCATTCCACTCCTTTCCACTTCACTCCACTCCACTCCACTCAACTCCATTCCATTCCATTCCACTCCTTTCCATTCCATTCCTTTCTTTTGACAGGATATCACTCTGTCACCCAGGGTGTTGTGCAGTGGCACAATCTCAGCTTACATTTCATTTCAACATACCATTCCTTTCCATTCCATTAGATTCCTTTCTATTTCATTCCACTGCAATTTACTCCTCTCCCCTCAATTCTGCTCTGCTCCACTCCAATCCATTCCATTCCATTCCAATCACTTCCATTCCACTCCTTTCTGTCAACAGTATCTCCCTCTGTCACACAGGCTGTAGCACAGTGGGACAATCTCAGCACACTTTTCTCCATTCCTTTCCATTCAATTCTGTTTTGTTCCATTCCATTCCACTCCACTCCACTAAATTCCGTAACATCCGATTCCATTCCACTCCATTCCTCTCCTCTCCACTCTACTTCACTCCTCTCCACTCCACTCCATTACATTGCAGTCCACTCCACTTCTTTCATTCCATTCCATTCCTTTCCAGTCCTTTCCACTCCACTCCACTCCACTCTACTCCACTCCACTCCACTCTACTCCATTCCATTCCATTCCACTCCATTCCATTCCATTCCTTTCTTTTGACAGGATCTCACTCTGTCACCCAGGGTGGTGCTCATAGGCACAGTTCAGCTCACATTTCACTTCACCTTTCCATTCCATTCCATTCCATTCCACTGCATTCCACTCCACTCCACTCAATACCACTCCACTGCACTCCAATCCATTCCATTCCATTACATTCCAATCCCTTCCATTCTGCTAGTCTCTTTCGAATGTATCTGCCTCTGTCACATAGGCTGTAGTGCATTACCACAATCCCAGAACACTTTTCTTCATTCCATTCCATTCCATTCCAGTCCATTCCATTCCAATATACTCCACTCCACTCCACTCCATTCCATTCCCTTACATTCCACTCCACTCCACTCCACTCCCCTCCACTCCACTCCACTCCAGTCCACTCCACTCCACTCCACTCCATTCCACTCCACCCCACTCCATTCCACTCCACCCCACTACAATCCACTCCACCCCACTCCACTCCATTCCATTCCATTCCATTCCATTCCATTCCATTCCATTCCATTCCATGCCATTCCATGCCATTCCATTCCATTCCATGCCATTCCATGCCATTCCATTCCTTTCTTTACACAGAATCTCACTGTCACAAAGGCTGGAGTGCAGTGACACTAACTCAGCTCACATTTCTTTTCATCATTCCATTGCATTCCATTCCATCCCATTCCCTTCCATTCTATTTAACTCCACTCCACTCCACTCCATTCCACTCCATCCCATTCCAGTGCACTCCACTCCACCCCACTACACTCCACGTCAATTCATTCCATTCTGTCCCATTCCATTCCTCTCCGTTCAACTGCACTCCCCTTCATTCCATTCCACTCCACTCCAATGCATTCCATTCCATTGTATTCCACTGCATTCCACTCCATTTCTTTCTTTCGAGTGTATCTCACTCTGTCTCTCAGCCTGGAGTGCAGGGGCACAATCTCAGCTCCCGCTCCCTTCTGTTCCGTTCCATTCCATTCCACTCCACTTCGCTCTGCTCCACTCTGTTTCATTCCATTCCGTTCCAGTCCACTCACCGGCATTCCATTATATCCGGCTCCATTCCAATCCATTCCACTCCTCTCCACTCCCTTGTACTCCACTCCACTTCATTTCACTCCATTCCATTCCATTCTGCTCCTTTCCACCCCTTTCCACACCACTCTTCTCTATTCCACTTCATACCATTCCATTCCATCCCATTCCATTCGTCTCCATTCCACTCAACTCCACTTCAGTCCACTCCTCCCCAGTCCAGTCCACTCCATTCCTTTCCATTCCATTCCAATGCATTCCATTGCATTCCTTTCTTTCTAGGGTATCTCTCTCTGTCACCCAGCCTGGAATGCAGTGGCACAAACTCAGCTTCCTTTCAATTCCATTCCATTCCATTACATTACATTCCATTCCACTCCACTGCTCTCCACTCCACTCTACTCCATTCCATTCCGTTCCATTCCACTTCATTCCACTCAATTCCACTCCATTCCACTCAACTCCGTTCCATTCCATTCCTTGCCATTCCATTGCATTCCACTCCAATCCACTCCACTCCATTCCACTCCAGTCCATTCCATTTCATTCCATTCCACTCCACTCCACTCCATTCCACTCCACCCCACTCCATTCCACTCCACCCCACTACAATCCACTCCACCCCACTCCACTCCATTCCATTCCATTCCATTCCATTCCATTCCATTCCATTCCATTCCATGCCATTCCATGCCATTCCATTCCATTCCATGCCATTCCATGCCATTCCATTCCTTTCTTTACACAGAATCTCACTGTCACAAAGGCTGGAGTGCAGTGACACTAACTCAGCTCACATTTCTTTTCATCATTCCATTGCATTCCATTCCATCCCATTCCCTTCCATTCTATTTAACTCCACTCCACTCCACTCCATTCCACTCCATCCCATTCCAGTGCACTCCACTCCACCCCACTACACTCCACGTCAATTCATTCCATTCTGTCCCATTCCATTCCTCTCCGTTCAACTGCACTCCCCTTCATTCCATTCCACTCCACTCCAATGCATTCCATTCCATTGTATTCCACTGCATTCCACTCCATTTCTTTCTTTCGAGTGTATCTCACTCTGTCTCTCAGCCTGGAGTGCAGGGGCACAATCTCAGCTCCCGCTCCCTTCTGTTCCGTTCCATTCCATTCCACTCCACTTCGCTCTGCTCCACTCTGTTTCATTCCATTCCGTTCCAGTCCACTCACCGGCATTCCATTATATCCGGCTCCATTCCAATCCATTCCACTCCTCTCCACTCCCTTGTACTCCACTCCACTTCATTTCACTCCATTCCATTCCATTCTGCTCCTTTCCACCCCTTTCCACACCACTCTTCTCTATTCCACTTCATACCATTCCATTCCATCCCATTCCATTCGTCTCCATTCCACTCAACTCCACTTCAGTCCACTCCTCCCCAGTCCAGTCCACTCCATTCCTTTCCATTCCATTCCAATGCATTCCATTGCATTCCTTTCTTTCTAGGGTATCTCTCTCTGTCACCCAGCCTGGAATGCAGTGGCACAAACTCAGCTTCCTTTCAATTCCATTCCATTCCATTACATTACATTCCATTCCACTCCACTGCTCTCCACTCCACTCTACTCCATTCCATTCCGTTCCATTCCACTTCATTCCACTCAATTCCACTCCATTCCACTCAACTCCGTTCCATTCCATTCCTTGCCATTCCATTGCATTCCACTCCAATCCACTCCACTCCATTCCACTCCAGTCCATTCCATTTCATTCCATTCCACTCCACTCCACTCCACTACACTTCAACCCATTCCATTCCATTCCACTCCACTCTACTCCACTCCATTCCACTCCACTCCATTCCATTCCATTCCATTCAATTCCACTCTACTCCACTGCATTCCACTCCAGCCCACTCCATTCCCCTAAACTCCACTGCATTCCATTCCACTCCTTTCCATTACATTCCACTTCACTCCACTAAACTCCACTCCAGTCCACTCCATTCCACTGCATTCCCTTCCATTCCTTTCTTTTGAGAGTATCTCACTCTGTCACCCAGACTGGAGGGCAGTGGCACAAATTCAGGTAACATTCCATTCCATTTCGTTCCCTTCCATTGCATTCCTTTCTGCACTGCTACAATCGGCTCCATTCCATTCCATTCCATTCCATTCCATTCCATGCCACTCAATACCATTCCACTGCACTCCAGTCCATTCCATTCCATTTAATTCCATTCTATTCCATTCAATTCCATTCTATTCCATTCCACTCCTTTCTTTCGACAGGATATCCCTCTGTCACACAGGCTCTAGTGCAGTGGCACAATCTCAGCGCACATTTCTCCATTCCGTTCTGTTCTGTTCCGTTCCGTCACGTTCTGTTGCGTTCAGTCCTGTTCTGTTCCGTTCCGTTGCATTCCACTCCGTTCCACTCCACTCCACTCCCCTCCACTACATTCCATTACATCCCATTACATCCGATTCCATCCCACTCCATTACAATCCATTCTAATCCTCTCCACTCCACTCCACTGCATTTCACTCCATCCCACTCCATTCCCGTCCATTCCACTGAACTTCACTCCAACCCACTCCACTCCACTTCATTCCATTGCAATACAACCCATTCCGTTCCACTCCATTCCACTCCAGTCCACTTCACTCCACTCCAGTCCACTCCATTCCATTCGATTCCATTCCATTCTATTCAACTGCATTCCACTCCATTTCTTTCTTTTGAGGGTATCTCACTTGGTCAACCAGCCAGGAGTGCAGTGGCACAATCTCAGCTCACATATCATTTCACCATTACATTCCATTCCATTCCATTCCACACCACTCCATTCCATTCCATTCCACACCACTCCAATCCACTCAACTCCAGTCCAATCCATTCCACTCCACTCCATTCAGTCCACTCCACACCTTTCCCTTTCATCCCATTCCGTTCCACTCCTTCACACTCCACCAAACTCCACTCCTCTCCATTCAATCCATTCCATCTCATTCCATTCCATTCCTTTCTTTGACAGGAACTTACTCTGACACCCAGTCCGGTGTGCAGTGGCAGAATCTCAGCACAGATTTCTTCATTCCATTCCATTCCATTCCAATCCATTCCATTCCAATATATTCCATTCCACTTCATTCCATTCCACTCCACTCCAATTATCTCCATTACACTACACTCCAATTCTCTCCATTCCACTCCACTCTATTCCACTCCAGTCCATTCCATTCCACTCCATTCTATTCCACTCCATTCCACTCCACTATAATCCATTCCACTCCACTATAATCCATTCCACTCCATTCCTTTCCACTCCACTCCATTCCATTCCACTCCATTCTGTTTCACTCCACTCCACTCCATTGTGTTCCATTCCACTCCATTCTATTCCATTCCACTCCATTCTATTCCATTCCTTTCATTCCACAGGATCTCACTCTGTCATAAAGGCTGGAGTGTAGTGGCACAATCTTAGCTCACATTTCTTTTCCCCATTCCATTGCATTCCATTCCATCGCATTGCATTCCATCCCACTCCATTCCATTCTATTTCACTCCACTCCAATACACTCCGTTCCATTCCACTCCATCCCTTTCCATTCAACTCCATTCCACTATAATCAACTCCACTCCACTCCACGCCATTCCATTCCATTCCATTGCATTGCACTCCATTGCATTCCTTTCCTTTCTTTCGAGAGAATTTTACTGTGTCACCCAGGCTGGAGTGCAGTGGCACAATATGAGCTCACATTATACGTCAATCCATTGTATTGCATTCTATTACACTGCATTCAGTGGCATTCCATTGCATTCCTCTCCATTCCATTCCATTCCATTCAATTCAATTCCATTCCATTCCGCACCGTTCCACTCCACTACATTCCATTACATCCTATTCCATTCCAGTCCATTTCACTCCTCTCCACTCCACTGTACTCCACTGCACTCCATTCCACTCCATCCAATTCTGTTCCGCTCCATTCCACTGCACTCCATTCAACCCCATTCCACTCCACTTCATTCCATTCCATTCCATCCCATTCCATTCCTCTCCATTACACTCTACTCCACTTGACTCCATTCCAATCCACTCCATTCCACTCCATTTCAATCCATTCCTTTCCACTGCCTTCATGGCATTCCATTCTTTCGAAAGTATCTCACTCTGTCACACAGCCTGGAGTGCAGTGGCAAAATCTCAGCTCACATTCCAATCCATTCTCTTCCATTCCATTCCATTCCGTTCCGCTCTGCTCCACTCCACTCCAATCCACTGCATTCCATTACCTTCCATTCCATTATACTCCATTCCACTTCACTCCACTCTATTCCACCCCACTACAATCCATTGGATTCCATTCCATTCCACTCCATTCCATTCCATTCCACTCCATTTCAGTCGTCTTTTCCACTCCATTCCACTCCATTCCTCTCCACTCAACTCTACTCCACTCCACTAAACCCCACGCCATTCCATTCCATTCCACTCCTCTCCATTCTATTCAGTTCCACTCCTTTCCATTCTATTCAGTTCCACTCCTTTCCATTCAACAACATTACACTCCACTTCATTCCACTCCACTCCATTCCACTCTACTCCACTCCAATCCACTCCACTGCATTCCACTCCATTCCATTCCATTCCATTCTATTCCACTCCACTCATTCCATTCCACTTCACTCCACTCCACTCCGCTCTACTCCACTGCATTCCACTCCATTCCACTCCCTTCCATTCCATTCCACTCCACTCCAGTTCACTCCACCCCACTCCTCTACAATCCAATCCACTCCAACCCACTCCACTTCAGTCCACTTCACTCTAATCCACTCCAGTCCATTCCACTCCATTCCATTCCTCTCTACTCCACTCAACTCCATGCCACTCCCTTCCATTCCATTCCTTTCCATTCCATTCCATTCCATTCCATTCCATTCCATTCCATTCCGTTCCACTCCATTCCATTCCAATCCACTCCACTCCATTCCACTCCACTAGACTCCACTCAACTCCACTCAATTACACTTCATTCCATTCCACCCCAATCTGCTTTATTCAATTCCACTCCACTCAATTCCTCTCCACTCCACTCCATTCTTTTCCATTCCATTCCATTCCATTCCAGTCCATTCCACTCCGCTCAACCCCATTCCACTCCATTCCACTCCACAGCACTCCATTCCACTCCACTCCCCTCCATTCCACTCCACTCCACTCCATTACTTTCCGTTGCATTCTACTGCATTCCTTTCAATTCAATTCCCCTCCATCCTAATCCATTCCAATCCATTATAATCCATTCCACTCCACTCTACTCCACTGCATTCCACTGCATTACACTCCAATCCATTACACCCCTTTCCTTCCACTCCATTCCCTTCCATTCTATTCCAATCTATTCCACCTGATTCCATTCCATTCCATTCCACTCCACTCCACTCCATTCCACTACTTTCCACTCCACTCCCCTTCACTCCATTCCATTCCATTCCACTCCACTCCATTCCATTCTATTCCATTCCACTCCATTCGACTCCTCTCCCTTCCACTGAACTCCACTCCACTCCATTCCATTCCATTGCATTCCACTTCATTCCATTCCATTCCACTCCATTCCACTCCACTCCACTCCATTCCAATCCACTCCACTCCTCTCCACTCCACTCCACTCCTCTCCACTCGACTCCATTTCATTCCATTCCTGTGCTTTCCACTTCATTCCATTCCAGTCGACTCCATTCCATTCCATTCCATTCCATTGCATTCCAGTCCATTCGATTCCACTCCATTCCACTCCACCCCATTCCACTCCATTCCATTCCAATCCATTCGATTCCACTCCATTCCACTCCACTCCATTCCACTCCATTCCTCTGCATTCCTGTCCACTCCATTCCATCGCATTCCACTTCAATCCACTCCATTCCATTCCACTCCATTCCACTCCACTCTGCTCCCCTTGACTCCACTCAACTACACTCCATTCCTTTCCACTCCATTCCATTCCATTCCACCCCACTCCATTCCACTCCTTTCCATTCCATACTGTTCCATTCCATTCCATTCCACTCCACTCCACTCCCATTCACTATATTCCCTTCCACTCTATGCTATTCTATTCCACTCCACTCCACTCCACTACCTTCCACTCCACTCCACTTAAGTCCACTCCATTCCATGACATACCATTCCCTTTCATCTCATTCCATGCCGCTCCTTTCCACTCCACTCTATTCCACAATACTCCATTGCATTTCACCTCATTCCACTCCAATCCATTCCACTACTCTCCATTCCACTCCACACCACTCCATTCCACTCCATTTCATTGCATTCCACTGCATTCCATTCCGTTCATTTCTTTCCACAGGACCTCACTCTGTGAGAAAGACTGAAGTTCAGTGGTACAATATCAGCTCACATTTCTTAATTCCATTCCATTCCATTCCATTCCGCCCCTGTCCATTTCACTCCACTCCACTCCATTCCATTCCAATCCACTCCATTCCATTCCCTTCCTTTCCACTCCTCACCACTCCACTCCATTTCATTCCACTCCAATCCACTTCAGTCCTCTCAATTCCACTCGACACCACTCCACTCCACTCCATTCCAATCCTTTCCACTCCATTCCACTCCAATCCCTTCCCTTTCAATCCATTCCATTCCATTCCATTCCACTCCACTCCACTGCGCTCAACTCCATTCCTCTCCATTCCGTTCCATTCCTTTTTTTCGAAAGGATATCACTCTGTCACAAATGCTGGAGTGCATTGTCACAATGTCAGCTCACATTTCTTTTCACCATTCCATTGCATTCCATCCCAACCCATTCCATTCCATTCTATTGCACTCCACTCCACTCCAATTTATTCCACTCCATCCCGTTCCATTCAACTCTATTCCACTCCACTCCACTTCACTCCACGCCACTGCAACCCATTACATTCCATTTCACTGCAATGTGTTCTATTACTTTCTTTTGACAGGACATCACTGCGTCCCGCAGGCTGGAGTACAGTGGCACAATTTCAGCTCACATTATATGTCAACTTTTCACTGCATTGCATTCTATTCCGTTGCATTCCTTAGCTTTCCATTAAATTCCATTCCATTCCATTCCATTCCGTTCCACTACATTCCATTCCATTCCATTGCATTCCATTCCATTCCATTCCACTCCATTCCGTTCCATTCCATTCCATTCCTTTCCATTCAATTCCATTCCATTCCACTCCGTTCAACTCCACTCTTTTCCACTCAACTACATTCCATTACAGCTGATTCCTTTCCACTCCATTCGACTCCTATCCACTCCACTGCACTCCACTGCACTCAATTCCACTCCCTCCCATTCCATTCGTCTACATTCCACTGCACTCCACTTCACCCAACTCCACTCCACTTCATTCCATTCCATTCCATCCCATTCTATTCCTCTCCATTCCACTCCACTCCACTTCACTCCACTACACTCCACTTCAATCCATTTCACCCCACTCCACTCCATTCCAGTCCATACCATTCCACTGCATTCCATTACATTCTTTTCTTTCAAGAGTATCTCACTCTGTCACCCAGCCTGGAGCGCACTTGCACAATCTCAACTCTGGTTACGTTCCATTCCATTCCGTTCTATTCCGTTCCATTCCATTTCGCTTCACTCCGTTATGTTCTCTTACTTTCAGTTCCACTCCAATCCACAACACGACGTTCCCTTACATCCCATTCCATTCCACTCCATTCCACTTCATGCCACTCCACTGCACACCACTCCACTCCATTTCACCGCATCCCATTCCATTCCACTCCATTCTTCTGCACTCCACTCCACCCCACTCCACTCCTCTTCATGCCATTCCATTCCTCTCCATTCCACTCCAGTCCACTTCACTCCCCTACACTCCACTCCAATCCACTAAATTCTATTCTTTTCCATTACACTGCATTCCATTCCATTGCTTTCTTTCGAGAGTATCTCACTCTGTCACTCAGCCTGATGTGCATTGGCACAATCTCAGCTTGCATTCCATTCCACTCCATTCCATTCCATTCCATTCCATTCCATTTCACTGCGTTCTTTTCCACTCCACCCCACTCCACTCCACTCCATTCCACTCCACTCCAAGCCTCTCCACTCCATTCCACGCCATTCCACCCCATTACATTCCACTCCACTCCACTGTATTCTATTCCATTCCACTCCACTCCATTCCACGCCATTCCACTCCATTCCATTCCAATTCATTCCATTCCACTCCAATTAATTGCATTCCATTCCACTCCTTTCCACTCTACTCCACTCCATTGCATTCCACTCCATTCCATTCCACTTCATTCCATTCCACTCCATTCCACTCCAATCCCCTGCATTCCATTCCACTCCATTCCATTCCACTCCATTCCACTACATTTCGTTCCTTTCTACTCCACTCCATTCCATTGCTTTCCACTCCACTCCACTACATTCTAATGCACTCCACTCATCTCCACTCCACTCCATTCTATTCCATTCCTGTGCTATCCACTCCATTCCATTCCACTCGACTCCATTCCATTCCATTCCAGGCCACTCCATTCCACTGCGTTCCACACCACTCCACTCCACTCCATTACATTCGACTGTATTCCACTAATCTCCACTCCTTTCCACTTCACTCTACTACATTCCATTCCATTTCTTTCGATTCCACTCCACTCCAGGGCATTCCACTACACACTACTACATTCCACTCCACTGCACTCCATTCCATTCCACTAAATTCCCTTCCATTCCATTCAAGAGCACTCCGTTCCATTCCACTCCAATTCACGACATTCCATTGCATTGCATTCCACTCCATTCCACTCCATTGCACTCCACTTCATTCCATTCTATTCCATTCCACTCAATTTCACCCCACTCCACTCCATTCCAATCCACTCCATTCCATTCCATTCCATTTCACTCCACTCCACTTCCTTCCCCCATTCCATTTTACTCCATTTCACTCCATTCCTCTCCATTCCATTCCGTTTCATTCCACTCCACTCCATTCCTCTCCACTCCTTTCATTCCTCTCCACTCCTGTCCATTCCACTTCACTCCATTGCATTTCATTCCATTCCATTTCATTCCACTCCATTCCATTCGACTCCATTCCACTCCATCCCATTCCGTTCCATTCCACTCCATTCCACTCCATTCCTGTCCAGTCTATTCCATTCCATTGAATTCCACTCCAGCCCACTCCACTTCAATCCACTCCATTCCATTCCAGTCCATTCAATTACACTATTTTCCCCTCCACTCCACTCCATTCTATTTCACTAAATTCCAACCCATTCTGTTCCTCTCCATTCCATTCCACTCCTCTCCACTCCACTGCATTCCACTCCACTCCACTACATTCCACTCCAATCCATTCCATTCCACTCCACTCCACTCCACCCAAATCCATTCCATTCCTTTCTATTGCATTCCATTCCATTTCAATCCAGTCCCCTCCATTCCATTCCACTCTATTCAATTCCATTCCATTCCGCTCCTCTCCACATCACTCTCCTCCACTTCATACTACTCCATTCCACTCCACTCCTCTCCATTCCTTTCCGTTTTATTCCACTCCACTCCATTCCTCTCCACTCATCTCCATTGCACTCCACTCCATTTGATTCCATTCCATTTCATTCCACTCCATTCCAGTCCACTCCATTCCACTCCACTCCATTCCATTCCATTCCACTCCATTCCACTCCACTCCATTCCACTCCATTGAATTCCACTCCACTCCCCTCCACTCTAATCCACTCCATTCCAATCCACTCCGTTAAATTCTACTACGTTCCACTCCACTCCACTCCATTACACTTCACTAAATTTCATCCCATTCTGTTCCTCTCCACTCCATTGCTCTCCACTCCACGCCACTGCCTTCCAATCCACTGCAATCTACTCCATTCCACTCCACTCCATTCCATTCCACTCCACTCCAATCCATTCCACTGCATTTCAATCCGCTCCACTCTACTCCATTCCACTCCACTCCATTCCATTCCACTCCACTCCAATCCACTCCACTACACCAAACTCCATTCCATTCCATTCCATTGCATTCCACTCCATTCCTGTCCACTACATTCCGTTCCACTCTACTGCCCTCCCCTCCACTCCTCTCCACTCAACTCCACTCCATTTCATTACATTACATTCCACTCCACTCCATTCCACTTCTTTCCACCTCATTCCATGCCACTCCATTCCACTCCACTCAATTCCACTCTACTCCATTCCACTCCACTCCATTCCACTACTCTCCATTGGATTCCATTCCATTCCTATCCACTCCACTCCATTCCATTCCACTTCAGTACCTTCCACTCCATTCCATTCCACTGCATTTCATTCCATTCCACTTGATTCCACTCCACTCCACTCCACTTCATTGCATTCCGCTCCACTCCATTCTATTCCATTCCAATCGAATCCATTCCTTTCCATTCCACTCCACTCCATTCCACTCCTCTCCATTCCCGTCCATTCCACTCCATTCCACTCTACTCCACTCCATTCGATTCCACTCCATTCCACTCTACTCCATTTTAGTCCATTGCACTCCACTCTACTCCACTCCATTCTACCCCATTCAGCTTCATTCCACTCCATTCCTTTCTACACCATTCGACTCCACTCCACTCCATTCTATTCACTCCTCTCCACTCCATTCCATTCCACCCCATTCCACTCCACTCCATTCCACTCCACTCCAATCCATTCCATTCCAGTCCATTCCAATCCCATCAATTCCACTCCTTTATTTTGACAGGATCTCCCTCTGTCACACAGGCTGCAGTGCTGTGACAATATGTCAGCACATATTTCTTTATTCCATTCCATTCCATTCCATTCCACTCCAGTCCATTCCACTGCACTCCACTCCACTCCATTCCACTCCATTCCACTCCTCTCCATTCCACTCCACTCTATTCCATTCCACTCCATATCATTCCCTTCCTTTCTTTCCACAGGATCTCACTGTGTCACCAACCTGAAGTTCAGTGGCACGATCTCAGCTCACACTTATTTTCACCATTAGATTGCATGCCATTCCATCTCATTTTATTGCATTCTATTTCAATCCACTCCACAACAGTACACTCCATTCCATTCCACTCCATCCCATTGCATTCAACTGCATTCCACACCACTCCATTCCACTCGACTACACTCCACTCCTCTCCACTCCTTTCCGTTCAACTCAATTTCACTCCATTGCATTCCATTACTTTCTTTCGACAGGATATCACTGTGTCACCCAGGCGGGACTGCAGCGGCAGAAACTCATCTCACATTACAAGTCAACTTTCCATTGCATTCCTTTCTATTCCATTGCATTCTATTCCATTCCATTCCTTTCCTTTCCATTCCATTCAATTATGTTCCATTCCATTCCACTCTGTTCCACTCCACTCCACTCCACTATATTAAAATACATCTGATTCCATTCCACTTAATTCCACTCCTCTTCACTCCATTGCACTCCACTCCACTCTATTTCACTCCATCCCATTTCAATCCGCTGCATTCCACTGCACTCCCCTGTGTCCCACTCCACTCCCCTTCATTTCATTCCATTCCATCCCATTCCATTCCTCTCCATTCCACTCCACTCCACGTCAACCCACTCCACTCCACTCCATTCCATTCTATTGCATTCCACTGCATTCCATTGCATTCCTTTCCTTCAAGAGTATCTCACTCTGTCACCCCGCCTGGCACGCAGTGGCACAATCAGCTCCCATTCCATTCTGTTCCCTTCCATTAAGTTCCCTTCTGCTCAGCTCCACTGTGCTCCGCTCTGCTCCATTACATTCCGTTCCACTCCACTCCATTCCATTCCATTATTTCCAATTCCATTCCTCTCCAATGCACACCTCGCCACTACACTCCATTCCACTCCATCCCATTCCATTCTACTCAATTCCACTGCAATACACTCCAAACCACTCCACACCACTTCATTCCATTCCATTCCATCCCATTCCATTCCTCTACATTCCTCTACACTCCACTTCACCCCACTCCAGTCCACTCCATTCCATTCCAGTCCATTCCACTGCATTCCATTCCATTCCTTTCTTTTGAGAATGTCTCACACGGTAACCCAGCCAGGAGCGCAGTGTCACAATCTCCGCTTCCATTCCATTCCATTCCATACCATTCCATTCCATCCATTCCATTCCACTCCACTACATTCCATTACATCCCATTCCATTCCACTTCATTCCACTCCTTTTCACTCCATTGCATTCCACTCCACTCTATTTCACTGCATTCCGTTTCATTGCACTCCATTCCACTGCACTCCGCTGTACCCCAATCTACTCCAGTTCATTTAATTGCATTCCATCCCATTCCATTCCTCTCCGTTCTACTCCACTCCACTTCAACCCAATCCACTCCACTCCATTCCGCTCTATTCCACTCCACTGCATTCCATTACATTCCTTTCTTTCTAGAGTATCTCACTCAGTCACCCAGCCTGGCATGCAGTGGCACAATCAGCTCCCATTCCGTTCCGTTCTGTTCTTTAAGTTCCCTTCTGCTCAGCTCCACTGCGCTCCATTCTTCTCCGGTCTGTTACATTCCATTACTTCCGATTCCATTCCACTCCATTCCACACCTCTCCACTACACTCCATTCCACGCCATCCCATTCCATTCTGCTGCATTCCACTGCAATAAACTCCACTCCACACCACACTGCTTCATTCCATTCCATTCCATCCCATTCCTTTCCTCCACATTCCTCTCCACTCCACTTCACTGCAGTCCAGTCCAATCCAGTCCACTCCATTCCATTCCAGTCCGCTCCATTCCATTCCAGTCCATTCCTCTGCACTCTATTCCATTCCTTTCTTTCGAGAATGTCACACACTGTCAGAAAACCAGGAGTGCAGTGGCACAATTTCCTCTTGCATTCCATTCCACTCCATTCCATTTTATTCCATTCCATTCCACTCCATTACACTCCACTCCATTTCATTCCACTCAACTCCACTAAACTCCACTCCATTCCACTCAACTGCATTCCACTCCACTCCAATCCATTCCACTCCACTCCATAACATTCCATTCCAATCTATATTACTCCATTCCTTTCCACTACATTCCTCTCTACTCAATTCCACTCCACTCTACTCCATTCCACTCCACTCCATTCCATTCCGTTCCATTCCATTCCACTCCACTCCACTCCACTCCACTCCATGCCTCTCCACGCCACGCCATTCCACTCCACTCCATGCCATTCCATTTCTTTCCATTCCACTCCATTACATTCCACTCCACTCTATTCCACTCCACTCCATTACATTCCGTTTTATTCAATTTGAATCCACTCCATTCCTTTCCACTCCACTGCACTCCTCTCCATCCCACTCTATTCCACTCCATTAAACCCCACTACAATCCATTCCATTCCACTCCACTCCATTCCACTCCATTCAACACCACTCTAATGCAGTCCAGTCGATTCCATTCCACTCCATTTGACTCCACTCCATGCCGTTCCGCTCCACTCCACTTCAATGTATTCCAGTCCACTCCTCTCCATTCCATTCCAATCTATTCCATTCCACTCCGCTCCACTCCATTCCACTCAACACCGTTCCATTCCATTCCATTCCATTCCACTCCAATCCACTTCACTCTATTCCAATCCATTCAATTCCTCTCCACTCCGCTCCACTCCACTCCATTGCACTCACCTTGGATCCATTTCATTCCATTCCGTTCCAATCTACTCCACTCCATTACACTCCACTCCAATATGTTCCACTCCACTTCACTCTATTCCATTTCATTCCATTCCATTCCACTCCATTCCATTCTATTCTACTGCATTCCATTCCATGCCACTCAACTCCACGCCACTCCAATCCAATCCAATCCAGTCCATTCCATTCCACTCTACTTCACCCCAGTCCATTCCTTTCCATTCCATTCCACTCTATTGCACTCGCCTCCACTCCATTCGACTCCAGTCCACTCCATTATATTCCATTCAATTCCATTCCAATCCATTCCATTCCAGTACACTCCATTCCAGTCCATTCCACAGAATTTCACTCCACTCCACTCCACTCCCCTCAGTTCCACTCCATTCGAATTCATTCCTCTCCATTCCATTCCAATCCAGTCCACTCAGCTTCATTCCATTCCATGTCACTCCACATCACTCCATTCCATTGAACTCCATTCCCCTCCACTGAATTCCATTCCACTTCACTCCACTCCATTCCACCCCACTCCACTCCATTCCATTCTATTCAATTTCAATCCACTCCATTCCAATCCATTCGACTCCAATCCATTCCCTTTCCATCCATTCCTCTCTACTCCACTCCTTTCCATCCCACTCGATTCCAATGCACTGAACTCCACTCCACTCCATTCCTTTCCACTGCAAGACTTTACATTCCATTCCACTCCACTCCAATCCGTTCGAATCCACTCGATTGATTTCCATTCCATTCCATTCCACTCCAACCCGCTCCACTCCACTCCACTCCATTGCACTTCACTCTGATCCATTCCATTCCATTCCGTTCCACTCTAATACACTCCATTACACTCCACTCCACTACATTCCACTCTTCTCCAATCTATTCCATTGCATTCCATTCCATTCCACCCAAAATCCAATCCACTCCAGTCCCTTCCATTACACTTCTTTACTTTCAATTCCATTCCACTGCATTCCATTCCTTTTCACTCCATTCCACTCGATTCCACTCCACTCCAACACACTCCTTTCCACTCCACTGAACTCCATTCCATTCAACTCCATTCCATTCCATTCCATTCCACTCCACTCTAATCCACTCCACTCAACTCCATTCCACCCCATTCCAATCCACTCCATTCCATTCCACTCTATTCCAGTCCACTCCACTCCACTGCATTCCACTCCATTCCACTCCGTTCAACTCCATTCAACTCCACTCCTCTCCTTTCCACTGCATTCCACTCCACTACATTCCATTTCATTCCATTCCATTCCACTAATCTCCATTCCTCACCACTCCACTGCATTCCAGTCCATTCCACTCCACTCCACCCCTTTCCAATCTATTCCATTCCATTCCACTCCATTCCACTCTTCTCCACTCCATTCCACTCCAGTCCACTCCATTCCATTCCACTCCACTCCACTCCATTCCATTCCATTCCATTCCATTCCATTCCATTCCACTCCACTCCACTCCATTCCATTCCATTCCATTCCATTCCATTCCATTCCATTCCATTCATTTCCCTGCCTTCCATTCCATTCCTATCATTCAAGAATATATCCCACTGTCAGGCAACCTGGAGCACAGTGGCACAATCTCAGCTTCCATTGCATTCCATTCCATTCCATTCCACTCCATTCCACTACATTGCACTCCACTCCAGTCCATTCCTCTCCATTCAACTGTATTCCATTCCATTCCACTCTACTGCATTCCACTGCATTCCATTCCACTCAACTCCATTCCATTCTAATCCATTCAAGTCTGTTCCACTCCACTCCAATCCTTTCCACTCCACTCCACTCCATTCCATTCCATTCCACTTCACTCCACTCCATTCCACTCCACTCCACTCCACTCCAATCCATTCCATTCAATTCCATTAAATTTCATTCCACTCCATTCCTTCCACTCCACTCTATTCCCGTCCACTCCACACCATTCCATTCCCTTCCATTCCACTCTAATCCATTCACTCAACTCCACTCCAGTCCACTCCACCCCATTCCACTAAACTCTACTCCACTACACTATATTCCATTCCACTCCACTGCCCTCCACTCCATTCCACTGCATTCCTCTCCACTCCACTCCACTCCACTGCGTTCGAATCCATTTCACTCCATTACACTTCACTCCTCCCCACTGCATTCCATTCCATTCCAATCCATTTCACTGCAGTCTATTCCACTCCATTCCAGTCCTTTCCACTGCATTCTGGTCCACTCCATTACACTCGACTCCATTCCATTCCATTCCACTGCACTCGACTGCATTCGATTCCAATCCATTCCACTACACTTCATTCCATTCCATTACAATCCTTGAAACTCCACTCCACTCAATTGCACTCCACTCCACTCCCATCCATTACATTCCTTTCTGTTCCATTCCATTCCTTTTCACTCCACTCCATTCCAGTCCACTCTAATCCACACCATGACACACCACTCCAATACATTCCATCCCACTGCACTCTAGTCCAATACATTCCATTTCACCCCACTGCACTGCATTCCACTCCACTCCATTCCACTCCACTCTGCTCCATTCCATTTCATTCCATTCCACACGACTCCATTCCATTCCATTCCACTCTACTCCATTCCACTGCACTCTGCTCCATTCCCTTCCATTCCACTCCATCCAACTCCATTCCAACCCATTCCACTCCTTTCCAATCCACTCCACTCCATTCCAATCCATTTCATTGCACTCCATTCCTTTCCGTTCCGCTCTACTCCATTTCACTTAACTCACTTCCCCTCCACTCCATTCCACTCCCCTCCACTCCATTCCGTTATATTCCATTCAATTTCATTCCACTCCACTCCCCTCCATTTCATTCCATTTAATTCAACTTCGTTTCATTCCACTTCATTCCACTCCACTACATTTCATTTCACTCCTCTCCAATCCATTCCAGTCCACTATACTCCATTACACTCCCCTCAAATCCATTCCTTTGCATTACATTCCATTCCACTCCACTCCATTCCACTCCACTCCACTCCATTCCACTCCACTCCACTCCATTCCATTCCGTTCCATTTCATTTCATGCAATTGCATTCCAATCCTTTCTACTCCTCTCCATTCCATTCCACTCCACTCCACTCCATTCCCTGCCACTCCACTCCATTCCATTCCTCTCCACTCCATTCTATTCAATTCCATTCCACTGCAATGTACTCCATACACTCCATTCCACTCCATTTGACTCCATTACATTTCACTCCATTCCACTCCATTGCATTCCATTCCATTCCACTCCACTTTGCTCCACTACATTGCATTCCTTTCCACATCACACCATTCCACTCCATTCCACTGTACTCCAATCCACTCCACTCTAAACCATTCCACTACACTCCACACCATTCCGTTACATTCCATTACATTCCAATCAATTCCTTCCACTCCACTGCATTCCAGTCCACTCCACTACATTCCTCTCCACTGCACTGCACTCCGATTAATTCCATTTCATTCCACTTCATGCCATTAGACTCCATATTATTCCATTCAATTCCATTACACTGCACTCCACTTCATTCCACTCCATACAACTAAATTCCATTCCATTCCACTCCTGTCCACTCCATTCCATTCATTTCCATTCCATTCAACTGCACTCCATTCCACTACACTCAGTTCCACTCCATTCCAGTCCATTCCACTGTATTCCAGTCCATTCCACTCTATTCCAGTCCACACCACTCCACTCCATTCCATTCCACTGCACTCCCCTCCATTCAATTCTAATCAATTCCACTCCATGTCATTCCACTCCACTGAACTCCACTCCACTACACTCCGTTCCATTTATTTCCACTCCATTCCATTCAACTCCATTCCACTGCACTGCAGTCAATTCCACTCCACTGCATTCCACTCCAATCCACTTCATTCAATTTAATTCTATTCCGCTCCATTCCATTCCATTCTACTCCATTCCATTCCGTTCCACTCTACTCCATTTCACTCCACTCCATTCCACTCCATTCCATTCCATTCCTGTCCATTCCAGTCCATTCCATTGCACTCCACCCCATTCCAGTCCACTCCACTCCATTCCACTCCATTCCATTCCACTCCATTCCACTCTAATCCATTCCATTCCATTCCTCTCCACTCCACTCCACTCCATTCTATTGCACTCCATTCCACTCCTCTCCATTCCATTCCAATACTTTCCAATCCATTTAATTTCACTCCATTCCATTCCATTGCAATCCACTCCACTGCATTCAATACCATTCCAATCCACTACACTCATTTCCACTCCTCTCAATCCCACTCCTGTCCACCTCACTCCATTCCTTTGCACTCTACTCCATTCCATTCCATTCCACTCCATTCCTATCCACTACAATACATTTAATTCCACTCCATTCCATTCCACTCCTTTCCACTCCACTCCATTCCAATCTACTCCATTCCATTCCATCCCACTCCCCTTCACTCCTTTATTCTCCACTCCACTCCACTTCATTCCATTCCATACCACTCCATTACACTCCATTTAACTCCCTTCCACTTCATTCCCGTCCACTGCACTCCAGTACCCTCCATTCCATTACATTCTGCTGCACTACTGTCCATTCCTTTCCAATCCATTCCAGTCACATCCGTTCCATTCCACTCCACTCCATTCCACCCCATTCCACTCCATTCCAATATATTCCATTCCTTTTCACTCCACTCCACTCCACTCCACTCCAATCCACTCCATTCCATTCCCTTCCTTTCCACTCCATTCCACTCCACTCCTTTCATTTCCATTCCAACCCACTCCAGTCCACTCCATTCCATTGCACTCCATTCCACTCCAATCCATTCCATTCCATTCCATTCTATTTCATTCCATTCCACTCTTTTCCATTGCATTCCTTTCCACTCCATTCGATTCCATTCCACTACACTCCACTCAATTCCATTCCCCTCCATTCTATTCCACACTCCACCCAACTCCGTTCCATTTCACTCTACACCATTCCATTCCATTGAATTCCGTTCCTTTCCACTCCATTCCATTCCACTCCATCCCACTCTATTCCACCCCATTCCACTCCTCTCCACTTCCCTCCACTCCATACCGTTCCATTTCACTGAACTCCACTCCAGTCCACTCTATTGCACTCCTTTCCACTCCACTCCATTCCATTACACTCATTTCCATTCCCTTCTTTTCCACTGCATTCGATACCTTTCCACCCCCTCCAGTCCATGCCATTTCACTCCATTCCATTCCACTGAAATCCAACCCTCTCCAATCGATTGCTTTTCATTCCATTCCACTCCCGTCCACTCCGCCCCATTCCATTCCATTCCACTCCATTCCACTGCATTCCAATCCATTCCATTCTATTCAAATCCACTCCACTCCACTCCACTGCATTCCAATCCATTCCATTCTATTCAACTCCACTCCACTCCATTCCATTGCATGTCATTCCACTCCATTCCACTCAATTCCATATCATTCCACTCCATTGCATTCCATTCCATTACATTCCACTGCATCCCATTCTTTTCCATTGCACTATACTCCAGTCAACTCCGTTCTACTCAGTTCCATTGCACTCCACTCCACTCCATTGCTTTCCAATCCTTTCCACTCCACTCCATTCCATTCCACTCCACTGCACTCCACTCCAGTCCTGTTCTTTCCACTCCATTCAACTCCGCTCCACTCATTTCCAGTCCTCTCCATTCCATTCCACTCCACTACACTCCACGCCATTCCACCCCCTGCCAATATTTTCCATTCCATTCCATTCCACACCTCTCCACTCCATTCCACTCCACTCCAATCTATTCCACTCCACTGCACTCCATTCCATTCCGTTCCATTCCAATCTGAATAATTCCAATGCATTCCTCGCCATTCCACCCCACTCCATTACATTCTATTCTATTCCATTCCATTCCATTGCATTCCATTCCAATCCATTCCTTTCCATTCCAATCCATTCTTTTCCACTCCATTGCATTCAACTCCATTCCAGTCCGTTACACTCCACTGCAATCCATTCCACTCCCGTCCACTCAATTCTACTCCACTCCATTCCATTTCATTCCATTCCACTACGTTCTATTCCATTCCACTCTAATTCATTCCACTCTGTTCCATTCCATTCAATTACATTCCACTCCATTCCATTCCACTCCACTCCACTCCACTACACTACACTCAAAACAATTTATTCCACTGAACTCCATTCCAGTCCGCTCCACTCCATTACACTCCACTCCACTCCACTCAACTCCAATCCATTCCAATCCACTTCATTCCATTCCACTCCACTCCATTGCATTCCATTCCACTGCACTCCACTCATATGCACTGCAATCAGATCGGTTCCACTCCCTTCCATTCCACTCCACTTCATTCTTTTTCATTCCAACCCACTCCAATCCACTCCATTCCAATTCATTCCATTCGACTTCTTTCCATTCCATTCCACTCCATTCCATTCCACTCCATTCCATTGCATTCCTTTCCACTCCATTCCATTGCATTCCACTACACTCCACTCATTTAAATTCCACTCCACTCCATTACATTCAACTCCACTCCACTCCACTCTATTCCATTCCACTCTACTCCATTCCAATCCATTCAATTCCACTCCATTTCACTCCATTCCATTCCACTTCATTGTACTCCATTCCATTCCACTGCAATGAACTCCATTCCACCCTATTCTAGTCCACTCCACCACTCTTCACTCCATACCATTCCATTTCACTGCACTGCACTCCACTCCACTCCATTCTATTGCACTCCATTCCATTCCACTCCATTCCGTTAAATTCATTTCCATTCCTTTCTTTTCCTCTCCATTCCATTCTTTCCAATCCACTCCACTCCATGCCATTCCACTCCATTCCATTCCACTGCACTCTACTCAACTCTACTGCTCTCTATTACATTACATTACATTCCTTTCCACTCCACTCCACTCCACTCCATTCTATTCCATTCCACTCCACTCTATTGCATTCCAATCCATTCCAATCCTTTCGACTCCACTCCACTCCATTCCATCGCATGCCATTCCACTCCACTCCACTCCATTACGTTCCATTCCACTCCATTCCATTCCACTCCACTCAACTCCTTTCCTGTACACTCCACTCCATTCTACTACACTCCACTTCACTCCACTGAGCTCCATTCCATTCTATTCCGCTCAACTCCATTCCCTTCCAATCCGCTCCATTCCATTCGATTCCATTGCATTCCATTCCATTCCATTACACTGCACTACTGTCCAGTCCACTCCATTCCACTTAGTTCCATTGCACTCCACTCCACTCCTCTCCTTTCCTTTCCACTCCATTCCACTCCACTCCATTCCATTCCATTATACTCCACTCCACTCCAGTCTAGTTCACTCCACTCCATTCCACTCTGCTCCACTCCATTCCATTCCATTCCACTCCTTTACACTGCACTCCAATCCATTCCACACCTTTCCACTCCACTCCTCTCCACTCCACTCCTATCTCTGCACTCCATTTCACTGCATTCCATTCCAATACATTCCACTCCACTCCACTCAATTACAGTCCACTCCTTTCAATTACATTCCACTCCACTCAACTCCACTCCATTCCACTCCCCGCCAATATTTTCCATTCCATGCCATCTCAGATCACTCCAATCCATTCCACTCCACTCCACTCCATTCCACTCCACTGCACTCCACTCCATTCCATTCCATTCCAATCCGATCAATTCCATTGAATTCCCTTCAATTCCACCCCAATCCAATCCATTCTATCCCATTCCATTCCATTCCACTCCATTCCATTTCACTCCTTTCCAGTCCATATCAATCCACTGCAATCCATTCCACTCCACTCCACTCCATTCCACTCCTCTCCATTCCATTACATTCCATTCCACTCCATTCCATTCCATTCCACTCTACTTCATTCCACTCCACTGCATTCCATTCCATTCCAGTCCACTCCATTACATTCCACTCTACTACATTCCACTCCACTCCACTCCACTGAACTCCAATATAAATCCACTCCGTTCCACTCCCTTCCATTCCCATCCATTCCACTCCACTAAATTAATTTCCATTCCAACGCACTCCATTCCACTCCATTCCATTGCACTCGATTCCACTCCACTCCACTCTATTCCACTCTACTCAATTTCATTCCATTCCACTCCATTCCATTGCATTCCTTTGCACTCCATTCCATTCCATTCCACTTCCCTCCACTCAATTCCATTCCACTCCACTCCATGACATTCCACTCCACTCCATGACATTCCACTCCACTCTAATCCACTCCACTCCACTCCATTCCACTCTACTCCATTCCATTTCATTCAATTCCACTCCATTCCACTCCATTACGTTCCACTCCATTCCACTCTATTCCAGTCCACTCCACTACACTCCAATCCATACCATTCCATTTCACAGCACTCCTCTCCACTCCATTCTGTTGCACTCCTTCCACTGCACTGCATTCCTTACACTCATTTCCATTCCCTTCCACTCCACCCCACTCCATGCTATTCCATGCCATTCCATTCCACTCCACTATACTCCACTCCACCACTCTCCATTCCATTGCAATCCATTCCATTCCACTCCAATCCACTCCATTCCACTACATTCCACTCTAGTCCTTCCCACTCCATTCCACTCCACTCCGCTCCATTCCATTCCATTCCTCTCCACTCCACTGCATCCCAATCCATTCCACTACATTCCACTCCACTCTGCTCCATTCCATTGTGTGAGATTCCACTCCATTCCATTCCACTCCACTCCACTCAACTCCATTCCATTTCATTCCAGTCCACTTCATACGATTCCAATCCACTCCATTCCATTCCATTCCATTCCATTCCATTCCTTTCCACTATACTACACTCCAGTCCACTCCATTACATTCAATTCCATTGCACTCCATTCAACTCCACTCCATTCGTATCCACTCAATTCGACTTCACTCCATTCCATTCCATTACACTCCACTCCACTCCACTCCATTCTAGTTGTTTCCACTCCATTCCAGTCTACTCCACACCAATACATTCCATTCCATTCCTCTCCACTGCACTCCAGTCCATTCCACGTCATTCCACTCCACTCCATTCCAATCCTCTACAGTACACGGCATTCCATTCCACTCCATTCCATTCCACTCCGCTCTACTCCACTCGACTCCATTCCATTCCTCTCCATTCCATTCTTTTCCACTCCACTCCATTCCATTCCTCTCTACTCCATTGTTTTCCATTTCACTCCTTTCCACACCACTCAAGTCTATTCCACTCCAATCGACTTCATTCAACTCCACTGCACTCCTTTCCATTCCGTTGCATTCCAATCCACTCAATTCCAATGCATTCCACTCCATTCCACTCCACTGCACTCCATTCCATTCCATTCCTTTCAATTCCACTCCATTCCATTCCACTCCACTCCTCTACATTACATTCCACTGCATTCTATTCCTCTCCACTCTACTATACTCCACCTATCTCCATTCCATTGTACTCCATTCCATTCCACTCCAGTTCACTCCTCTCTGCTCCATTCCACCCTACTCCATTCCACTCTATTCCACTCAATTCCACCCCATTCCACTCTGTTCCATTCCACTCCATTCTACTCCTCTAAAATCCTCTCGACTCCATTCAACTCCACTCTACTCCACTCGACTCCACTCCATTGCATTCCACACTATTCCATTGTATTCCACTCTCCTCCACTCCACTCCACTCGACTCCTTTCCACTCCATTCCACTCTATTCTTATCCATTCGACTCAACTCTATTCCATTACACACTGCTCCATTCCATTTCATTACATTCCACTCCACTCCACTGCATTCCAATCCACTCCACTCTATTCCTCTCCACTCCATTCAATTACATACCAGTAGATTCCAGTCCTTTCCACTCCACTCCAGTTCATTGCTTTCTATTCCATTCCACTATGTTCCAGTCCACTCCACGGCACTGCACTCCACTCAACTCCATCCCACTCCACTTCACTCTATTCCACTCGATTCCCATCTATTCCATTCCATTCCGTTACACTCCATTCCATTACACTCTATTCCAATCCATTATCCTTCACTCCACTACATTCCATTCCAATCCACTCAATTACACTCTAGTCCATTCCATTCCACTGCACTCCACTGCATTCCACTCCACTCCCATCCTTTCCATTCCAGTCCATTCCATTTATCTCCATTCCGCTCCATTCCACTCCATTCCACTCCACTCGTTTCCATTCCATTCCACTCTACTCCTCTCAAATCCACTGTACTCCATTCCATTAATGTCCATCCACACCACTCAAATGCATTCCACCCCATTCCACTCCACTCCACTCCATTCCACTCCATTTCACTCCATTCCATTTCAATCCATTCCACTCCTTTCCACTCCACTCCAATGCATTCCACTCCATTCTGCTCCACTGCATTCCATTCCATTACATTCCACTCTACTGCATTCCGTTCCATTGCACTCTTCTTCATGCCACTCCACTCCATTCCACTCCAGTCCATTACATTCCATTCCATTCCACTCCATTCCATTCCACTACACTCCATTACAATCCACTCCACTCCACTGCATTGCATTCCAATCCACTCCATTATAGTCCACTCCACTCCATTCCACTCCACTCCATTCCTCTCCTCACAACTCCATTCCATTCGACTCCACTCCATTCCATTCCCTTGCATTCCATTCCACTGCACTCCACTGCACTCCACTCCACTCCATTCTATTCCACTCAACTCCGCTCCACTCCATTCATTTGCCTTCCAACCCACTCAATTCAACTCCATTCCATTGCACTCCATTCCAGTCCACCCCAATCCATTCCACTTCATTCGATTCCGTTCCATTCCACCCCATCCTATTCCATTCCTTTCCACTCCATTCCATTCCATTCCATTCCACTACATGCCACTCAATTTCTTTCCACTTCACTCCATTATATTCCACTCCACTCCGTTCCACTCCAGTCCACTCCACTCCATTCCATTCTACTCCATCCCTTTCTATTCAATTGCACTCCATTCCTCTCCTTTACATTCCACTCCATTCCATTGCAATCCATTCCACTCCATTCCACTCCAATCCTGTCCACTCCACTCCACTCCACTCCATTTCATTCCTTTTCACTGCCCTTCTCTCCACTCTATTCCATTCAATTGCACTCCATTCCACTCCACTCCTTTCCATTACAGTCATTTTCAATCCTATCCATTCCTCTCCACTCCATTCAATTCCACTCCACAACACTCCTTTCTATTCCACTCCATTCCATTCCACTCTACTCTACTCCACTACCCCCCTCTCCATTCCATTGCACTACATTCCATTCCACTAAAATCAACTCCACTCCACTCCATTCCACTCTAGTCCATTCCACTCCATTCCAATCCACTGCATTCCAATCCATTCCACTCCATTCCAATCCATTCCATTCTTTGCCATTCCATGTCATTCCACTCCACTCCACGCGGTTCCTTTCCATTCCAGTCCATTACATTCCATTCCCTTCCATTCCAGTGCATTCCACTCCACTCTACTCCTTTCTTGTATAGTCCCCACCATTCCACTTCACTCCCCTCGATTCCACTTCACTTAACTCCCTTCCATTTCATTCCATTCCACTACACTCCATTTTATTTCAGTCCACACCGCTTCATTCCATTCCATTTCAGTCCACACCACTCCATTCCATTCCATTCCATTCCATTCAACTGCACTCCACTACACCCCACTCCATTCCACTTCATTCCTTTGAACTACTCCACTCCAATCCATTCCATTCCATTCCATCCACTTCACTACAAGGCAGTCCATTCTACTCCATTCCACTCCATTCCACTCCACTACACTCCATTCCATTCCATTCCACTAATCTCCTCTCCACTCCAGTCCATTCCACACCATTGTAGTCCACTCCACTCCACTCGTCACAATGAACTTCATTCTATACCACTCCTTTCAAATCGACTCCTTGCACTCCACTCGACCCCATTTCAGTCAACTACATGTCATTCCATTCCACTCCCCTCCACTCTACTGCATTCCACTCCACTGCATTCTTTTCCATTCCACTCATTCCAAAGCATTCCAGTCCATTCCACTTCACTCCACTCCATTCGCTTCCACTGCATTCCATTCCATTCCGTTGCATTCCACTCCACTGAATTCCAATCCATTCCACTCCATTCCACTCCACTGCACTCCATTCTATTCCATCCCATTCCATTCCATTTCATTTCATTCCATTCCATTCTATTCCATTCCATTCCATTCCATTTCATTCCATTCCATTCTATTCCATTCCATTCCATTCCATTCCATTCCATTCCACTCCAGTCCACTCCATTCCATTCCAAACCATTCCATTCCACTCCAGTCTACTCCACTCCATTCCATTCCATTCCATTCCACTCCACTCCATTCCATTACAAACCATTCCATTCCACTCCAGTCTACTCCACTCCATTCCATTCCACTCCACTCCACTCCATTCCATTCCACTCCACTCCACTCCACTCCATTCCATTCCAAACCATTCCATTCCACTGCAGTCTACTCCACTCCACCACTCTCCATTCCACTATACTCCATTCCATTCCACCCCAATCCATCCCTCTCCACTCCATACCACCCCACTCCATTCAACTGCATTCCACTACACTCTGCTCAATTCCACTCCATTCCATTCCACTCCACTCTACTCCACTTGACTCCATTCCATTTCATTTCACTCCTTTCCACTCTACTCCAGATCATTACCCTCGACAGCTTTCCACTCCATTCCACTCTACTCCTCTCCATTCCACTCCACTCTATTCCACTTCACTCCACTCCAGTCCATTGCATTGCATTCCACTCCACTCCATTCCAATACATTCCACTCCATTCCATCCCATCCACTGCATTCCATTTTATTCCAGTCCTTACCACTCCACTCCACTCCTTTCCACTCCACTCCACTCGCTTCCATGCCATTACATTCCCTTCCTCTCCATTCCATTCAACTCCACTCCATTCCATTCCTTTCCACTCCATTCAAGCCCATACCAATCCACTCCATTCCATTCCATTCCATTCCAATCCTCTCCATTCCAGTCCACTCCACTGCATTCCACCTCACTCCACTCCTTTGCACTCCATTTCCGTCCATTCCAATCCATTCCATCCCTCTCCCTTCCATTCAATTGCACTCTACTGCACTTCACTGAATTCCATTCCATTCAGTTCCACTCTCCTCCATTCCTTTCTACTCCACTCCACTCCATTCAACTCCATTCCATTCCACTCCATTCCATTCCTCTGCATTCCACTGTACTCTACTACTTTCCACACAACTCTGTTCCATTCCAATCGATTCCACTGCACTCCGCTCAACTCCATTCCATTCCTTTCATCTCGCCTCCACTCCACTCCAATCCATTGCCCTCCATTACACTCCACTCCACTCAATAGAACTCCACTTCACTGCATTTCATTCCATTCCATTCCATTCCCCTCCTATCCACTCCACTCCATTCTTTTCCACATCACCTCACTCCATTCCATGCCATTCCATTCCATTCCACTCCATTCCGTTACATTCAACTCTACTCCCTTCCTTTCTCTTCCACTCCATTCATGTGCTTTCCACTCCACTGCAGTCAACTTCATTCCATCCCATTCCATTCCATTCCTTGCACAGCACTCCAGTTCATTCCACTCCATTCCTCTCTGCTCCACTCCATTCCACTGCATTCCACTCCATTCCACTCCATTCCATTCCACTCCTCTCTGTTCCATTCCATTACACTCCACTCCACTCTATTCCATTGCACTACATTTTACTATATTCCATTCCACTCTTCTCCACTCTACTCCACTCCAGTTCATTCCACTGCATCCCTTTCCTTTCCATTCTAATAGACTCCACTCGATATCACACCACTGCATTCCATTCCATATAATTTCTTTCCACTCCAGTCCCCTCCATTCCATTCCAGTCCACTCCACTCCTCTAAAATCGATTCCAGTCCATTCCACTTCTTTCCATTCCACTCCACTACATTCCACTCCACTCCACTCCACTCCATTCCACTCCACTCCAGTCAACTCCACTCCGTTTCACTCCACTGTACTCCACTCCACTCCACAACCCTCTGTTCCAATCCATGCCACTCCATTCCTTTGCAGACCATTCCACTCCACTTTATTCCACTCCACACTACTCCACAGTACTCCATTCTATTGCATTCATATTCATTCCATTCCATTCATCTACATTCCATTCCATTCCAGTACACTGCACTCCAGTCCATTCCACTCCATTCCTCTGCATTCCTGTCCTCTCCACTCCATTCCACTACACTGGACTCTATTCCATTTAATTCCATTCCATTCCACTCAACTCCAGTACACTCCATTCCATTACAATGCACTCCAATACAGTCCATTCCTCTCCATTCCACTCTATTCCACTCCACTCCATTCAACTCCATTACACTCCATTCCATTCCAATACTTTCCATTCCACAGCATTCCTCCCCACTCCACTCCATTCCTCCACAATCCAATCCATTCCTATCCTTTCCACTCCACTTCATTGCGTTACAATCCATTCCACTCTATTCCAGTCTTTTCCACTGCATTCCACTCCACTCCACTCGAAACATTTCCACTCCATTCCACTCTACTCCCATCAATTCCACTACAATCTATTCCATTCCACTCCGCTCCATTCCATTCCATTCCATTCCACTCCACTCTTCTCCATTCCAATCTTTTCCACTGTGTTCAACTCCACTCCATTCCATTCCATTCTACTCCATTCCTGTCCTTTCAACTCCACCCCAATTCATTGCGTTCCATTCCATTCCCCTCCATTCTAGTCCATACCACGGCATTCCACTCCACTCTACTCCATACCACCCCATTCCCGTCCATTCCCCTCCATTTTGTTCCACTCCATTCAATACCACTCCATTCCATATCATTACCTTCCACTCCACTCCACTCCATTCCAATCCACTCATTTCCACTCTACTCCATTCCATTCCACTGCACTCCACTCCACTCCTTTCCATTCCACCCTATTCCCCTCTTCTCCATTCCGCTGAATTCCACTCCATTCCACTCCACTCGTTTCCATTCCTTTCCATTCCGGTGCTCTCCACTGCACTCCACTCCATTCCATTAATGTCCTTCCACACCTCTCAAATCCTTTCAACTCCATTCCACTCCAATCGACTCCTTTCCACTCCACTTCACTCCATTCCATTTTATTCCATTTCTCTTCTTCCCACTCCAATCCACTCCATTCCATTCCACTCCACTCCATTCCACTCTGCTCCATTCCATTCCATTGCACTGTAGTTCATTCCACTCCACTCCATTCCACTCTACTCTATTCCATTCCATTCCATTCCATTCCATTTCATTCCATTCCACTACACACCATTCAGCTCCACTCCACTCCAATCAATTGCATTCCAATCCACTCGATTCCATTCCACTCCACACCAATCCACACAACTCCACTCCACTCCTCTCAACTCCATTTCATTCCACTCCACTCCATTCCATTCCACTCCACTCGACTGCAATTCATTCCACTGCATTCCACTCCACTGCACTCCGATCCATTCTATTCCACTCAATTCCACCGCACTCCATTCATTTCCATTCCAACCCACTCAGCTAAACTCTGTTACATTGCGCTCCATTCCGTGCAACTCCAATCCATTCCACTTCATTCCATTCCATTCCATTCCACTCCATTCCATTCCAATCCTTTCCACTCCATTCCATTCCATTCCACTACACTGCACTCAATTCCATTCCACTCCACTCCATTCCATTCCACTTCACTCCATCCCATTCTATTCAATTCCACTCCGTTCCACTCCATTCCATTCCACTCCATTCCACACCATTACACTCCATTCCACTCCAATCCAGTCCACTCCACTACACTACAGTCCATTCAATTCCATTTCAATGCCCTCCACTCCACTCCATTCAATGCCATTCCACTCCACTCCACCCCATTCCATTCCATTCCACTCCATTCCATTCCTTTACATTCCAGTCCATTCCAATCCACTCCACTCCTTTCCCGTCCAGTCCACACCATTCCACTGCACTCCAAACGAATCTACTTCACACAACTGCATTCCATTCCATTCCATTCCATTCCACTCCATTCCATTCCATTCCTGTGCACTCCATTCCATTCCATTCCATTCCATTCCATTCCATTCCACTCTACTCCATTCCATTCCTGTCCACTCCACTCCATTCCATTCCAATGCACTGTACTCCGCCCCATTCCATTCCACTCCATTCCTTTGCAATACTCTACTTCACTCCATTCATTTCCACTCCATTCCTCTCCACTCCATATGACTTCATTCCTTCCACTCAACTACAGTACAGTCCATTCCACTCCACTCCACTCCATTCCATTCCATTCCACTGCTATCCTCTCCACTCCAGTGAATTCCACACTATTCCAGTCCAGCCCAATCCGCTGCTCACCAATGCACTGCATTCTATTCCACTCCATTCCCTTTGACTCCTTCCACTCCACTCGAATCCATTCTAGTACACTCCCTGCCATTCTATTCCACTCCCCTCCACTCCACTCCATTCCATTCCACTCCATTCTTTTCCATTCCACTCCATTCCACCCCACTGCTGTGCATTCCACTTCACTCCACTCCATTCCACTCCACTCCACTCCTTTCCACTCCACTGCACTCCATTCCGTTGCGTTCCAATCCACTCAATTTAAATGCATTCCACTCCATTCCACTCCACTGCACTCCATTCCATTCCATTCCCTTCCATTCCATTCCACTCCAGTCCACTCCATTCCACAAGATCCCATTGCCCTCCAGTTTTCTCCACTCCATCCCTCTCTATTCCATTGTACTCCATTCCATTTCACTCAAATCCATTCCTCTCCACTCCTTTCCACCCAACTCCATTCCACTCTATTCCACTACAATCTGCTCCATTACACTCCATTGCAATCCACTCCACTCTACTCCACTCGACTCCACTCCATTTCTTTCCACTCCATCCCTTTACATTCCACTCTACTGCACTCCATTCCACTCGACAGTTTTCCCCTCTATTCCACTCCATTCAATTCCACTCCATTCCACTGCACTCCATTCCACTGCATTCCACTCCATTCCATTCCATTGCATTCCATTCCACTCCACTCCATTCCAATTCATTCCACTCAATTCCACTCCACTCCACTGCATTACATTTCATTCCAGTCCTTTCCACTACACTCCATTCCTTTCCAATCCAGTCCACTCCCTTTTGTGCCATTACATTACATTCTTTTCCATTCCATTCAACTCAATTGCATTCCATTCCATTACTCTACATTCCAGTCCATTCCAATCCACTCCATTCTATTCCATTCCATTCCATTCCACTCCATTCCAGTCCATTCCACTGCATTCCACTCCACTCCATTCCTCTCCATTCCCGTCCATTCCACTCCATTCAATTCTCCTCCATTCCATTCCACTCCATTCCATTCCATGACAGTCCACTGCACTCCATTCCATTCCATTCCACTCATTTCCACTCTAATCCATTACTTTCCACTCCACTCCATTCCACTCCATTCCATTCCACTCCATTTCATTTCTCTCCTTTCCATTCCTCTCCATTCCGCCGAACACCACTCCATTCCACACCTCTCCATTCCGTTCCGTTCTATTCCATTGCACTCCACTCCATTCAATTCCATTCATCTCCCCTCCCCTCCACTCCAATCCATTCCACTCCATTCCACTTCAATCCACTGAATACCACTCCACTTCACTCCATTCAATTGCATTCTATTCTACTCCTTCCCACTCCACTCCATTCCATTCCTCTTCACTACACTCCATTCCATGCCATTCCATTGCAGTCCACTCCATTCCCTTCCATTCCATTCCACTCCATTCCTGTGCACTCCACTCCACTGTAGTCAATTCCATTCCATTCCATTCCTTTCCACTCCCCTCCAGTCCATTCCACTCCATTCCACTCCGTTCCACTCCATTCCACTCCGTTCCCCTCCATTCCACTCCGTTCCCCTCCATTCCAAAACATTCCATTCCACTCCACTCCAATCCATTCTATTACACTCCAATCCACTCCGTTCCATTGCACTCCATACTAGTCTACTCCGTTCCACTCCACTCTAATCCACTCCAAATCATTCCACTACATTCCATTCCTCTCCATTCTACTCCACTCCGTTCCATTCCACACCACTGCATTGCATTCCATTTCATTTCTTTCCATGTATTCCACTCCACTCCGCTCCATTCCAGTCCACTCCACTCCTCTAAACTCTATTCCAATCCATTCCACTTTTCTCCATTCCTCTCAACTCCATTCCATTCCACTCAATTCTGTTCCATTCCAGTCCACTCTACTCCCTTCCAATACACTCCAATACGTTCCACTCCACTACACTCCAATCCATTCCACTCCATTCCTCTCCACTCCACTCCACTCCATTCCACTCCATTACCGTCCACTCCACTCCATTCCATTCCATTCCATACCATTCCCCTCCATTCCCTTCAATTCCACTCTGCTTCATCCCACTCCAATCCATTACACTCCACTCCATTCCACTCCATTCCTTTCCACTCCATTACATTGCACTCCACTCTATTCCAGTCCACTCAACTCCATTCCACTCCACTCCACTGCTCTCCACTGAACTCCATTCCATTCCACTCCATTCCATTGCACTCAACTCCATTACATTTCATTCCACTGCAAGCCACTGCACTGCACAATACTCCATTCCACTTCATTGCATTCCACTCCATTCCACTCCACGAAATTCAATTCCATTCCATTCCACTCCACTGAACTCCACTCCATTTCACTACATTCAACTCCACTCCATTCCATTCCACTATATTTCATTCCATTCCTCTCCATTCCATTCCATTCCAGTCCAGTCCATTCTGTTACGTTCCACTCCACTCAAATCTGTTCCATTCCAATCAACATGATTGCATTTCTCTCCACTCCACTCCACTCGGTTCCACTACATTCCTGTCTACTCCATTCCAGTCCACTCCATTCCACTCCATTCCACTCCATTCCAGTCCACTCTAATACACTCCACTCCATTCCATTGCATTCCACTGCACTCCACTGCGTTCGACTCCATTGTATTGCACTGCATTAAACTCCACTCTATTCCATTCCTCTCATTTCCATTCCATTACTTTCCACTCTATTCCATTTCATTCCACTACACTTCACTCAATTCCATTCCTCTACAATACATTCCATTCCACTGTACTCCTCTCCAACCCCCTTCGTTCCATTCCACTCCATTGCATTCCTCTCCATCCACTCCACTCTACTATATTCCACTCCCCTCCAATCCACTCAATTCCATTCCACTCCTATACATTCCATTCCATTCCATTGCAATCTACTCCAGTGCATTCCAATCCGTTCCACTACATTCCACTACAGTCAAATCCCATCCATTCCATTCCATTCCACTCCTTTCCAATCAACTCCACTCCCTTCCATTCCACTCCACTCCATTCCATGCCATTCCAATCCATTCCTCTTCATGACATTCCATTACACTCCATTCAATTCCAGTACATTCCAGTCCATTCCACTCCACTCCTTTGCAGTCCACTCAACTCCATTCCATTCCATTCCACTCCAATGCATTCCATTCCATTCCATTGCATTCCATTCCATTCCATTGCATTCCATTCCATTCCATTCCATTCCATTCCATTCCATTCCATTCCATTCCATTCCATTCCATTGCATTCCATTCCATTCCATTCCATTCCATTGCATTCCATTCCATTCCATTCCATTCCATTCCATTGCATTCCATTCCATTCCATTCCATTCCATTCCATTGCATTCCATTCCATTCCATTCCATTCCATTCCATTGCATTCCATTCCATTCCATTCCATTCCATTCCATTCCATTCCATTCCATTGCATTCCACTCCTTTCTATTCCAGTCCATTACATTCCATTCCACTCCACTCCACTACCTTCCAGTAGACTCCACTCCATTCCACTCCAATGTTCTTCACTCAACTCCATTCCTTTCCATTCCATTAACTCCACTCCATTCCTTTCCATTCCATTCCAGTCCATTCCATTCGATTCCACCCCATTCCTTTACATTCAAATCCATTCCATCTTTTCCATTGCATTCCACTCCATTCCAGTCCATTCCACTCCCTTCGACTCCACTACACTCTATTCCCCACCATTCCACTGCATTTGATTCCACTACATTCAGGTCAATTCCATTCCAGTCCATTACACTCCACTCCACTCTACTCACTTTACCTCCACACTCCACTCCACTCCACTCTTTCCATTCCATTGCATTCCATTCCATTCCGTCTCATTCCAAACCTCACCCTTCCAATCTACTCCACTCCATTTCATTTATCTCCACTGTGATTCACTCCAGTCCATTCCTCTCCCCTCCGTTGCAATACACTCTATTCCATTCCATCCATTTCATTCCACTCCACTCCACTTCATTCCACTCCCCTGCACTCATTTCCACTCCACTCCACTCAATTCCCTTCCAATACATTCCATTCCATTCCATTCCATTCCATTCCATTCCACTCCATTCAATTCCATTCTACTCTATTCAATTCCACTACATCTACTCCACTCCATTCCATTCCATTCCATTCCACTCCATTCATTTCCTTTCCATTCCATTCCATTCCACTATACTCCCTTCCACTCCAGTCCATCCACTCCATTCCATTCCATTCCATTTCATTCCAATCCATTCCATTACACTCCCCTCCATTTCAGTACACTACACTTCATACCACTCCACTCCACCACAGTACACCCCTGTCCACTCCACTCGAATCAACTCCATTCCATTCCGCTCGACTACACGCCACTCCTCTCCATTCTCCTCCACTCCATTCCACTGTACTATATTCCTTTCCACTCCACCATATTCCATTCCACTCCGTTCCATTCCCCTCCATTCCACTGCACTCCACTGCACTCCTCTCCACTCCATTCCTTTCAACTCTACTCCACTCCACTCCACCCTATTCCACTCCATTGCACTGCACTCCACTCTATTCCACTCTACTCCACTCGATTCTCCTCCACTCCATTCCATTCAATTCCATTCCATTCCACTCCAGCCCATTCCATTCCATTGCATTTCCCTCTACTCCATTCATCTTCAGCCAATTCCACTCCACTCTTCTTCAGCCAATTCCACTCCACTCAATTCTTTTCCATTCCATTCAACTGCATTCCTCTACACTCCACTTCATTCTACCACAATCCACTAAATTCCTTTTCATTCCATTCCACTCCATTCCATTCCACACCACTCCACCGCATTCTACTCCATTCCATCGCACTTCACTCAACTCCCGTTCATTCCATTCCATTCCTGTCCACTCCGTTCCTCTTCACTCCTTTCCATTCAATTTCACTCCTCTCCAATTCGTTCCAATCCACTCCATTCCACTCCACTCCACTCCATTCGATTTCACTCCACTCCTTAACACTCCACTCTTGTTAATTCCACACCATTCCACTCCACTGAACTCCAATCCACTCCACTCCAATCCACCACATTCCATTCCACTCCATTCCATTCCACTACATTCCACTGCAATCCACTCCATTCCAGTCCACTGTATTGCATTTCTTTACTCTCCAATCCATTACACAACACTCCATTCTTTTCCATTCCACTCCATTTCACACCAGTACACTCTATTCCACTCCACTCCACTGCATTGCACTCCATTGTACTGCATTCCATTCCATTCCATTCCAATCCACTGAATTCCTTGCATTCCATTCCATTCCATTCCATTCCATTTAGTCCAATCCATTCAAGTTCAATCCACTTCATTCCACTCCACTTCACTCCACTCCACTCAACTCAACTCCATTCCATTCCATTACACTGAGTCCCATTGAATTCAATTCCACTTAACTCCTCTCCACTCCATTCCATTGATCTCGAATCCACTGCATTCCATTCCATTCCACTCCATTCCATTCCAATCCCTTCCATTCCATTCCACTCCATTGCTTTCCATTCCATTCCTCGCCATTCCATTCCATTCCACTCCATTCCTCTCCACTACACTCAAATCCACTCCATTCCATTCCATTCCATTCCATTCCTCTTCATTCCAATGCATACCATTCCATTCCACTCCAATCCATTTCATACCACTCTAATCCACTCCGCTCCTCTCCACTCCATTCCACTCCACTCCATTCCACTCCAGTCCGTTCCACTGCACTCCATTCCATTACATTCCATTCAATTGCATTCCATTCCACTCCACTCCTTTCCAGTGCACTCCATTCCTATCCATTCTACTTCACTCCATTCCATTCTACTCCACTCCATTCCATTCCATTCCATTCCACTGCATTAGATTCCAATCCACGCCATTCCTGTGCACTACACTGCATTCCTCTCAACTACACTTCAATCCACTACATTCTACTCCATTCCATGCCATTCCATTCCACTGCATTCCATTCCACTGCATTCCGCTCCATTCCATTTCATTCCACTCCACTGCACTCAAATCCACTCAATCCCATCCCATTCCATTCCACTCCTCTCCATTCTCTTCCGTTTCACTCCACTCCACTCCACTCCATTCCACTCCATTCCACTCCAATCCATTCCACTCCACTCCCTTCCATTCCATTCCACTCTACTACATTGCAGTCCACTCCAATCAACTCCATTCCATTCCATTGCATTCCATACATCTCCATTCCACTCTACAGCATTCCATTCAACTTCTCACCACTCCATTCCATCCCATTCCATTCCACTCTAGTTGATTTCACTCCACTCCATTCCACTCCACTTCACTCCATTCCATTCCATTCCACTCCAGTCCATTGCATTCCACTCCATTCCACTCCACTCCACTCCATTCCGTTCCATTCCCTTCCACTGCACTCCTCTGCACTCCAGTCCACTCCATTCCACTCCATTGCACTCCACTCCTTTCCACTCCACTGCATTCCATTCCATTCCATTCCACTCGATTCCAGTAAATTCCATTCCATTGCACTCCATTCCACTCTACTCCACTACATTCCATTGCACTCCAATCTACTCCACTCCATTCCACTCCATTCCATTCCACTCTACTCCAATCCATTCCATTCCATTCCACTCGATTGCACTCCACTCCACTCTACTCCATTCCATTACATTCCATTCCACTCCATTGCACTCCACTCCACTCTACTCCATTCCACTCCATTCCTCTCCATTCCAGTCTACTAAACTCCACTCCATTCCATTCCGTTCCACTGCACTCCACTCCATTCCATTCCATTACAAACCATTCCCTACCACTCCATTCCACTCCTCTCCACTCCAATCCATTCCATGCCATTCACCTCCTCTCCATTCCATTCCACTCCATTCCACTCCTTTCCACACACTTCCACTCCAATCCATTCCATTCCATTCCACTCCACTCTACTCCATTCAACTCCACTTCCTTCCATTCCATTCCATTCCACTCCATATCATTCCCCTCCACTCCAATACATTTCATTCCATTCCAGTCCATTCCACTCCATTGCACTCCATTCAATTCCATTCCGTTCCTTTCCATTCCCTTCCACTCCAATCCACTCCACTACACTCCATTACATTCCATTCCCCACCATTCCACTGCATTTGATCCCACTACATTCAAGTCCACTCCATTCCAGTCCATTACACTCCACTCCACTCCACTCTACTCACTTCTCCTCCACTCCATTCACTCTACTCCTTTACACTCCACTTCACTCCACTCCATTCCATTCCATTCTACTCCATTCCATTTTTCTATATTCCACTCCACTCCACTCTTTCCACTCCATTGCATTCCAATTCATTCTATTTCATTCCAATCCACACCATTCCAATCTACTCCACTCCATTCCATTTATCTCAACTGCTCTCCACTCCACTCCATTCCACTCCTCTCCATTGCAATCCAATCCATTCCATTCCATCCATTCCATTCCACTCCACCCCACTTCATTCTACTCCACTGCACTCCTTTCCACTCCACTCCACTCCATTCCATTCCACTCCATTCCATTCCACTCCATTCCATTCCAGTGCACCCCACTTAATGCCACTCCACTCTACCCCACTCCACTCCTGTCCACTCCACTCCAATCAATTCCATTCAATTCCACTCGACCACACTCCACTCCTCTCCATTCCATTCCACTCCAATCCACTCTACTAAATTCGATTCCACTCCAACCCATTCCATTCCACTCCATTTTATTCATCTAGAATTTTAGTGCACTCCACTGCACTCCTCTCCACTCCATTAAATTCAACTGCACACCACTGCTCTCCACCCAATTCCACTCCATTCCACTACACTCCACTGTATCCCATTCCACTCCTGTCCATTCCAATCCACTCCATTCCTTTCCATTCCATTCCATTCCATTCCACTCCATTCCAATTCATTGTTTTGCCCTCTACCCCTTTTTACTCCAGTCGATTCCAATCCACTCCTTTCTATTCCATTCCATTAAATTCCATTCCACTATACACCACTCCTTTCCAATAAAATCCACTCCATACCTTTTCATTCCATTCCACTCCAATACGTTCCACACCACTCCACCCCATTCCACTCCCTTCCAGTCCACTCCATTCCATTCCACTCCTCTCCATTCCAATCCACTCCAATCCATTCCACTCCACTCCACTCCATTCCACTCAACTCCCTTCCTTTCCATCCTATTCCACTACTCTCCGTTACGTACCACTCCACTCCATTCAACTCAATTCCATTCTATTCCACTGCACTCTAGTGAACTCTACTCCATTCCATTCTATTCCAAGCCATTCCATTCCACTCCATTCCACTCCACTCCACTCCATTCCATTCCTCTCCAATCCACTTCACTCCACTCCATTCCACTCCACTCCAGTCCATTCAACTCCGTTCCACTCCACTCCACTCCACTCAAATCGACACCTATGCATTCCACTCCATTCCACGCGATTCCATTGCTCACCATTCCACTCCACTCCATTCCATTCCATTCTACTTCACTCGACAGTACTGCAATCCATTCCATTCCTACTCATTCCATTCCATTCGACTCTATTCCATTCTATTCCACTTCCCTACACTACACTCCATTCCACTCCGTTCTTCTCCACTCCATTCCACTCCACTCCACTCTATTCCATTCAATTCCATTCCATTCCACTCCACTCCATTACACTCCATTGCATTCTGTTGTACTCCATTAGAGTCCATTCCACTCCATTCCAATCTATTCCACTCCACTACAATCCATTGCATTCTGTTGTACTCCATTAGAGTCCATTCCACTCCATTCCACTCTATTCCACTCCACTCCATTCAACTCCATTCCACTCCATTCCATTCCACTACTTTCCATTCCTCACCGTTCCTCCCCACTACACTCCATTCCATCACACTCCAATCCATTCCATTCCATTCCACTCCACTCCCCTCCACTGCATTCCGTTCTACTCCATTGCACTGCATACCATTCCATTTCATTTCATTCCATTCCTCTCCACTCCATTCCATTCCATTCCTCTTCACTCCATTCCTCTTCACTACCCTCCATTTCATTCCATTCCATTCCATTCCAACCCTTTCCATTCCATTGCTTTTGATTCCATCCCACTGTATTCCAGTCCACTATGCTCCATTCCACTCAACTCAACTCCACCCTCTCCATTCTATTTCATTCCATTCCATTGCACTCTACTCCATTCCATTCCATTCCAATTCACTCTATTCCACTTCATTTCGTTCCATTCCATTCCATTCCATTCCATTCCACTGCATTTGTTTGCATCCTACTCCCTTCCAGTCCACTACCCTCTATTCCACTCAACTCCACCGCACTCCACTCCATTCCATGCCATTCCATTTCACTCCACTCCATTCAATTCCATTCCACTGCATTCCATTCCATTTCATTCCACTTCACTACACTCAAATCCACTCCATTCCATTCTATTCCATTACATTCCCCTCCATTCCATTCCATTGCATTCCATTGCACTCCACTCCACTTCAGTCCACTTCAGTCCACTCCATGACACTCCACTCCAATCCATTAAATTTCATTCCATTCCACTCCATTCCATTCCATTCTACCTTAATCCATTCCACTCCGTTACACTCCCATCCACTCCATTCCATTCCACTCCATTCAACTCCATTCCTCTCTACTTCACTCCATTCAACTCCTCTCCCACCCATTACAATCCATTCCATTCAGCTTCACGCCATTCCATTCCATCCACTCCATTCCATTCCACTCCATTCCACTCCATTCCATTCCTCTCCACTCCTTTCCAGTCCACTGCACTCCATTCCTCTACACTCCAATCCACTAAAATCCATTTCATTCCATTCCTTTCCACAGCACTCCATTCCACTCTACTTCATTCCTCTTCCTTACACTTCACTCATCTCCACTCCATTCCACTCCATTCCAGTCCATTCCATTTCAGTCCATTCCACTCCACTCCACTGCAATCCATTCCCTCCCATTGCCCTCCACTTCACTGCACTCCACGCCATTCAACTCCATTCCACTCCATTCTATTCCACTCCATTCGACTCTAATCCATTCCATTCCATTCCATTCCACTCCATGCCAGTACAGTCCCCTCCATTCTACTCCACTACACTCCATTCCTTTCCAGCCCTCTCTACTCCTTTCCACTCCCCTTCACTCCACTACACTCCAGTCCATTGAATTTCACTGAACTTCATTCCATTCAATTCCATTCCACTCCATTCAACTGCACTCCATTCCACTCTATTCCACTCCATTCCAGTCTGCTCCACTCCACTCCATTCCATTCCGTACCACTGCAAGCCACTCCATTCCATTCTATTCCATTGCCCTCCGCTCAGCTACATTCCACTCCACTGAATTCCACTCCATTCCACCCCAATGCACTCCATTCCACTCCACTACATTCCACTCCACTCCACTTCATTCCATTCCATACCATTTCTTTGCACTCCACACCATTCCATTTCATTCCACTGCTCTACACTCTAATCCATTCCATTCCTTTACACTCCACTCCACTCTTCTCCATTCCATTCGAATCCCTCCCAGTCCAATCCATTCCATTCCACTCCACTTCGCTCCACTGCACTCCATTTCATTCCACTCCGTTCCATTCCAATAAATTCCCCTCCATTCGACTTCACTCCATTCAACTCCATTCCACTCCACTCACCTCCATTACAGTCCACTCTACTCAAATCCATTCATTTCCATTCCACTGCAATCCACTCTTCTCCATTCCATTCAATTCCACTCCACTCCACTGCTGTCTATTCCACTCCACTCCACTCCATTCCACTCCTCTCCATTCCATTCCACTCCATTCCATTCCATTCCAATCCACACTATTGAATTCCAATCCATTCTATTCCACCACTCCCAATTTCATTCCAATCCTTTCCATTCAACTACACCCCTTTCTACTCCACTCCATTCCACACCACTCTACTCTACTCAATTCCATGACATTTCATTTAATTCCACAACATTCCATTCTATTCCATGCATTCCATTCCATTCCATTCCACTCCACTCCACTCCACTCTAGTAAATAATTCCACTCCACTCCACTCCACTCCTCTCCACTCCAGTAAATTTCATTCCATTCCACTCCATTCCATTTCACTCCAATCCATTGCATTCCACTCCACTCGACTCCATTCCATTCCGTTCCACTCCATTCCATTCCATTCTACTCCATTCTATTCCATTTCATTCATGTTCCCTACCACTCCATTCCAATCAATTTCATTCAATTCTATCCATTTCCCCTCTGTTCCACTCCACTCCACTCCACTCCAGTCGAATCAACTCCCTTACATTCCACTCCACTCCACTCCACTCCTCACCATTCCATTCCACTCCATTCCACTCTTCTCAATTCCATTCCACTCCACCCCATTCCATTCCTCTCCATTCCATTCCTCTCCTCTCCACTGCACTCCACTGAACTCCACTCCCCTCAATTTCATTCAACTCCACTCAACTCCACTCTGACCCATTCCACTCCATTCCACTGCACTCCACTGTATTCCACTCCACTCCACTCCATTACACCACACTCCACTCTTCCATTCCTTTCCATTCCATTCCACTCCATTCCATTCCATTTCATTCCCCTCTACTGCATTCTACTCCAGTCCACTCCACTCCACTCCATTCCATTCCATTCTATTCAACTCCATTCCACTACTCTCCACTCCATTCCACTACACTCCACTCCATGCCTTTTCATTCCATTCCACTCCACTCTATACCACACCACCCCACCCCATTCCACTCAACTGTTCTCCATTCCATTCAACTCCACTCCAATCCATGACCCTCCACTCCACTCTATTCCACTCCACCCCACTCCATTCCATTCCATTCCACTCCATTCCATTACATTACATTTCCTTCTACTCCATTCTACTCCAGTCCATTTCACGCCACTCCATTCCATTTCATTCCATTGAACTCCATTGCCCTACACTCCACTCCATTCAGCACAACTCCACCCCATTGCACTCCACTCCACTCTATTCCATTCCACTCCACTCCCTTCCATTCCAATCTTCTCCATTCCAGTCCACTTCATTCCACTCCACTCAGTTCCACTCCACTCCACTCTACAGGACTCCACTCCATTCCATTCCAATTAATTGCATTCCATTCTGCTCCATTCCATTCCATTCCACTCCACTACATTCCAGTCCTTTCCATTCCATTCCACTTCATTCCTCTCCACTCCACTCCATTCCTCTCCACTCCACTGTATTCCATTAAATTCCATTCCATTCCGCTTCATTCCTCTCCACTCCACTCCATTCCTCTCCACTCCACTGTATTCCATTCAATTCCATTCCATTCCAGTCCACTCCACTGCACTCCATTCCATTCAATTCCCACTCCATTACAGTCCATTCCGCTCCATTCCACTCTATTCCACTCCACTCCATTCAACTCCATTTCACTCCATTCAATTCCACTACATTCCTTTCCACACCATTCCTCCCCACTCCATTCCCTTCCAACAAGCTCCAATACATTCCATTACTTACCACTCCACTCCCCTCCTAGCAATTCCTCTCCACTCCATTCCTGCACACTCCACTCCATTCTACTGCACTCCACTCCATTCAACTCCATTCCATTCCATTCTATTCCACTCCACCTCACTCCATTCCATTCCTTTCCATCCCACTGCCCTCCACTACATTCCAATACACTCCATTCCACTCCATTCCCCTCCGTTCCATTCCATTCCATTCCATTCCTCTCCATACCATTTCGTTTCCTCCCATTGCCAGCCATTTCACTCGACTCCACTCCATTCAACTCCATTCCACTCCATTCCATTCTACGCCTTTCCAATCCACTCCATTCCCCTGTATTCCATTCTATTCCACTCCACTCCTTTCCACTCCACTCCACTGCATTCCATTCCATCCCAACGCAGTCCACTCCACTCTATTCTATGCCATTCGACTCGGCTCCACTCTATTCCACTCCACTGCATTCCACTCCATTCCTTTCCACTCCAGTCCATTGCACTCCAATCTATTCCATTGCACTCCACTTCACTCCACTCCGCTCAATTTCATTCCACTCCATTCCATCCCAATCCGTTCTACTCCATTCCACTCCAATCTATTCCATGCCATTCCACTCCCTTCACCTCCCTTTCAGTCCACTCTACTCAACTCCATTCCATTCCATTACACTGCGATCCACTCCACTCCATTCCAGTCAATTACACTCCTTTTCACTGCTCTCCATTCCACTCCACTCCACTCCATTCCACTCCACTCCATTTTATTGTATTCCAATCCACTCCACTGAATTCCAATCCATTCCATTCCACCGCTTTCCATTGATTCCAATCTATTCCATTCCACTACACTCCGTTCTACTCCACACCACTCCACTCTACTCCATTCTGTGACACTGAATTCCATTTTTACGACTTTCCATTGTATTCCACAGCATTCCATTCCATTCCACTCAACTCTCATCCAATCCACTCCACTCCGGTAAATTCCACTTCAGTCCAATCCACTCCACTCCAGTCAATTACACTCCATTCCATACCATTCCATTCCACTCCACTCCATTCCATACCGTTCCACTCCACTTTAATCCACTCCATTTCATTCCATTCCACTCCAATTGACTCAACTCCATTCCATTCCACGCCACTGCTCTCCACTCCACTCCATTCCACTCCATTAGATTCAGTTCCACTCCATTCTATTCTATTTCATTAAATTATGTTCCCTTCCACTCCATTGCACTCCTTTGCACTCAATTCCTTTCCTTTCCTCTCCGTTCCTCTCCACTCCACTCAACTCCCCTCCACTACACTCCATTCCATCCCACTACATTACTTTCCACTCCATTCCACTCCAATCCTCTCCATTCTATCTCACTCCATTCCATTCAATTCCACTCCACTCCACTCTATTCCACTCCACCCCACTCCATACCACTCCACTCTATTCCTCTCCATTCCTTTTCACTCCATTCCTCTCCACTCCTTTTCATTCCATTCCATTACATTCCATTGCACTCCATTTTTATCCATTCTGCTCTACTCCATTCCACTTAACTGCACTCCACTGCACTCCATTCCATTCCATTCCTTTCCATTCAACTCCATTCCACTCTATTCCACTCAATTCCACTCCACTCCACTCCATTCCATTCCATTGCATTCCACTCCACTCCATTCATCTCCACTCCACTCCATTCCACTCCACTCTACTGCATTCCATTCCACTTCACTCCATTCTAGTCCACTGCACTCCAATCCATTCCATTACATACCAATCCATTCCATTCCATTCCGAGCACTAAATTCCATTTCATTCCACTCCACTCCAGTCTATTCCATTCCATTCCATTCCATTCCACTCCATTCCATTTAATTCCATTCCACTCTATTCCATTCCATTCCATTCTATTCCAGTCCACTCCACTCCACGCCAATCCATTCCACTCCAACCCACTCCACTCCATTCCAATCCAATCCACTCAATAATATTCCACTACATTCCACTCCACTCCATTCCATTCTATTAGTTTTCATTCCTCTCCACTCCTCTCCACTCCACTCCAATCCTTTCCAAGCCATTGCTTTCCACTCCAGTCCATTCCGTTCCATTCCTCTGCATTCCATTACTTTCCGTTCCACTCCACTCCACTCTACTCCACTGGAATCCTTTCCTCTCATTTCTACTGCACTCCATTCCATTCCATACCTCTCCTTCCCATTTCATTCCACTGCATTCCATTCCATTCCACTCTACTCCTTTCCACTCCACTCCATTACAATCCACTGCATTCCATTCCATTCCTTTGCATTCCAATCCACTCCACTCCACTCCACCTCAACACGTTAAATTGCTCTTCACTGAACTCCACTCCACTGCTTTCCAGTCCACTCCATTCCATTCCATCCCTTTCGACTCCTCTATACTTCATTCCAATGCACTCCATTCCACTCCACTCCACTCCTTTCCATTCATTCCATTACATTCTCTTCATCTGCATTCCATTCCATTCCACTTTACCCCATTCCACTCTTCTCCATTCCACTCCACTCCTTTCCATATCTTTCCATTCAACTCCATTCCACTCCACTCCATTCCACTCCACTCCACTACATTCTTTCCTTTCCAATCCACACCACTCCATTCCACTCCACTCCACTCCATTCCCCTCCAATCCATTCCATTCCATTCCAATCCACTCTATTCCATTTCACTCCAATCCATTCTGGTCCACACCACTCCATTCCACTACACTTCTTTCCATTCTATTCCATTCCACTCCACTCAAGTACATTCCATTCCATTCCATTCCGTACCATTCTATTCCAATTCATTCCTCTCCACTCCACTCCATTCCACTCCACTGCACTCCATTCCACTCAATTCCATTCATATCCACACCACTCCACTCCACCCTTCTCGACTCCATTCCACTCTACTCCACTCCATTCCATTCTATTACACTGCTTTCCAGTCCTTTCCACTCCACTCCACTCCATTCCATTCCATTCAATTCCACTCTATTCATTTCCACTCCCCTCTATTCCAGTCCACTCCACTCCATTACACTACATTCCATTCCGCTCCAATCCATTCCATTCCACCCCACTGCATTCCATCACTTTCCATTCCACTGCATTCCCCTTAATCCACTCAACTTCATTCCATTTCACTCCACTCCACTGCCCTCCACTCCATTCCATTCCATTCTATTCCACTCCAATCCACTCCACTCCATTCCAATCCATTTCACTCCATTAGAGTCCACTTCAGTCCTGTCCTTTTCAATCCGTTGCATTCCACTGCACTCCACTACATTCCATTCCATTCCACATCACTTCCATTCCACTCCACTCCATTCCATTCCATTCTATTTCAGTGCACTGCAGTCCACTTCATCCACTCCACTCAAATCCACTACACTCCATTGCATTAAACTCCACTCAATTCCATCCAATTCCATTCCATTTCACTCCATTCCAGTCTACTACATTTCATTCCACTCCACTCCACTCCATGACACTCCATTCCATTCAACTCCATTGCATTCCTCTCCTTTACACTCCACTCCACTCCTTTCCACTCCACTCCATTCCACTCCACTTGTGTCCACTGTATTCCAATCCAATCCATTCCATTCCAATCCACTCCACTCCATACCACTCCACACAATTCCTTTCCACTCCACTGCACTCTACTCTATTCCACTGCCCTCCATTCCACTCCACTCCGTTCCATTCCTTTCCATTCCATTCCACTCTACTCTATTCTACTCCACTCCAATCTATTACACTGCCATCCCCTCAATTCCATTACTTTACATTCCATTGCACTCCATTCCATTCCATTCCATTCCACTATACTCCATTCCTCTCCACTTCATTCCACTCCACCCCATTCCATTCCATTGCATTCAACTCCATTCCAACTCTACTCCACTCCATTCCACTCCACTCCACATCAGTACATTGCATGCCATTACTCTCCACGCTATTCCACTCCACTACAGTTCTTTCCTCTCCACTCTATTCCATTCCATTCTATTCCATTCCACTTCTTTCACTCCAGTCCACTCCATTCCATGCCCTTCCATTCCATTCCAATCCATTCAATTTAATTCCACTCCATTCCACTCAACTCCAGTCCCTTTCATGCCTTTCAACTCCAATCCACTAAATTCCATGACATTCCATTCCTCTCCATTCCATTTCATTCCATTCCACTCCCTGCCAGTCCATTCCTTTTGATTCCACTTCATTCCGCTTCTTTCCACTCTTTTCCATTCCACTCCATTGCACTCCACTCCATTCAATTCCATTACACTCCACTTCACTCCACTCCATTCCATTCCACTCCCTCTCACTCTCCCCCATTCCTTTCCACTCCACTCCACTCATTTCCACTCCACTTCACTCCACTCCATTGCGTTATATTCCATTCAATTCCACTCCATTCCATTCCACTCCACTCCATTCCAGTCCACCCCACTCCATTCCCCTCCACTCCACTCCACTACATTCCTTTCCACTCCACTCCATTCCACTCCATTCCATTCCACTGCACTCCACTTCATGCACTCCACTTCACTCCATTCCACTCCCCTCCAATCCATTCCATTCCATTCCATTCCACTCCAATCCACTCCACTCTATTCCACTCCATTCCTCTACGTTACAGTCCACTGCAGTCCAGTACTTTTCAATCCTTTGGATTCCACTTCACTCCTCTCCGTTCCATTCCAATTCATTCCAGACCACTTCCATTCCAGTCCACTACATTCCATTCCATTTCATTGCATTCCACTGCACTCCACTTCATCCACTCCACTCCATTCCACTCCACTCCATTGCATTCCACTCCGCTCAATTCCATTCAATTGCATTCCATTCAACTCCACACCATTCTATTCCACTCCATTCAACTCCATTCTTCTCTACTCCACTCCATTCAACTCCATTGCACTCCACTCCAATGCACTACATTCCTTTCCATTAAACTCCACTCTACTCGATTCCATAACAGTCCACTCCACTCTATTCCATTTCACTCCCCTCCATTCTACTCCATTCCTCTGCATTCCAGTCCTCTCTACTCCACTCCATTCCATTCCATGCCATTTTATTCCATTGAACTCCATTCCAGTCCACTTCACTCCATTCCACGCCATTTTATTCCATTGCACTCCATTCCACTTCACTCCACTCCATTCCACTCCACTCCACTCCATTCCATGACATTCAATTCCATTCCACTTCATTATATTTCACTCCAATCCATTCTATTCCCCTCCAATCCTTTCCACTCAACTCCACTTCTTTCAACTCAATTCCACTCCACACCACTCCACTCCATTGCACTCCTTTCCACTCAACTTCATTTTTCCACTCCATTCCATTTCATTGCATTCCACTCCATTCAAATCGACTCGACTCCACTCCACTCCATTCCATTAAACTCCACTCCACTCCATTCCATTACAATCAATTCCATTCCACTGCATTATATTTCACTCCTCTCAATTCCATTCCACTCCACTCCTTTCCACTCTACTCCACTTCATTCCATTCAATTCCACTCCACTCCACTGCACTCCATTGCTCTCCATTCCACTCCTCTCCATTCTTTCCACTCCATTCCTTTCCATTCCATTCCACTCCATTCCAATCCATTCCAATCCACTCCACTCCATTCCATACAACCCCACTGCACTCCATTCCACTCCATTCCACTCCACTCTATTCCACCACATTCCCCTTCTTTCCAGTCCATTGCTCTCCACTCCACTGCATTGCACTCCACTCCACTAAATTCCATTCCACTCCATTCCATTCTATTCCACTCCACTCCATTCGACTCAACTCCACTCCATTACACACTACTACACTGCATTCCATTCTATTAGTTTCAATTCCATTCCATTCCATCCCACTCCATTTTATTCCATTCCATTCAACTCCACTCCACTCCACTCCACTAAATACTTCTCCAATCCACACCATTCCAATCCATTCCATTCCACTCCACTACATTGCACTTCACTCCATTCTAATCCACTCCACTCCACTCCATTACGTTACATTTCATTACATTTCACTCCATTCCATTCCATTCGACGACATTCCATTCCACTCCAATCCATGCCATTAAACTCATCTCAATTCCGATTCCATTCCATTCCACTACACTCCACTCCATCCCCTCAAATCCACAACTTTCCACTCCATTTCATTCCAGTCCATTCCACTTCAATCCATTCTATTGCTTTCCACACCACTCCACTCAATTCCATTGCATTCCACTCCACTCCACTCAATTCCATTCCATTCCATTCCATTCTGTTCCATTCCGTTCCTTTCCATTCCATTCCGTTCCATTCCGCTCCATTCCATTCCATTCCGCTCAATTCCATTCTATTCAATCCTACTACAATGCAATCTATCCACTCAATTCCTGACCATTCCACTCCATTCCATTTCTAGTCCATTCCACTCCACTCCACTCCTCTCCAACACATTCCATTCCACTCCAATCCATTCCATTCCAGTCCACTCAATTCCATTCCATTCCTGTCCATTACATTCCACTACATCCACTCAATTCCACACCATTCCACTCCTATGCATTCGAGTCCATTCCACTCCACTCCATTCCATTCCATTTCACTCCACTACACTCCATTCCACTCCACTCCATTCCTCTCCACTCTGCTTCATTTCATTCCATTCAATTCCTATCCACTCCACTCCATTCCAATCCATTCCACTCATTCCAATCCACGGCACTCTATTCAATTGCATTGCATTTTATTCCACCACATTCCTTTCCACTACACTCTACTCCATTCCCCTACACTCCATTCCACTACACTCGATTCAATTCCACTGCACCCCACTCCACTCCACTCCATTCCCTTCCACTCCATTCCGTTCCATTCCTTTTCACTGTGGTACATTCCATTCCACTCCACTCCACTTCATTCCATTCTACTCCAGTCCACTTCTTTAAACCCCACTCCAGTCCACTCCAGTCAATTCCATTACACTCTACTCCATTCCTTTCCACTCGATTCCACTCCACTCCATTTCAGTGCATTCCACTACATTCCTTTCCATTCACGGCCATTCCGCGTCATTCCACTCCACTCCACTCCAATCCATTTCATTACGCTGCATTCCACTCCATTCCATTTCGTTGTACTCCATTCCACTCCACTCCTTTCCATTCCTCTCCATTCCACTCCACTCCACTCCTTTTCATTACACTGCACCCCACTCCATTCCACTCCACTCCACTCCACTCCACTTCATTCCAGTTCACTCCGCTCCATTCCATTCCATTCCAGTCCATTCCACTCCACTGCATTCCACTCCATTCCACTCCATTCCAATCCACTCTACTCCACTGAAATCCATTTCACTGCAATTCACTGTACTCCATTCCATTCCATGCCATTCCACTCCACTCTATTCCATTCCACTCCAGTCTATTCCACTCCACTCCAGTCCTTTCCATTCCAGTATATTCCTTTCCAATCCATTCCACTCCTCTCCAATTCACTCCACTCCACTCCACGCCATTCCATTCCACTCCAATCCACTCTATCCCATTCCACTTCACTCCCTTTCATTCCTCTTCTTTCCACTGAAATCCACTCAACTTCACTCCACTACATTCCAAACCATGCCGTTACACTCCCTTCCACTCCACTCCATCCCATTCCATTCCACTTCACTATACTCTATTCCTCTCCACTCCTTTCAATACCATTCAACTCCATTCTATAACACTCCACTCCACTCCATTCCAATCCACTCCACAGCATTCCACTCCACTCCACTCCATTCCATTCCATTTCAATCCATTCTACTCCATTCAACTCCATTCAATTTCACTCCATTCCAGTCTATTTCACTCAATTCCTGTCCACTCCACTCCTCTCCACTCCATAACATTCCATTCCACTGCATGCCACTCCAATCGATTTCAATCCATTCCGCTCCACTCCATTGTATTCCACTCTGCTGCACTACATTCCAATCAATTCCACTGCATTACACTCAACTCCACTCCATTCCATTTAATTCCTTTCCATTACATTTCATTCAATTCAACTTCTTTCCACTGAAATCTGGTCCATTCCATTCCACTCCACTCCACTGCATTCCGTGCCATTCCATTCCATTCCAATCCATTACATTTCATTCCATTCCATTCCATTCCATTCTACTCCATTCCAGGCCTTTTCACTCCACTGCACTCCATTTCATGCCATTCCATTCCACTCAATTCCAGTCCATTCTACTCTATTCCACTCCTCTCCAATCCATTCCACTCCATTCCCGTCTATTTCACTCCATTCAATTCCACTCCATTCCACTCCATTTCATTCCATTGCATTACACTCCAATCCACTCCACTCTATTCCATTAAATGCCATTCCAGTCTAGTCCATTCCATTCCTCTCCACTGCACTCCATTCCACTCCATTCCATTCCTCTCCATTCCATTCCTTTCCATTCAACTCCACTCCAATCCTTTCCACTCCAATCCATTCCATTCCATTCCTTTTGCTTGCACTGCACTCCACTCCACTACATTCCATTCCATTCCACTCCAATGCACCCCACTCCTCTTCATTCCACTCCACTCCTTTCCACTCCACTATATTCCATTCCATTCCATTCCACTCGACTACATCCAGTCCAAACCACTCAATTCCACTCCACTCCTCTGCATTCTATTTCATTCCATTCTTCTCCATTGCAATCCATTCCACATACTCCACTCCACTAAGCTCCAATCCACTCCCCTCCATTCCATTCAATTCCATTCCATTCAACTCCATTCAACAACACTCTGCTACATTCCACTCCACTCTATTCCATTTCATTCCATTCCATTCCAGTCCACTCCATTCCACTCCACTCCACCCCACTCTTCTTCAATCCACTCTGCTGTTCTCCACTCCATTTCATGCCATTCCACTCGACTCCATTCGATTCCACTCCACTCCTTTCCATTCGATTCCATTGAACAGATCTACACTCCACTCAACTCCACTAAAATTCATTCCACTCCATTCCATTTCACACCATTTCACTCCAATCTATTACTTTCCATTCCACTCCACTTCACTCCAATCCATTCATTTACACTGCATTCCACTCAACTCCATTTCATTCCACTCCATTCCATTCCCTTCCATTCTACTCCATTCGATTCCATTCCACTCCACTCCAAAACATAACATTCCACTCCACTCTATTCCACTCCTCTCCACAACACTCCACTCCATTCCACTCCATTCCATTCCACAATACTATATTCCGTTCCATTCCGTTCCACTCCATTCCACTCCAGTACATTCCACTCCCTTCCACTCCATTCCAGTCCACTGCACTGCATCTCTCTGCATTGCATTCCATTGCACTGCACTTCACTCCTTTCCATTCCAATGCATTACACTACATTCCATTCCTGTCTACTCCACTCCACTGCACTCCATTCCATTAAATTCCACCCCATTCCGTTCCCCTCAATTCCACTCCATTCCATTCCATTCCAATCCACTCCATTCCATTCCATTCCACTCCACACCTTTCCAGGCCAATCCTTTCCATTCCACTCCACTCCAATCCACTGCATTCCATTGCACTCCATTCCACTCCACACCTTTCCATTCCACTCCATTCCATTCCATACAATTGCATTGCATTCCTTAACACTCCACTCCACTCCATTTCCTTACACTCCACTCCACTACATTCCACTCCACTCCACTACACTCCATTCCACTTCACTCCACTCCATTCTACTCCATTCCACTCCATTCCACTCCTTTCCATTCCACTCCATTCCACTCCACTCCACTCCATTCCACTCTACTCCATGATATTCCATTCCACTCCACTCCACTCCATTCCATTCCACTCCACTCCATTCCATTCCCCTTCATTCCACTGCAATACACTCTACTTCACTCCACTCCATTCCAATCTGTACCATTCCACTCCATTCCACTCCACTCCATTCCATTCCATTCCACTTCACTAAACTCTATTCCTCTCCCTTCCTTTCAAGTCCATTAAACTACATTGCATTACACTCCACTCCACTCCATTCCAATTCATTCCACCCCATTCCACTCCATTCCCTTCCTTTCCGTTATATTTCAGTCAATTCCACTCCATTCCACTCCACTCCATTTCACTCCCTTGCACTATCTTCCCCTCCATTCCATTTCACTCCCTTGCACTCTCTTCCCCTCCATTCCAGTCCACTCCACTCCACTGTAGTCCATAACATTCCGTTCCACTGCACACCACTCCAGTCTATTCCAATCCATTCTGCTCCACTCCATTGCATTCCACTCCACTCCACTACTTTCCAATCAATTCCATTCCATTACACTCCACTCCACTCCATTCCATTAAATTTCTTTCCATTCCATTACATTCCTTTTCACTGCAATGCAATCCATTCCAGTCCAATCCACTCCATTCCATGCCATTCCATTCCATTCCAATCCATTTCATTTCATTTCACTCCATTCCATTCCACTCTACTCCATTCCAGGCCTTTGCACTACACTGCACTCCACTTCACTCCATTCCATTACACTCCATTCCATTCCATTCCACCCCATTACAGTCCACCCCACGCCATTCGACTCCATTTCAGTCCTTTACACTCCATTCCATTCCATTCCTTTACACTCCGGTTCCTTCCATTCCATTACACTCCTTTCCTCACCACTCCTCTCCATTCCACTCCATCCCTTTCCATTACATTCCATTTCATTCCAATTCACTGCACTCCAATCCGCTACCCTCCTTTCTACTCCACTGCACTCCACTCCACGGCATTACTCTCCACGCCACTCCACTCCATTCTATTCCACTCCATTCCTTTACACTCCATTCCTCAATACTCCACTCCATTCCACTCCATCCCAATCTATTACGTTCCATTTCATTCCACTCCTCTCCATTCCACTCCACTCCACTCCATTCCATTCCACTCCACTCTGTACAATTCCATTCCATTCCCCTCCACTCCATTACAATCCACTCCCCTCAATTCCACTCCACTCCACTCCATTCCATTACATTCCTTTCCATTCCGCTCCATTTCTTCCACTCCATTCCGTTCCATTCCACTGCATTTCATTCCACTCAACTTCATTTCATTCCATTTCATTCAAATGCACTCCACTCCAACCCACTCCACTTCATTCCAATCCATTCCATTCCACTCCATTCCTCCCCAATTCATTCCATTCCATTCCACTTCAGTCCACTCCAATCCTCTCCACTCCATTGCACTCCACTCCGCTATATTCTATTCCACTCCACTCCACTTAATCACAATCCATTCCACCCTATTCCGTTCCACTCTCCTACATTCCATTCCATTTCATACCATTCCACTCTCCTACATTCCATCCCATTTCATATCATTCCGCTGCATTCCACTCCACTCCATTCCACACCATTCCACTCCAATCCTTTCTACTGCAATGTAGTCCGCTTATCTGCATTCCACTCCAATGTACTCCACTCATCTGCATTCCACTCCACTCCATTTCTCTCCACTACATGCCATTCCATTACACTCCACTCCACTCCAAGCCACTCCATTTCATTCCATTCCATTGCAGTCCATCCCATTCCATTCCATTCCATTCCACTCCATTCCATTCCATTCCACTCTATTATATTCCACTTGACTCCATTGCACTCCACTCCTTTCCATTGCCTTCCACTCAACTCCATTCCACTCTACTCCACTACATGCCACTCCATTCCACTCCATCCCATTCCATTCTCTTCAACTCCACTCCACTCTGCTCCATTCCATTCGATTCCATTCCAATCCATTGCACTCCATTTCAATCCATTCCACCCATTGCACTCAACTCAATTCCATTCCCTTTAATTCCATTAAACTGCATTGCATTCCACTGCACTCCACGTCAGTCCATTGCACTCCACTCCAGTCCACTGCACTCCATTCCACTCCACTCCACTCCACTCCATTCCACTCGATTCCTTTCCATTCCACTCCACTCCATTCCATTCCATTCAACTGCACTCTACTGCCATCCACTCCACTTCTATGCATTACACTCCGTTCCATTCTACTCCATTCCTCTCCACTCCATTCCATTCCACTCCATTCCTCTCCACTCCATTCCATTCCACTCCACTCCACTCCACTAAATTGCACTCCATTATACTCCAGTCCATTCTTTTCCACTCTACTCCTTTCCATTCTATTCCACTACGATCCACTCCACTCCATTCCATTCCATTCCACTCCACTCTATTCCAATCCAGTCCATTCCATTGCACTCCATTCCAGTCCACTCCACTCCACTGCACTCCACTCCATTCTATTCTTCCACTCCACTCCATTCCATTGCATTCTACTCCATTCCATGACATTGCTTTCCATTCCACTCCACTCCATTCCCCTCCGGTCTATTACACTCAACTCCATTCCATCAAATCCATTCCATGACACCCCACCAATCTCCACTCCACTCCATTCCAATCCGTTCCATTCCATTTCGCTCCAGTCCACTGCACACCACTCAAATCCACTCCACTCCATTCCATTCTACTCCATTCTACTCCTTTTCCTTCCACTTTACTCCAATCCACTCAACTCCACTCCATTACACCCCACTCCATTCCATTCCACTCCATTAGATTCCACTCCAGTCCACTCCATTCCATTCCATTCCACTCCATAACATTCCATTCCATTTCACTTCATTGAATTCCATTCCACACCATTGCCGTACATTCCACTCCATTCCACCTAACTCCACTCAATTATATTCCACTCCATTCCACTGCATTCCATTCCACTCTGTTCCACTCGACTCCATTCCATTCCATTGCAATAACTGCACTCCAATCCATTCCATTTCATTCTGCTCCATTCAGTCCGATGCTATCCCTCTCCACGCAACTCCAATCCATTCCACTGCACTCCATTCCCTTTCAATCCATTCCGTTCCACTCCACTCAGTTTCATTCCACTCCACTCCAATCCATTCCACTCCACTCCTGTCCATTCCATTCCATTCTACTCCATTCCACTCCATTCCTCTGCATTAGATTCCATTCCACTACATTCCAGTCCGCAACACAGCATTCCACTGTACTCCACTCCACTCCGCTACACTCCACTCCATTCCATGCCATTTCATTCCACTCCACTCCATTCTATTCCATTCCCTTTCATTCCATTCCGTTCCATTCCACTTCATTCCACTCAAATCCACTCCATTCCATTACATTCCTTTCCACTCAACTCCATTCCATTCCAATTCTTTCCACTCCACTCCACTCCATTCCACTCCATTCCATTCCATTCCATTCCACTCCATTCCATTCAATTCCACTCTTCTTCATTCTACTTCAGTCAAATCCACTCCAATACATTCCATTTCTTTCCATTCAACTCCATACCACTCCACTCCACTCAATTCAACACCAGTCCACTCCATTCCATTCCATTCTATTCCACTCCACTCCAGTCTACTCGACTCCACTCCATTCAACTCCACTCCATTCCATTAAATTCGAATCCATTCCACTCCATTCCATTCCACTCCACGGCATTCCATTACACTCTAATCCTTTTCACTCCATTCCACTCCACTCCTCTCCACTCACCTCCATTCCATTCCATTCCACTCCACTCCATTCCTCTCCAATCCATTCCATTGCACATCATTCCTGTTCCCTCCACTCAACTTCACTCCACTGTACTCCACTCCATTCTATTCCTTTCCAATCCACTCCACTCCATTGTGTTCTACTCCATTCCATGACATTCCTTTCCACTCCTCTCCATTCCACTCCAATCCATTCCACTCCACTCTATTACACTCAACTCCATTCCATCAAATCCATTCCATGACAACCCATCAATCTCCACTCCTCTCCATTCCAATCCATTTCATTCCATTTCGCTCCAATCCACTGCACTCCTCTCATATCCACTCCATTCCATTCCATTCTACTCCATTCTACTCCGTTTCTTTTCACTTTACTCCAATCCACCCAACTCCACTCCATTACACCCCATTCCATTCTATTACACTCCATTAGATTCCACTCCATTCCATTCCATTCCACTCCATTCCATTCCACTCCATTTCACTTCATTCAATTCCAATCCACACCGTTCCCTTACTTTCCACTCCATTCCACTTAACTTCACTCAATTATATTCAACTCCATTCCACTGCATTCCATTCCACTCTATTCCACTCGACTCCATTCCATTCCCTTCCAAACCACTCCACTCCAACCCATTACATTTCATTCTGCTCCATTTAGTTCGATGCCATTCCTCTCCATGCCACTTCTATCCATGCTATTGCATTCCATTCCCTTTCATCCCTTTCCATTCCATGCCACTCAGTTTCATTCCACTCCACTCCACTCTATTCCACTCCAGTCAATTCCATTCTATTCCATTCTATTCCACTCCACTCCATTCCTCTGCATTAGATTCCAATCCACTACGTTACAGTCTGCAACACTCCTTTCCACTCTACTCCACTCCACTCCACTCCACTCCACTCCACTCCACTCCACTCCACTGCACTACATTCCATACCATTCCATTCCACTCCACTTCATTCTATTCCGTTCCCCTTCATTCCATTCCCTTCCATTCAACTTTCTACACTCAACTCCACTCCATTCCATTCCATTCCTTTCCACTCAACTCTATTCCATTCCAATCCTTTCCACTCAACTCCACTCCATTCCACTCCATTCCATTTCATTCCATTCGACTCAATTCCATTCCATTCCACTCTTCTCCTTTCTACTCCAGTCAAATCCATTCCACTACATTCCATTTCTTTCCATTCAACTCCATTCCTCTCCACTCCACTCAATTCAACTCCAATCCACTCCATTCCGTTCCATTCTATTCCACTCCACTCCATTCTAATCGACTCCACTACATTCAACTCCACTCCATTCCATTACATTCGATTCCATTCCCCTCCTTTCCATTCCATTCCAATCCATTCCATTCCATTCCACGCCATTTCACTTCATTCCACGCCACTCCTCTCCATTCAGCTTCATTCCATTCCATTCCACTCCAATCCATTCCACTCCAATCCATTCCATTGCACTCCATTCCAGTCCACTCCACTCCATTCTACTCCACTTCACTCCACTCCATTCCTTTCCTTTCCACTCCACTCCATTCCATTGCATTCTACTCCATTCCATGACATTGCTTTCCACTCCACTCCATTCCACACCACTCCATTCCACTCCACTCTATTACAGTCAACTTCATTCCATCAAGTCCATTCCATGATACCAGTCCAATCTCCACTCCACTCCATTCCAATCCATTTCATTCCATTTTTCTCCAATCCACTGCACTCCACTCAAATCCACTCCACTCTATTCCATTCTACTCCATTCTACTCCTTTTCTTTCCACTTTACTCCAATCCACTCAACTCCACTCCATTACACCCCACTCCATTCCATTCCACTTCACTAGATTCCACTCCAGTCCACTCCATTCCATTCCATTCCACTCCATTCCATTCCATTCCATTTCACTTCATTCAATTCCATTCCACACCATTCCCGTACATTCCACTCCATTCCACTGAACTCCACTCAATTATATTCCTCTCCATTCCACTACATTCAATTCCACTCTATTCCACTCGACTCCATTCCATTCCGTTCCAATCCACTCCACTCCAATCCATTCCATTTCATTCTGCTCCATTCAGTTCGATGCCATTCCTCTCCACGCCACTCCAATCCATTCCACTGCACTCCATTCCGTTTCATTTCATTCCATTACACTCCACTCAGTGTCAGTCCACTCCACTCCACTCAGTGTCATTCCACTCCACTCCACTCCATTCCACTCCACTCTACTCCCTTCCAATCCAATCTATTCCATTCCACTCCATTTCTCTGCATTAGATTCCATTCCACTACATTCCAGTCCACAACACTCCTTTCCACTCTACTCCACTCCACTCCACTCCATTCCTTGCCATTCCATTCCACTCCACTCCATCCTATTCCATTCCCCTTCATTCCATTCGATTCCATTCCACTTCACTGCCCTCAAATCCATTCCATTCCATTCCATTCCTTTCCACTCTACTCCATTCCATTCCAATCCTTTCCACTCCACTCCACTCCATTCCACTGTATTCCATTCCACTCTTCACCATTCTACTCCAGTCAAATCCATTCCACTACATTCCATTTATTTCCATTCAAATCCATTCCTATCCAATCCACTCAATTCAACTGCATTCCACTCCATTCCATTCCATTCTATTTTACTCCACTCCATTCTACTCGACTCTACTACATTCAAATCCACTCCATTCCATTATATTCGATTTCATTCCACTCCATTCCATTCCACTACACTCCATTCCATTCCACTCCACTCCATTTCACTCCATTCCACTCCACTACTCTCCACTCAACTCCATTCCATTCCATTCCAGTCCTCTCCATTCCACTCCACTACTCTCCACTCAACTCCATTCCATTCCATTCCACTCCACTCCATTCCACTCCACTACTCTCCACTCAACTCCATTCCATTCCATTCCATTCCACTCCTCTCCATTCCACTCCAATCTATTTCATTGCACTCCTTTTCTGTCCACTCCACTCCACTCCACTGCACTCCACTCCATTCTATTCCTTTCCACTCCACTCCATTCCATTGCATTCTACTCCATTCCATGACATTTCTTTCCCCTCCACTCCACTCCACTCCATTCCACTCCACTCTATTACACTCAACTCCATTCCATCAAATCCATTCCATTACACTCCACCAATCTCCACTCCACTCCATTCCAATCCATTTCATTCCATTTCACTCCAATCCATGGCACTCCTTTCGAATCTACTCCACTCCATTCCATTCTACTCCATTCTGCGCCGTTTCTTTCCACTTTACTCCAATCCACTTCACTCCACTCCATTACACCCCACTCCATTCCATTCCACTCCATTAGATTCCACTCCAGTCCACTCCATTCCATTCCATTCCATTTCACTTCATTCAATTCCATTCCACACAGTTCCCATACATTCCACTCCATTAAACTTAACTCCACTCAATTATATTCCACTCCATTCCACTGCATTCCATTCCACTCTATTCCACTCGACTCCACTCCATTCCGTTAAATCCACTCCACTCTGATCCATTCCATTTCATTCTGCTCCATTCAGTTCAATGCCATTCCTCTCCACGGCACACCAATCCATTCCACTGCACTCCATTCCCTTTCATTCCATTCCATTCCACTCCACTCCAGTCCATTCCATTCTATTCCATTCCATTCCATTCCTCTGCATTACATTCCATTCCACTACATTCCAGTCCGCAACACTCCTTTCCAATCTACTCTACTCCACTCCACTCCACTCCACTCCATTCCATGCCATTCCATTCCACTCCACTCCAGTCTGTTCCATTCCCCTTCATTCCATTCCATTCCATTGCATTTCACTCCACTCAAATCCACTCCATTCCATTCCATTCCTTTCCACTCAACTCCATTCCATTCCAGTCCTTTCCACTCCACTCCACTCCATTCCACTCCATCCAATTCCAATCCATTCCACCACATTACATTCTCTTCCACTCTTCTCCATTCTACTGCAGTCAAATCCATTCCACTACATTCCATTTGTCTCCATTCAACTCCATTCCTCTCCGCTCCACTCAATTCAACTCCAATCCACTCCATCCCATTCCATTCTATTCCACTCCACTCCATTCTACTCGACTCCACTCCATTCAACTCCAATCCATTCCATTTCATTCGATTCCATTCCACTCCATTCCATTCCACTCCACTCCACTCCATTCCACTCCACTCCATTTCACTCCATTCCACGCCACTTCTCTCCACTCAATTCCATTCCATTCCATTCCACTCCACTTCATTCCACTCCAATCCATTCCATTGCACTCCATTCCAGTCCAATCCACTCCACTCCAATCCACTGCACTCTACTACATTCTATTCCTTTCCACTCCAATCCTTTCTATTGCATTCCAATCCATTCCATGATATTCCTTTCCACTCCACTACATTGCACTCCACTCCATTCCACTCCTCACTATTACACACAACTCCATTCCATCAAATCCATTATATGACACCCCACCAATCTCCACTCCACTCCATTCCAATTCTTTTCTTTCCATTTCGCTCCAATCCACTGCACTCCACTCAAATCCACCCCACTCCTTTCCATTCTACTCCATTCTACTCCGCTTCTTTCTACTTTACTCCAATCCACTCAAGTCCACTCCATTACACCCCACTCCATTCCATTAGATTCAGCTTCAGTCCAATCCATTCCATTACATTCCACTCCATTCCATTCCATTTCACTTCATTCAATTCCTTTCCACACCGTTCCCGTACATTCCACACCATTCCACTTAACTCAACTCAATTATATTCCACTCTATTCCACTGCTTTCCTATCCACTCTATTCCACTCGACTCCATTCCATTCCATTCCTAGCCACTCCACTCCAATCCATTCCATTTCAGTCTGCTCCATTCAGTTCGATGCCATTCCTCTCCACGCCACTCCAATCAATTCCACTGCACTCCATTCCCTTTCATTCCATTCCATTACACTCCACTCAGTTTCATTCCACTCCACTCCAGTCCATTCCACTCCACTCCAGTCCATTCCATTCCATTCTATTCCATTCCACTCCATTCTATTCCATTCCACTCCATTCCTCTGCATTAGATTCCATTCCACTACATTCCAATCCGCGATACTCCTTTCCACTCTACTCCACTCCACTCCACTCGACTCCACTCCTTTCCATGCCATTCCATTCCACTCCACTCCATTCTATTACAATCCCCTTCATTCCATTCCATTCCATTCCACTTCTCTCCACTCAAATCCACTCCATTCCATTCTATTCCTTTCCAATCAACTGCATTCCATTCCAATCTTTTCCACTCCTCTCCATTCCATTCGACTCCATCCTATTCCATTCCATTCCACTACATTCCACTCTTTCCATTCTACTCCTGTCAAATCTATTCCACTACAGTCCATTTCTTTCCATTCAACTCCATTCCTCTCCACTCCTCTCAATTCAATTCCAGTCCACTCCATTCGACTCCATTCCATTTCACTCCACTCCATTCCATTCCACTCCACTCCATTTCACTCCATTCCACGACACTCCTCTCCACTCAACTCCATTCCATTCCTGTCCACTCCACTCCACTCCACTGCACTCCACTCCATTCTATTCCTTTCCACTCCACTCCATTCCATTGCATTCTACTCCATTCCATGCGTTCCTTTACACTCCACTCCATTCCACTACACTCCATTCCACTCCACTCTATTACTCTCAACTCCATTCCATCAAATCGGTTCCATGACACTCCACCAATCTCCACTCCACTCCATTCCAATCCATTAAATTCCATTTCCCTCCAATCCACGGCACTCCACGCAAATCCACTCCACTCCATGCCATTCTACTCCATTCTACTCCGTTTCTTTCCACTTTACTCCAATCCCCTCAACTCCACTCGATTACACCCCACTCCATTCCATTCTACTCTATTAGGTTCCACTCCAGTCCACTCCATTCTATTCCATTCCACTCCATTCCATTCCATTCCATTTCACTTCATTCAATTCCATTCCACACCGTTCCCGTACATTCCACTTCATTCCCTTTAACTCCACTCAATTATATTCCATTGCATTCCATTCCACACTATTCCACTCACCTCCTTTCCCTTCCGTCACTATCCACTCCACTCCTATGCATTCCATTTCATTCTGCTCCATTCATTTCGAGGCCATTCCTCTCCACACCACTTCAATCCATTCCACTGTACTCTATTCCCTTTCATTCCATTCCCTTCCACTACTTTCAGTTTCGTTCCACTCCACTCTATTCCATTCCACTTCACTCCAGTCCCTTACATTCCATTCCATTCCACTCCATTCTTCTGCATTAGATTCCATTCCGCTACATTCCAGTCCGCAACACTCCTTTCCACTCTACTCCACTCCACTCCACTCCACTCCACTCCACTCCACACCATTCGCTGCCATTCCATTTCACTCCACTCCATTCTATTCAATTCCCATTCATTCCATTCTCTTCCATTCCACTTCACTCCACTCAAATCCACTCCATTCCATTCCATTCATTTCCACTTAACTCCATTCCATTCCAATTCTTTCCACTCCAATCCACTCCATTCCACTCCATTCCATTCCACTCCATTCCATTCCATTCCACTCTTCTCCATTCTACTCCAGTCAAATCCATTCCACTATAATTCATTTCTTTCCATTCAACTCCATTCCTCTCCACTCCACTCAATTCAACTCCAGTCCACTCCATTCCATTCCATTCTATGCCACTGAACTCCATTCTACCCGACTCCACTCCATTCAACTCCTCTGCATTCCATTACATGCGATTCCATTCCACTGCATTCCATTCCAATCCACTATATTCCACTCCACTCTATTGCACTCCATTGCACGCCACTCCTCTGCACTCAACTCCATTCCATTCCATTCCACTCTACTCCATTCCTCTCCAATCCATTCCATTGCACTCCTTTCCAGTCCACTCCACTCCACTGTACTCCACTCCATTCTATTCCTTTCCACGCCACTCCATTCCATTTCATTCTACTTTATTCCATGACATTCCTTTCCACTCCACTCCATTCCACTCCACTCCATTCCACTCCACTCTATTACACTCACTGCGTTCCATCAAATCCATTCCATGTCAACCCACAAATCTCCTCTTCACTCCATTCCAATCCATTTCATTCCATTTCCCTCCAATCCACTGCACTCCACACAAATCCACTCCACTCCATTCAATTCTACTCCAATCCACTCTGTTTCCTTCCACTTTACTCCAATCCACTCAACTCCACTCCATTACACCCCACTCCATACCATTCCATTCCATTAGATTCCACTCCTGTCTACTCCATTGCATTCCATTCCACTCCATTCCATTCTATTCCATTTCACTTAATTCAATTCCATTCCACACCATTCCCGTACATTCCACTCCATTCCACTTAACTCCACTCAATTATATTCCACTCCATTCCAGTGCATTCCATTCCATTCTATTCCACTCGACTCCATTCCATTCTGTTCCAATCCACTCCACTCCAATCCTTTCAATTTCATTCTGCTCCATTCAGTTTGTTGCCATTCCTCTGCACGCCACTCCAATCCAATCCACTGCACTCCATTCCCTTTCATTCCATTCCATTACACTCTACTCAGTTTCATTCCACTCCATTCCACTCCATTCCACTCCACTCCAGTCCATTCCATTCTATTCCATTCCACTCCATTCCATTCCATTCCACTCCATTCCTCTGCATTAGATTCCATTCCACTACATTCCGGTCCGCAACACTCCTTTCCAATCTACTCCACTCCTCTTCACTCCACTCCACTCCATTCCATGCCATTCCTTTCCACTCCACTCCATTCTATTCCCTTCCCCTTCATTCCATTCCATTCCATTCCACTTGACTCCACACAAATCCACTCCATTCCATTCCATTCCTTTCCACTCCACTCCATTACAGTCCAATAATTTCCACTCCATTCCACTCCATTCCACTCCAACCCAATCCAATCCATTCCACTGCATTCCATTCCATTCCACTCTTCTCCATTCTACTCCTGTCAAATCCATTCCACTACATTCCATTTCTCTCCATTCAACTCCATTTCTCTCCACTGCACTCAAATCAGTTCCAGTCCACTCCATTCCATTCCATTCTACTCCACTCCACTCCATTCTACTCGACTCCACTCCATTCATCTTCAATCCATTCCATTACATTCGATTCCATTCCACTCCATTCCATTCCACTCCACTCCATTCCATTCCACTGCACTCCTTTTCCCTCCACTCCACGCCACTCCTCTCCATTCAATTCCATTCCCTTCCATTCCACTCCACTTCATTCCACTTCAATCCATTCCATTGCACTCCATTCCAGTCCAATCCACCCCATTACACTCCACTGCACTACAGTCCATTCCATTCCTTTCCACTCCACTCCTTTCCATTTCATTCTACTCCATTCCATGACATTCCTCTCCTCTCCACTCCATTCCACTCCACTCAATTCCACTCCTCACTAATACACTCATCGACATTCCATCAAATCCCTTCCATGACACCACAAGAATCTCCACTCCACTACTTTCCAATTCTTTTCATTCCTTTTAGATTCAATCCACTACAGTCCCCTCAAAACCTCTCCACTCCATTCCAATGTACTTCATTCTAATCCGTTTCTTTCCACTTTACTCCAATCCACTCAAGGTCACTCCAGTACACCCCACTGCATTCCATTCCACTCCATTAGATTCCACTCCAGTCCAATCCATTGCATTCCATTCCATATTCCATACCATTCCATTACACATTATATTCAATTCCACATTCCATTCCATTCCATTCCATTCCACAATCCAATCCATTCCATTCCACTTTCCATTCCATTCCACATTACATTTCACATTAAATACCATTCCATTCCACATTCCATTCTACATTCCATTCCATTCCATTCCACAGTCCATTCAATTCCATTGCACATTCCATTCCATTCCATTTCACATTCCATTCCATTCCATTTCATTCCAGTACACATTCCATTCCATTCCTTTCCACATTCCATTCCACTCCATTCCACTTTCCATTCCATTCAATTCCACATTCCATTCCATTCCGTTTCACATTCCATTCCACATTTCATTCCATTCCATTCCACATTCCATTCCGTTCCATTTCACATTCCATTCCGCGTTACATTCCACATTTCCTTCTATTCCATTCCACATTCCTTTCCACATTCCATTTCATTCCATTTCACATTCCATTCCATTCCACATTTCATTCCAAATTCCATTCCATTCCATTCCAAATTCCATTCCACATACCATTCCACATTCCATTCCATTCCAATGCACATTCCATTCCATTCCACTCCACATTCCATTCCATACCATTCCATTCCATTCCACATTCCATTACACATTCCTTTCCATTCCATTCCACATTACATTCCAGATTCCATTCCAATCAATTCCACATTCCATTCTGCATTCCATTCCATTCCATTCCATTCCAGTCCACATTCCATTCAATTCCATTCCACATTCCATTCCATTCCATTCCAATCCAGTCCACATTCCATTCCATTTCATTCCTCATTCCATTCCATATTCCATTCCATTCCATTACACACTCCATTCCATTCCATTCCACATTCCATTCCATTGCATTCCACATTCCATTCCATTCCATTCCACATTCCATTACATTCCATTTCATATTCCATTCCATTCCAGTTCAAATTCAATTCGATTCCATTCCACATTCCATTCCATTCCACATTCCATTCCATTCCATTTCATATTCCTTTCCATTCCAGTCCAAATACCATTCCATTCCATTCCACATTCCATTCCATTTCATTCCACATTCCATTCCATTCCATTCCACATTCCATTCCATTCCATTCCACATTCCATTCCATTCCACATTCCATTCCATACCACATTGCATTCCATTCCATTCCATTCCACATTCCATTCCACATTCCATTCCATTCCACATTCGATTACACTTTCCATTGCTTTCCAATTGACATTCCATTCTGGATTCCATTCCACATTCCATTCCATTCCATTCCACATTGCATTCCATTCCATTTCACATTCCATTCCACATTCCATTCCATTCCATTCCATGTTCCTTTCCATTCCATTTCACATTCCACTCCTTTCTATTCCACATTCCATTCCACTTTCTGTTCCACGTTCCACTCCACGTTCCATTCTACCTACCATTCCACATTCCATTCCATTCCCTTCCACATTCCATCCACATTATATTCAACGTTCCATTCCATTCCGTTCCGCATTCCATTCCACATTACTTTACAACTTCCATTCCACGTTCCATTCCAAGTTCCATTCCATTCCATTCCACATTACACTCCACATTCGATTCCACGATCTATTTCATTCCATTCCACATTGCATGAAACATTCCATTCCATTGCATTCCACAGTCCATTCCATTCCATTCCATTCCACTTTCCACTCCACATTCCATTCCATGTTTCATTCCACTTTCCATTACATTCCATTCCAGATTCCATTCCACATTCCGTTCCATTCCATTCCACATTCCATTCCATTCCATTCCACATTCATTTCCACATTGCATTCCGTTCCATTCCACGTTGCATTCTATTCCATTCCACATTCCATTCCACATTTCATTCCATTCCATTCCACTTTCCTTTCGATTCCATTTCACATTCCATTCCATTCCATTCCACATTCAATCCCACATTCCTTTCCATTCCGTTCCATTCCACATTCCACTCCATTCCATTTCACGTTCCATTCCACATTGCACTCCATACTCCATTCAATTCCATTCCACCATCCACTTCATTCCCTTCCATTCCACATTCCATTCCATTCCATTTCAAATTCCATTATATTCCATTCCATTCAATTCTATTCCTCATTTCATTCGATTCCATTCCACATTGCATTCCAATCCATTCCATTCAACATTCCATTCCATCCCGTTGCATATTGCATTCCACGTTCCATTCAACGTTCCTTTCCACTTTCCATTCCATTCCATTCCACATTTCTCTCCACATTTCATTCCATTCCATTCTACCTTTCATTCCACGTTCCATTCCATTCCATTTCGCATTCCATTCCATTCTATTTCATATTCCATTCCATTCCATTCCATTCCACTACACATTCCATTCCACATTCCATTCCACATTCCAAAGAGTTCCATTACACATTCAATTCCACATTTCCTTCTATTCCATTCCACATTCCATTCCACATTCCATTCAATTCCATTTCACATTCCATTCCATTCCAAATTCCATTCCACATTCCATTCCACATTGCATTCAATTCCATTTCAGATTCCATTCCATTCCAAATTCCATTCCACATTCCATTCCACATTCCATTCCATTCCATTCCACATTGCATTCCATTCCAATCCACATTCCATTCCATAGCATTCCATTCCATTCCACGTTCCATTCCACATTCCATTCCATTCCATTCCTTTCCACAATCCATTCCATTCCATTCCACATTCCATTCCATTCCCTACCACATGGCATTCAATTCCATTCCCCATTCCATTCCATTCCATTCCACATTCCATTCCATTCCGTTTCATATTCCATTGCATTCCATTCCATTCCAGTGCAAATTTTATTCCATACCATTCCACATTCCATTCCATTCCATTCCCCCATTACATTCCATTCCATTCCACAGTGCATTCCATTCAATTCCATTCCACATTGCCTTTCATTCCATTCCATTCCATTCCACATTCCATTCCGCATTTCTTTCCATTAAACATTTGATTACACTATCCATTCCTTTCCATTTCACATTCCATTGCAGATTCCATTCCACATTCCATTCCATTCCAGTCCACATTCCATTCCACATTGCATTCTATTCCATTCAACTTTCCATTAATCATTCCATTCCATACCATTCCATGCTCCTTTCCATGCCATTTCACATTCCATTCCATTTTATTCCACATTCCATTCCACTTTCCTTTCCACGTTCCATTCCACGATCCCTTACATTCCATTCAACATTGCATTAAACCTTCCATTCCATTGCATTCCACATTCCATTCCATTCCATTCCATGATCCCTTCCACATTCCATTCCACATTCTATTCCACTTTCCATTCCATTCCATTCAACATTCCATTCCACATTCCATTCCATTCCATTCCACATTCCATTACACATTCCATTCCATTCCTTTACACATTCCTTTCCATATTGCATTCCATTCCGTTCCACGTTGCATTCCATTCCATTCAACATTCCATTCCATTCCATTCAACATTCCATTCGATTCCATTTCACATTCTATTCCATTCCATTCCACGTTCCATTCCACATTCCTTTGCACGTTCCGTTCCACGTTCCATTCCTCCTTTTATTCCATTCCGTTCCACATTTCATTCCACATTCCATTCCATTCCATTCCACATTCCATTCCATTCCATTCCATTCCATTCCTCATTCCATTCCATTCCACGTTCCATTCCACATTCCATTTCCTTCCTATCCACATTCCATTCCATTCCATTCCATTCCATTCCTCATTCCATTCCATTCCATTCCATTCCACGTTCCATTCCACATTCCATTCCCTTCCATTCCACATTCCATTCCATTCCATTCCACATTCCATTCCATGATCCATTTTATTGAATTAAACATTGAATTCCTTTCATTTCCACATTCCATTCAATTCCATTCCACATTTCACTCCATTCCATTCAACACCACATTCCATTCCATTCAATTCCATATTCCATTCCATTCCTTTCCACATTGCTTTCCATTCCATTCCATTCCACATTCCATTCCATTCCATTCCAAGTTCTTCCTTTCCCCATTCCATTGTATTCCGTTCTATATTCCATTCCATATTCCATTCCGCATTCCATTCCTCATTTCAGCCCTTTCATTCCACATTCCCTTCCATTCCATTCCATTCCATTCCAATTTTCATTCCATTCCACATTCCACTCAATTACATTCCTTGTTCCATTCCACAACATATTACACAACCCATTCCATTTCATTCCATTCCTTTCCAATTTCCTTTCCACATTCGTTTCCACATTCCATTTTATTCCATTATATTCCATTCCACGTTCCATTCCACATTCCTTTCCATTCCATTCCTCATTCCATTCCATTCCATTCCATTCTACGTTCCATTTCACATTCCATTTCCTTCCATTCCACATTCCATTCCATTCCATTCCATTCTTCATTCCATTCCATTACATTCCATTCCACGTTCCATTCCACATTCCATTCCATTCCATTCCACATTCCATTCCATGATCCATTTTATTCATATAAACATTGAATTCCTTTCACTTCCACATTCCATTCAATTCCATTCCACATTTCACTCCATTCCATTCAACACCACATCCCATTCCATTCAATTCCATATTCCATTCCATTCCTTTCCACATTGGTTTCCATTCCATTCTATTCCACATTCCATTCCATTCCATTCCAAGTTCCATTCCGTTACTTTCCACATTCCATTGTATTCCGTTCTATATTCCATTCCATATTCCATTCCACATTCCATTCCTCATTTCAGCCCTTTCATTGCACATTCCATTCCGTTCCATTCCATTCCATTCCATTCCAATTTTCATTCCATTCCACATTCCATTCAATTACATTCCTTGTTCCATTCCGCAACATATTACACAACCCATTCCATTTCATTCCATTCCTTTCCAATTTCCTTTCCACATTCGTTTCCACATTCCATTTTATTCCATTATATTCCATTCCACGTTCCATTCCACATTCCTTTCCATTCCATTCCACGTTCCATTCCTCATTCCATTCCATTCCATTCCACATTCCAGTCCATTCCATTCTACATTCCACTCCATTCCATTCCACATTCCATTCCATTCCATTACACTGCACATTCCATTCCACATTCCATTACATTCCTTTCCGTGTTCCATTCCACATTCAATTGCATTCCATTCCATTCCACTCCACGTTCCATACCACATTAAATTCCATTCCATTCCACATTCTGTTCCATTGCTTTCCACTTTCCATTCCACATTCCATTCCATTCCACATTCCACTGCACTTTCCATTGCATATTCCATTTCAGATTCCATTCCATTCCATTCCATATTCCATTGCACATTCCGTTCCAGATTCCGTTCCACTTTCCATTCCATTGCATTGCATTCCATTACATATTTCATTCCACATTTCTTTCCATTGCACATTCCATTCCACATTCCATTCCACATTCCGTTCCTTTACATTACATTCCATTGCATTCCACAATCCATTCCATTCCATTCTATTCCTCATTGCATTCCACTTTCCATTCCATTCCGTACAAATTTCCATTCAATTCCATTCCATTCCGTGCCACATTTCACTGCAGATTCCATTCAACATTGCATTCCACATTCCATTCCATTCTGTTCCATTCCATTCCATTCCATTCCATTCCACATTCCTTTCCATTCCACATTGCATTCCATTCCATTCCATTCCATTCTATTCCACATTCCTTTCCACTTGCCATTCCACATTCCATTCCACTTTCCATTCCATTCCACATTCCTTTTCACTTATGTTTCCATTCCATTCCACATTCGATTCCACATTCCTTTGCATTGTATTCCACATTCATTTCATTCCATTTTCCATTCCATTCCACATTCCATTTCATTCAACATTTCGTTCCTTTCCTTTCCATTCCATTGCAAATTCTTTTCCATTCCATTCCATTCCACATTCCATTCCTTTCCATTTAGCATTCAGTTCTATACAATTCCACATTCCATTCCATTTATTTCCACTTTCCATTCCATTCCATTTCACACTCCATTCCTCTCCATTCCATTCAATTCCACGTTCCATTCCATTCCATTCCACATTCTATTCCACATTCCATTCTGCACTCCATTCCACATTCCATTCCACATTCCATTCCATTCCATTACTCAATCCATTCAACATCCCATTCCACGTTCCATTGCATTTTCCAATGCATGTTCCATTCCACGTTCCGTTCCACATTCCATTTCATTCCATTCTACATATCATTCCACATTCCATTCCATTCCGTTCCATTCCACCTTCCATTCCTTTCCATTTAGCCTTCAGTAATATTCAATTCCACATTCCATTCAATTCCATTTCATGTACCAATTCATTGCATATTCCATTGCATTCCATTCCACATTCCATTTCTTTCCATTCCACTTTCTATTCAATACAGTTCCACATTCCAATCCACATTCCATTGCACATACCATTCCCTTCAATTCCATTCCACATTCCATTGCATTCCACTCGACATTCCTATCCATTCCATTCCATTCCACATTCCATTGCATTCCATTCCACATTCAAATCCATTCCGTTCCATTCCATTCCACATTCCATTCCCTTCCATTCCACATTCCATTCCATTCCCCATCCAATTCCATTCCTTTCCACATTCCATTCCACATTCCATTCCATTCCATTCCATTTTCCATTCCATTCCATTCCACAATCCATTCCATCCCATTCCATACCATTCCACATTCCATTCCACATTCCATTCTTTCCATTCCACATTCCATTCTATTCAATTCCTCATCCCGTTCTTTCCATTACACATTCCATTCCACATTCCATTTCCTTGCATTCCACATTCCATTCCGTTCCATTCCACTTCCAATTTCATTCCTTTCCATTCCATTCCACATTCAATTCCATTCCATTCCACGTTGCATTCCATTCCATTCCACTTTCCATTCCATTCCATTCCGTACCATTCCACATTCCATTCCACAATCCATTCTTTCCATTCCACATTCGATTCCAATCCATTCCTCATTCGATTCTTTCCATTCCACATTCCATTCCACATACCATTCCATTCCACATTTCATTGCATGAAATTCCATATTACAGTCCAATCCATTCCTTTCCATTCCACATTCCATTCCCTTCTATTGCACATTCCATTCCATTCCATTCCACGTTCCATTCCATTCCACTCCACATTCCATTCCATTACATTCCATACCATTCCACATTCCATTCCACATTCCATTCTTTCCATTCCACATTCCATTCCACATGCCAGTCCATTCCACATTCCATTGCATTAAATTCCACATTCCAATCCATTCCATTTCATTCCATTCCACATTCCATTCCCTTCTATTCCACATTACATTCCATTCCATTCCACATCCCATTCCATTACAATCCATTCCACATTCCATTCCATTCCATTCCGCATTCCATTCCATTCCATTCCACGTTCCATTCCACATTCCATTTCACATTCCATTGCACCTTCCATTGCATTCCATTCCACAATCCATTCCATTCCTTTCCACTTCCCATTCCGTTGAATTCCACATTCCATTCCATTGCCTTACATTCCATTCCAAATACCATTCCATACCATTCTGCATTCCATTCCATTCCACATTCGATTCCATTCCATTCCACATTCCATTCTATTCCATTCCACATTACCTTCCATTCCATTCCTTTTCATTCCATATTCCACACCGTTTCATTCCATTCCACATTGAATTCCTTTCCATTCCACATACCATTCCATTGCAATCCACATTACATTCCTTTCCATTCCACATTCCTTTCAATTCCATTCCCCATTCCACTCCATTTCATTCCTTTCCATTCCACATTCCATTCCGCCTTCTATTACCTTGCATTCCACATTCCATTCCATTCCATTCCACATTCCAATCCACTTTACATTCCAAATTCCATTCCATGATCCATTCCATTTCATTCCTTTCCACATTCCATACCATTCCGTTCCAATCCTTTCCGGATTCCATTCCATTCCAATCCACATTCTGTTCCACATTCCATTCCATCCCATTACACATTCCATTCCGTTCCATTCCATTCCAGATTCCATTCCTTTCCATTCCACATTCCATTCCACGTTCCATTCCACTTTCAATTCCAAGTTCCTTTGCACATTCCATTACACATTCCCTTCCACATTCCATTCCGTTTCATTCCACATTCCATTCCACATTCCATACCACATTCCTTTCTATTCCACTGCACATTCCATTGCTTTACATTACTCATACCATTCCTTTACATTCCACGTTCCATTCCACTTACCATTGGACTTTCCATTCCACGTTCCATTCCACTCCATTCCTCTTTCCATTCCATTCCATTGCACGTTCCATTTCATTCCATTCCACGTTCCATTCCATATTCCGTTTCACATTCCATTCCACCTTCCATTCCATTACAACCCACATTCAATTTCACATTCCATTCCTCCTTCCATTCCATTCCATTCTTTCCAATCCACATTCCATTCCAGTAAATTCCACTTCCCATTCCATTCAAGTCCTCATTCCATTCCATTCCATTCCATATTCCATTCCATTCCATTCCACATTCCATTCCAATCCATTCCATTCCACGTTCCATTCCATTCCATTCCATTCCACATTCCATCGCATTCCACTCCATTCCACATTCCATTCCACATTAAATTGAATTCCGTTCCATTCCATTCCACATTCCATTCCACGTTCCATTCCATTCCATTCCGATTTCCATCCTATTCCAATCCATTCCATTCCTGTTTCCTTTCCATTCTGTTACAAATTCTATTCCACATTGCATTCCATTCCATTCCACATTCCATTCCACATTCCATTCCATTCCATTCCAACTTTCATTCCATTCCATTCCATTCTACTTTCCATTCCACGTTCCATTCCACATTCCATTCCATGTTCCATTCCTTTCAATTCCACGTTCCATTCCATTACATTCCACGTTGCATTCCACAATACATTCCACTTTCCAGTCCACATTCTATTCCACATTCCATTCCACATTCCATTCCGTTCCATTCCACATTACATTCCATATTCCATTCCTCATTCCATTCCGCATTCCATTCGATTCCATTCCACATTCCATTCCACATTGCTTTACAAAACAGTCCGCTTTCTAATCGACATTCCATTCCATTCCATTCCACATTCCATTGCATTCCAGTCCACTTTCCATTCCACTTTCCATTCCACGATCAATTCTATTGCATTCCACCTTCCATTCCACATTCCATTATAGAATCGATTCCACATTCCATCCATTCAATTTCCCATTCCATTCCACATTGCATTCCCTTCCAGTCCACATTCCATTCCACATTCAATTCCATTCCATTCCACATTCCATTCAATTCCATTCCACATTCCATTACATTCCGTATCTCATTCCATTCCCATTCCATCCATCATTCCATTCCATTCCATTCCACATTCCATTCCATCCAATTCCACATTCCATTCCACATTCCATTCCACATTCCATTCAGTTCCATTCCATAATCAATTCCACATTCCATTCCTCATTCCATTCCACATTCCATTCGATTCCATTCCACATTCCATTCCACATTGCATACCATTACAGTCCACATTCTAATCGACATTCCATTCCATTCCTTTCCACATTCCATTGCATTCCAGTCCACTTTCCTTTCCACTTTCCATTCCACGATCAATTCTGTTGCATTCCACCTTCCATTCCACATTCCATTATAGAATCGATTCCACATTCCATTCCCTTCCATTTCACATTCCATTCCACATTGCCTTCCATTCCAGTCCACATTCCATTCCACATTCAATTCCATTCCATTCCAAATTCCACTAAATTCCATTCCATTTCACATTGCATTCCGTTCCAATCCACATTTCATTCCATTCCTTTCCACTTTCGATGCCACATTCCATTCCATTCCATTCCACATTATATTCCACTTTCCATTCTACGTTCGATTCCACGATCCATTCCACGTTCCATTACATTCCATTCCACATTCCATTGCACATTCCATTCCATTCCATTCCACATTCTAGTCCACATTCCATTCCACGTTCTATTCCATTCCACGTTCCATTCCATGTTCCATTCCTTTCCATTCCACATTTCATTCCACATTATATTCCATTCCATTCAATTCCATTCCACATTCTATTCCACGTTCCATTCCATATTGCATTCCACATTCCATTCCATTCCATTCCATTCCATTCTACATTCCGTTCCACATTCCATTCCATTTCATTCCACTTTCCATTCCGTTCCATTCCATGTTCCATTGCACGTTCCATTCTACTTTCCATTACTTTCCATTCCACTTTCCATTCCACATTACATTCCTTTCCACGTTCCTTTCCACATTCCATTCCACATTCCATTCCGCATTCCAATGCATTCCATTCCACATTCCATTCCATTCCCTTTCACTTTCCGTTCCATTCCTTTTCACATTCAATTCCATTCCACATTGCATTCCAAATTCCATTCCATTCCATTCCACATTCCATGCCACAATCCATTCCCCATTGCGTTGCATTCCATTCCACATTCCTTTCCACATTCCATTCCACATTCCATTCCACGTTCCATTACTTTCTATTTCACCTTCCATTCCATGTTCAATTCCACAATCCATTCCATTCCTTTCCACGTTCCATTACACGTTCCACTACACATTTCATTCCATTTCCCATTAACTTTCCATTCCACATTCCATTATATTCCGTTCCACATTGGATTCCACATTGCATTCCACATTGCATTCTATTCCAGTCTGCATTTCATTACACATTCCTTTGCATTCCCTTTAAAAATTCCATTCCGTTCCATTCCACATTCCATTGTACATTCCATTCCATTCCATTCCACATTCCATTTCACATTCCTTTCCATTCCATGTTCCATTCCGCGTTTCGTTCCTCATTCAATTCCACATTCCACTCCACTTTCCATTCCATTCCCTTCCGTTCCATTCCACATTCCCTTCCAGATTCCATTCCATAGCATTCCACATTCACTTCCGCTTTCCATTCCTCATTCCTTACCATTCCGTTACATTCCATTCCGGATTCCATTCCATTCCATTCCACATTCTATTCCACACTCCATTCCATTCCATTTCACATTCCATTCTACATTCCATTGCATTCCATAACTCATTCTATTCCTTTCCGTTCCATATTCCATTCCTTTACATTCCACATTACATTCCACATTCCATTCCACGTTCCATTCCACGATCCATTCCACGTTCCATTCTACATTCCATTCAACCTTCCATTCCATTCCATTCCACGTTCAATTCCACTTTCCATTCCACATTCCATTCCGTGATCCATTCCACATTCCATTCCATTGCATTCCACATTGCATTCCACTGTCCATCTCATTTCACACTGCATTCCACAATCCTTTACACATTCCATTCCATTCCATCCCACATTCCATTCCACATTCCAATCCATTCCATTCCACTTTCCATTCCACGTTCCATTCCACATTCCATTCCATTCCATTCCACATGGCATTCCACATTTCATTCCATATTCCATACCATTCCTTTGCACATTACATTCCACAATCAATTCCATTCAATTCTCCATTCAATTCCACTTTCCTTTCCACGTTCCATTCCACATTCTATTCCACATTTCTTTCCATTCCATTCCACATTGCATTCCACATTCCATTACACTTTACATACCATTGCATTGCACATTCCATTTCACAATCCATTCGATTCATTTCCACATTCATTTTCACGTTGCGTTCCGCATTCAATTCCACTTCCCATTCCAGATTCTATTTCACTTTCCATTCTATTCCATTACATTTCATTCCACATTCCGATCCATTCCATTCCACATTCCATACAATTGCATTCCACATTCCATTCCATTCAATTCCACATTCCATTCCACATTGCATTCCACATTCCATTCCACATTCCATTCTTTCCATTCCACATTTCATTCCACGTTCCATTCCATGTTCCATTCCATTCCATTCGACATTCCATTCCATTCCATTCCACATTCCATTCCATTCAATTCCGCATTCCATTAGAGACCATTCCATTCCATTCCACATTCCATTCCATTCCATTCCATTCCACATTCCAATCCATTCCATTCCATTCCACATTCCATACCATTCAATTCCACATTAAATTCCATTCCATTTCACATTCCATTCCACGTTCCGTTCCACGTTGCATTCCACGTTCTATTCCATGTTCCATTCCTCGTTTCATTCCTTTCCATTGCACGTTCCATTTCATTCCTTTACACATCCCGTTCCATTCCATTCCACATTTCAATAATCGTTGCCTTCCATTCCATTGCATGTTGCATTCCACATTCCATTCCACATTCCATTCTATTCCATTCCACATTCCATTGAACGTTCCATTCCACCTTCCATTCCACAATCCATTCCACATTCCATTACATTCCATTCCAGATACCATTCCATATTCCATTGAAAATTACATTCCACATTCCCTTCCATTCCATTCCAGTCCATATTCCATTCCACATAGTGTTCCATTCCAGTACACATTCCATTCCACATTCCATTCCATTCTGTTTAAACATTTCATTCCATTCCACATTCCATTCCATTCCACATTTAATTCTATTCCATTCAACATTCCATTCCACATTCCATTCCACATAGTGTTCCATTCCAGTAAACATTCCATTCCACATTCCATTCCATTCCATTTAAACATTCCGTTGCATTCCACATTCCATTAAATTCTACATTCCATTCCAATCCATTCCACATTCCATTCCACATTCCATTCCATTCCATTCCGTCTTCCATTCTACGCTCCAATCCACATTCCTTTGCACATTCCATTCCTCATTGCATTCCATTCCATTCCACATTCATTCCAAATTGCATTTCATTGCATTCCACATTTCATTCCACATTCCATTATGTTGCATTCCACATTCCTTTCCACGTTCCTTTGCATTCCACATTCCTTTCCATTCCATTGCAAATTGAAGTGCACATTCCTTTCCATTCCATTCCCCACTCCATTCCACATTAGATTCCATTACATTCTACCTTCCATTCCACGTTCATTTCCACATTCCATTCCACATTGCATTCCACAATCCATTCCATTCCATTCCACTGTCCATTCTACATTGCATTTCACATTCCATTCCACATTTCATTCCTTTCCATTCAACTTTCCATTCCACATTCCATTACACGTTCCGACATATTCCATTCCACATTCCATTGAGCATTCCATTCCACATTCCATTCCTTTCCATTCCATACTCTATTCCACATTCCATTCCATTCCACATTCCTTTCCACATTCCGCTCCGCATGCCATTCCATTCCATTCCGCATTACATTCCACATTCCACTCCATTCCATTCCGCATTCCACTCCACATTCCATGCCACATTCCATTAGATTGAATTCCACATTACGTTCCAGATTCAATTCCACATTCCATTCCACATTCCATTCCCTTCCCTTCCACTTTCCATTCCACGCTCCATTCCACATTCCATTCCCCGTTCCATTCCACATTCCATTCCCCATTCCACTCCATTTCATTCCTTTCCATTCCACATTCCATTCCGCCTTCTATTACCTTGCATTCCACATTCCATTCCATTCCATTCCACATTCCAATCCACTTTACATTCTAAATTCCATTCCATGATCCATTGCATTTCATTCCTTTCCACATTCCATACCATTCCGTTCCAATCCTTTCCGGATTCCATTCCATTCCAATCCACATTCTCTTCCACATTCCATTCCATCCCATTACACATTCCATTCCGTTCCATTCCATTCCAGATTCCATTCCTTTCCATTCCACATTCCATTCCACGTTCCATTCCACTTTCAATTCCAAGTTCCTTTGCACATTCCATTACACATTCCCTTCCACATTCCATTCCGTTTCATTCCACATTCCATTCCACATTCCATACCACATTCCTTTCTTTTCCAGTGCACATTCCATTGCTTTACATTACTCGTACCATTCCTTTACATTCCACGTTCCATTCCACTTACCATTGGACTTTCCATTCCACTTTCTATTCCACGTTCCATTCCACTCCATTCCTCTTTCCATTCCATTCCATTGCACGTTCCATTTCATTCCATTCCACGTTCCATTCCATATTCCGTTTCACATTCCATTCCACCTTCCATTCCATTACAACCCACATTCAATTTCACATTCCATTCCTCCTTCCATTCCATTCCATTCTTTCCAATCCACATTCCATTCCAGTAAATTCCACTTCCCATTCCATTCAAGTCCTCATTCCAGTCCATTCCATTCCATATTCCATTCCATTCCATTCCACATTCCATTCCAATCCATTCCATTCCACGTTCCATTCCATTCCATTCCATTCCACATTCCATCGCATTCCACTCCATTCCACATTCCATTCCACATTAAATTGAATTCCGTTCCATTCCATTCCACATTCCATTCCACGTTCCATTCCATTCCATTCCGATTTCCATCCTATTCCAATCCATTCCATTCCTGTCTCCTTTCCATTCTGTTACAAATTCTATTCCACATTCCATTCCATTCCATTCCAACTTTCATTCCATTCCATTCCATTCTACTTTCCATTCCACGTTCCATTCCACATTCCATTCCATGTTCCATTCCTTTCAATTCCACGTTCCATTCCATTACATTCCACGTTGCATTCCCCAATACATTCCACTTTCCAGTCCACATTCTATTCCACATTCCATTCCACATTCCATTCCGTTCCATTCCACATTACATTCCATATTCCATTCCTCATTCCATTCCGCATTCCATTCGATTCCATTCCACATTCCATTCCACATTGCTTTACAAAACAGTCCGCTTTCTAATCAACATTCCATTCCATTCCATTCCACATTCCATTGCATTCCAGTCCACTTTCCATTCCACTTTCCATTCCACGATCAATTCTATTGCATTCCACCTTCCATTCCACATTCCATTATAGAATCGATTCCACATTCCATCCATTCAATTTCCCATTCCATTCCACATTGCATTCCCTTCCAGTCCACATTCCATTCCACATTCAATTCCATTCCATTCCACATTCCATTCAATTCCATTCCACATTCCATTACATTCCGTATCTCATTCCATTCCCATTCCATCCATCATTCCATTCCATTCCATTCCACATTCCATTCCATCCAATTCCACATTCCATTCCACATTCCATTCCACATTCCATTCAGTTCCATTCCATAATCAATTCCACATTCCATTCCTAATTCCATTCCACATTCCATTCGATTCCATTCTACATTCCATTCCACATTGCATACCATTACAGTCCACATTCTAATCGACATTCCATTCCATTCCTTTCCACATTCCATTGCATTCCAGTCCACTTTCCTTTCCACTTTCCATTCCACGATCAATTCTGTTGCATTCCACCTTCCATTATACATTCCATTATAGAATCGATTCCACATTCCATTCCCTTCCATTTCACATTCCATTCCACATTGCCTTCCATTCCAGTCCACATTCCATTCCACATTCAATTCCATTCCATTCCAAATTCCATTAAATTCCATTCCATTTCACATTGCATTCCGTTCCAATCCACATTTCATTCCATTCCTTTCCACTTTCGATGCCACATTCCATTCCATTCCATTCCACATTATATTCCACTTTCCATTCTACGTTCGATTCCACGATCCATTCCACGTTCCATTACATTCCATTCCACATTCCATTGCACATTCCATTCCATTCCATTCCACATTCTAGTCCACATTCCATTCCACGTTCTATTCCATTCCACGTTCCATTCCATGTTCCATTCCTTTCCATTCCACATTTCATTCCACATTATATTCCATTCCATTCAATTCCATTCCACATTCTATTCCACGTTCCATTCCATATTGCATTCCACATTCCATTCCATTCCATTCTACATTCCGTTCCACATTCCATTCCATTTCATTCCACTTTCCATTCCGTTCCATTCCATGTTCCATTGCACGTTCCATTCTACTTTCCATTACTTTCCATTCCACTTTCCATTCCACATTACATTCCTTTCCACGTTCCTTTCCACATTCCATTCCACATTCCATTCCGCATTCCAATGCATTCCATTCCACATTCCATTCCATTCCCTTTCACTTTCCGTTCCATTCCTTTTCACATTCAATTCCATTCCACATTGCATTCCAAATTCCATTCCATTCCATTCCACATTCCATGCCACAATCCATTCCCCATTGCGTTGCATTCCATTCCACATTCCTTTCCACATTCCATTCCACATTCCGTTCCACGTTCCATTACTTTCTATTTCACCTTCCATTCCATGTTCAATTCCACAATCCATTCCATTCCTTTCCACGTTCCATTACACGTTCCACTACACATTTCATTCCATTTCCCATTAACTTTCCATTCCACATTCCATTATATTCCGTTCCACATTGGATTCCACATTGCATTCCACATTGCATTCTATTCCAGTCTGCATTTCATTACACATTCCTTTGCATTCCCTTTAAAAATTCCATTCCGTTCCATTCCACATTCCATTGTACATTCCATTCCATTCCATTCCACATTCCATTTCACATTCCTTTCCATTCCACGTTCCATTCCGCGTTTCGTTCCTCATTCAATTCCACATTCCACTCCACTTTCCATTCCATTCCCTTCCGTTCCATTCCACATTCCCTTCCAGATTCCATTCCATAGCATTCCACATTCACTTCCGCTTTCCATTCCTCATTCCTTACCATTCCGTTACATTCCATTCCGGATTCCATTCCATTCCATTCCACATTCTATTCCACACTCCATTCCATTCCATTTCACATTCCATTCTACATTCCATTGCATTCCATAACTCATTCTATTCCTTTCCGTTCCATATTCCATTCCTTTACATTCCACATTACATTCCACATTCCATTCCACGTTCCATTCCACGATCCATTCCACGTTCCATTCTACATTCCATTCAACCTTCCATTCCATTCCATTCCACGTTCAATTCCACTTTCCATTCCACATTCCATTCCGTGATCCATTCCACATTCCATTCCATTGCATTCCACATTGCATTCCACTGTCCATCTCATTTCACACTGCATTCCACAATCCTTTACACATTCCATTCCATTCCATCCCACATTCCATTCCACATTCCAATCCATTCCATTCCACTTTCCATTCCACGTTCCATTCCACATTCCATTCAATTCCATTCCACATGGCATTCCACATTTCATTCCATATTCCATACCATTCCTTTGCACATTACATTCCACAATCAATTCCATTCAATTCTCTATTCAATTCCACTTTCCTTTCCACGTTCCATTCCACATTCTATTCCACATTTCTTTCCATTCCATTCCACATTGCATTCCACATTCCATTACACTTTACATACCATTGCATTGCACATTCCATTTCACAATCCATTCGATTCATTTCCACATTCATTTTCACGTTGTGTTCCGCATTCAATTCCACTTCCCATTCCAGATTCTATTTCACTTTCCATTCTATTCCATTACATTTCATTCCACATTCCGATCCATTCCATTCCACATTCCATACAATTGCATTCCACATTCCATTCCATTCAATTCCACATTCCATTCCACATTGCATTCCACAATCCATTCTATTCCATTCCACTGTCCATTCTACATTGCGTTTCACATTCCATTCCACATTCCATTCCTTTCCATTCAACTTTCCATTCCACATTCCATTACACGTTCCGACATATTCCATTCCACATTCCATTGAGCATTCCATTCCACATTCCATTCCTTTCCATTCCATACTCTATTCCACATTCCATTCCATTCCACATTCCTTTCCACATTCCGCTCCACATGCCATTCCATTCCATTCCGCATTACATTACACATTCCACTCCATTCCACATTCCTTTCCACATTCCGCTCCACATGCCATTCCATTCCATTCCGCATTACATTACACATTCCACTCCATTCCATTCCGCATTCCACTCCACATTCCATCCCACATTCCATTAGATTGAATTCCACATTACGTTCCAGATTCAATTCCACATTCCATTCCACATTCCATTCCCTTCCCTTCCACTTTCCATTCCACATTCCATTCCACATTCCATTCCACGTTCCACTCCACGTTCCACTCCACATTCCATTCCATTCCATTCCACGTTACATTCCACGTTCCATTCCATTCCATTCCATTCCACGTTCCATTGCATTCCATTCCATTTTCCATTCCACATTCCGTTTCACATTCCATTCCATTCCATTCAATTCCATTCCACCTTCTTTTAAATTGCATTCCACTTTCCATTCCACATTCCATATCACGTTCCATTCCATTCCATTTAATGTTGCATTCCACTTTCCATTAGGCGTTCCATTCCACTTTCCGTTTCATTCTATTCCACGTTCCATTCCATATTCCATTTCATATTCCGTTCCAACTTCCATTCCATTCCATTCCATTGCATTCCACATTCCATTCCATTGCGTTCCACTTTCCAATCAATTCAATTCCGCATTCCTTTCCATTCCATTGCATACCTTTTGACATTCCATTGCATTCCATTACATTGCATTCCACATTCCATTCAATTCCATTACATTCCATTTAACAATCCATAAAATTCCATTCCATTTCGCATTCCATTCCTTTCCATTCCCCATTCCATTCCATTTCATTCCACATTCCTTTCAATTCCATTCCATTCCAATCCATTCCGCTTTCCATTACACATTCCATTACACATTCCATTCCATTCCTTTGCATTCCACATTCCATTTCATGTTCCATTCCACGTTCCATTCCACCTTCCATTCCATTCCATTCTATATTCCACACCATTCCATTCCAATATATTTCGGAATTCTTTCTATTCCAATCCACATTCACTTCCACATTCCTTTCCTTTGCATTCCACATTTCATTCCACATTCCATTCCACGTTCCATTCCCTTCCATTCCACTTTCCATTTCACATTCCTCTCCTCATTCCATTCCACATTCTGTTCCACGTTCCATTGCATTCCATTCTACGTTCCATTTTATCTTCCATTCCATTCCATCACAGGTTCCATTCCACATTCCTTTCCACGCTGCATTCCACATTCCATTCCATGTTCCATTCCACCTTCCACTGCAAGTTCCATTCCATGTTCCAATCCATTTCATTTCACGATCCATTCGACATTCCATTCCACTCCATTCCACTTTCCATTCCAAATTCCCTTCCACATTCCATTCCATTACATTCCACGTTCCATTCGACATTCCATTCCTTTCAAATCCACTTTCCATTCCACATTCCATTCCACATACCATTCTGCATTCCATTCCGTTCCATTCCACATTCCATTCTACATTCCATTCCACATTCCTTTCTACAATCCATTACATTCCATTCCACATTCCATTCATTCCTTTCCACATTCCATTCCATTCCACATTCCGTTCCATTCCAGTGCGTATCCCATTCCACATTCCATTACATTATTTCCACATTCCATTCCATTCCATTACACAATCCATTCCACGTTTCATTCCACATCCCATTCCATTCCATGCCACATTCCATTCCACAATCCATTCCGTTCCATTCCACTTTCCATTCCAGGTTCCATTGCACATTCCATTCCAGATTCCATTCCACAATCCCTTACATTGCATTCCAAGTTCCATTCCAGTTTCCATTGCATTACATTCCACGTTACATTACACATTCCTTTGCCCTTTCCAATCCACCTTTCATTCCATGTTCCTTTCCACGTTACATTCGATTACATTCCACGTTCCATTCCACATTCCATTGCACATTCCATTCCCCATTCCTTTCCATTCCATTCCACATTCCATTCCACATTCCATTCTTCATTACATTGCTCGTTCCATTCCACGTTCCATTCCAGGTTCCATTCCACATTCCTTTCCATTAAATTCCACGTTCCTTTCCACAATCCATTCCATTCCGTCCCACTTTCCTTTGCATATTCCATTCCACATTACATTCCACGTTCCGTTCTGTTCCATTCTACGTTCCATTCCACAGTCCATTCCACATACCATTCCACATTCCATTCCATTCCATTAGAGTATATTCCACGTCCCATTCCACTTTCCATTCCATTCCATTCCACGTTGAATTCCAAATTCCATTGACCATTCCATTCGACTTTCCATTCCATGTTCGATTCCACGTTCCACTCCTTTCCATTCTACTTTCCATTCCATGTTCCATTCGATTCAATTCCACTCTCCATTCCACATTCCATTCCATTCCATTGCACTTTCCTTTACACTTTCCATTCCACATCCTTTTCCACATTCCATTCCACATTCCATTCCATTCCATTACACATTCCATTCCATTCTATTCCAAATTCCATTATATTCCATTCCATTCCATTCCATTGCATTCCACATTTCATTCCATTGCATTCCGCATTCCTTTCCATTCCATTCCATTCCATGCCACATTCCACGCCATTCCATTCCATTCCACTTTCCGTTCCATTCTATTCCACATTACATTCCATTCCATTGCATTTCACATTACATTCCACGTTCCATTCCACGTTGCTTTCCATGTTCCATTCCATGTTCCATTCCTCGTTTCATTCCTTTCTTTTCCACTTTGCATTCCATTCCATTCCACATTCCATTCCATTCCACTCCACATTCCATTCCACACTCCATTCCATTCAATTCCACCTTACATTCCATGTTGTATTCCACATTCCATTCCATATTCCATTGCACATTCCATTCCATTCCATTCCACATTCCATTCCATTCCACGTTCCATTCCATATTCTATACCATTCCATTCCATTCCATTCCGGATTGCTATCCATTCCATTCCACATACTATTCCGCCTTCCATTCCATTCTATTCCACATTCCATTCCACATTCCATTGCATTCCATTCCACATTCCATTCCTTTCCATTCCACTTTCGATTCCTTTCCATTCCAAATTACATTCCACATTCTATTCCACGTCCCATTCCACATTCCATTCCACATTCTATTCCACGTCCCATTCCACATTCCATTCCACATTGCATTCCACGTTCCATTCCACTCCATTCCACGTTCCATTCAGCGTTCCATTCCTCATTCCATTACGCATTCCTTTCCATGTTCCATTCCATTCCATTCTACGTGCCATTCCACCTCCCTTTCCATTCCATTCCACATTCCATACCATTCCATTCTATTCCATTCAACATTCAATTCCATTCCATACCACATTCTATTCCACATTCCAATCCATTCCGTTCTCATTCTTTTCCATTCCATTCCACATTCCATTTCAAGTTCCATTCCACGTTCCATTCCACGTACCATTTCGCATTGCATTCCATTCCATTTCACATTCCATTCCATTTCATTACACATTCTATTCCAAATTCCATTCCATTCCATTCCACAGTCCATTCCACATTCCATTCCACTCCATTCCAAATTCCATTCCATTCCACTGCACATTCCTTTCCACATTCTATTCCACATTCCATTCCATTCCGTTACACATTCCATTCCATTCCATTCCACTTTCCATTCCACGTTCCATTCCAAACTCCCTTCCACATTCCATTCCACGTTCCATTCCACATTCCAGTCCATCAGATTTCACTTTCTATTCCATTGCATTCCACGTTCCATTCCTCATTCCATTCCACATTCCATTGCACATTTAATTCTGTACCATTCCACATTCCATTCCACATTTAATTCTGTACCATTCCACATTCCATTCCACATTACTTTCCACTTTCCATTCCACTTTCCATTTAATTCCATTCCACATTCTCTTCCACATTAAATTCCACATTCCATTCTACATTCCATTCCACATTCCACTCCATTCTATTCCACGTTCCATTCCATGTACCATTCCACTTTCCATTCCATTCCATTCCACGTTCCATTTCACATTCCTTTGCACATTCCATTCCACGTTGCATTCCACACTCCATTCCACGTTCCATTCCACATTCCATTCCACGTTCCATTCCATTCCATTACACGATCCATTCCACGTTGCATTCCATTCCATTCCACTTTCCATTCCACATTCCATTCCACGTTCCATTCCATGTTCCATTCCATTCCAATACACGTTCCATTCCACACTGCGTTCCTTCCACATTCCATTTCACATTCCAATCCACATTCCAATTCACATTGCACACTGTTCCATTCCATATGCCACTCCACATTCCATTCCTCATTCCATTCCACATTCCATTCCATTCCGTTCCACATTCCATTCCATTCCATTCCACATTCAATTCCACATTCTTTTCTATTCCATTCCAAGTTACATTCCAGATACCATTCCACTTTCCATTCCACATTCCACTCCATTACTTTTTACATTCCATTCCATTCCATTCCAAATTCCATTTAACGTTCCATTGCTCTCCATTCAACTATCCATTGCATTCAACGTTCCATTCCATTCCATTTCACTTTCCATTCCATTCCATTCCACTTTCCATTCCATTCCACGTTCCATTCCATTCCATACCAGGTTCCCTTCCACGTTCCATTCCTCCTTCCAATCCACATTCCATTCCGTTCCACATTCCATTCCGCATTCCATTCCACATTCCATCCCACATTCCATTCCATTCCTTTCCACATTGCATTCCACATTCCATACCATTCAATTCCGCTTTCCATTCCATTTTCCAATTCACTCTATTACACGTTCCATTCCATTACACTTTCCATTCCATACCATTCCACGTTCCATTCCATTCCATTCCACTTTCCATTCCATTATTTTCCACTTTCCATTCCATTACTTTCCACTTTCCATTTCAAGTTCAATTCTACATTCCATTCCACATTTCATTCCATTCCATTCCATTCCACATTACTTTCCATTCCATTCCATTCCATTCCATTCCACTTTTCATTCCATTCCACATTCCGTTCCAGATTCCATTGCACATTATATTCCATTCCGTTCCATTCCATTCCACAATACATTCCATTCCATTCCACAATTCATTCCATTCCATTCCATTCCATATTCCATTCCATTCCATTCCATTCCATTCCATTCCATTCCATTGCATATTCCATTCCTTTCCACATTCCATCCCATTCCTTTCCACATTCCAGTCCATTCCATTCCATTCCACTCCGTTCTATTGCAAATTGCATTACATTTTCAGTTCCACATTCCATTCCACATTCCTTTCCATCTCATTTCATTCCACATTCCATTCCACAATCCGTTCCTTTCCATTCTATTTCAGTCCACAGTCCATTTCATTCCACTCCACTCCGCATCCCTTTCCATTCCATTCCACGTTCCATTCCACATTCCATTCCATTCCACATTCCATTCCATTCCACATTCATTTCCACATTCCATTCCACATTCCATTCCACGTTCCATTCCACTATCCGTTCCATTTCATTAAACATTGCATTCCACATTCTATTCTATTCCATTCCATTCATTTCCACTTTCCCTTCCATTCCATTCTGCATTGCGTTCCATTCCATTCCATTCCACTTTCCATTCCATTCCACATTCCATTCCATTCCACATAGCATTCCATTCCATTCTATTCCATATTCTATTCCACATACCATTCCATTCCATTCTATTCCACGTTCTATTCCACATTCCGTTTCACATTCCATTCCATTGCATTTCACATTCCATTCCATTCCGTTCCACGTTCCATTCCATTAAATTCCACTTTCCATTCCCTTCCATTCCATGTTCCATTCCACGTTCCATTCCACTTTCCATTCCACGTTCCATTCCATTCCATTCTACGTTCCTTTCCTCTTTCCATTCCACGTTCCACTCCACTCTATTCTACATTCGATAACTCATTCTATTCCACGATCAATTCCACGTTTCATTCCATGTTCCATTCCATGTTCCATTCCACATTCCATTGCATTGCATTCCACGCTCCATTTCTCATTCCATTCCACTTTCCTTTCCATTCCATTCCACTTTCCATTTCACATTCCATTTCACATTCCATTGTATTCCATTCCACATTCCATTCCATTGCACTCCATATTCCATTCCACATTCCATTCCACTCCATTCCACATTCCATTCCATATTCCATTACACACTCCGCTCCATTCCTTTCCACATTCCATTCCAATTTCCTTTCCACATTCCATTCCATTCCATTCCACATTCCATTCCATTCCTTTCCACTTCCCATTCCACATTCCATTCCATTCCATTCCACTTCCCATTCCACGTTACATTCCATTACATTCCAAATTCCTTTCCATTCTATTCCATTCCATTCCTCATACCATAACACCTCACATTCCATTCCATTCCATGTTCCGTTCCCTTCGATTCCACGTTCCATTCCATTCAATTCCACATTCCTTTCTACATACCATTCTATTCATTTCCACATTCCATTCCATATTTCATTCCGTTCCATTCCACATTCCATTCCATTCCATTCCTTTCCATTCCAATCCATTGCATTCCACATTCCATTCCTGTCCATTACGTTTGACATTCCATTCCATTCCATTCCACATACCATTCCATTCCATTACACATTCCATTCCCTTCCACGTTCCATTTGACATTCCATTCCACTCTGTTCCACATTCAATTCCACTCCATTCCACGTTGCATTATATTTCCATTTCACATTCCATTGTATTTCCAATTTACATTCCATTCCACTCCACATTCCATTCCACATTCCATTCCCTTCCATTCCATTCCATTCCACATTCCATTTCATTCCATTCCACTTTCCATTTCATTCCATTCGTTTCCATTCCACATTCCATTCCATACCACTTTCCATTCCAAGTTCAATTCCAAATTCCCTTCCACATTGCATTCCATACCTTTCCATTCCACATTGCATTTCTTTCCATTCAATTCCACGTTGCATTCAACATTCCATTCCTTTCCATTCCATTTCATTCCACATCCAATTCCGTTCCATTCCTTTCCACATTCCATTCCTTTCACTTCCACATTGCATTCAAGTCCATTCCACATTCCATTCCACATTGCATTCCATGCCATTTCACCTTCCATTGCACATTCCATTCAACATTCCATTGCAATACATTCCACATTCCATCCCTCATTCTATTCTCTTCCATTCCACGTTCCATTCTACATTCCATTACACTTTCTGTTCCAATCCATTGCATTCCATTCCATTCCACATTCCATTCCACGTTCCATCCCACATTCCCTTCCATTCCATTTCACATTGCATTCCATTATATTCCACATTCCATTCCATTCCTTTCCGTACCATTCCACATTCGATTCCTTTCCATTCCAATGCTTTCCACATTCCGTTGCTCTTTCCATTCCACATTCCATTCTATTTTATTCAATTCCACATTCCATTCCATTCCATTCCGTTTCATGCCACATTCCATTCCATTCCATTACACATTCCATTCCTCATTCCATTCCATTCCATTCCACGTTCCATTCCACTTTCCATTGTCTTCCATTCCACATTCCATTCCAATCCACTCCACATTCCATTCCACATTAAATTCCATTCTCTTCCACGTTCCATTAGACATTGCTTTTGGTATTCCATTCCATTCCATTCTATTTCATTCCACCTTCCATTCCACATTCCATTCCACTTTACATTTAGTTCCAAGACATTCCATTCCACCTCCCATTGCACATTCCGTTCCACATTCCATTGTGTTCCAATCCATTCCATTACTAGATCCATTAGACTTTCCATTCCTCATTCCATTCCATTCCATTCCACATTCCATTCCATTCTATTCCACATTTAATTCAATTCCATTCTATTCCACATTAATTTCCATTCCATTCCACCTTCCATTCCACTCCAATCCATTTCATATTCCATTCCACATTCCATTACATTCAATTCCACATTCCATTCCATTCCACATTCCATTCCATTCCATTCCATGTTAAATTAAATTCCATTCCACATTCCATTCCATTCCATTCCACATTCCATTCCATTCCATTCCATTCCGTTCCACATTCCATTCCATTCCATTCCATTCCATTCCACATTCCATTGCCTTCCATTCCACGTTCCATTCCATTCCATTCCATTCCGCAATCCATTCCCCATTCAATTCTCTTCCACTCCACATTCCATTCCTTTCCATTCCCATTCATTCCACGTTCCATTCCATTCCAGTCCACATTTCATTTCATTCCATTCCATTCAACATTCCTTTTCATTCCATTCCAACTTCGATTGCATTAAAATCCATTCCATATTCCATTCCGCATTCCATTCCATTCCATTCCACATTATATTGCATTCCATTCCATTCCATGTTAATTTCCATTCCATTCCACATTCCATTCCCTTCCATTCCACATTCCACTCCCTTCCATTCCATTCCACTCCACTTTCTTCCATTCCACTCGTTTCCATTCCACATTCCATTCCATACCAGATTCCATTCCAATTTCCATTCCAAATTCCACTCCGTGTTGCATTCCATTCCATTCCATTCCACATTCCATTTCTTTCCATTCCATTCCACATTGCATTCTACATTCCATTTCATTCCATTCCATTTCATTCAGCATCCCATTCCATTCCATTTCACATTCCATTCCATTCCCTTGCACATTGCATTCCAGTACATTCCACATTCCCTTCCACATTCCATTCTATGCCATTTCACCTTCCATTTGACATTCCATTCAGCATTCCATTGCATTACATTCCACATTCCATTCCATATTGCGTTCACTTCCATTCCACATTCCATTCCACATTTCATTCCATTCCACATTCCACATTCCATTCCATTCCACATTCCATTCCATTCCTCATTCCTTTACACATTACAATCCATTCCATTTCACTATCCATTCTATTTCTTTCCATATTCCATTCCAAATTCCATTCCATTTCATTCAACATTCCATTCCATATTCCATTCCATTCCTTTCCACATTCCAGTATATTCCATTGCCTTCCATTCCACTTTCCATTACATTGAATTCCCTTCCATTCCACATTCCTTTACATTCCATTTTAAATTCCATTCCATTCCATTCCATTCCACATTCCCTTCCATTCAATTCCACATTCCATTCCATTTATTTCCATTGCAATCCATATTCCATTACATTCCCATCCAGTCCACGTTCCATTCCATTCCAATCCACTCCACGTTCCATTCCATTCCATTCCACATTCCAATCCATTTCATTCAACATTCCATTCCATTCTATTCCACAATCTATTCCACATTCCATTCCACATTCCATTCCACATTCCATTCCATTACATTAAATTCCTGTCCACAGTCAATTATATTCCATTCCATTCCAGATTCAAATCCAATACATTCCACATTCCAGTCCATTACGTTCTACACTCCGTTCAATTCCTTTCCACATTCCACTCCATTCCACATTCCATTCCAAATTCCATTCCACATTCCATTCCATTCCGTTCAACATTCCATTCCATTCCGTTCCACATTCCATTCCACATTCCATTCATTCCATCACACATTCCTTTCCATTCCATTCCACATTCTAATCCATTCCATTTAACATTCCATTACATTCCACATTCCATTCCACATTCCATTCCATATTCCATTCCATTCCACGTTCCATTCCATATTCTATTCCATTCCATTCCACATTCTATTCCTTTCTATTCCATTCCATTCCTCATTCTATTACACATAACCTTCCAATCCATTCCACCTTCCATTCCATTACTTTCCACTTTCCATTTCACATTCCATTCCATTCCATTCCACATTCCATTCCATATCCCTTTCCATTCCATTCCACATTTCATTAAATTGCATTCTCTTCGATTCCACATTCCATTCCATTCCTCATTCCATTCCATTGTGCATTCCATTATATTTCCTTCCATTGAAATCCACATTCCATTACATTCCAGTGCATTCCACATTACATTGCATTCCATTCCACATTCCATTCCATTGCATTCCAATTTCCTTCCCACATTCTTTTCTATTCCATTGCATTCCATTCCACTTTCCATTCCACATTCCATTCCGTTCCCTTCCGTTCAATTCCACATTCCATTCCATTCCATTACACATTGCTTTCCATTCCATTCCCTTCCATTCCACATTCCATTCCAGATTCCATTCTACTTTCCATTAAACATTCTATTCCATTCCATTCAATTCCATTCCATTACATTCCACTTTCCATTCCACATTCCTTTCCCTTTCTTTGCATTTCATTCCACATTCCATTACATTCCACTTTCCATTCCACATTCCTTTCCCTTTCTTTGCATTCCATTCCACATTCCATTCCATTACTTTCCATTCCATTCCACCATCCATTCCATTCCATTATACATTCCATTCCATTCCATTCCACATTCAATTCCATTCCTTTCCTTTCCACATTTCATTCCCGAGTCCATTCCACGTTCCCTTCAATTCCGTTCCACATTCCATTACATGCCATTCCACATTCCATTCTACTACATTCCACATTCCATTCCACATTCCTCTCCATACCATTTCACCTTCCTTTCCATTCCATTCTACGTTCCATTCCACATTACATTGTATTCAACATTCCATTCCACATTCCATTCATTTCCACATTCCATTCCTCATTCCACTCCATTCCATTTCTCATTCCATTCCACATTACAAACCATTCCATTCCTAATTCCTTCAGACATTACTTTCCACTCCATTTCACGTTCCATTCCATTACTTTCCACGTTCCTTTCCACTTTCCATTCCATTCCATTCCACATTCAACTCCTGGTTCCATTCCATTTCATTCCACTTCCATTCGAATCCATTCCCTTCCATTTCACATGCTATTCCATTCTATTTTGCATTCCATTACATTTATTGTATTCTACATTCGAATCCTTTCCACATTCCTTTCGATTCCATTCCATTGCAATGTACATTCAATTACATTCCAATCCATTTCACATTCCATTCGATCCGTACCACATTCTATTCCATTCCATTCCACTTTCCATTCCACATTCCATTCCAATCTATTCTATTCCATTCCACATTCCATTACATTCCACTCCATTCCAATCCATTACTCATTCCGTTACACATAGCATTCCATTGCAGATTGCATTCCAAATTCGATTCCATTCAATTCCATTCCATTCTTCATTCCATTCCATTCAATTCCATTCCATTCTACATTCCATTCCATTCAATTCTATTCCACTACACATTAAATTACACTTTCCATTCCGTTCCATTTCATTCCATTCCATTCCTTTCCACATTCCATTCCATTCCATTCCACATTCCATTCCATTCCATTCCATTCCACATAAAATTCCATTCCATTCCACGTTCCATTCCAATCTATTCCACATGAAATTCGATTCCATTCCATTCGTTTCCTCATTTCATTCCAGATTCCATTCCACATTCACTTCCACATTACATTCCATTCCATTCCCTTCCGTTCCATTCCATTCCATTCCACATTCCATTCCACATTCCATTCCATTCCATTCCTCACTGCAATCCATTCCATATTACATTCCATTCCATTCCACATTCAATTCCGTTCCATTTCACATTCAAATCCATTCCATTGCAATCCATTGCACATTCCATTCCAGATTCCATACCAAATTCCATTCCACATTGCATTCCTTTCAATTCCATTCCACATTCTATTCCACATCCCATTCCATTCCATTCAACATTCCATTCCACATTCCATTCTATTCCATTAAATTCCATTCAATTTCAAATTCCATTCCATTCCATTACATTTCACATTCCTTTCCATTCCAATCCATTCCATTCCAATCCACATTCCTTACCACATTCCATTCCACATTCCACTCCATTCCATTCCACATTCCATTCCATTCCATTCCATTCCAGGCCACATTCTGTTCCATTCCATTCCATTCCAGATTCCTTTCCATTCCTTTCCACATTCCTGTGCATTACATTCCACACTCCATTCTACATTCCATTCCACTACATTCCACATTCCATTCCACATTCCACTCCATACCACTCCACAATGCATTCATTTCCATTCCACATTCAATTCCACATTCCATTCCATTCCACTTTCCACATTCCATTGCAGATTCCATTCCATTCCACATTCCACATTCCATTCCCTTCAATTTCATTCCAATCCGCATTCCATTGCATTCCATTCCACATTCCATTCCATTCCATTCCATTCCAGTCCACGTTATATTGCATTCTACGTTCCATTCCACATCCCATTCCTTTCCATTCCACTTTCCATTCCACATTCTTTCCATTCCATTCCACATTCCATTCCACATTCCATTCCATTCCACTCATTCAATTCAATTCCTTTCCACATTCCATTCCATTACCTTCCACATTCCATTCCGTTCCATTCCATTCCATTCCATTCCCTTCCAGATTCCATTGCACATTCCAATCCACATTCCATTACACATTTCATTGCATTCCATTCCACATTCCATTCCATTCCGTTCTCCTCCTCTCCAAATTCAATTCTATTCCAGATTCCTTTCCTTTCCATTCAACATTTCTGTCCATTAGATTCCACACTCCATTCCACATTCCATTCCAGTACATTCCACATTCTATTCCACATTCCCCTCCATACCATTCCCTATTGCATTCAATTCCATTCCACATTCCATTCCACATTTCTTTCCAGTCCACTTTCCACATTCCACTCCTTTCTATTCCATTGCATTCCTCATTCCATTTCACATTATAATCCGTTCCATAACACTATCCATTCCATTACTTTCCACGTTCCATTCCAAATTCCATTCCATTCCTTTTCACATTCCATTCCATATTCCATTCCATTCCCTTCCACATTCCAATATTCTCCATTCCCTTCCATTCCACATTCCATTATATTGCATTCCCTTCCATTCCACATTCCATTCCATTCAATTCCACATTCTATTACATTTCTTTCCATTACAATCCACATTCCATTACATTCCCATCAATTCCACATTCCATTCCATTCCATTCCACATTATATTACATTTCATTCAACATTCCATTCCGTTCCACATTCCATTCCACATTCCATTCCACATTTCATTCCAAATTCCATTACCCATTCCATTGCATTACATTCCTTTCCAGTCCACAGTCCATTCTATTCCATTCCATTCCGGATTCCATTCCATTCCATTCCATATTCCTGTCCATTGCATTCTACACTTCATTCCCTTCCTTTCCACATTCCATTCCACTCAATTCCACATTCTATTCCACATTCCATTCCACATTCCATTCTATTACATTACACATTCCATTCCATTACATTCCATTCCAGTTCACATTCTATTCCATTCCATTCCCTTCCTCATTCCATTCCATTCCACTCCACATTCTTTTCCATTCCATTTAATATTCCATTACATTCCACTTTCCATTCCACAATCTGTTGCATTCCATTCCATTCCATTCCACTTTCCGTTCCATTCTATTCCACATTACATTCCATTCCATTGCATTTCACATTACATTCCACGTTCCATTCCACGTTGCTTTCCACGTTCCATTCCATGTTCCATTCCTCGTTTCATTCCTTTCTTTTCCACTTTGCATTCCATTCCATTCCACATTCCATTCCATTCCACTCCACATTCCATTCCACACTCCATTCCATTCAATTCCACCTTACATTCCATGTTGTATTCCACATTCCATTCCATATTCCATTGCACATTCCATTCCATTCCATTCCACATTCCATTCCATTCCACGTTCCATTCCATATTCTATACCATTCCATTCCATTCCATTCCGGATTGCTATCCATTCCATTCCACATACTATTCCGCCTTCCATTCCATTCTATTCCACATTCCATTCCACATTCCATTGCATTCCATTCCACATTCCATTCCTTTCCATTCCACTTTCGATTCCTTTCCATTCCAAATTACATTCCACATTCTATTCCACGTCCCATTCCACATTCCATTCCACATTCTATTCCACGTCCCATTCCACATTCCATTCCACATTGCATTCCACGTTCCATTCCACTCCATTCCACGTTCCATTCAGCGTTCCATTCCTCATTCCATTACGCATTCCTTTCCATGTTCCATTCCATTCCATTCTACGTGCCATTCCACCTCCCTTTCCATTCCATTCCACATTCCATACCATTCCATTCTATTCCATTCAACATTCAATTCCATTCCATACCACATTCTATTCCACATTCCAATCCATTCCGTTCTCATTCTTTTCCATTCCATTCCACATTCCATTTCAAGTTCCATTCCACGTTCCATTCCACGTACCATTTCGCATTGCATTCCATTCCATTTCACATTCCATTCCATTTCATTACACATTCTATTCCAAATTCCATTCCATTCCATTCCACAGTCCATTCCACATTCCATTCCACTCCATTCCAAATTCCATTCCATTCCACTGCACATTCCTTTCCACATTCTATTCCACATTCCATTCCATTCCGTTACACATTCCATTCCATTCCATTCCACTTTCCATTCCACGTTCCATTCCAAACTCCCTTCCACATTCCATTCCACGTTCCATTCCACATTCCAGTCCATCAGATTTCACTTTCTATTCCATTGCATTCCACGTTCCATTCCTCATTCCATTCCACATTCCATTGCACATTTAATTCTGTACCATTCCACATTCCATTCCACATTACTTTCCACTTTCCATTCCACTTTCCATTTAATTCCATTCCACATTCTCTTCCACATTAAATTCCACATTCCATTCTACATTCCATTCCACATTCCACTCCATTCTATTCCACGTTCCATTCCATGTACCATTCCACTTTCCATTCCATTCCATTCCACGTTCCATTTCACATTCCTTTGCACATTCCATTCCACGTTGCATTCCACACTCCATTCCACGTTCCATTCCACATTCCATTCCACGTTCCATTCCATTCCATTACACGATCCATTCCACGTTGCATTCCATTCCATTCCACTTTCCATTCCACATTCCATTCCACGTTCCATTCCATGTTCCATTCCATTCCAATACACGTTCCATTCCACACTGCGTTCCTTCCACATTCCATTTCACATTCCAATCCACATTCCAATTCACATTGCACACTGTTCCATTCCATATGCCACTCCACATTCCATTCCTCATTCCATTCCACATTCCATTCCATTCCGTTCCACATTCCATTCCATTCCATTCCACATTCAATTCCACATTCTTTTCTATTCCATTCCAAGTTACATTCCAGATACCATTCCACTTTCCATTCCACATTCCACTCCATTACTTTTTACATTCCATTCCATTCCATTCCAAATTCCATTTAACGTTCCATTGCTCTCCATTCAACTATCCATTGCATTCAACGTTCCATTCCATTCCATTTCACTTTCCATTCCATTCCATTCCACTTTCCATTCCATTCCACGTTCCATTCCATTCCATACCAGGTTCCCTTCCACGTTCCATTCCTCCTTCCAATCCACATTCCATTCCGTTCCACATTCCATTCCGCATTCCATTCCACATTCCATCCCACATTCCATTCCATTCCTTTCCACATTGCATTCCACATTCCATACCATTCAATTCCGCTTTCCATTCCATTTTCCAATTCACTCTATTACACGTTCCATTCCATTACACTTTCCATTCCATACCATTCCACGTTCCATTCCATTCCATTCCACTTTCCATTCCATTATTTTCCACTTTCCATTCCATTACTTTCCACTTTCCATTTCAAGTTCAATTCTACATTCCATTCCACATTTCATTCCATTCCATTCCATTCCACATTACTTTCCATTCCATTCCATTCCATTCCATTCCACTTTTCATTCCATTCCACATTCCGTTCCAGATTCCATTGCACATTATATTCCATTCCGTTCCATTCCATTCCACAATACATTCCATTCCATTCCACAATTCATTCCATTCCATTCCATTCCATATTCCATTCCATTCCATTCCATTCCATTCCATTCCATTCCATTGCATATTCCATTCCTTTCCACATTCCATCCCATTCCTTTCCACATTCCAGTCCATTCCATTCCATTCCACTCCGTTCTATTGCAAATTGCATTACATTTTCAGTTCCACATTCCATTCCACATTCCTTTCCATCTCATTTCATTCCACATTCCATTCCACAATCCGTTCCTTTCCATTCTATTTCAGTCCACAGTCCATTTCATTCCACTCCACTCCGCATCCCTTTCCATTCCATTCCACGTTCCATTCCACATTCCATTCCATTCCACATTCCATTCCATTCCACATTCATTTCCACATTCCATTCCACATTCCATTCCACGTTCCATTCCACTATCCGTTCCATTTCATTAAACATTGCATTCCACATTCTATTCTATTCCATTCCATTCATTTCCACTTTCCCTTCCATTCCATTCTGCATTGCGTTCCATTCCATTCCATTCCACTTTCCATTCCATTCCACATTCCATTCCATTCCACATAGCATTCCATTCCATTCTATTCCATATTCTATTCCACATACCATTCCATTCCATTCTATTCCACGTTCTATTCCACATTCCGTTTCACATTCCATTCCATTGCATTTCACATTCCATTCCATTCCGTTCCACGTTCCATTCCATTAAATTCCACTTTCCATTCCCTTCCATTCCATGTTCCATTCCACGTTCCATTCCACTTTCCATTCCACGTTCCATTCCATTCCATTCTACGTTCCTTTCCTCTTTCCATTCCACGTTCCACTCCACTCTATTCTACATTCGATAACTCATTCTATTCCACGATCAATTCCACGTTTCATTCCATGTTCCATTCCATGTTCCATTCCACATTCCATTGCATTGCATTCCACGCTCCATTTCTCATTCCATTCCACTTTCCTTTCCATTCCATTCCACTTTCCATTTCACATTCCATTTCACATTCCATTGTATTCCATTCCACATTCCATTCCATTGCACTCCATATTCCATTCCACATTCCATTCCACTCCATTCCACATTCCATTCCATATTCCATTACACACTCCGCTCCATTCCTTTCCACATTCCATTCCAATTTCCTTTCCACATTCCATTCCATTCCATTCCACATTCCATTCCATTCCTTTCCACTTCCCATTCCACATTCCATTCCATTCCATTCCACTTCCCATTCCACGTTACATTCCATTACATTCCAAATTCCTTTCCATTCTATTCCATTCCATTCCTCATACCATAACACCTCACATTCCATTCCATTCCATGTTCCGTTCCCTTCGATTCCACGTTCCATTCCATTCAATTCCACATTCCTTTCTACATACCATTCTATTCATTTCCACATTCCATTCCATATTTCATTCCGTTCCATTCCACATTCCATTCCATTCCATTCCTTTCCATTCCAATCCATTGCATTCCACATTCCATTCCTGTCCATTACGTTTGACATTCCATTCCATTCCATTCCACATACCATTCCATTCCATTACACATTCCATTCCCTTCCACGTTCCATTTGACATTCCATTCCACTCTGTTCCACATTCAATTCCACTCCATTCCACGTTGCATTATATTTCCATTTCACATTCCATTGTATTTCCAATTCACATTCCATTCCACTCCACATTCCATTCCACATTCCATTCCCTTCCATTCCATTCCATTCCACATTCCATTTCATTCCATTCCACTTTCCATTTCATTCCATTCGTTTCCATTCCACATTCCATTCCATACCACTTTCCATTCCAAGTTCAATTCCAAATTCCCTTCCACATTGCATTCCATACCTTTCCATTCCACATTGCATTTCTTTCCATTCAATTCCACGTTGCATTCAACATTCCATTCCTTTCCATTCCATTTCATTCCACATCCAATTCCGTTCCATTCCTTTCCACATTCCATTCCTTTCACTTCCACATTGCATTCAAGTCCATTCCACATTCCATTCCACATTGCATTCCATGCCATTTCACCTTCCATTGCACATTCCATTCAACATTCCATTGCAATACATTCCACATTCCATCCCTCATTCTATTCTCTTCCATTCCACGTTCCATTCTACATTCCATTACACTTTCTGTTCCAATCCATTGCATTCCATTCCATTCCACATTCCATTCCACGTTCCATCCCACATTCCCTTCCATTCCATTTCACATTGCATTCCATTATATTCCACATTCCATTCCATTCCTTTCCGTACCATTCCACATTCGATTCCTTTCCATTCCAATGCTTTCCACATTCCGTTGCTCTTTCCATTCCACATTCCATTCTATTTTATTCAATTCCACATTCCATTCCATTCCATTCCGTTTCATGCCACATTCCATTCCATTCCATTACACATTCCATTCCTCATTCCATTCCATTCCATTCCACGTTCCATTCCACTTTCCATTGTCTTCCATTCCACATTCCATTCCAATCCACTCCACATTCCATTCCACATTAAATTCCATTCTCTTCCACGTTCCATTAGACATTGCTTTTGGTATTCCATTCCATTCCATTCTATTTCATTCCACCTTCCATTCCACATTCCATTCCACTTTACATTTAGTTCCAAGACATTCCATTCCACCTCCCATTGCACATTCCGTTCCACATTCCATTGTGTTCCAATCCATTCCATTACTAGATCCATTAGACTTTCCATTCCTCATTCCATTCCATTCCATTCCACATTCCATTCCATTCTATTCCACATTTAATTCAATTCCATTCTATTCCACATTAATTTCCATTCCATTCCACCTTCCATTCCACTCCAATCCATTTCATATTCCATTCCACATTCCATTACATTCAATTCCACATTCCATTCCATTCCACATTCCATTCCATTCCATTCCATGTTAAATTAAATTCCATTCCACATTCCATTCCATTCCATTCCACATTCCATTCCATTCCATTCCATTCCGTTCCACATTCCATTCCATTCCATTCCATTCCATTCCACATTCCATTGCCTTCCATTCCACGTTCCATTCCATTCCATTCCATTCCGCAATCCATTCCCCATTCAATTCTCTTCCACTCCACATTCCATTCCTTTCCATTCCCATTCATTCCACGTTCCATTCCATTCCAGTCCACATTTCATTTCATTCCATTCCATTCAACATTCCTTTTCATTCCATTCCAACTTCGATTGCATTAAAATCCATTCCATATTCCATTCCGCATTCCATTCCATTCCATTCCACATTATATTGCATTCCATTCCATTCCATGTTAATTTCCATTCCATTCCACATTCCATTCCCTTCCATTCCACATTCCACTCCCTTCCATTCCATTCCACTCCACTTTCTTCCATTCCACTCGTTTCCATTCCACATTCCATTCCATACCAGATTCCATTCCAATTTCCATTCCAAATTCCACTCCGTGTTGCATTCCATTCCATTCCATTCCACATTCCATTTCTTTCCATTCCATTCCACATTGCATTCTACATTCCATTTCATTCCATTCCATTTCATTCAGCATCCCATTCCATTCCATTTCACATTCCATTCCATTCCCTTGCACATTGCATTCCAGTACATTCCACATTCCCTTCCACATTCCATTCTATGCCATTTCACCTTCCATTTGACATTCCATTCAGCATTCCATTGCATTACATTCCACATTCCATTCCATATTGCGTTCACTTCCATTCCACATTCCATTCCACATTTCATTCCATTCCACATTCCACATTCCATTCCATTCCACATTCCATTCCATTCCTCATTCCTTTACACATTACAATCCATTCCATTTCACTATCCATTCTATTTCTTTCCATATTCCATTCCAAATTCCATTCCATTTCATTCAACATTCCATTCCATATTCCATTCCATTCCTTTCCACATTCCAGTATATTCCATTGCCTTCCATTCCACTTTCCATTACATTGAATTCCCTTCCATTCCACATTCCTTTACATTCCATTTTAAATTCCATTCCATTCCATTCCATTCCACATTCCCTTCCATTCAATTCCACATTCCATTCCATTTATTTCCATTGCAATCCATATTCCATTACATTCCCATCCAGTCCACGTTCCATTCCATTCCAATCCACTCCACGTTCCATTCCATTCCATTCCACATTCCAATCCATTTCATTCAACATTCCATTCCATTCTATTCCACAATCTATTCCACATTCCATTCCACATTCCATTCCACATTCCATTCCATTACATTAAATTCCTGTCCACAGTCAATTATATTCCATTCCATTCCAGATTCAAATCCAATACATTCCACATTCCAGTCCATTACGTTCTACACTCCGTTCAATTCCTTTCCACATTCCACTCCATTCCACATTCCATTCCAAATTCCATTCCACATTCCATTCCATTCCGTTCAACATTCCATTCCATTCCGTTCCACATTCCATTCCACATTCCATTCATTCCATCACACATTCCTTTCCATTCCATTCCACATTCTAATCCATTCCATTTAACATTCCATTACATTCCACATTCCATTCCACATTCCATTCCATATTCCATTCCATTCCACGTTCCATTCCATATTCTATTCCATTCCATTCCACATTCTATTCCTTTCTATTCCATTCCATTCCTCATTCTATTACACATAACCTTCCAATCCATTCCACCTTCCATTCCATTACTTTCCACTTTCCATTTCACATTCCATTCCATTCCATTCCACATTCCATTCCATATCCCTTTCCATTCCATTCCACATTTCATTAAATTGCATTCTCTTCGATTCCACATTCCATTCCATTCCTCATTCCATTCCATTGTGCATTCCATTATATTTCCTTCCATTGAAATCCACATTCCATTACATTCCAGTGCATTCCACATTACATTGCATTCCATTCCACATTCCATTCCATTGCATTCCAATTTCCTTCCCACATTCTTTTCTATTCCATTGCATTCCATTCCACTTTCCATTCCACATTCCATTCCGTTCCCTTCCGTTCAATTCCACATTCCATTCCATTCCATTACACATTGCTTTCCATTCCATTCCCTTCCATTCCACATTCCATTCCAGATTCCATTCTACTTTCCATTAAACATTCTATTCCATTCCATTCAATTCCATTCCATTACATTCCACTTTCCATTCCACATTCCTTTCCCTTTCTTTGCATTTCATTCCACATTCCATTACATTCCACTTTCCATTCCACATTCCTTTCCCTTTCTTTGCATTCCATTCCACATTCCATTCCATTACTTTCCATTCCATTCCACCATCCATTCCATTCCATTATACATTCCATTCCATTCCATTCCACATTCAATTCCATTCCTTTCCTTTCCACATTTCATTCCCGAGTCCATTCCACGTTCCCTTCAATTCCGTTCCACATTCCATTACATGCCATTCCACATTCCATTCTACTACATTCCACATTCCATTCCACATTCCTCTCCATACCATTTCACCTTCCTTTCCATTCCATTCTACGTTCCATTCCACATTACATTGTATTCAACATTCCATTCCACATTCCATTCATTTCCACATTCCATTCCTCATTCCACTCCATTCCATTTCTCATTCCATTCCACATTACAAACCATTCCATTCCTAATTCCTTCAGACATTACTTTCCACTCCATTTCACGTTCCATTCCATTACTTTCCACGTTCCTTTCCACTTTCCATTCCATTCCATTCCACATTCAACTCCTGGTTCCATTCCATTTCATTCCACTTCCATTCGAATCCATTCCCTTCCATTTCACATGCTATTCCATTCTATTTTGCATTCCATTACATTTATTGTATTCTACATTCGAATCCTTTCCACATTCCTTTCGATTCCATTCCATTGCAATGTACATTCAATTACATTCCAATCCATTTCACATTCCATTCGATCCGTACCACATTCTATTCCATTCCATTCCACTTTCCATTCCACATTCCATTCCAATCTATTCTATTCCATTCCACATTCCATTACATTCCACTCCATTCCAATCCATTACTCATTCCGTTACACATAGCATTCCATTGCAGATTGCATTCCAAATTCGATTCCATTCAATTCCATTCCATTCTTCATTCCATTCCATTCAATTCCATTCCATTCTACATTCCATTCCATTCAATTCTATTCCACTACACATTAAATTACACTTTCCATTCCGTTCCATTTCATTCCATTCCATTCCTTTCCACATTCCATTCCATTCCATTCCACATTCCATTCCATTCCATTCCATTCCACATAAAATTCCATTCCATTCCACGTTCCATTCCAATCTATTCCACATGAAATTCGATTCCATTCCATTCGTTTCCTCATTTCATTCCAGATTCCATTCCACATTCACTTCCACATTACATTCCATTCCATTCCCTTCCGTTCCATTCCATTCCATTCCACATTCCATTCCACATTCCATTCCATTCCATTCCTCACTGCAATCCATTCCATATTACATTCCATTCCATTCCACATTCAATTCCGTTCCATTTCACATTCAAATCCATTCCATTGCAATCCATTGCACATTCCATTCCAGATTCCATACCAAATTCCATTCCACATTGCATTCCTTTCAATTCCATTCCACATTCTATTCCACATCCCATTCCATTCCATTCAACATTCCATTCCACATTCCATTCTATTCCATTAAATTCCATTCAATTTCAAATTCCATTCCATTCCATTACATTTCACATTCCTTTCCATTCCAATCCATTCCATTCCAATCCACATTCCTTACCACATTCCATTCCACATTCCACTCCATTCCATTCCACATTCCATTCCATTCCATTCCATTCCAGGCCACATTCTGTTCCATTCCATTCCATTCCAGATTCCTTTCCATTCCTTTCCACATTCCTGTGCATTACATTCCACACTCCATTCTACATTCCATTCCACTACATTCCACATTCCATTCCACATTCCACTCCATACCACTCCACAATGCATTCATTTCCATTCCACATTCAATTCCACATTCCATTCCATTCCACTTTCCACATTCCATTGCAGATTCCATTCCATTCCACATTCCACATTCCATTCCCTTCAATTTCATTCCAATCCGCATTCCATTGCATTCCATTCCACATTCCATTCCATTCCATTCCATTCCAGTCCACGTTATATTGCATTCTACGTTCCATTCCACATCCCATTCCTTTCCATTCCACTTTCCATTCCACATTCTTTCCATTCCATTCCACATTCCATTCCACATTCCATTCCATTCCACTCATTCAATTCAATTCCTTTCCACATTCCATTCCATTACCTTCCACATTCCATTCCGTTCCATTCCATTCCATTCCATTCCCTTCCAGATTCCATTGCACATTCCAATCCACATTCCATTACACATTTCATTGCATTCCATTCCACATTCCATTCCATTCCGTTCTCCTCCTCTCCAAATTCAATTCTATTCCAGATTCCTTTCCTTTCCATTCAACATTTCTGTCCATTAGATTCCACACTCCATTCCACATTCCATTCCAGTACATTCCACATTCTATTCCACATTCCCCTCCATACCATTCCCTATTGCATTCAATTCCATTCCACATTCCATTCCACATTTCTTTCCAGTCCACTTTCCACATTCCACTCCTTTCTATTCCATTGCATTCCTCATTCCATTTCACATTATAATCCGTTCCATAACACTATCCATTCCATTACTTTCCACGTTCCATTCCAAATTCCATTCCATTCCTTTTCACATTCCATTCCATATTCCATTCCATTCCCTTCCACATTCCAATATTCTCCATTCCCTTCCATTCCACATTCCATTATATTGCATTCCCTTCCATTCCACATTCCATTCCATTCAATTCCACATTCTATTACATTTCTTTCCATTACAATCCACATTCCATTACATTCCCATCAATTCCACATTCCATTCCATTCCATTCCACATTATATTACATTTCATTCAACATTCCATTCCGTTCCACATTCCATTCCACATTCCATTCCACATTTCATTCCAAATTCCATTACCCATTCCATTGCATTACATTCCTTTCCAGTCCACAGTCCATTCTATTCCATTCCATTCCGGATTCCATTCCATTCCATTCCATATTCCTGTCCATTGCATTCTACACTTCATTCCCTTCCTTTCCACATTCCATTCCACTCAATTCCACATTCTATTCCACATTCCATTCCACATTCCATTCTATTACATTACACATTCCATTCCATTACATTCCATTCCAGTTCACATTCTATTCCATTCCATTCCCTTCCTCATTCCATTCCATTCCACTCCACATTCTTTTCCATTCCATTTAATATTCCATTACATTCCACTTTCCATTCCACAATCTGTTGCATTCCATTCCATTCCATTCCACATTCCATTCCTTTCCATTACTTTGCATTCCACATTTGTTTCTAATCCATTTCATTCCACATTGTATTACATTCCATGCCACATTCCATTCCATTCCATTCCATTCCAATCCACATTCCATTCCACATTCCATTCCATTCCATTCCACATTCCATTCCATTCCATTTCAAATTTCATTCAATTCCATTGCATTCCACATTAAATTCAACTCCATTTCACATTCCATTTCATTCCATTCTGTTCCATTCCACTCCACATTCCATTCCATATTCCATTCCATTCTTTCCACATTACATTCCACATTCCATTCATTCCATTCCACATTCCATTCCAATCTATTCCACAATCCATTCCATTCCATTCCATTCCAATCCATTCCACATTCCATTCCACATTCATTTCCTTTCCTTTCCACATACCATTGAACATTCCATTCCATTCTTTTACACAATCCATTCCAATCCACATTCCATTCCTTTCCACATTCCATTCCATTCCATTCCATTCCGTTTCATTCCACATTCCATTCCATTCCATTCCACATTCCATTCCTTTCCAATCCATTCCATTCCATTCCATTCCATTCCATTCCATTCCATATACCATTCTTTCCATTCCGTTTCATTCCATTCCATGCCATATTCCATTCAACATTCCATTCCATTCCATTCCACATTCCATTCCATTCCATTCCATTCCATTCCACATTCCATTCCATTCCATTCCATTCCTTTCCATTACACATTCAATTACATTCCATTCCATACCATTCCACATTCCTTTCCCTTCCTTTCCATTATACAATCCATTACACAATCCATTACATTCCATTACACGTTCCTTTCCAATCCATTCCACATTCCATTCCACATTCCATTCCGTTCCATTACACATTCCTTTCCAATCCATTTCACATTCCATTCCACGTTCCATTCCATTCCATTCCACATTCCATTCCAATCTATTCCACATACCTCTACACGTTCCATTCCATTCCAAGTTCCATTCCACATTCCATTCCACATTCCATTCCATTCCATTCCGTTTCACCTTCCTGTCCACATCCCATTCCACATTCCATTCAAGATTCCATTCCGTTCCATTCTATTCCATTCTACGATGTATTCCACATTCTTTCCATTCCATTCCACATTCCATTCCATTCCATTCCACTTTGCATTGCACATTCCATTCCATTCAATTCCATTCCATTGCATTCTGTTCCATTCCATTCCATTTCATTCCTTTCAATTCCTTTCATTTCAACATTCCATTCCATTCCACAATGGCTTCCATTCCATTCCACATTCCATTCCATTCCATTCCATTCCTTTCCACATTCCATTTCACATTCCATTCCATTCCATTCCATTCCAGATTCCATTCCATTCCATTCCACATTCAATTCCACTCCATTCAACATTCCATTCAATTCCATTCCTTTCCATTCCACATTCCATTCCACTCCATCCCATTCCACCTTCCATTCCACATCACCTTCCATTCCATTGCACATTCCATTCCCCATTCGATTCTATTCCTTTCCACATTCCATTCCACATTCCATTAAATTCCATTCCACTTTCCATTCCATTCCATTCCATTCCATTCCAGTCTACATTCCTTGCGATTCAATTCCATTCCAGATTCCATTACATTTCATTCCACCTTCCTTTCCATTCCATTCTACTCTCCTTTCCACATTCCATTCCACTACATTTCACATTCCATTCCACATTCCATTGCATTCCTTTCCGCATTCCATTCCATTCCATTCAATTCCACTTTTCTTTCCACATTCAATTCCGTTACTTTCCACATTCCATTCCATTTCATTCCTTTTCATTCCACATTTCATTCCTTTCCTTTCCACGTTCCATTCCACATTACATTCCAAATTCATTTCCACATTCCATTCCACATTCCCTTCCATTCCATTCCACTTTCCATTCCACATTCCATTCCTTTGTCTTCCACATTACTTTCCACATTCCCTTCCACATTCCATTCCTCATTCCATTCCACATTCTATTCCACTACATTCCACTTTCCATTCCACGTTCCATTCCACATTAAATTTCACGTTCCATTCCACAATCCATTCCATTCGATTCCACGTTCGATTCCACTTTCCATTCCATTCCATTACACGTTACATTCCACATTCCATTGTACATTCCATTTCAACTTCCATTCCACATTCCTTTTCATGTTACATTCCACGATACAGTCCACATTCCCTTCCAATCATGTTCCATTCCACATTGCATGCCATTCCATTCCTCGTTCCATTCTACATTCCATTTCACATTCCATTCCACGTTTCAGTGCACATTCCATTCTATGTTGCATTTCACATTCCATTCCACGTTCCATTCCACGTTCCATTTCATGTTCCATTCCATTCCTTTCCACGTTCTTTTCCATGTTCCATTCCGCATTCCATTCCATTTTCCCTTCCACATTCCATTCCACATTCCATTACACATTCCATTCCACTTAGGTTCCATTCGCTCCACATTCATTTCCACATTCCTTTCCATTTCATTCCACATTCCATTCCACATTCCGTTGCACATTGCATTCCCCATTACCTTTCTCATTCTATTCCATGCCATTCCACATTCCATTCCACATTCCATTCCATTCAATTCCACATGGCATACCACAATCCGTTCCACATTCCATTCCATTCCATTCCACATTCCATACCACATTCCACTCCATTGCATTTCACGTTCCATTCCATTACATTACACATTCCATTCAACATTCCATTCCACGGTTCATTCCATTCCGTTCCACGTTCCTTTATACTTTCCATTAGATATTCCATTACATTCCATTCTACGTTCCATTCTACATTCCATTAGAGGTTGCATTCCATATTCCATTCCATGTTCCATTCCGTTCCATTCCACATTAGATTCCGTATTCCATTCCATTCCATTCCACATTCAATTCCATTCCATTCCTCATTCCATTCCATTCCATTCCACTTTCCATGTCACATTCCATTCCACGTTCCATTCTATGTTCCATTCCATGTTCCATTCCGTTCTATTCCACCATGTATTCCACATTCCATTCCATTCAATTTCACGTTCAATTCCACATTCCATTCCACGTTCCTTTCCACGTTACATTCCACGTAACTTTCCATTACATTTCACGTTCATTTCCACATTCCATTCCATACAATTCAAAAATCCATTCCATTCCATTCCACATTACATTCCATTCCTTTCCACATTCCATTCCATTCCATTCCTCTTTCCCTTCCACGGTCCATTCTATTAAATTCCACGTTCCATTCATTCCACTCCACGCTCCATTTCATTACAGTTCACATTCCATTCCACATTGCATTTCACATTCCATTCACCATTCCGTGTCACATTGCATTCCTCGTTCCATTCCACATTCCATTTCACATTCCATTCCACATTACTTATCACATTCCACATTCCATTCCATTCCATTTCATGTACCATTTCATTCCACATTCCATTGCATTCCATTCCACATTCCATTTCTTTCCATTCTACGTTCTATTCAATACAGTTCCACATTCCAATCCACTTTCCATTTTACATACCACTCCGTTCCATTCTATTCCACATTCCATTGCATTCCATTCCACATTCCAATCCATTCCATTCTATTCCATTCCCTTCCATTCCACATTCCATTCCATTGCATTCCACATCCATTCCTCATTCTATTCCACATTCCACTCTGTTCCATTCCATTCCATTCCACTTTCAATTCCATTCCATTCCACGTTCCATTTCATTCCATTCCACAATCCGTTCCATTCCATTCCGTACCATTCCACATTCCATTCCACATTCCATTCTTTCCATTCCACATTCCATTCCATTCAATTCCACATTCCATCCTTTCCATCCACATTCCATTCCACATTCCATTCCTTTCCATTCCACACTCCATTCCATTCCATTCCACTTCCAATTCCATTCCATTCCATTCCATTCCACATTCCATTCCATTCCATTCCACATTCAATTCCATTCCATTCCACTTCCAATTCCATTCCATTCCACATTCAATTCCATTCCATTCCTCGTTGCATTCCATTCCATTCCACTTTCCATTCCACTCCATTCCATACCATTCCACATTCCATTCCACTTTCCATTCTTTCCATTCCACATTCCATTCCACATACCATTCCATTCCAATTTCCATTGCATTAAATTCCACATACCAATCAATTGCATTCCATTCCACATCCCATTCCATTCCATTCCATTCCACATTCCATTCCATTCTATTCCACGTTCCATTCCATTCCATTCCACATTCCATTCTACATTCCATTTTTTCCATTCCACATTCCATTCCATTCCGTTCCTCATTCTGTTCTACGTTCCATTCCACGTTACATTGCGCTTTCCATTCCACGTTGCATCCCAAGTTCCTTGCCACGTTCCATTCCATGTTCCATTCCATTCCATTCCTCTTTCCATTCCACATTCCATTCCAATACTTTCCACATTCCATTCCATAACATTCCACATTCCATTCCACATTCCATTCCACATTCCATTCCTTTACATTCCACATTGCTTTCCATGGCATTCCTCATTCCATTCCACATTCCAATCCACATTCCATTCCACGTTCCATGCCATGTTCCATTCCTAGTTCCATTCCATTCCATTCCACATTCCATTACACCTTCCATTCCATTCCATGCCACATTCCATACAATTCCTTTACAATCCATTCCACATTCCATTCCATTTCAGTTCAAATACCATTACATATTTCATTCCACCTTCAATTCCATTCCATTCAAGATTCCATTCCATTCCTTTCCACATTCCGTTCTTTCCATTCTGCATTCCATTATATATTAAATTCCACATTCCATTGCACATTCCTTTCCATTACATTCTACGTTCCATTCCACGTTCCATTCCAAAATCCATTTCATTTCATTTCACGTTTCATTCGATTCCATTCCGCATTCCTTTCCATTCAATTCCACATTCCATTCCATCCCATTCCACATTCCATTCCGCGTTCCATTCCACTTTCCATTCCACTTTCCATTCCACGTTTCATTCCATTCCATTCCACGTTCCATTCCATTCCATTCCACGTTCCATTTCATGCCGTTCCACGTTCCATTCCACATTCCATTTTGCATTCCATTCCATTCTATTCCTTTCCATTCCACACCCCATTCCGTTCCATTCCACATTCCATTCCATTCCATTCCATTTCACATTCCATTCCATTCCATTCCACATTCCATTCCACTCCATTCCACATTCCATTCCACATTCTGTTCCACATTCCATTCAGTTCCTTTCCACATTATATTCCACACTCCATTCCAGATTCCATTCCGTTCCGTTTAACATTCTTTTCCACATTTCATTACACATTCCATTCCATTCCATTACACATTCCATTGCACATTCCATTCCATTCCATTTCACATTCCATTAATTTCCATTCCACATTCCTTTCCACATTCCGTTCCACATTTCTTTCCATTCAATTCCACATTCCATTCCTTTCCATTCCACATTCCATTGCATTCCATTCCACATTCCATTAAACATTCCATTCCACATACCATTCCTTTCCATTCCACATTCCATTCCATTCCATTCCACATTCCATTAAACTTTCCATTCCACATACCATTCCTTTCCATTCCACATTCCATTCCATTCCATTCCACATTCTGTTCCACATTCCATTCCATATTCCATTCCATTACACATTTGATTACAAATTGCATTCCACTCCATTTCACATTCCATTTCATTCCATTCCACCTTCCATTCCTCGTTGCTCTCCACGTTCCATTCCACGTTCCATTCCATGTTCCATTCCATTTAATTCCACGTTCCATTCCCTTCCATTCCACTTTCAATTGCAGTTTCCGTTTCACATTACATTCCACATCCCATTTCACATTCCACTCCATTCCATTCCCCATTCCATCCACATTCCATTCCACATTCCTTTCCATTACTTTCCTCATTCCACTCCACATTCCATTTCACATTGCATTCCATTCAATTCCATTTTCCATTCCACTATCCATTCCACTTCCCTTTACATTCCATTACACTTTCAATTCTACATTCAATTCCATTGCATTTCACATTCCATTCTACATTCCATTACGAACTCCATTCCATTCCATTCCATATTCCTTCCCACACTCCATTCCTTTCCATTCCACACTCCATTCAACATTCCACGCTGCATTCCACATTCCATTCCACGTTACATTCCACGTTTCCTTCCAAGTTCCATTTCACTTTACATTCCATTCCATTCCACTTTCCATTCCACATTCCATTGCATTCCATTCCACTTTCCATTCCACATTCCGTTTCACATTCCATTCCACTTTCCATTCCACATTCCATTGCATGCCATTCCTCATTCTATTCCTTTCCATTCCATTTTCCATTCCTTTCCATTCCACATTACATTCCAGATTCCATTCCACGTCCTATTTCACATTCCATTCCACATTCCATTCCACTTTCCATTCCATTCCATTCCACATTCCATTCCACGTTCCATTCCACATTCCACTCCACATTCCATTCAACCTTCCATTCCATTCCTTTCCACGTTCAATTCTATTTTCCGTTCCACATTCCATTCCATGATCCATTCCACATTCCATTGCATTGCATTCCACGTTCCCTTCCAAGTTCCATTCCAGTCCATTCCACGTTCCTTTCCACATTCCATTCCACTTTCCATTCCAAACCATTCGGCGTTCCATTCCATTCCATTCCTCATTCCTTTCCATTCAATTCCACATTCTATTCGAAATTCCATTCCAAATTCCATTCCATTCCTTTCTATTACACATTCCATTCCATTCCACTCCATTCAATTCCACATTCCATTCCATTATATTTCACAATCCATTCCATTCCAACCCAAATTCCACTACATTCTTTTCCATTCGACTTTTCATTCCATTCCATTCCACATTCTATTCAATTCCATTCCACATTTCATTCCAAGTTCCACTCCGTGTTGCATTCCACTTTCCATTCCACATTGCATTCCACGTTCCATTCCCTTCCATTCCACATTCCATTCCGTTCCATTCCACTTTCCATTACACGTTCCATTCCACATTGCATTCCTCGTTTCATTCCGCGTTCCATTCCACGTTCCATTTCTTTCCACTGCACATTCCATTCCATTGCCTTACACATTCCACTCCTTTCCATTCCATTCCATTGCACATTCCATTCCACATTACATTCCCTTCCATTACAGATTCCATTCTATTCCTTTCCACATTTCATTCCACGTTTCATTCCACGTTCCATTCCACGTTCCTTTCCACGTTCCATTCCTATACATTCCACATTCCATTCCACGTTCCATTCCATTCCATACCACATTCCATGCCATTCCATTCCACATTCTATTCCATTCAATTCCGCATTCCATTAGAGTCCATTCCATTCCATTTCACATTCCATTCCAATCCATTCCATTCCATTCCACATTACATTCTATTCCATTCCACTTCACATTCTATTCCATTCCACTTCCCATTCCATTCAATTCCACATTCCATTCCATTCCATTCCATTCAATTCCAAATTCCTTTCCATACCATTATGCATTCCTTTGCATTCTATCAAATTCCACATTCCATTCCATTCCATTCCTTTTCATTCCAAATTCCACACCATTGCTTTCCATTCCACGTTGCATTCCTTTCCATTCCATATTCCACTCCATTCCATTGCATATTCTATTCCATGCAATTCCACTCCATTCCGCATTCCATTACACATTCTATTCCCTTGCATTTCACATTCCGTTCCATTCCATTCCACATTCAATTCCACTTTCCATTCCCCCTTCCATTCCACGATACATTCCATTCCATTCCATTCGACATTGAATACAATTCCATTCCATTCCATTTCGGATTGCATTCCATTCCATTCCACATTCTATTCCACATTGCATTCCATTCCATTACACATTCCATTGCACATTCCATTCATTTCCATTACACATACCATTCCACTTTCCATTCCATTCCATTCCAGTTTCCATTCATTTCCTTTACACATTTCGTTCCACTTTCCATTCCACGTTACATTCCACATTCAACTCCATTTTCCATTCCACATTCCATTCCACATTCCCTTTCACATTCCATTCCATTCCATTAAACATTTCATTCAACATTCCATACCACATTCCTTTCCTTTCCATTACACATTGCATTCCATTACGTTCCACATTCCATTCCACATTCCATTCCATGTTCCATTCCATTCCATTCAACGTTCCATTCCAATTAAAATTGGACGTTGCATTCCACTTCCCATTCCACGTGCCATTGCATTCCATTTCATTCCACGTTCAATTCAAAATTCCATTCCATTCCATTCCATGTTACATGCCACGTACCCTCCACGTTCTATTCCAAGTTCCATTCCATTCCATTCCACGTCCCATTCCATTCCATTCCTCTTTCCACTTCATTCCATTCCACGTTCCTTTCCACATTCCACTTCACATTCCATTCCACCTTCCATTCCACTCCATTCCACGTTCCACTTCCTTCCATTCCACCTTCCTTTACATTCCATTCCTTTGCATTCCACATTCCATTCCATTCCATTTCATGTTCAATTCCATTCCATTCCATATTCCATTCCATTCCATTCCATTCCACGTTCCATTCCATTCCATTCCATTCTATACCACATTCCATATCATTCCATTCCATTCCACTTTCCATTCCACATTCTTTCCACATTCCATTCCTTTCCATTCCACATTCCATTCCTTTCCATTGCACATTCCATTCCAGTCCATTACACATTCCATTCCATTCCATTCCACATTTCATTCCATGTTCCATTCCATTCCATTCCACTTTCCATTCCATGTTCCGTTGCACGTTCCATTACACATTCCATTCCACATTCCATTCCACTTTGCAGTCCATTCCATTCTACATTGCATTGCATATTCCATTCCACGTTCCTTTCTACTTTCCATTCCACCTTCCATTCAAGGTCCTTTCCATTCCAATTCCATGTCATTCATCATTGCATTCCACATTCCATTCCACTCCATTCCACATTACATTCCACGTTCCATTCTTCATTCCATTCCACGTTCCATTCCACTTTCCATTCCATTCTTATCCAAATTCCATTTCACATTCTATTTCATTACACTTTCCGTTTTACTTTCCATTCCACATTCCATTCCACATTCCTTTCCATTACAATACATTCCATTTTCCATTCCACATGCCATTGCTTTCCATTCCACCATCCATTCCATTCCATTACTCTTACCATTCCATGTTCCATTCCACTCCACATTCCATTCCATTCCATTCCACCTTCCATTCCATTGCATTCCACGTTGCATTCCACTTTCCATTCCTTTCCAGTTTGCTTTCCACATTCCATTCCACATTCCTTTCAACATTCCATTCCACATTGCATTGCCTTCCATTCCACATTCCATTCCGCTCCATTCCAATTTCCATTCCATTCTATTACGCATTTCATTCCATTCCATTCCACATTCCATTCAACCTTCCATTCCAATCCATTCCACATTCCATGCCACATTCCTTTCCACATTCCATTCCGTTCCATTCTACATTGCATTCCACAATCTATTCCACAATCCATTCCTTTCCATTCCACATTGCATTCCACATTCCATTCCATCTCATTCCACATTCTTTTCTACTTTGCATTCCTATCCATTCCACTTACCATTACATTCCATTCCACATTCCATTCCATATTCCATTTTACATTCCATTTCAAGTTCCGTTCCACATTCCATTCCACGTTACATTCCACGTTACATTCCATGTTCCATTCCAATCAAGTTCCATTTCACATTCCATGCCATTCCATTCCATGTTCCATTCCACATTCCATTCCACTTTCCATTCCACGTTCCATTGCACACTCAATTCGATGTTCCATTACACATTCCATTCCACTTTCCATTCCATGTTTCATTCTTTGTTTCATTCCATTCCATTCCACGTTCCATTCCACATTCCATTGCACGTTCCATTCTACATTCCATTCCACATTCCATTACACATTTCATTCAATTCCATTCCACATTCCATTCCACATTCCTTTCCACATTCCATTCCATTCCTTTCCAAAGTCCATTCCACATTACATTCCATTCCATTCCACATTCCATTCCATTTCATTCAAAATTCCATTCCACATTGCATTCCACATTCCCTTTCACATTCTTCTCCATTCGTTTCCACATTCAATTCCACTTTCCACTCCATTCGTTTCCACATTCAATTCCACATTCCATTCCATTCCATTCCACATTCCATACCACATTCCATTCCATTGCATTCCACATTCCATTCCATTACATTATACATTCAATTCCACTTTCCATTCCACGTTCCATTCCATTCCATTCCACGTTCCATTCCACGTTCCCTTCCACGTTCCATTGCACATTCGATTCCACATTCCATTCCACATTCCATTCCACATTCCATTGTACGTTCCATTCCATTTTCCTTTCCATTTCATTCCACTATCCATTCCACTTTCCATTCCACTCCATTTCACTTTCCATTCCACATTCCATTCGACGTTGCATTCCTCTTTCCATTCTTGTCTATTTCACGTACCATTCCACATTGTTTTCCATTCTACGTTCCATTTCACATTCCATTCCTCTTTCCATTCCACATTGCATTCATTTGTATTCCACGTGCCACTCCACATTCCATTCCACAGTCCATTCCACGTTCTATTCCATTCCATTCCACATTCCATTCTAATCCATTCCACTTTCCATTGCATTCCATTCCACAGTACACTCCACTTTCCATTCCCTTCAATACCATATTGCATTCCACATTCCATTCCGTTCCCTTCCACATTCTATTCCACATTCCAATCCATTCCATTTCACTTTCCATTCCATTCCATTCCACATTCCATTCCACATTCCCTTCCATGTTCCATTCCATTCCATTCCACGCTACATTCACCTTCCATTCCACGTTCCATTCCATGTTCCTTTCCACGATTCATTCCATTCCATTCCACGTTCCATTCCACATTCCACTCCACAATTCATTCCACTTTCCATTAAACATTCCGTTCCACATTCCATTGCATTCCATTAGAGATTGCATTCCATTGCAGTCCACATTACATTCCACATTCCATTCCATTCCATTTAAACCTTCCAATCCATTCCATTCCACATTCCATTCCACCTTCCATTCCATTCCACATTTCATTCCACATTCTAGTCCACACTCCATTCCATACCATTCCACATTCCATTCCTTTCCATTCCACGTTCCATTCCACATTCCATTCCAAATTCATTTCCACATTCCACTCCACATTCCATTCCATTCCATTCCACATTCCATTCCACATTCCATTCCGTTGACTTCCACATTCCTTTCCAGATTCCCTTCCACATTCCATTCCAAATTCCATTCCACATTCCATTCCTATCCATTCCACGTTCCATTCCACGTTCCATTCCACATTCCATTACACGTTCCATTCCACTATGCATTCCATTCCATTCCACGTTCCATTCCACTTTCCATTCCATTGCATTCCACGTTACATTGCACGTTCCATTGTACATTCGATTTCAACTTCCATTCCACATTCCATTTCACGTTACATTCCACGATACATTCCACATTCCCTTCCATTGTGTTCCATTCCACATTGCATGCCATTCCATTCCACGTTCCATTCCACATTCCATTCCACGTTTCAGTGCACATTCCATTCTATGTTGCATTACACATTCCATTCCACGTTCCATACCACGTTCCAATCCATGTTCTATTCCATTCCTTTCCACGTTCCATTCCACGTTCCATTGTGCATTCCATTCCATTTTCCCTTCCACATTCCTCTCCACATTCCATTCCACTTTAGATTCCATTCCAGTCCACATTCCTTTCCACATTCCATTCCATTTCATTCCACATTCCATTCCACATTCCCTTGCACATTGCATTCTCCATTCTCTTTCTCATTCTATTCCATACCATTCCACATTCCAATCCACATTCCATTCCATTCAATTCCACATGCCATACCACAATCCATTCCACATTCCATTCCTTTCCATTCCACATTCCATACGACATTCCACTCCATTGAATTTCACGTTCCATTCCATTACATTACACATTCCATTCCACATTCCATTCCACGGTGCGTTCCATTCCATTCCACGTTCCATTCTACTTTCCATTAGACATTCCATTACATTCCATTCCACGTTCCATTCTACATTCCATTAGAGGTTCCATTCCACGTTCCATTGCATTGCATTCCACGTTACATTCCACATTCCATTGTACATTCCATTTCAACTTCCATTCCACATTCCATTTCACGTTACATTCCACTATACATTCCACATTCCCTTCCATTGTGTTCCATTCCACATTGCATGCCATTCCATTCCATGTTCCATTCCACATTCCATTCCACATTCCATTCCAAGTTTCAGTGCACATTCCATTCTATGCTGCATTACACATTCCATTCCACGTTCCATTCCACGTTCCAATCCATGTTCCATTCCATTCCTTTCCAGTTTCCATTCCACGTTCCATTCTGCATTCCATTCCCTTTTCCCTTCCACATTCCCCTCCACATTCCATTCCACTTTAGATTCCACTGCAGTCCACATTCCTTTCCACATTCCATTGCATTTCATTCCACATTCCATTCCACATTCCCTTGCACATTGCATTCCCCATTCCCTTTCTCATTCTATTCCATACCATTCCACATTCCATTCCACATTCCGTCCCTTTCAATTCCACATGCCTTACCACAATCCATTCCACATTCCATTCCATTCCATTCCGCATTCCATACCACATTCCACTCCATTGAATTTCACGTTCCATTCCATTACATTACACATTCCATTCCACATTCCATTCCACGGTCCATTCCATTCCATTCCACGTTCCATTCTACTTTCCATTAGACGTTCCATTACATTCCATTCCGCGTTCCATTCTACATTCCATTAGAGGTTCCATTCCATATTCCATTCCAATTCCATTCCATTCCATTCCACATTAGATTCCATATTCCATTCAATTCCATTCCACATTCCATTCCATTCCATTCCACATTGCATTACACATTCCATTCTGTTCCATTCCACATTTCATTTCACATTACATTCCACATTCAAATACGTTCCATTGCACATTCCATTCCACCTTCCATTCCATTCCACATTTCATTCCACATTCTATTCCACACCCCATTCCCTTTCATTCCTTTCCATTCCACGTTCCATTCCACATTCCATTCCATTCCATTCCACATTCCATTCCACATTCCATTCCGTTGCCTTCCACATTCCCTTCCACATTCCCTTCCAAATTCCATTCCACATTCCATTCCATTCTATTCCAGGTTTCATTCCACATTCCATTACATGTTCCATTCCACGTTCCATTCCGGTCCATTCTGCGTTTCATTCCACTTTCCATTCCATTCTATTCCACGTTACATTCCACTTTCCATTGTACATTGCATTCCAACTTCAATTCCACTTTCCATTTCACGTTATGTTCCACGATACATTCCACATTCCCTTCCAATCAAGTTCCATTCCACATTGCATGCCATTCCATTCCACGTTCCATTCCACATTTCATTCCACGTTTCAGTGCACATTCCATTCTACGTTGAATTACACATTCCATTCCAAGTTCCATTCCACCTTCCATTCCATGTTCCATTCCATTCCATTTTACGTTCCATTCCATGTTCCATTCCGCATTGTGTTCCACTTTCCCTTCCACATCCCATTCCACATTCCATTCCACATTCCATTCCAGTTTAGATTCCATTCCACTCCCCATTCCTTTCCACATTCCATTCCATTTCATTACACATTCCATTCCACATACCCTTGCACATTGCATTCCCCATTCCCTTTCTCATCCTATTCCATACGATTCCACATTCCTTTCCACATTCCATTCCATTCCATTCCACATGCCATACCGCAATCCATTCCGCATTCCGTTCCATTCCATTCCACATTCCATACCACATTCCACTCCATTGCATTACACGTTCCATTCCATTATATTACACATTCCATTTCACATTCCATTCCACGGTCCATTCCTTTCCATTCCACGTTCCATTCTACTTTCCATTAGACGTTCCATTCCATTCCATTCCACGTTCCATTCTACATTCAATTAGATGTTAAATTCCATATTCCATTTCATGTTCCATTCCATTCCATTCCACATTAGATTCCATATTCCATTCCATTCCATTCCACATTCCATTCCATTCCATTCCACTTTCCATTCCACTTTCCATTGCACTTTCCATTCCGCTTTCCATTCCACCTTTCGTTCCACGTTCCATTCTACGTTCCATTCCATGTTCCATTCCATTCTATTCCACAATCCATTCCACTTTCCATTCCATTCCATTTCACTTTCCATTCCACATTCCATTCCATGTTCCTTTCCACGTTACATTCCACGTAACTTTGCATTACATTTCGCGGACAGTTCCACATTCCATTCCATTCCATACCAAGATGCATTCCACTTTCCATTCCACGTTCCATTCCATCCCATTCCACGTTCCATTCCACTTTTCATTCCACGTTCCATTGCATTCCATTTCACGTTCCATTCCACATTCCATTGCATTCCATTCCAAGTTCCATACCACATTCCTTTCCACATTCCATTCCGTTACAATCCACTTTCCATTCCACAATGCATTCCATTCCAGTTTGCATTCCACATTCGATTAAATTCCATTCCACAATGCATTCCACATTCCATTCCATTCCACACTCCTTTCCACATTCCATTCCACACTCTATTCCATTCCTTTCCATATTCCATTCCACATTCCATTACACATTTCATTCCACTTTCCAGTCCACGTTCCAGTCGATTTAATTCCATGTTCCATTAAACATTCCATTCCATTCCATTCCACATTCCATTCCACATTCCATTCTGTTCCATTCCACATTGCACTCCACATTCCATTCTACATTCCAATCCATTCCATTCTAGATTCCATTCCACTTTCCATTCCATTACATTCTACATTCCATTCTCATTCCGTTGTACTCCATTCCACATTTCACACCAGACTCCATTCCATTCCATTCCACATTCCATTCCACTTTACTTTCCATGTTCCATTCCAAGTTCCATTCCACATTCCATTCCACATTCCATTCCATTCCATTCTACGTTCCATTCCATTCCAGTCCACGTTCTATTTCATTCCGTTCCACATTCCATTCCAAGTTCCATTTCACTTTCCATTCCACATTCTATTTAACTTTACATTCCATTCCATTATATTACACATTACGTTCCATTCCATTACACATTCCATTCCACTTCATTCCACATTCGTTTCCACATTCCATTCCATTCCATTCTTTTCCACTTTCCATTCCATTCCATTACAAAATAAATTTCACATTCCATTCCACATTTCATTCCACGTTCCATTCCTTTCCATTCCACATTCCATTCCATTCAATTCCACATTCCATTCCATTCCAGTCTATTTCATTCCATTCCACATTCCATTCCATTCCATTCCATTCCGCTTTCCACTCCATTCCATTCCATTCCACATTCCATTCCATTGCCTTCCACATTCCATTCCATTGCATTACACATTCCATTCCACTTGCCATTCCACGTCACATTCCATGTTCCTTTCCATGTCCCATTCCTCCTTCATTTCCTTTCCATTCCACATTCCATTCCATTCCCTTACACTTTCCATTCCATTCCATTCAACATTCCATTCCACGTTCCATACCATTCCATTCCATGTTCCACTCCAATTTCCAATCCAATTTCCATTCCACATTGCATTCCAAGTTGTATTCCATACTCCATTCCACATTCTATTCCGTTCCATTCCACATTCCGTTACACACCACATTCCACATTCAATTCCATTCCATTCCACATTCCATTCCACACTCCATTACACATTCCTTTCCACATTCCATTCCGTTCCATTATACATACCATTTCACACCCCAATCCACTTTCCATTCCGTTCCATTCCATTCCATTCCACATTCCATTCCACGTTCCATTCCATTCCATTCCGAATTCCATCCCATTCCAATCCATTCCATTCCTGATTCCTTTCCATTCTGTTACACATTGTATTCCACATTCCATTCCATTCCATTCCACATTCCATTCCAGTTTCCATTCCATTCCAATCCACGTTCCGTTCCATTCCATTCTATTCTACTTTCCATTCCACGTTCATTGTACATTCCATTCCGTGTTCCATTCCATTCAATTCCACGTTCAATTCCACATTCCATTCCACGTTCCATTCCAGGTTCCATTCCAAGTTCCATTACAAGTTCCATTCCACGTTCCATTCCATTCCATTCTACGTTCCATTCCACATTAAATTCCACTTTCCAGTCCACATTCCATTCCACATTCCATTCCACATTCCATTCCGCTCCATTCCACATTCCATTCCACATTCCATTCCTCATTCCATTCCGCGTTCCATTCGATTCCATTCCACATTCCATTCCACATTGCGTTCCATTACAGTCCACATTCTAATCGACATTCCATTCCATTCCATTCCACATTCCATTGCATTCCAGTCCACTTTCCATTCCACTTTCCATTCCATGATCAATTTTATTGCATTCCACCTTCCATTACACATTCCATTATAGAATCGATTCCACATTCCATTCCATTCCATTTCACATTCCATTCCACATTGCATTCCATTCCAGCCCACATTCCATTCAATTCCATTCCACATTCCATTCCATTACATCCCTCATTTCATTCCATTCCATTCCATTTCACATTCCATTCCATCCAATTCCACATTCCATTACATTCCATTCCACATTCCATTCCACTTTCCATTCCACATTCCATTCAATTCCATTCCACATTCCATTCCAAATTCCATTCCTCATTCCTTTCGTCATTCCATTCCGCATTACATTCCACATTCCATTCCACATTGCATTCCATTACAGTCCACATTCTAATCGACATTCCATTCCATTCCATTCCACATTCCATGGCATTCCAGTCCACTTTCCATTCCACTTTCCTTTCCACGATCAATTCTATTGCATTCCACCTTCCATTCCACATTGCATTATAGAATCCATTCCACATTCCATTCCCTTCCATTTCACATTCCATTCCACATTGCCCTCCATTCCAGTCCACATTGCATTCCACATTCATTTCCATTGCATTCCACATTCAATTCAATTCCATTCCACGTTCCATTCCATTCCATCCCATTCCATCCCTCATTCCATTAAATTCCATTGTACATTCCATTCCATCAAATTCCGCACTCCATTTCATTCCATTCCACAGTCCATTCCACATTCCATTCAGTTCCATTCCACATTCCATTCCACATTCCATTCCTCATTCCATTCTGCATTCCATTCGATTCCATTCCATATTCCTTTCCACATTGCATTCCATTACAGTCCACATTCTAATCGACATACAATTCCATTCCATTCCACATTCCTTTGCATTCCAGTCCCCTTTCCATTCCACTTTCTATTCCACGATCAATCATATTGCCTTCCACCTTCCAATCCACATTCCATTATAGAATAAATTCCACATTCCATTCCATTCCATTTCACTTTCCATTCTACATTGCCTTCCATTCCAGTCCACATTTCATTCCACATTCAATTCCATTCCATTCCACATTGCATTCCATTCCATTCCACATTTCATTCCATTCCTTTCCACTTTCGATGCCACATTCCATTCCATTCCACATTATATTCCAGGTTCCATTCTACATTCCATTCCACGATCCATTCCACGTTCCATTCCATTCCATTCCATTCCACATTCCGTTGCACATTCCATTCCATTCCATTCCACATTCTATTCCACATTCCATTCCACGTTATATTCCATTCCACGTTCCATTCCACATTCCATTCCATTCCATTCCACATTTCATTTCTAATTCCTTTCCTTTCCATTCAATTCCATTCCACTTTCTATTTCACGTTCCATTCCACATTGCATTCCACATTCCATTCCATTCCGTTCCATTCAATTCTACATTCCATTCCACATTGCATTCTGATCCATTCCACTTTCCATTCCATTCCAAATTCCATTCCATTCCATTCTATTACATTACATTCCACATTGCATTCCACATTCCATTGCATTCCAGTCCACATTGCATTAAGATCCATTCCTCATTCCATTCTATTCTAAATTCCATTCCATTCCATTCCAATCCATTCCATGCCACATTCCATTCCATTCCATTCCATTCCTTTCCACATTCCATTCCATTCCATTCCTTTCCATTCCACATTCCATTCCATTCTATTCCATTCCACATTGCAATCCACGTTCCATTCCATTCCATTCTATTTTATTCCACTTTCCATTCCACATTACATTCCATGCCATTTCACGTTCCACTGCACATTCCATTCCACATTCCACTCCATTCCATTGCACATTCCATTCCACATTCTATTCCATTCCATTCCACGTTCAATTCCACATTCCATTCCACTTTCCATTCCAATCCATTGCATTACATTCCATTCCACATTCCATTCCATTTTCCATTCCACATTCCATTTCATTCTATTTCACATTCCATTCCACATTCCATTCCATTACTTTCCTCATTCCTTTGCATTCCATTCCATTCCATTTCACATTCCATTCCTTTCCATTCCTTTGCTTTCCACATTCAATTCCGCGTTCCATTCCACGTTCCATTCCATTGCATTCCATTACACATTCCATTCCATTTCACATTCCTTTTCACATTCCATTCCACATTTCATTCCATTCCATTAAACTCCATTCCACATTCCATTCAATTCCATTCCACATTCCATTCCAGATTGCATTCTATTCCACATTCCATTCCAGATTCCATTCCATTCCACATTCCATTCCAAATTCCATTCCATTACATTCCACATCCCAATCTGCATTCTATTCCATTCCGCATTGAATTCCACACTGTGTTCCATTCCACTTTGTATTCCATTCCTTTCCATTCCACTCCACATTCCATTCCACGTTCCATTCCACTCCATTCTATGTTCCATTCCGTTCCACTTTCCATTCCATTCAATTCCACTTTCCATTCCACTCCATTCTATGTTCCATTCCATTCAATTCCACGTTCCATTCAATTCCACGTTCCGTTCCATTTCATTCTACTTTCCATTCCATTCCATGTTCCATTCCATTTCATTCCACGATGCATTACACCTTCCAGTAGACGATCTAATCCACGACCCATTACATTCCACTTAACGTTCCATTCCTCCCTCCATTCCACATTCCATTCCATTCCATTCCTTATTGCATTCCACTTTCCATTCCACACCATTCAAGTTTCCATTCCATTCCACTTTCCATTCCATGACATTCAACTTTCCATTCCATTCCATTCCACATTCCATTCCATTCCATTCCTTATTCCATTCCACTTTCCATTCCATTCTGCTTTCCATTCTATTCCATTCCACATCCCATTCGATTCCTTTCCACTTTCCATTCCATTCCACGTTCTATTCCATTCCATTCCACGATCCATTGCACGTTCCATTTCACGTTCCATTCCACGTTACATTCCACTCCATTCCACGTTCCATTATTTCTACCATCCAAATTCCATTCCATTCAATTCCACTTTCCATTCCACATTCCATTCCACATTCCATTCCTTTCCATTCCATTCCACATTCCATTCCATTGAATTCCACATTCCGTTCCACGTTCCATTCCATTCCATTCCACGTTCCATTCCATTGAGTTCCACATTCAATTCCACATTCCATTCCATTTCACATTCCATTCCACATTCCATCCCATTCCATTCTACATTCCATTCCACATTCCATTCGTTTCCATTCTACATTCCATTGGATTCCATTCCATTGCAATCCTCATTCAGTTCCATTCCACATTCCATTCCATATTCCATTCAATTCCATTTCACATTCCATTCCACATTCCTAACGATTCCAGTCCACATTCCATTCCATTCCATTCCCTTCCTCATTCCATTCTGTTCCATTCCACATTCCTTTCCAGATTGCATTCCACATTCCATTCCACATTCCTTTGCACATTCCAGTCCAGTCCGTTGCACATTCCATCACATTCCATTCTATTCCAGTCCACATTCCATTCCATTTCCTTCAATTCCCTTCCAGATTCCATTACTTTTCATTCACCTTTCCTGTCCATTAGATTCCACACTCCATTCCACATTCCATTCCACTACATTCCACATTCCATTCCACATTCCACTCCATACCATTCCATATTGCATTCAATTCCATTTCACATTCCACTCCACATTTCATTCCATTCCACATTCCCCATTCCATTCCATCCTATTCCATTCCATTCCTCATTCCTTTACACATTACAATGCGTGCCATTTCACTATCCATTCCATTACTTTTCATGTTCCATTCCAAATCCCATTCCATTTCTTTCCATATTCCATTCCATATTCCATTCCATTCCTTTCCGTATTCCAATACATTCCATTGCCTCCCATTCCACTTTCTATTACATTGAATTCCCTTCCATTCCACATTCCATTCCATTCCATTTTAAATTCCATTCCATTCCATTTTAAATTCCATTCCATTCCATTCCATTCCACATTCCATTCCATTCAATTCCACATTCCATTCCACTTTCCATTCCACATTCCATTACATTACATTAAATTCCAGTCCACAGTCCATTCTATTCCATTCCATTCCATTCCAGATTCCAATCCATTCCATTCCACATTCCTGTCCATTACATTCAACACTCCATTCAATTCCTTTCCACATTCCACTCCTTTCCACATTCCATTCCACATTCCATTACATTAGTTTCCACATTCCATTCCATTCCATTCCATTCCAGTCCACATTCCATTCCATTCCATTCCCTTCCCTTCCTCATTCCATTCTATTCCATTCCACATTCCATTCTACATTCCATTCATTCCATCACACATTCCATTCCATTCCATTCCACTTTCTAATCCATTCCATTTAACATTCCATTAAAATCCACATTCCATTCCTCATTCCATTCCATTCCATGTTCCATTCCATATTCCATTACATTACATTCAACATTCCATTCCTTTCTATTCCATTCCATTCCTCATTCCATTACACATAACATTCCACTCCATTCCGCCTTCCATTCTACTACTTTCCACCTTCCATTTCACATTCCTTTCCACTCCATTCCACATTGCATTCCATATCCCTTTCCATTCCATTCCACATTCCATTAAATTCCATTCCCTTCGATTCCACATTCCATTCCATTCCATTCCATTCCTCATTCCATTCCATTGCGCATTCCATTTGATTCCATTCCACTGCAATCCACATTCCATTACATTCCAGTGCATTTTACATTCCATTGCATTCCATTCCACATTCCATTCCATTGCATTCCAATTTCCATCCCCCATTCTTTTCCATTCCATTGCATTCCCTTCCACTTTCCATTCCACATTCCATTCCATTACATTCCAGTCAATCCCACATTCCATTCCATTCCATTACACATTCCTTTCCATTCCATTACACATTCCTTTCAATTCCATTCCATTCCATTCCACGTTCCATTCCAGATTCCATTCTACATTCCATTTCACATTCCATTCCATTCCATTCCATTCCATTTCATTCCACTGTCTATTCCACATCCCTTTCCGTTTCATTGCATCCCATTCCAAGTTCCATTCCATTACATTCCATACCATTCCACCATCCATTCCATTCCATTCCACATTCCATTCCAATCCTTTACACATTCCATTCCATTCCAATCCACATTCAATTCCATTCCATTCCTTTCCACATTTCATTCTCAATTCCATTTCACGTTCCATTCCATTCCATTCCATATTCCATTCCATTGCACCTCCCATTCCATTCCATTCCACATTCCATTCTACTACATTCCACATTGCATTCCACATTCCACTCCATACCATTTCACTTTCGTTTCCATTCCATTCCACTTTCCATTCCACATTACATTCATTTCCACATTCCGTTCCACATTCCATTCTATTCCATTCCTCATTCCATTCCACATTCCATACCGTTCCGTTCCTCATTCCATCACACATTGCTTTCCACTCCATTTCACGTTCCACTCCATTACTTTCCACGTTGCTTTCCACTTTCCTTTCCATTCAATTCCACATTCCATTCCATTTCATTCCACATTCGATTCCAATCCATTCCCTTCCATTCCACATGCTATTCCATTCCATTTTGCATTCCATTACCTTTATTGTATTCCACATTCCAATCCTTTAAACATTCCTTTCGATTCCATTCCATTGTAATCTACTTTCAATTACATTCCACTCCATTTCACATTCCATTCGGTTCTGTTCCACATTCCATTCCATTCCATTCCACTTTCCATTCCACTTTCCATTCCATTCCATTCCACTTTCCATTCCACATTCCATTCCATTCTAATCCATGCCATTCCACCTTCCATTACATTCCACTCCATTCCAATCCATTACTCATTCCATTAGACATTGCATTCCATTCCAGATTGCATTCCAAATTCTATTCCATTCCATTCCATTCCATTCTACATTCCATTCCATTCAATTCCATTCCACTACACATTAAATTACACTTTCCATTGCATTCCATTCCATTTCATTCCATTCCTCATTCCATTCCATTCCATTTCATTCCACGTAAAATTTCATTCCGTTCCAATTTCCATCACAATCCATTCCACGTTAAATTCAATTCCATTCCATTCCTTTCCTCATTTCATTCCAGACTCCATTCCACATTATTTTCCACATTCCATTCCATTCCATTCCATTCCATTCCTCATTGCAATATATTCCACATTCCATTCCATTCCATTCCACATTCAATTCCATTCCATTCCGCATTCTAATGCATTCCATTACATTCCAATGCACATTCCATTCCAGATTCCCTATCAAATTCCATTCCACATTCCATTCCATTCAATTCCATTCCACATTCCATTCCACATCCCATTCCATTCCATTCTACATTCCATTCCACATTCCATTCTATTCCATTAAATTCCATTCCATTTCAACTTCCATTCCATTACATTCCACATTCCTTTCCATTCCAATCCCTTCCATTCCATTCCACATTCCTTACCAGATTCCATTCCACATTCCACTCCATTCCATTCCACATTACATTCGATTCCATTCCATTGCAGGACACATTCTGTTCTATTCAATTCAATTCCAGATTCCTTTCCATTCCATTCCACATTCCTGTCCATTTCATTCCACACTCCTTTCTACATTACATTCCACTACATTCCGCATTCCATTCCACATTCCACTCCATACCATTCCACATTGCATTCAATTCCATTCCACATTCCATTCCACATTCCATTCCAGTCCACATTCCACATTCCATTGCACATTCCATTCCAGTCCATTCCATTCCATTCCAATCCACTTTCCATTGCTTTCCATTCCACACTCCATTCCATTCCATTCCATTCCAGTCCACATCATATTGCATTCCACATTCCATTCCACTTCCCATTCCATTCCATTCCACTTTCCATTCCACATTATTTCCATTCCATTCCACATTGCATTCCAAATTCCATTCCATTTCACACTGCATTCCACATTCCATTACACATTCCATTGCATTTCATCCCACATTCCATTCCACGTTCCATTCCACGTTCCATTCCACATTCCATTCCACATTCCATTCCATTCCATTCCACATTGCATTCCACATTTCATTCCATATTCCATACCATTCCATTGCACATTACTTTCCATAATCTATTCCATTCAATTCCCTGTTCAATTCCACGTTCCTTTCCACGTTCCATTCCACATTCCATTCCACGTTTCTTTCCATTCCATTCCACATTGCATTCCACAGTCCATTCCCCATTCCATACCATTCCATTGCCCATTCCATTTCACAATCCATTCCATTCAATTCCACATTCAATTCCAAGTTCCGTTCCACATTCAATTCCACTTTCCCTTCCACATTCTATTTCACTTTCCATTCTATTCCCTTCCATTTCATTCCAAATTCCAATCCATTCCATTCCATATTCCATTCCTTTCCATTCAATACCACATTCCATTTCACATTGCATTCCACATTCCATTCCATTCCATTCTATTACACTTTCCATTCCATTACATTCCACTTTCCATTCCACATTGCATTCCACTTTCCATTCCACATTCCATTCCATTCCATTCGACATTCCTTTCTATTCCATTCCACATTCTATTGCATTAAATTCCGCATTCCATTAGAGTCCATTCCATTCCATTCCACTTTCCAATCCATTCCGTTCCATTCCACATTCCAAACCATTCAATTCCATATTAAATTCCATTGCATTTCACATTCCATTCCATTCCATTCCACTTTCAATTTCTTTCCATTCCCTTTCATTCCACATTCCATTGTACATTGAAAACCATTCCATACCCCATTCCATTCCATTTCATCCACATTTCTTTCCATTGCATTCCACATTCCAATACACATTCCTCTCCATCCATTCCTTTGCACATTCCATTCCACCTTCCATTCCATTCCACATTCCGTTCCACTCCACATTCCATTCTACATTCCATTCTACACTCCATTCCAGACTCCATTCCATACCATTCCATATTCCATTCCACATTTCCTTCCATTCCATTCCACGTTCCATTGCACGTTCCATTCCTCATTCAGTTGTACATTCCATTGCACATTCCATTCCATTCCACATTAAATTCCATTCCATTCCAGTTTACAATCCATGTTCAATTCCACTTTCCATTCCATTCCAATCCGCGTTCCATTCCACATTCCATTGCATTCCATTCCACTTTCTTTTCCACATTCCATTCCATATTGCATTCCTTTCTATTCCACATTCCATTCCATATTCCGTTCCATTCAATTCCACATTCCATTTCATGTCATTCCACCCTCTATTCCGCATTCCATTCCATTCCATTCCACATTCCATTCCACGTGGCATTCCATTCTATTCCACTTTCCTTTCCAAGTTACATTCCACATTCCATTCCACTTTGCATTCCACTTTCCATTTCAGATTCCTTTCCACATTCCATTTGACATTCCATTCCATTCCATTCCACATTCCTTCCATTCCATTCCACATTCCATTCCACATTGCCTGCCACATTCCATTCCGTTCCATTCCACATTCCATTCCAGATACCGTTCCACGGTCCATTGCATTCCATTCTACATTCCATTCCATATTCCGTTCCATTCAATTCCACATTCCATTTCATGCCATTCCACACTCCATTCCGCATTCCATTCCATTCCATTCCACATTCCATTCCATGTGGCATTCCATTCTATTCCACTTTCCATTCCACGTTACATTCCACATTCCATTCCACATTCCATTCCACTTTCCATTTCAGATTCCTTTCCACATTCCATTTGACATTCCATTCCATTCCATTCCACATTCCTTCCATTCCATTCCACATTCCATTCCACATTGCCTGCCACATTCCATTCCATTCCATTCCACATTCCATTCCAGATACCATTCCGCAGTCCATTGCATTCCATCCCACATTCCATTCCACTTTCCATTCCATTCTATTGCACGTTGCATTCCATATTCACTTCCACGTTCCATTCCAAGTTCCATTCCACATTCCATTCCATTCCATTCGACATTCCATACCATTCCATTCCATTGCCTTCCACAATCTATTCCATTACATTCCACTTTTGATTCCACATTTCATTGCACATTCCATTCTGTTCCATTCCACATTCCATTCCGCACTCCTTTCCGTTTCGCATTCCACATACCATTCCATTCCATTCAATATTACATTCCACATTCCATTCCATTCAATTCCACATTCCATTCCAATTTTATTCCACATTCCATTCCACATTCCATTCCATTCCATTCCACATTCCATTCCTTTCCATTCCAATTTCCATTCCATTCCATTCCATATTCCATTACAAGTTCCATTCCATTACTTTCCAGGTTCCATTCCGCATTCCATTGCACTTCCCATTTTACATTCCATTCCGTTCCGTTCTGTATTCAATTCCACGTTCCATTCCACAATCCATTTCATTCCATTCCACATTCCATTTCACATTCCATTCCACATTCCATCCACATTCCATTCCATTGCATTCCACATTTCATTCCACATTCCATTCCATTCCATGCCACATTGCATTCCACATTGCATTCCATTCCAGTCCAGAACCTATAACACATTCCATTCCATTCCTTTACACATTCTATTCCATTTCATTACACTTTCCATTCCACATTTCATTCCACATCCAATTCCACTCCATTCCACATTCCATCCCACATTCCATTCCATTCCACATTCCATTCCACATTACATTCCGCAGTTCATTCCCCCTTCCATTCCACACTCTATTCCACATTCCATTCTCATTCCATTGCGTTTCATTGCACATTCTATTCCACAATCGGTTGGATTTCAATTCACATGCCATTCCACATTCCTTTCAATTCCATTCCATTCCATTCCACATTCCATTCCACGTTCCATTCCAATGCCGGTTAAATTCCATCAACATTAGATTCCATTCCATTCAAAATTCCATTCCTTTCCATTCCTTTCCATTCCATTCCATATTCCATTCGACATTCCATTCCACTCCATTCTACATTCCATTCCATTCCATTCCTTTCCATTACACATTCCATTCCAGTCAATTCCATACCATTACAAATTCCTTTCCATTCCATTCCATTATACAATCCAATGCATTCCATTACACATTCCTTTCCAATACATTCCACATTCCATTCCGTTCCATTCCACATTCCTTTCCAATCCATTTCACATTCAATTCCACTTTCCTTTCCATTCCATTCCACATTCCATTCCAATCCAGTCCACATTACACTCCACGTTCCATTGCATTCCATTCCACGTACCATTCCACCTTCCATTCCACATTCCACTCCATTCCATTCCATTCCGACTTCCATTCCACATTCCATTGCACATTCCATTCCGTTGCATTCTATTCCATTCCACGCTGCATTCCACGTTCCGTTCCATTCCATTCCACATTCCATTCCATTACATTCTTCTTTGCATTCCCCATTCCATTCCATTCCTCGTTCCATTCCACAGTCCATTCCGGATTCCATTAGACATTCCATTCCATTCCATTCAATTCCATTCCATTCTGTTCCATTCCATTCCATTTCATTCCATTCAATTCCATTCCATTCAAAATTCCATTCCATTCCACATTCCATTCCATTCCATTCCACATTTCATTCCATTCCATTCCATTACTTTCCACTTTGCATTCCACATTCCATTCCATTCCATTCCGTTCTTTTCTATTCCAGATTCTGTTCCATTCCATTCAACATTCAATTCCATTCCATTCAACATTCCACTCCATTCCATTCCTTTGCATTCCACATACCATTCCATTCTATTCCATTCCACATTCCATTCCACAACACATTCCATTCCAGTGCACATTCCATTCCCCGTTCCATTCTTTTCCTTTCCACATTCCATTCCACTTTCCATTCCACATTCCATTCCACATTCCATTCCTTTCCATTACACATTCCATTCCATTCCATTCCATTCCATTCCATTACGGTCCACATAACATTCGACTCAATTTCATTCCAGATTCCATTACATTTCATTGCACATTCCTTTCCATTCCATTCCACTCTCCACTCCACATTTCATTCCACAACATTCCACATTCTTTGCACATTCCATTCCATTCCTTTCCGCATTTCATTCCATTCCATTCAATTCCACATTCCTTTACACATTCAATTCCGTTACTTTCCAAATTCCTTTCCTTTTCATTCCTTTTCATTCCACATTTCATTCCATTCCATTGCATTCCAGATTACATTCCATTCTATTCCACATTCCATTCCATTACTTTCCACATTCTCTTACATCCCATTCCACATTCCATTGCAATCCATTCCATGTTTCATTCAATTCCGTTCCACATTCCATTCCACATTCCATTCCAATCCACATTCCTTTCCAAATTCCATTCCATTACATTCCGCATTCCATTCCACATTTCTTTCCATTCCATTCCACATTGCATTTCATGCTGTATTCCATGCCACTATGCATTCCACTCCTTTCCATTCCTTTCCATATTCCATTCCATGTTCCATTGCACTCCATTCCACGTTCCATTCCATTCCATTCCATGATACATTCCATTCCATTTATCCCTTCCATTCCATTCCACGTTCCATTCCATTCCATTCCATTCCATTATCCATTCCATTTCATTCCATTCCACATTCCATTCGATTAAATTCAATTCCATTCCACATTCCATTCCATTACATTCCATTCCATTACACTTTATATTATGTTCCACATTCCATTCCAAGTTCCATTCCACATTCCGATCCATATTCCATTTCTTTCCATTCCACGTTCCATGACATGCCATTCCACATTCCTTTCCACATACCATTCCTTTGCATTCTACATTTCATTCAACATTCCATTTCACGTTCCATTCGACATCCATTCCACATTCCAATCCATTCCGTTCAAAATTCTATTCCACATTCCATTACATTCCATTCAACCTTCGATTCCATTCCTATCAATTGCGTTCCACATTCCATTCCATTCCACCCACATTCCATTCCTTTCCATTCCACATTCCATTGCATTCCATTCAACATTCCGTTCCCTTCCATTCCACATTCCATTACAATAACATTTACATTACATTCCTCATTCCATCGCATTCCTTTCACATTCCATTCCTTTCCTTTCCACAATCCATTCCTTTCCATTCCACGTTCCTTTCCATTGCATTCCACATTCCATTCCATTGCATTCCACCTTCCATTCCACTTTCCTTTCCATTCCACTTTCCATTCCCCATTCCATTCCATTCCATTCCATGTTACATTCCCCATTCCATTCCATTCCACATTTCATTCCATTCCATTCACGTTCCATTCCACATTCCATTCCATTCCACTCCACATTGCATTCCATTCAATTCCATTTTAAATTCTATTTCATTTTATTCCGCATTTGATTGCATATTCTAGTACATATTCCATTCCATTCCATTCCACATTCCATTCCATTCCATTTCTCATTCCATTCCATTCCAAACCTCATTCTCTTTCATTTCATTCCACTCCAGTCCACATTCTGTTCAATTCCATTCCATTCCACCTTCCATTTTATTCAATTCCACATTCCATTCCATTCCATTCCACACACCATTCCAGAATCCATTCCATATTCCGTTCCACATTTCATTCCATTCCATTCCGCAATCCATTACATTCCATTCCACATTGCATTCCATTATATTTCATTCTACTTTTCGTTCCATTCCTTTCCATTCCAGTGCAAATTCTATTCAATTCCATTCCATTCCATATTCCATTCCTTTCCATTCCGCATTCAATTCTATTCAATTCCACATTCCGTTCCTTTCCATTCCACAGTCCATTGCATTCCATTCCACATTCCACTCCATTCCATTCCACATTCCATTCCATTCAATACCAGTTTCCATTCTATTCCATTCCACATTCCATTCCACTCCATTCCATTCAATTCCACATTCCATTCCATTCCATTCCACATTCTATTCCACAGTCCATTCCGCATTCCATTCCACATTCCATTCCATTCCATTCCACATTCCATTCAATTCCATTGCACATTCCGTTAAACAATCCATTCCACATACCATTCCTTTCCATTCCACATTCCATTCCGTTACACTCCACATTCCGTTCCACATTCCATTCCATATTCCATTCCATTCCATTACACATTTAATTCCAAATTGCATTCCTTTCCATTTCACATTCCATTTCATTCCATTCCACGTTGCATTCCACGTTCTATTATAGGTTCCATTCCATTTCATTCCATGTTCCTTTCCATTCCATTCTACATTCAATTCCATTTTCCATTTCACATTCCATTTCACATTCCATTTCACTTTCCACTCCTTTCCATTACCCAATCCATTCCATTCCGTTCCACATTCCATTCCACATTCCATTCCATTCCATTCCACATTCTATTCCATTCCATTTACCATTCCATTCCACGTTGCATTCCACGTTGCTTTCCACTTTCTATTCTATGTTCCATTTCTTGTTCCATTCCTTTTCAGTCCACATTCCATTCCATTCCATTTCACATTCCATTCCACATAGCATTCCATTCAAGTCCACATTCCATTCCACGTTGATTTCCATTCTATTCCTTTCCACATTCCATTACAACTTCCATTCTATTCGACATTAAATTCCATTCCATTCCACATTCCATTGCACATCCCATTCCACGCTGCATTCCACATTCCATTCCACGTTCCATTCCACATTCCATTCCACGTTCCATTCCACGTTCCCTTCCAAGTTCCCCTTCACTGTCCATTCCATTGCATTCCACTTTCTATTCCACCTTCCACTGCATTCCATTCCACATTCTATTACACATTCCATTCCACATATCATTGCACATTCCATTGCATTCTATTCCTCATTCTATTCCTTTCCATTCCATTTTCCATTCCTTTCCATTCCACATTACATTCCACATTCCATTCCATGTTCCATTCCACATTCCTTTCCATGTTCTATTCCACGTTCCATTCCATTCCATTCCACGTTCCATTCCACATAACATTCCGCATTCAATTCAACCTTCCATTCCATTCCATTCCACGTTCAATTCCACTTTCTATTCCACATTCCATTCCATGATCCATTCCACATTCCATTGCATTCCATTCCACGTTCCATTCCAAGTTCCGTTCAACTCCATTCCACGTTCCTTTCCACATTCCATTCCACTTTCCATTCCAAACCATTCTACCTTCCATTCCATTCCATTCCCCTTTCCTTTCCATTCAATTGAACATTCAATTCGACATTCCATTCCACATTGCATTCCATTCTTTTCTATTCCACATTCCATTCCATTCCATTCCATTCCATTCCACATTCCATTCCATTATATTTTGCATTCCATTCCATTCCATTCCAAATTCCACTACATTCCATTCCATTCGACATTCCATTCCATTCCATTTCACATTCCATTCAATTCCATTCCACATTGCATTCCAAGTTCCTCTCCACATTGCATTGAACTTTCCATTCAACGTTCCATTCCCTTCCATTCCACATTCCATTCCTTTCCATTCCACTTTCCATTACACGATACATTCCACATTGCATTCCTCGTTTCATTCTGCGTTCCATTCCATGATCCATTTCTTTCCAGTCCACATTCCATTCCATTGCCTTACACATTCCATTCCTTTCCTTTCCATTCCATTGCACATACCATTCCACATTCCATTCCCTTCCATTACAGATTCCATTCTATTGCATTCCACATTTCAATCCACGTTCTATTCCACGTTCCATTCCACGTTCCATTCCAATACATTCCACATTCTATTACACATTGCATTCCATTCCAGAACATATTCCATTTCACATTCCATGCCATTCCATTTAAACATTCCATTCCATTCCATTCCACATTGCATTCCACATTCCTTTCCATTTCACACTGCATTCCACATTCCATTACACATTCCATTCCATTCCATCCCACATTACTTTCCACATTACAATCCATTCCATTCCACTTTCCATTCCACGTTCCATACCACATTCCATTCCACATTCCATACCGTTCCATTGCACATTCCATTTCACAATCCATTCGATTCAATTCCACATTAAATTCCATGTTCCATTCAACATTCAATTCCACTTTCCATTCCACATTCTATTTCACTTTCCATTACATTCCATTCCACATTCTACTTCACTTTCCATTACATTCCATTCCATTTCATTCCACATTCCGATCCATTCCATTCCGCAGTCCATTCCATTCCATTCCACATTCCATTACATTCATTTCCACATTCCATTCCACATTGCATTCCACATTCCATTCCATTCCATTCTATTACACTTTCCATTCCATTCCATTCCACTTTCCATTCCACATTTCATTCCACATTCTATTCCACGTTGCATTTCATTCCATTCGACATTCCATTCCATTACATTCCACATTCTATTCCATTCAATTCTGCATTCCATTAGAGTCCATTCCATTCTATTCCACAATCCATTCCATTCCATTACATTTCATTTCACATTCCATTCCACGTTCCATTCCACATTGTATTCCACGTTCTATTCCATGTTTCATTGCTCTTTTCATTCTTTCCATTGCACATTCCATTCCATTCAATTACACATCCCATTCCATTCCATTCCACATTCCATTAAACGTTCCATTCCATTCCATTCCACGTTCCATTCCACATTCCATTCCACGTTGCATTCCACTTTCCATTCTACTTTCCATTCCATATTCCATTCCACAATACATTCCGTTCCATTCCACGTTCAATTCCACATTCCATTCCACATTCCATTCCACTTTCCATTCCATTCCAGTCCACATTCCTTGCACCATTCCTTTGAACATTCCATTCCATTACATTCCACTGCACATTCCACTCCATATTGTGTTCCATTCCAGAATACATTCCATTCCACATTCCATTCCATTCAATTTAAACATTCCATTCCATTCCGCATTCCATTCCATTCCACATTCCATTCCATTCCATTCCACATTCCATTTCATTCCATTCCATCTTCCATTCCAGGCTCCATTCCACATTCCTTTGCAAATTCCATTTCTCTTTGCATTCCATTCCATTCCACATTTCATTCCAAGTTGCATTTCATTGCATTCCACATTCCCTTTCACATTCCACTACATTCGATTCCCACATTCCATTCCACATTCCATTCCATTCCATGCCAAATACCATACCACATTCTATACCACATTCCATTCCATTCCATTCCACATTCCATTCCTATCCATTCCACATTCCATTACATTCCATTGCACATTACATTCCTCTTTCCTTTCCTTTGCATTCCATATTGCATTCTACTTTCCTTTCCGTTCCTTTCCACATTCTATTCCACATTCCAATCCATTCCATTCCACTTTCCATTCCATTCCATTCCACATTCCATTCCACATTCCATTCGATGTTCCATTCCATTCCATTCCATGCTACATTCACTTTCCATTCCACGTTCCATTCCACGTACCATTCCACCTACCACTCCACAATTCATTACACTTTCCATTAAATACTCCGTTCCACATTCCATTACATTCCATTTCAGATTGCATTCAAGTGCAGTCCACATTCCATTCCACATTCCATTCCATTCAATTTAAACATTCCAATCCATTCCTTTCCACATTCCATTCCACCTTCCATTCCATTCCACATTTCATTCCACATTCCATTCCACATTCCATACCTTCCCACATTCCATTCCCTTCCATTCCACGTTCCACTCCACATTACATTCCAAATGCAAGTCCACATTCCATTCCACATTCCATTCCATTTGTTTCCACATTCCATTCCACATTCCATTCCGTTGCATTCCACATTCCCTTCCACATTCCATTCCACATTCCATTCCACATTCTATTCCACATTCCATTCCATTCCATTCCACTTTCCATTCCACGTTCCATTCCACATTCCATTCCATGTTCCATTCCAACTTCCATTCCATTCCATTCCACGTTCCATTCCACATTCCATTCCATTCCATTCCAAGTTAAATTCCACATTCCATTATACATTCCATTCCTACTTCCATTCCACATTCCATTTCACATTACTTTGCAAGATACATTCCACATTCCATTCCAATCACGTTCCATTCCACACTGCATGACATTTCATTCCACGTTCCATTCCACATTCCATTCCACGTTTCAGTGCACATTCCATTCTACTTTGCATTACATATTCCATTCCACGTTCCTTTCCATGTTCCATTCCATGTTCCATTCCATTCCATTCCACGTTCCATTACAAGTTCCATTCCGCATTCCATTCCACTTTCCCTTCCACATTTCATTCCACATTCCATTCCATTTCATTCCGCATTCCATTCCACATTCCATTGCACATTGCATACATCATTCCCTTTCTCATTCTATTCCATACCATTCCACATTCCATTCCACATTCCATTCCATTCAATTCCATATGCCATACCACAATCCATTCCACATTCCATTCTATTCCATTCCACATTCCATACCACATTCCACAACATTGCGTTTCACGTTTCATTCCATTACATTACACATTCGATTCCACATTCCATTCCACGGTCCATTCCATTCAGTACCAAGTTCCATTCTACTTTCCATTAGACGTTCCATTACATTGCATTAAACTTTCCATTCTACATTCCATTAGAGGTTCCATTCCACGTTCCATTCCATTCCATTCCACATTCCATTCCATATTCCATTCCATTCCATTCCACATTCCATTCCATTCCATTCCACTTTCCATTCGACTTTCCGTTGCACGTTCCATTCCGAGTTCCATTCCACATTCCATTCCACGTTCCGTTTTACGTTCCATTCCATGTTCCATTCCATTCTATTCCACGATCTGTTCCTCATTCCATTCCATTCCATTTAACTTTCCATTCCACATTCCATTCCACATTACTTTCCATGTTACATTTCACGTAACTTTCCATTACATTTCACGTTCAGTTCCACATTCCATTCCATTCCATTCCAAGTTGCATTCCACATTCCATTCCACGTTCCATTACATTCCATTCTACGTTCCATTCCACGTTGCATTCCACGTTCCATTGCATGCCATTTCACGTTCCATTCCACATTCCATTGCATTCCATTCCGAGTTCCATACAACAGTCCATTCCAACTTCCATTGCATTCCATTCTAATTTCCATACCACAGTCAATTCCACATTCCATTCCACATTTTATTCCTTTCCATTCCATTCTCCATTCCACAATCCATTACACATTCCATTCCACATTCCATTCCACATTGCATTCCATTCCCTTCCACATTCCATTCCACATTCCATTCCACATTTCATTCCACATTCCATTCCATATTCCAGGGGATTTAATTCCATGTTCCATTCCACATTCCATTCCATTCCATTCCACATTCCATTCCTCATTCCATTCCGTTCCATTCCACATTCCATTCCACATTCCATTCCACATTCCAATCCATTACATTCCAGATTGCATTCCACTTTCCATTCCATTCCATTCTACATTCCATTCTACATTCTATTCTCATTCCATTTTACTCCATTCCGCATTTCATACCAGATTCCATTCCATTACATTCCACATTCGATTCCACTTTACTTTCCACTTTCCTTTCCAAGTTCCATTCCACGTTCCATTCCAGGTTCCATTGCATTCCGTTCTACGTTCCATTCCATTCCAGTCCACGTACTATTTCATTCCATTCCACATTCCATTCCAATTTCCATTTCATTCCATTCCATATTCCATTCCACATTCCATTTCACTTTTCATTCCACATTCTATTTCACTTTCCATTCCATTCCATTATATTACACATTCCATTCCATTACACATTCCATTCCACTTCACTCCACATTCGTTTCCAAATTCCATTCCACGTTCCATTCCATTCCATTCCATTCCATGTTCCATTCCATTCCATTTCACATTCCAACCTATTCCATTCCACATTCCGTTCCATTCACTTCCACATTCTCTTCCATTCCAGTCTATTCCATTCCATTCCACTTTCCATTACATTGCATTCCATTCCATTCCACATTCCATTCCATTGCATTCCGTTTTCCATTCCCTTCCATTCCCTTCCATGTTCCACTCCATTCCATTCCATTACCTATTCCATTCCATTCCATTCCACAATCCATTCCATTGCATTACACATTCCATTCACGTGCCATTCCACCTCACATTCCATGTTCCTTTGCATGTCCCATTCCTGGTTCCATTCCTTTCCATTCCACATTCCATTCCGTTCCCTTACACCTTCAATTCCATTCCATTCCACATTCCATTCCACGTTCCATACCATTCCATTTCATGTTCCATTCCACTTTCCATTCCACATTCCATGGCACATTATATTCCCGGTTCAATTCCATATTCCATTCCACATTCCATTCTGTTCCATTCCACATTCCATTACACACCCAATTCCACATTCCATTCCATTCCATTCCACATTCCATTCCACATTCCTTTCCGTTCCATTATACATTCCATTTCACACCCCAATCCACTTTCCATTCTTTTCCATTCCACATTTCATTCGACATTCCATTCCGGTCCATTCCACATTCCATTCCATTCCATTCCACATTCCATTCCACTTTCTTTTCCACATTCAATTCCACATTCCATTCCATTCCATTCCACATCCCATTCTACATTCCATTCCACATTCCATTCCAGAAACCATTCCATTCCATTCCATGTTCTCTTCCACAGTCCATTCCACATTTCATTCCACATTCCATTCCACATTGCTTTGCATTCCATTCAACTTTCCATTCCACATTCCATTTCACATTCCATTACAGATTGCATTCCATTCCATTCCACATTTCATTCCTTTCCAGGTTCCCTTCCACGTTATGTTCCACATTCCACTCCACGTTCCATTCCACGTTTCATTCCCTTCCACGTTCCGTTCCACGTTCCATTCCACGTTCCACTCCACGTTCCATTCCATTCCACTCCACGTGCCGTTTAAAATTCCATTCCATTCCATTCCACTTTCCATTCCACATTCCATTCCACGTTCCCATCGACTTTGCATTCCATCACATTCCACATTACATTACACATTACATTACACATTCCATTCCATTCCATTCCAATTTCCATTCCACGTTCCCATTGACTTTGCATTCCATCACATTCCGGATTACATTACACATTACATTACACATTCCATTACATTCCATTCCACTTTCCATTCCACTCCATTCCATTCCATTCAACATTCCATTCCAAATTCCATGCCAATCCATTCGACGTTCCATTCCACATTCCATTCAATTCCATTCCACATTCCATTCCATTCCATTCCACATTCTGTTCCATTCCATTCCATTCCACATTCCATTCCACATTCTATTCCACATTCCTTTCCAATCTATCCCACATTCCATTCCATTCCATTCCACATTCCATTCCACATTCCATTCCTTTCCATTCCATGTTCCATTCCACATTCCATTACACATTTCATTCTAATCCATACCACATTCCATTCCACATTCCATTCCATTCCATTCCATGTTTCCTTGCACATTCCATTCAGCATTCTTTCCTCATTCCATTTCACATTCCATTCCACATTCCATTAAATTCCATTCCACATTTCATTCCATTCCACGTTACCTTACACGTTCCATTCCACGTTCCACTCCACATTCCTTTCTATTCCTTTACACATTCCATTCCACATTCCATTCTATTCCTTTCCACTTTCCATTCCACATTAAATTCCACATTACTTTCCTTTCCATTCCACATTCCTTTCCACCTTCCATTCCACATTCTCTTCTAATGAATTTCACATTCCATTCCATTATATTGCATTCCACACTCCATTCCATTTGATTCCGGATTCCATTCCATTCCTTTCCCTTCTGTTCCACATTCCATTCTATTCCATTCCATACCAAACTCCATTCCCTTCAAACCCACATTCCACTCCTTTCAATTGCATTCCACATTCTATTCTATTCCATTTTGCATTCCATTTCATTGCATTGCATACTATTCCACATTCCATTCCATTCCGTTCCACATTCCATTCCTTTCCATTCCACATTCCATTCCATTTGATTCCACGTTCCATCCCATTCCATTCCACGTTCCATTCCATTCCTTTCTGTGATCCATTCCACATCCATTCAACATTCCATTCCACGTTGTCTTCCATCCCGTTTCACATTCCATTCCACGTTCCATTCCATTCCTTTCCACGTTCCGTTCCACGTTCTATTGCATATTCCTTTCCAAGTTCCATTCCACATCCCATTCCACAATCCATTCCACATTCCAATCAACTTTGCTTTCCACATTCCATTAAATTCCCTGCCACATTCCATTCCACGTTCCATTATGTGTTCTGTTGCATACCATTCCAAGTTCCATTCCACATTTCATTCTGTTTCATTCCACATTCCATTCCACATTCCATTCCGTTCCATTCCGCATTCCATTCCACATTCCATTCCGCATTTCATTGCACTTTCCATTCCACATTATATTCCATTCCATCACATTCTTTTCCACTTTCCATTCCACATGCCATTACACATTTCATTCCATTCCGTTCCACATTCCATTCTACCTTCCATTCTACTCCATTCCACATTCCATTCCGCATTACATTTCACATTCCATTCCCATTCCATTCCACATTGCATTTCGATTTCCATTCCATTCCATTCCACATTCCATTACACATTCCCTTCCATTCCATTACACATTCCATTCCATTCCATTCCACAATTGATTCCACATTCCATTCCATTCCATTCCACAATCGATTCCACTTTGCATTCCATTCCCTTCCACTTTCCATTACATTCCTTTCCACGTTCTATTCCAGTTTCCATTCCACGTTTCAATCCACTTTCAATTCCATTCAATTCCACTTTCCATTACACATTTCATTCAACATTCCATTTCACCATCCATTCCATTCCACATTCCATTCCATTCCATTCGACATTTCATTCATCATTCCTTTCCATTCCACAATCCATTCCTAATTACATTCCCCACTGCATTCAACTTTACATTCTACATTCTATTCCATTCCACTTTCCAGTCCATTCCATTCCCCATTCCATTCCATTCCATTAAACATTCTGTTCCACTTTGCATTCCACGTTCCATTGCATGTTACATTCCACATTCCCTTCCATTCAATTCCACGTCCCTTTCCACATTCCATTCAACATTCTATTCCACGTTGCCTTCCATTGCGTTCCACATTCCATTCCGCATTCCATTCCATTCCACGTTCCATTCCACGTTCCATTGCACATTCCTTTCCAAGTTGCATTCCACATTCCATTCCACAATCCATTCCACATTCCAATCCACTTTGCTTTCCAAATTTCATTAAATTCCCTGCCACATTCCATTCCACGTTCCATTATGCGTTCTGTTGCATACCATTCCAAGTTCCATTCCACATTTCTTTCCGTTTAATTCTCATTCCATTCCACATTCCATTCCGTTCCATTCCACATTCTATTCCACATACCATTCCACATTCCATTCCACATTAAATTCCATTCCATTACATTCATTTCCACTTTGCATTCCACATTCCATTTGAAATTCCACTCCATTCCATTCCACATTCCATTCTATCTTCCTTTCCACCCCATTCCACATTCCATTCCACATTACATTTCACATTCCATTCCCATTACATTCCATATTTCATTTCGATTTCCATTCCATTCCATTCCACATTCCATTCCACATTCCCTTCCATTCCATTACACATTCCATTCCATTCCATTCCACAATCGATTCCACATTCCATTCCATTCCCTTCCACAATCGATTCCACATTCCATTCCATTCCATTCCTCATTCCATTCCATTCATTTCCACGTTCCATTCCACTTTCCATTCCACGTTTCAATCCACTTTCAATTCCATTCAATTCCACATTCCATTACACATTGCATTCAACATTCCATTTCACGATCCATTACTTTCCACATTCCATTCGATTCCATTCCACATTCCATTCCATTCCATTCCACATTCCATTCCATTCCTTTCCACTTTCCACTCGACATTTCATTCATCATTCCATTCCATTCTACAATCCATTCCAAATTACATTCCACATTGCATTCAACTTTACATTCTACATTCCAGTCCATTCCATTCCCTATTCCATTCCATTCCATTAAACATTCCGTTCCACTTTTCGTTCCACGTTCCATTGCATTTTCCATTCCACGTTCCCTTCCATTCAATTCCACATTCCATTCCACATTCCATTCCATTCCGTTGCACTTTCCTTTCCACATTCCATTCCACATTCAATTCGATATTATTTCCGTTTCTTTCCACATTCCATTCCACATTCCATTCCACATTGCATTCCATTTCATTCCACATTCCATTCCACATTCCTTTCACCATTCCATTCCACATTCCATTCCTTTCCATTCCACATTCCATTCCTCATTCCATTCCATTCCATTCCATTACATTCCACATTCCATTCCACATTGCATTCCACATTCCATTCCATTCCATTCCACATTCCATTTCACTTTCCTTTGCATTCCATTTGACGTTCCATTCCATGATCCATTCCACATTTCATTCCACATTCCACTCCAAAATTCATTTCACTTTCCATTCCATTCTATTCCACATTCCATTCTTTCAATTCTACATTCCATTCCATTCCACATTCCATTGCACATTCAATTCCCATCCATTCCAAATTCCATTCCATTAAATTCCATTCCACATTCCATTCCATTCCATATTCCATTCTATTCTATTCCAATTTTCACTCCATTCTATTCCGTTCCATTCCATTTCATTCCATTGCACATTCCATTCCATTGCATTCCATTCCACGTTCCATTGGACATTCCATTCCACTTTCCATTCCTTTGCATTTCTCATTCCATTCCACTTTCGATTCCTTGTTCCATTCCATTCCATTCCACGTTCCATTTGACATTCCATTACATTCCTTTCCACGTTACTTTCCACATTCAATTCCATTCCATTCCACGTTCCATTCGACATTCCATTACATTCCTTTCCACGTTACTTTCCACATTCCATTCCATTCCATTCCATAGTCCATTCTACATTCCATTCCATTCCATTCCACGTTGCATTCCACGTTCCATTCCACATTCCATTCCACATTAAATTCCATTCTATTCCACATTCCATTCCACATTCCATTTCACTTTCCATTCCATTCCCTTCCTCATTCCATTCCACAGTCCATTCCATTCCTTTCCACATTCCATTCCACATTCCATTCCATTCCATTCCACTTTCCTTCCACATTTCATACCACGTTCCATTCCATGTTCCATTCCACGTTGCATTCAAGCTTCCATTCCTTTACATTCCACGTTCCATTAAATTCCATTCCACGTTCCATTTCATTACGTTCCACTTTCCATTCCACATTCCAATTCATATTCCATTCCAAATTCTATTTCGCATTTCATTTCACATTCCATTCCATTCCACATTCCATCCCTTTCCATTCCACGTTCCAATCCATTCCATTCTGCCTTCCATTCCACATTCTATTCAACATTCCATTCCACATTGCCTTCCATTCCCTTCCACATTCCATTCCATCTTCCATTCCTTTCCATTCAACCTGCCATTCCACATTCCATTGCACATTCCTTTCCAAGTTCCATTCCACATTCCATTCCACAATCCATTCCACATTCCTTTCCAAGTTCCATTCCACATTCCATTCCACAATCCATTCCACATTCCAATGCACTTTGTTTTCCACTTTCCATTAAATTCCCTGCCACATTGCATTACACGTTCCATTTTGCATTCTATTGCATATCATTCCTAGTTCCATTCCACATTTCATTCCGTTTCATTCCACATTCCATTCCACATTCCATTCCGTTCCATTCCACATTCCATTCCACACTTCATTCCACATTCCATTCCGCATTGAATTCTATTCCGTTACATTCTGTTCCACTTTCCATTCCACATTCCATTCCACATTTCATTCCATTCCATTCCACATTCCATTCTACCTTCCATTCCACTCCATTCCACATTTCATTCCACATTACATTTCACATTCCATTCCCGTTGCATTGCACATTGCATTTCGCTTTCCATTCCATTCCATTCCACATTCCATTCCACATTCCCTTCCATTCCATTACACATTCCATTCCATTCCATTCCAAAATCGATTCCACATTCCATTCCATTCCATTCCACAATCGATTCCACATTCCTTTCCATTTGATTCCACATTCCATTCCATTCCTTTCCACGTTCCATTCCACTTTCCATTCCACGTTTCAATCCACTTTCAATTCCATTCAATTCCACATTCCATTACCCTTTGCATTCAACATTCCATTTCACCATCCATTCCATTCCACATTCCTTTCCATTCCATTCCACATTCCATTCGACATTTCATTCCTCATTCCGTTCCATTCCACAATCCATTCCAAATTACATTCCACATTGCATTCAACTTTACATTCTATATTTCTTTCCATTCGACTTTCAAGTCCATTCCATTCCACATTCCATTCCATTCTATTAAACATTCCATTCCACTTTGCAATCCACGTTCCATTTCATGTTCCATTCCTCGTTCCCTTCCATTCAATTCCACGTTCCATTCCACATTCCATTCCATTCCGTTCCACTTTCCTTTCCACATTCCATTCCACATTCAATTCGACATTTGTTCCGTTTCATTCCACATTCCATTCTACATTCCATTCCATTCCATTCCACATTCCATTCCACATTCCTTTCACCATTCCATTCCACATTCCATTCCTTTCCATTCCGCATTCCATCCCACATTCCATTCCATTCCATTCCACATTCCATTCCACATTCTATTCCATTACATTCTACATTCCATTCCACATTGCATTCCACATTCCATTCCATTCCATTCCACATTCCATTTCACGTTCCATTGCATTCCATTAGACGTTCCATTCCAAGTTCCATTCCACATTTCATTCCATATTCCACTCCACATTTCTTTTTAAATTCCATTACATTCCACATTCCATTCTTTCAATTCCACATTCCATTCCATTCCATTCCACATTCCATTGCACATTCCATTCCCATCGTTTCCAAATTCCATTCCATTAAATTCCATTCCACATTCCATTCCATTCCATATTCCATTCTATTCTTTACCACTTTTCACTCCACTCCAATCACTTCCATTCCATTTCATTCCAATCCATATTCCATTTCAAATTCTTTTCCATTCCATTCCACATTATAAACCATTCCATTGCATTCCATGAAACATTACTATACATCCCATTCCACATTCTTTTCCATTCTATTCCTCATTCCATTACACGTTCCATTCCAAGTTCCATTCCATATTCCATTCCACGTTGCCTCCCACGTTCCCTTCTACCTTCCACTCCACGTTCCCTTCTATTCCTGTCCACATTCCATTTCACATTCCATTCTATTCCATTCCGCATTCCATACCATTGCATTCCATTCCATTCCACATTCCATTCCATTCCATTCCATTCCATTCCACATTCCATTCCATTCCATTCCATTCCATATTCCAATCTATTCTATTCCACTTTTCACTTCTTTCTATTCCATTCCATTCCATTTCATTCCATTTCACATTCCATTCCATACCATTGCATTCCACGTTCCATTCTACATTCCATTCCACGCTCCACTCCATTCCACTTCTTGTTCCATTCCACTTTCCATTCCACGTTCCATTCATTCCATTCCACGTTTCATTCGACATTCCATTCCATTCCGTTCCACATTACATTGCACATTCCATTCCATTCCATTCCATATTCCATTCCACATTACATTCCATTCCATTCCACGTTACAATCCACGTTCCATTCCACATTCCATTCCACATTAAATTCCATTCTATTCCACATTCCATTCCACATTCCATTCCACATTCCATTCCATTCCATTCTACTTTCAATCCCACTTTCCATTCCACATTCCATTCCATTCCGTTCCACATTCCTTCCACTTTTCATTCCACCTTCCATTCCAAGTTCCATTCCACGTTCCATTCCGGCTTCCATTCCTTTGCATTCCACGTTCCATTCCATTCCATTCCACGTTCCATTTCATTACGTTCCACACTCCATTCCACTTTCCAATTCACATTCCATTCCACATTCCATTTCACATTCCATTCCACATTCCATTTCACATTGCATTCCTTTCCATTCCATTCGATTCCACTTTCCATTCCTTTCCAGTCCACATTCCATTCCATTGCATTCCTTTCCATTCCTTTCAATTCCACTTTCTATTCCTTTCCAGTCCACATTCCATTCCATTGCATTCCTTTCCATTCCATTCTATTCCACTTTCCATTCCTTTCCAGTCCACATCCCATTCCATTGCATTCCACACTAAATTCCCTTCCATTCCACCTTAAGTTCCATTCCATTCCATTCCATTCTACATTCCATACAATTCCATTGCATTCCACATTCCATTCTTTCAATTCCACATTCCAATCCATTCCATTCCACATTCCATTGCACATTCCATTCCCATTAATTCCAAATTCCATTTCATTGAATCCCATTCCACATTCCATTCCATTCTATTCCATTCCATATTCCATTTTTTCTAATCCACTTTACACTCCATTCCCTTCAGTTCCATTCCTTTCCATTCCCCATTCCATTCCCTTCCATTCCACATTCCATTCCCTTCCATACTCCGTTCCATTCCATTCCATTTCATTCCATTCCACATTCCATTCCATTCCATTACATTTCACGCTCCGTTCTACATTCCATTCCACGTTCCATTCCATTCCATTTCTCTTTCCATTTCACTTTCCATTGCACGTTCCACTCCATTCCATTCCGCGTTCCATTCCTTTCCATTCCACATTGCATTCGACGTTCCATTCCATTCCATTCCACGTTACATTCCACATTCCATTCCATTCCACTCCATATTCCATTCCACATTCCATTCCATTCCACGTTTCATTCCACATTCCATTCCACATGACATTCCATTCTATTCCACGTTCCATTCCACATTCCATTCCACATGCCATTCCCTTCCATTCCACATTCCATTTCATTCTATTCCACTTTCCATTCCACGTTTCCTTCCACATTTCATTCTACATTCCATTCCACTTTCTCTTCCATTCCAATCCACATTCCACTTCAAATTCCACTCCATTCCATTCCACATTCCAAACCATTCCATTCCACTCCATTCCACAGTCCATTCCACATTCCTTTCCACATTCCTTTCCATTCTATTCCACATTCCATTCCACGTTTCATTCCAAGTTTCATTGCATATTCCATTCCACGTTGCATTCCACGTTCCCTTCTACTTCCCAATACACGTTCCCTTGTATTCCAGTCCACATTCCATTAAACATTCCATTCCATTCCATTCCACATTCCATACCATTCCATTCCACATTCCATTCCATTCCATTCCACATTCCTTTCCAAATTCCACTCCATTCCATTAAACATTCCTTTCCACATTGCATTCCATTCCATTCCACATTCCCTTCCATTCCATTCTACATTACATTCCACCTTCCATTCCACGTTCCATTACACATTCCATTCCACATTCCATTACACATTCCATTACACGTTCAATTTCATTCCATTCCTTTTTCCATTCCACGTTCCATTCCACAATGCATTCCACATTCCATTCCACGTTCCATTCCATATTCCATTGTATTCCTTTCCTCATTGCTTTCAATACTATTCCATTCCATTCCACATTCCATTCCTTTCCATTCCACGTTCCATTCTATTCCATTCCTCATTCCATTCCACCTTCCATTCCATTCAATTCCAAATTCCATTCTATTCCAATATAGTTTCCATTCTACATTCCTTTCCTTTATATTTCACATTGCATTCCACTTTCCATTCCATTCCATTCCACAATCCTTTACATTCCATTCCTCATACCATTCCAGATTCCATTCAACATTCCATTCCACATTCCATTCCACTGCATTCCACATTTCATTCCTTTTCTTTGCATTGCACTTTCCTTTCCATTCCATTCTACATTCTATTCCATTTCACATTGCGTTGCATTCCATTCCACATTCCATTCCACATTCAATTCCATTTCATTCCACCTTGCTTTCCACATTCCATTCAATTCCATTCCAATATCGATTCCACATTTCATTCCATTCCACAATTGATTCCACATTCCATTCCATTCCATTCCACTTTCCTTTTCTTTCTGTTCTATGTTCCATTCCATGTTCCATTCCACGTTCCATTCCGCTTTATATTCCACGTTCCTTTCTACGTTTCATTCCCTTCCAATTCCACTTTCCATTCTACTATATTCCATGCTGTATTTCATTCCATTCCACATCCAATTCCACATTCCTTTCCATATTTCATTTCACATGCCACTGCATTCCATTCTATTCTATTCCACATTCCATTGAATTCCATTCCACATTTCATTCCATTCCATTCCACATTCTATTCCATTCCATTCCCCTCCACATTCCATAGCAAATTCCATTCCCTTCCCTTCCACATTCCATTCCACTCCATTCCACATTGCATTCCACATTCCATTCCAAATTCTATTCTACATTCCATTCCACATTCCGTTCCATTCCATTCCACATTCCATTCCATTCCATTCCATTCCACATTTCATTCCACATTCCAATCCAGTTTCCATTCCATTCCATTCGACATTCAATTGCATGTTCAATTCCTTTCCATTCCACATTCCAGTCCACTTTCCATTCCCTGTTCAACTTGGTTCCATTCCACATTCCATTCCACACTACATTATGTTCCATTCCACATTGCATTCCCCTTTCCATTCCATTTCATTACACAAACCTTTCCACACTACATTATATTCCATTCCACATTGCATTCCCCTTTCCATTCCATTTCATTACACATACCTTTCCACATTCCATTCCACATTCCATTCCACATTCCATTCATTTCCATTCCACATTCCATTCCACATTATATTCCATTCCATTCCACATTCCATTTCACTTCCCAATGCATTACTGTCTGCATTCCTTTCCACATTCCGTTCCATTCCATTCAGCATTCCATTCCATTCCAATCCACTTTGTATTCCACATTCCATTCCATTCTATTCCACTTTCTATTCCACATTCCATTCCACATTCCATTCCTTTCCATTGCACTTTCCTTTCCACGTTTCATTAAATTTCACTACAGGTTCCATTCCACTTTCCATTCCACTTTCCATTCCAGATACCATTCCTTTCCATTACAGGTTCCATTCCACGTTCCATTCCACATTCCATTCCATTCCATTCCACCTTCCATTCCACATTCCACTCAATTCCATTCCACATTCAATTCCACATTCCATTCCATTCCATTCCACCTTCAATTCCACATTCCATTCCATTCCATTTCATTCCATTCCATTGCACATTCCATTATATTCTCTTCCATTCCGTTCCACATTCTGTACAATTCCACTGCATTGAACATTCCATTCGTTTCCATAACACACTCTAATGCTTTCCATTCCTCGTTCCATTCCATTCCATTCCACATTCCATTCCATTCCACATTCCATTCCATTCCATTCCACATCCCATTCAATTTCATTCCATATTTCATTCCACTTCCCAGTACACTTTCCATACCATGTTCCATTCCATGTTTCATTCCATTCCATTCCACATTCCATTCCATTCCGTTCCAGCTTCCATTCCACATTCCACTCCATTCCATTCCACATTCCATTCCATTCCATTCCACCTTCCATTCCACATTCCATTCCACATTCCATTCCCCATTCCATTCCCCATTCCATTCCATTAAATTCCACATTCCATTCCACGTTACATTCCATTCCATTCAACATTCCATTCTATTCCATTCCACATTCCATTCCGTTCAATTCCACCTTCCATTCCATTCTATTCCACATTCAATTCCATTCCATTCCATTCCACGTTCCATTCCACCTTCCATTCTATTCTAACCTCAATTCCAGATTCCATTCCATTCCATTCCATTCCATTCCACATTCCAGTCCACATTCCATTCCATTCCATTCCACATTCCATTCCGTTCCGTTACACATTCCATTCCATTCCATTCCACATTCCATTCTATTCCATTCCACATTCCATTCCACGTTCTATTCCACTTTCCATTGCACTTTCCCTTCCACTTTCCATTCCACATTCCATTACACATTCCATCCCACATTTCATTCCATTCCGTTCCACATTCCATACCACATTCCATTTCATTTCATTCTATATTCCATTCAATTAACCTGCACTTTCCATTCAACATTCCTTTCCATTCTATTCCACATTGAATTCCACTTTCCATTCCATTCCGTTCCACATTCCATTCCACATTGAATTCCGTTCTATTTCACATTACATTCCACATTCCATTCCACATTCCGTTCGAATCCATTGCACATTGCCGTCCACATGCTATTGCATTCCATTCCACACACCATTCCAAATTTCATTGTACTTTCCATTACATTCCATTCCACATTCTATTCCACACTCCATTCCATTCCATTCCACATTCCATTCCACATTCCATTGCATTCCAATCCACATTGCACACCATTGCATTCCACATTCCATTCCATTCCGTTCCAAGTTCCATTCCATGCTCTATTCCACTTTCCTTTCCAACATCTCTTCCCGACCAATCCATTCCATTCCACATTCCATTCCATTCCGTTTCACATTCCATTCCATTCCATTCTACATTCCACTCCATTCCATTCCACATTCCATCCCACTTTCCATTCCATTTCATTCCACATTCAATTCCATGTTCCATTCCTTTCCATTCCATTCCATTCTACATTCCATTCCATTCCATTCCGTATTCCCTTCCATTCCATTTCACATTCCATTACATTCCATTCCGCATTCCATTACTTTTCATTCCATTCCATTCCATTTCATTCCACATTGCATTCCACTCCATTCCATTCCTCATTCCATTCCATTCCATTCCATTCCATTCCATTCCATTCCATTTCACATTCCACTCCATCTTCCATTGCACTTTTCTTTCCACGTTCCATTCCACGTTGCATTTGACGTTCCATTCCACTCCTTTCCACTTTCCACTCCATTCCATTCCATGTTCCATTTCATTCCATTACACATTCCATTCCCCATTCCATTTCACATTCCATTCCACATTCCATTTCGCATTCCATTCCATTCCATTCCCTTCAATTGCACATTATATTCCATTCCAAACCATATTCCATTCCATTCCATTCCACGTTTCATTCCATGCCACATTCCATTCCATTCCACTTCTCATTCCATTCCATTCCACACTCCATGACATTGGATTCCACATTCCATTCCACATTCCATTCACTTCCATTCCACATTCCATTCCACATTCCATTCCACATTCTATTCCATTCCTTTCCACATTCCATTCCATTCCATTCCACATTCCATTCCATGATCCACTCTATTCCTCTTTTCATTCCACATTCCTTTCCATTCCATTCCACATTCCTTTTTACGTTCCATTCTATTCCATTCCACTTTTCATTCCATTCCGTTCCATTCCACTTTCCATTCCAAATTCCATTCCATTCCATTCCATTCCATTCCACATTCCATTACATTCCATTCCACATTCTATTCCACATTCCATTCCATTCCATTGTACATTCAATTCAATTCCATTTCACCTTCCATTCTATTCCATTTCACATTGCATTCCATTCCACTCCACATTGCAGTCCATTGCATTCCACATTGCTTTCCATTCCATTCTATTCCACATTCATTTCCATTCCATTCCAGATTCAATTCCATTCCATTCCACATTTCACTACATTCCATTCCATTCCATATTCCATTCAATTCCATTCCACATTCCTTTCAATTCCATACCATTCCATTACACATTCCGTTCAACCTTCCATTCCATTCCATTGTACATTCAATTCAATTCCATTTCACCTTCCATTCCATTCCATTTCACATTGCATTCCATTCCACTCCACATTGCAGTCCATTGCATTCCACATTGCATTCCATTCCATTCCATTCCACATTCATTTCCATTCCATTCCAGGTTCAATTCCATTCCATTCCACATTTCACTACATTGCATTCCATTCCATATTCCATTCCATTCCATTCCTCATTGCATTCCATTCCATTCCATTTCACATTCCATTCCTTTCCATTCCACCTTCAATTCAATTGCATTCCACATTCCATTCCATTCCATTCCACATTCCATTCCATTCCATTCCTCATTCCATTCCATTCAATTCCAGATTAGATTCCAATCCATTCCACATTCCATTCCATTCCATTCAATTCCATTTTCCATTCAATTCCATTCCATTCCATACCATTCCATTACAGATTCCATTCAACATTCAATTCCATTCCATGCCAGCTTCCATTATATTACATTCCGCAGTAAATTCCATTCCATTCCACATTGCATTTCATTCCATTCCATTTCACATTCCATTTCACATTCCATTCCATTCCATTCCACATTCAATTCAATTCCATTCCACTTTCCATTACGTTCAATTCCACACTACATTACATTCCATTTCATATTCCTTTCCACACCACTTTCCATTCAGTTCCACATTCCTTTCCTTTCATTTCCATTCAAATCCAAATTCCATTCCACATTTCATTATTCTCCCCTCCTCTTTCGATTTCATTCCATTCCACATTCAATTCCATTCCATTCCTTTTCATATTCCACTCCATTCCATTCCACTTTCCATTCCGTTCCATTCCACTTTCCATTCCGTTCCATTCTACATTCCATTCCATTCCATTCCATTCCACATTGCATTCCTTTCCATTCCGCATTCCATGACATTCCACTTTCATTTCCATTCCATTCCATTCCACTTTCCATTCCATTCCACATTTCATTCAATTCCATTCCACATTCCATTTCACTTTCCGTTCCATTCCATTCCACATTTCATTCCTCATTCCATTCCATTCCATTCCACATTTCATTCCATTCCATTACATTCCACATTGCGTTCCATTCCATTCCACATTCCATTGCAAGCCATTCCCCCTTTCATTGCATTCCATTCCTCATTCCATTCCATTTCACATTCCATTCAACATTCCATTCCATTCCATTCCACATTCCATTTCATATTACATTCCACATTCCCTTCCACTTTCCATTGCATTCTATTCCACATTCCATTCCACATTACATTCAATTCCATTCCACTTTCCATTCCACGTTCTTTTCCACCTCCCCTTCCATATTCCATTCTATTCCACTTTCCCTTCCACATTCCATTCCACTGCATTCCACATTCTATTCCACATTCCTTTCCACGTTCTATTCTATTCTACGTTCCATTTCACGTTCCATTCCATTCCATTCCACATTCAATTACATTCCGTTCAATTCCATTACACATTCTATTCCACATTCCTTTCCACATTCCATTCCATTCCATTCCATTCCATTCTACATTCAATTCCACATTACATTCCATTCCCTTCCACCTTCCATTACATTCCATTCCACGTTCCATTCCACGTTCCATTCCATTTCATTCAACATTCCATTCCACATTCTATTCCACATTCCTTCCCACATTCTATTCCATTTTATGTTCCATTCCACGTTCCATTCCATTCCATTCCACATTCAATTGCATTCCATTCAATTCCATTCCACATTTTATTCCACATTCCTTTCCACATTCCATTCCATTCCATTCCATTCAATTCTACATTCAATTCCACATTCCATTCCATTCCCTTCCAACTTCCATTGCATTCCATTCCACGTTCCATTCCACGTTCCTTTCCATTTCAATCCAGATTCCATTCCACTTTCCATTCCATTTCATTCCACCTTCCATTCCATTCCATTCCATGTTCCATTTCACGTTCCATTCTCCATTCCGTTACATTCAATTCCACCTTCCATTCCACATTCCATTCCTTTCCACATTGCTTTCCACATTCCATTCCACATTCCATTCCACGTTTCATTGCATTCAATTCCACATTCCATTCCATTCCATTTCACTTTCCATTCCATTCCTTTTCACATACAATTCCATTTCACATTCCATTCCAAATTCCATGCCATTCCATTCCACATTCCATGCCACATTGCATTCCACATTGCATTCCATTGCATTCCACATTCCTTTCCAGATTCCATTCCATGCTCAATTCCACGTTCCATTCCAAGTTCCATTCCACTCCTTTCCACGTTCCTTTCCACATTCCATTTCACTTTCGATTCCAAACCATCCTACGTTCCATTCCATTCCATTCCACGTTCCTTTCCATTCAATTCCACATTCAATTCGACATTCCATTCCACATTCCATTCCATTACTTTCTATTCAACATTCCATTCCATTCCATTCCATTCCATTCCATTCCATTCCATTCCATTCCATTCCACATTCCATTCCATTATATTTCGTATTCAATTCCATTCCATTCCAAATTCCACTACATTCCATTCCATTAGACATTGCATTCCATTCCATTCCACATTCCATTCAATTCGATTCCACAGTCCATTCCAAGTTCCAGTCCACGTTGCATTCCACTTTCCATTCCACGTTGCATTCCACATTCCATTCCCTTCATTCCACATTCCATTCCATTCCATTACACTTTCCATTACACGTTCCATTCCACATTGCATTCCTCGTTTTATTCCACGTTCCATTCCACGTACCATTTCTTTCCACTCCACATTCCATTCCATTGCCTTACACATTCCATTCCTTTCCATTCCATTCCATTGCAGATTCCATTCCACATTCCATTTCCTTCCATTACAGATTCCATTCTATTCCATTCCACATTTCATTCCACGTTCCATTCCACGTTCCATTCCACGTTCCATTCCACGTTCCATTCCAATACATTCCACATTCCATTCCACATTGCATTCCATTCCAGACCATATTCGATTCCACATTCCAAACCATTCCATTTAAACATTCCATTGCATTCCATTCCTCATTGCATTCCACATTCCATTTCATTTCACACTGCATTCCACATTCCATTACACATTCCATTCCATTCCATCCCACATTTCATTCCACATTCCAATCCATTCCATTCCACGTTCCATTCCACGTTCCATTCCACATTCCATTCCACATTCCATTCCATTCCACATTGCATTCCACATTCCATTCCATATTCCATACCATTCCATTGCACATTACATTCCACAATCTATTCCATACAATTCCCCATTCAATTCCACGTTCCTTTCCATGTTGCATTCCACATTCCATTCCACATTTCTTTCCATTCCATTCCACATTGCATTCCACATTCCATTCCACATTCCATACCATTCCATTGCACATTCCATTTCTCAATCCATTCAATTCAATTCCACATTCAATTCCACCTCCCGTTCCACATTCAATACCACTTTCCATTCCACATTCTATTTCACTTTCCATTCCATTCCATTCCATTTCATTCCACATTCCGATCCATTCCATTTCACATTCCATTCCATTCCATTCCACATTCGATTCCATTCAATTCCACATTCCATTCCACATTGCATTCCACCTTCCATTCCATTCCATCCTCTTACACTTTCCATTCCATTACATTCCACTTTCCATTCCACACTGCATTCCAAATACCATTTCACGTTCCATTCCATTCCATTCGACATTCCATTCCATTCCATTCCACATTCTATTCCATTCAATTCCACATTCCATTAGAGTCCATTCCATTCCATTCCACATTTCATTCCATTCCATTCCACATTCCAGTCCATTCCATTCCATTGCACATTCCATACCATTCAATTCCACATTAAATTCTCTTCCATTTCACATTCCATTCCACGTACCATTCCACATTGCTTTCCACGTTCTATTCCATGTTCCATTCCGCATTTCATTCCTTTCCATTGCACTTTGGATTCCATTCCATTACACATCCCATTCCATTCCATTCCGCATTTCATTAAACGTTCCATTCCATTCCACTGAACGTTCCATTCCACGTTCCATTCCACATTCCATTCCATTCCATTCCACATTCCATTCCACGTTTCATTCCACGTTACATTCAAATTTCCATTCCACTTTCCATTCCATATTCCATTCCGCAATCCATTCCATTCCATTCCACGTTAAATTCCAAATTCCATTCCACATTCCATTCCGCGTTCCATTCCACATTCCATTGCATTCCAATTCCACATTCCATTCCACATTCCATTCCACATTCCATTCCATTCCACATTCCATTCCACATAGTGTTCCATTCCAGTACACATTCCATTCCACATTCCATTCCATTCCATTTAAACATTCCATTGCATTCCACATCCCATTCCATTCCTCATTCCATTCCATTCATTTCCAAATTCCATTTCAAATTCCATTCCACATTCCATTCCATTCCCTTCCACTTTTCATTCTACATTCCTTTCCAAATTCCATTCCACAATTCATTCCTTTCCACTCAATTTCCCATTCCACATTCCATTCCACATTCCGGCATATTCCATTCCACATTCCACTGAGCATTCCTTTCCATATTCCATTCCTTTCCATTCCACACTCCATTCCACATTCCATTCCGTTCCACATTCCATTCCACATTCCATCCCTCATTCCATTCCATTCCACATTACACTCCATTCCATTGCACGTTCCACTCCACATTCCATGCCACATTCCATTACATTGAATTCTACGTTCTGTTCCTCATTCAATTCCACATACCATTCCACTTTCCATTTCATTCCATTCCACTTTCCATATCGTGTTCCATTCCACTTTCCATTCCACGTTCCACTCCGCATTCCATTCCATTCAATTCCACGTTCCATTCCACGTTCCATTCCATTCCATTCCATTCCACATTCCATTCCGTTCTATTGCATGTTCCATTCCACATTCCATTTCACATTCCATTCCGGTCCATTCAATTCCATTCCACCTTCTATTCCATTGCATTCCACATTCCATTCCATATTCCATTCCAAGTTGCATTCCATTCCATTCCACGTTGCTTTCCACTTTCCATTAGAGGTTCCATTCCACTTTCCGTTTCAATCCATTCCACGTTACATTCCGTATTCCATTCCATTCCATTTCACATTCCATTCCATTCCTTTCCACATTCCATTCCATTCAATTCCACATTCCATTACATTCCATTATACTATCCATTTCACTTTCCTTTCCATGTTCAATTCCACATTCCTTTCAACCTTCCATTACATTCCATTCCACGTTCCATTCCACTCCATTCTGAGGTCCATTTCATTCCATTCCACGTTCCATTCCTCATTTCATTTCATATTCCATTCCACCTTCCATTCCATTCCATTCCATTGCACTCCACATTACATTCCGTTACATTCCACTTCCCAATCGACTCATTTCCGCATTCCATTCCATTCCATTGTATTCCTTTCGACATTCCATTGCATTCCATTACATTCCATTCCACATTCCATTCCACATTCCATTCCATTCCATTCCACATTCCATTTCATTTCGTTCCCCTCGCCATTCTACATTCCATTCCGTTCCATTCCACATTCCATTCCACATTCCACTCCATTCCATTCCGCATTCCATTAAACATTCCATTCCGCATTCCATTGAATTCCATTACAAATTCCGTTACACGTTGCATTTCATTCTATTCCACTTTCCATTCCATGATACATTCCACATTCCATTCCTCATTCCATTCCACTTTCCATTTCAGATTCCTTACCTCATTCCATTTGACATTCCATTGCATTCCATTTCACATTCCATTCCACATTCCTTCCATTCCATTCCACATTCTATTCCACATTGCCTACCACATTCCATTCCATTTTATTCCACATTCCATTCCACAGTCCATTACATTCCTTCCCACATTCCATTCTATTTTCCTTTCCATTCTATTCCGCGTTGCATTACACATTCCATTCCACGTTCCATTCTACGTTCCATTCCACGTTCCATTCCATTCCATTCCACATTCCATACCATTCGATACCATTTCATTCCACAATCCATTCCATTCCATTCCACTTTTGATTCCACATTCCATTTCACATTCCATTCTCTTCCATTACACATTCCATTCCACACTCCTTTCCACAATCCGTTCCACATACCATTCCGTTCTATTACATATTCCATTTCACATTCCATTCCACAATCCATTCCGTTCCATTCCACATTCCATTGCATTCCATTCCAGATTCCTTTCCACATTCCATTTCATCCCATTCCACATTCCATTCCATTCAATTCCACATTCCATTCCACATTCTATTCCACATTCCATTCCACGTTCCATTCCACATTCTATTCCATTCCATTCCATTCCACATTCCATTCCTTTCCGTTCCACTTTCCATTCCATTCCATTCCATATTCCATTACACGTTCCATTCCATTACATTCCAGCTTCCATTCCGCATTTCATTCCACTTCCCATTCCACATTCCATTCCTTTCATTTCCATATTCAATTCCACATTCCATTCCACATTCCATTGCGTTCCATTCCACATTACATTCCACATTCCATTCCACATTCCATTCCACGTTCCATTCTCATTCCATTGCGTTTCGTTACACATTCTATTCCACAATCCGTTGCATAGCAATTCACTTGCCATTCCACATTCCATTCCATTCCATTCCAATGTCCATTAAATTCCATTCCACATTCCATTCCATTCCATTCCACATTCCATTCCATTCCAATCCACATTTCGTTCCATTGCATTCCACGTTGCATTCCAGAATCCATTCCCCATTCCATTCCATTCCATTCCACATTCCATTGCATTCCGTTCCACAGTCCATTCCACATTCCGTTCCACTTTCCATTCACTTTCCATTCGATTTCATTCCATGTTGGATTCCACATTCCATTCCATTCCATTAAACTTTCCATTCCACTTTCCATTGCACATTCCGTTCCACATTCCATTCCCTTCCTTTCCACATTCCCTTCCATATTCCATTCCATTTCTTTCCACATTCCTTTCTATTACACTCCACATTTCATTCCACATTCCCTTCCATTCCATTCCACATTTTATTCCATGTTCCATTCCATTCAAATCCACGTTCCATTCCACGTTTCATTCCACATTCCATTACACATTCAATTCCTCATTCCATTCTGTACCATTACGAATTCCATTCCGCATTCCATTCCACATTCCAACACATTACATACCACATTCCATTCCGTGCCATTCCGCATTCCATTCCACATTCCATTCCACGTTCCAATCCATTCCATACCACATTCCTTTCCACAATCCATTCCATTCCATTCCACTTTCCATTCTCATTCCGTTGCATTACATTCCACATTCGTTTCCACATTCCATCCCATACCATTTCACATTTCATGCCACATTACATTCCTTTGCATTCCACATTCCATTCCACATTGCATTGCACTTTCCATTCCATGTTCATTCCACCGTCCATTCCACTTTCCTTTCCATTCCATTCCACGTTCACTTCCATTCCATTCGACGTTCGTTTACATTTCATTCCACATTCCATTCCGCATTCCAATTCTCATTCCGTTCCACATTCCATTTCACTTTCCGTTCCATTCCATTCCATTCCATTACACATTCCATTTCATTCCATTACACATTCCATTCCATTCCATTCCACATTCCATTCCTTTCCGTTCCACGTTCCTTTAAAAATTCCATTCCACATTCCATTCCACTCCATTCTATTCCACATTCCATTTCATTCCATTGCACAATCCATTCCACATTCCATTCCAAGTTGCATTCCATTGCATTCCACATTCCAAACAATTTAATTCCTCATTCCGTTCCATTCAATTGCACATTCCTTTCCTTTCCATTCCATAAAATTCCACATTCCCTTCCATTCCATTTCGTTCCATTCCACTTTCCCTTCCACGTTCCTTTCCACATTACATTTCAAGTTCCATTCCTCATTACTTTACATGTTTCATTCTATGTTCAATTCCACATTCCATTCCATTCCTTTCCACGTTCAATTCCACGTTCCATTCCATTCCATTCAACTTTCCATTCCATATTTCATTGAACATCCCATTCCACTTTCCATTCCTTGTTCCATTCCACGTTCCATTCCACATTCCATTCCGTTCCATTCCACGTTTCATTCCACTCCATTCCATATTTGCTTCCATTCCATTCATCATTCCATTGAATTCTATTTCACTTTCCATTCCATTCGAATCCATTCCACTTTCAATTCCATTCCATTCCAATCCACATTCCATTCCACATTCCATTCCATTCCATTCCACATTCCTTTCCACAATCCATTCCACATTCCATTCCATTCTATTCCGCATTCCTTTCCATTCCATTCCACATTCCATTCCATTCCATTCCACATTCCATTCGCCATTCCATTCCACGTTACATTCCACATTCCGTTCCATTCCATTCCACTTACCATTCCCCATTCTATTCCATTTCATTCCACCTTCCATTCCACATTGCATTCCATTCCACATTGCTTTCCGCCTTCCATTACATTCCATTCCACATTCCGTTCCATTCCATTTCATGTTCGATTCCATTCCATTCACATTGCATTCCATTACAATCCATTTTCTGTTTAATTCCATTCCTTTTCAGTCGACATTCTATTCCATAATCCATTCCATATTCCATTCCATATTTCATTGCATTCCATTGCATTACACATTCCATTGCTTTCCTTTCCACATTCCATTCCATTCCATTCCACACACCATTCCATAATCCATTCCATATTCCATTCCAGATTTCATTCCATTCCATTCCACAATCCATTCCATTATATTCCTGATTCCATTCAGCATTCCATTAAATTGCATTCTATTCCTCATTCCATTCCATTCCATTAAATTCCATTCCAAATACTATTCCATTACATTCCATTCCACATGCCATTCAATGCCATTCCGCATTCAATTGCATTCAATTCCACATTCAGTTCCATTCCATTCCACATTCCATTCCATTGCATTTCACATTCCATTGTATTCCATTCCACTTTCCATTCCATTTTATTCCATTCCACATTCCATTCCATTCCATTCCACATTACATTCCACATTCAATTCCACATTCCATTCCATTCCATTCCACATTACATTCCACATTCAATTCCACATTCCATTCTGCATTCCTTTCCCTTCCATTTCACATTCCGTTCCATTCCATTTCTCAATCCATTCCACGTCCCATTCCACGTTCCATTGCATTTTCCATTACATGGTCCATTCCACCTTCCGTTCCACGTTCCATTCCATTCCATTCCACTTTCCATTCCACATTGCTTTCCATTCCATTCCATTCCACATTGCGTTACATTCCATTCCGAATTCCATTCCACATTCCATTGCACATTCCATTCCATTCCATTCCACATTCCATTCCCTTCCATTCCACATTCCATTCCATTCCATTCCACATTCCATTCCATTCCATTCAATGTTCCATTCCATTCCATTCTACTTTCCATTCCATCCCATTCCGCATTCCACATTTCATTCCACGTTCCATTCCAAGTTCCATTCCAGGTTCCATTCCATGTTCCATTCCATTCCATTCCATTCCAGTTCACAATCCATTCCACTACATTGCACATTTTATTCCATTCCATTCCACATTCCATTCCATTCCATTCCACTTTCCATTCCACATTCCATTCCATTCCATTCCACATTCCATTCCATTCCATTCCACATTCCATTCCATTCCATTCCACATTCCATTCCATTCCATTCTGAATTCCATTCCATTCCATTCCACATTGCATTCCATTCCATTCCACATTCCATTCCATTCCATTCCACTTTCCATTCCACGTTTCTTTCCATTAAATTTCACGTTCCATTCCATTCCATTCCATGCTCCATTTCATTCCATTCCTCATTTCATTCCACATTCCATTCCCCATTTAATTTCGCAATCCATTCCACATTCCATTTAACATTCTATTCCACATTCCATTTCACATTCCATATTCCATTCCATTCCATTTCATGGTCCATTTCATTGCATATTCCACTGCGTTCCATTCCATATTCCATACCTTTCCTTTCCACATTCCATTCAATTCCATTCCATATTCCACTCCACTTTCAATTCTACATTCCTTTCCATTCCACATTCATTTCCATTGCATTCCATATTCCAATCCATTCCATTCCATTCGATTCCACATTCCTTTCCCTTCTACTACACATTCCATTCCATTCCATTCCATTGTCATTACATTCCACGTCCCATTACACGTTCCGTTCCATTTTCCATTTCACATTCCATTATAAGTTCCATTCCACGTTCCATTTAATTCCATTCCACATTCCTTTCCATTCCATTCCACATTCCATTCCATTCCATTCCCCATTCCATACCATTCCACACCACATTCCATTCCACATTCCATTCCATTCCATTCCACTTTACATTCCATTCCATTCCACGTTCCATACCATTCCTTTCCATTCCATTCCACATTCCATTCTATTCCATTCTACGTTTCACTCCACATTTCGTTCCACATTTCATTCTGTTCCATTCCACATTAAATTCCATATTGCATTCCATTCCATTCCACCTTCCATTCCACATTCCATTCCATTCAATTTCACATTCCATTCCGTTCCATTCCATATTCATTTCCACATTCCATTCCACATTCCTTTCCACATACCGTTCCACATTCCTTTCCACATTCCATTGCATTCCACATTCCATTTCACATTCCATTCCACATTCCTTTCCACATTCCATACCACATTCCACATTCCATTTCACATTCCATTCCACATTCCTTTCCACATTCCATTCCACATTCCATTCCACATTCCGTTCCGCATTGTATTCCATATTCTATTCCATTCCATTCCACATTGCATTCCATTCCATTCCACATTCCATTTTACATTCCATTCCACATTCCGTTTCATATTCCATTCCATTCCATTCCCCATCCCATTCCATCACATTCCACTTTACTTTCCACTTTTCATTCCATTCCATTGCACATTCCATTCCATTGCATTGCACATTCCGTTCCACATTCCATTCCACATTTCATTCCATTACATTCCACATTACATTGCAAATTACATTCCCTTCCATTCAACATTCTTTGCACATTCCATTTCACGTTCCATTCCACATTCCGTTCCGCATTGCATTAAATATTCTATTCCATTCCATTCCACATTGCATTCCATTCCATTCCACATTCCATTTTACCTTCCATTCCACATTCCATTTCACATTCCATTCCATTCCATTCCCTATCCCATTCCAATACATTCCACTTTACTTTCCACTTTTCATTCCATTCCATTCCACATTTGCACATTCCATTCCACATTCCATTCCACATTTCTTTCCTTCACATTCCATTCCCTTCCATTCAAAATTCTTTGCACATTCCATTCCACATTCCGTTCCGCCTTGCTTTTCACATTCCATTCCATTCCATTCCACTTTGCATTGCATTCCATTCTACATTGCATTTCACATTCCTTTCCACATTCCATTTCATATTCCATTCCATTCCATTCCCCATTCCATTCCATTGCGTTCCAGTTTACATTCCATAGTCCCTTCCATTCCATTCCACATTCCATTTCATTCCATTCCACACTCCTTTCCATTCCATTCCACATTCCATTCAACATTCCATTCTACGTTCCATTCCAAGGTCCATTCAGTTATATTTCACTTTCCATTCCTCATTATACTCCATTCTATTCCAGTTTCCATTTCACATTGCATTCCACAATCCTTTCCATTCCATTCCATTCCATTCCATTCCAAATTCCATTCCATTCCATTCCTTTCCACATTCCATTCCACATTCCATTGCACTCCATTCCACATTCCTTTCCGCGTTGCATTCCACGATCCATTAATCGTTCCAGTCCATTCCTTTCCACGTTCCATTCCATTATATTCGACATTTCTTTCCACATTAAATTTCACATTCCATACCTCATTCCCTTTGACATACCACTGCATTCCCTTCCACGTTCCATTCCACATTCCTTTGCACATTCCTTTCCATTGCATTGCACATTCCATTCCACATTCCATTCCATTCCACATTCCATTTCATTCCACATTCCATTCCATTCCACATTCCATTCCACATTCCATTCCATTCCATTCCACATTCCATTCCACATTCCATTCCACGTTCCTTTTCATTCCATTCCACATTCCATTCCACGTTCCATTTCACATTCCATTCCACGTTCCATTTCATATTGCATTCCACATTCCATTTCACATTCCATTCCTTTCCATTCAATTCCACATTCCTTTCTACATTCCATTCCACATTCCTTTCCATTCCATTCCACATTCCATTCTGCGTTCCTTTCCATTCCATTCCAATTTCCATTCAACGTTCCATTCCACTTTCCATTCGAGTTTCCATTCCTTTCCTTTCCACTTTCCATTCCACTTTCCATTCACATTCAATTCCACATTCTGTTGCATTCCATTCCACATTCCCTTCCACATTCTCTTCCATATTCCTTTGAAAATTCCTTTAAATTCCATTCCACATTCCATTCCACAGTGCATTACTTTCCATTCCACAGTCCATACCACACCCCATTCCACGTTCCATTCCAACTTCCATTCCATGTTCCATTCCATTCCATTCCACGTTCCATTCTATTCCATCGTACGTTCCATTTCTTGCCGTTTCACTTTCCATTCCACATTCCATTTCGAATTCCCTTCCATTCCATTCAATTCCACGCTGCATTCCGTTCCATTCCACATTCCATTCCATTCCATTCCACATTGCATTCCTCATTCCATTCCATATTCCTTCCCATTCCATTCCACATTTGATTCCACATTGCATTCCTCTCCAATCCACATTGCATTTCATTCCGTTCCACCTTCCATTCCACGTTGCTGTCCACGTTCCATTCCACTATCCATTCGTTGTTCCATTCCATTTCATTCCATGTTACATCCATTCCATTCCACATTCAATTCCTGTTTCCATTTCACATCCCATTTCTCATTCCATTCCTTTCAATTCCCTATTCCATTCCTTTCCATATTCCATTCCATTCATTTCCACGTTCAATTCCACTTTCAATTTCACGTTGCATTCTATTACATTCCACGTTCCATTCCACATTCCATTCGATGTCTCATTACATTCCATTGCACGTTCAATTCTACGTTCACTTCCACTCCATTTCACGTTCCATTTTACATTCCATTCCAAATTCCATTTCACTTTCCATTCCAAATTCCAATTCACTTTCCATTCCATTCCATTCCATTGCATTACACTTTCCATTCCATTCCAATCCACATTCCATTCCATTTCATTCCACGTTACATTCCGTTTCACATTCCATTCTGTTCCATTCAGCATTCCATTCCATTACATTCCACATTCCATTCCACTTTCCATTTCTCATTTCACTCCATTCCATTCTATTCCACAATCCATTCCATTCCATTCCATTCCATTTTATTCCACAATCCATTACTTTCAATTCCACATTTCATTCCATTCCATTCCATCCCAAATATCATTCCACATTACCTTTTACGTTCCATTCCATTCAATTTCACATTCCATTCCTTTCCATTCCACATTCCGTTCCATTCAATTTCACATTCCATTCCATTATATTGCTTTCCACATTCCATTCCATTACATTCCGTATTCCATTGCATTGCATTCCATTCTATTCAACATTTCATTCCATTCCATTCTTTTCCACATTCCATTCCATGTTATACCACATTCCATTCAATTACATTCCACATTCCATTCCACATTCAATTCCATTCCATTACACATTCCATTCCATTCAGTTCCTCATTCCATTCCATTCTATTGCATTACACATTCCATTCCATTCTATTCCGCATTCCATTCCAATCCATTCCCTTCTATTCCACATTCCATGCCATTCCATTCCACATTCCAATCCATTGTTTTCCACATTCCATTCCACATTCTATTCCACGTTCCATTCCATTCCATTTCACAGTCCATTCCATTCCACATTCCATTCGATTCCATTCCATTCCACATTCCATTCCACTCCATTCCATATTCCATCCCATTGCATTCCACTTTTCATTCCATTGCTTTCCACGTTCCATTCCACATTCCATTCCACATTCCATTCCACATTGCATTACATTCAGTTGAACGTTCCTTTCCACCTTCCATTCCATTCCATTCCACGTTTCATTCAACGTTCCATTACACATTCCATTCCACGTACCATTCAACCTTTCATTCCTCATTCCATTGCACATTCCCTTCCGTTTTTCATTCCACATTCGATTCCACTTTCCTTTCCATGTTCCATTCCACGTTCCATTGTGCGTTCTCTTCCATACCATTCCAAGTTCCGTTCCACATTCCATTCCATTGCATTCCATGTCCGATTCCACATTTCATTCCACATTGCATTCCACATTCCATTCCGTTCCATTACATTTTCCATTCCACATTCCATTCTACATTCCATTCCACAATAAATTCCATTCCATTACATTCTATTCCACATTCCATTCAACATTCCATTCCACATTCCATTCCACATTCCATTCCACACTTCAATAGACTCCATACCACCGTCCATTGCACATTCCTTTCCATTCCACTACACATTCCATTCCACATTCCATTCCACTTTCCTTTCGATTCCATTCCACATTCCATTCCACATTCCATTCCATTGCATTCAACGTTGCATTCCATTCCAACCGACTTTCCATTCCGTGTTCCATTCCTCATTTCATTCCACGTTCCGTTCCATTCTGTTCCATATTCCAATCAACATTCGATTTCACTTTTCATTCCCTTCCATTCCACATTCCATTCCATTCCTTTCCACATTACAAATTTTCCACATTTCATTCCAAATTCCATTCCACGTTCCATTCCATTCCGTTTGACGTTCTGTTCCACGTTGCATTCTATTTCCCATTCCATTCCATTCCACGTTCCATTCCGCTTTCCATTCCATGCCATTTAACGTTCCATTCCAATCCATTCCACTTGCCGTTCCACATTGCATTCCAGATTCAGTTCCACGTTGCATTCCACATTGCATTCCATTCCATTCCAAATTGCATTCCACAATCCATTCCGTTCCATTAAACGTTCCATTCCACACTCCATTCCACATTCCATTCCACTTTCCGTTCCATTCCTTTCTACATTCCATTCCACATCCTACTGCACATTCCATTCCTTTCCTTTCCACATTCCATTGCATTACCTACCACATTCCTTTCCATATTAAAATCCATTCCAATCCTTTTTCCATTCAATTCCGTTACACATCCCATTCCACGAATCTTCCAGATTCCTTTTCACATTCGATTCCATTCCATTAAATTCCACATTCCATTCTACATTCTATTCCACATTGTATTCCAAATTCCATTTCACTACATTCCATGTTCCCTTCCACATTCCATTCCTCATTCCATTGCATTCCATTCAACAATCCATTCCACATTCAATTTCACATTCCATTACACATTCCATCCCATTCCATTCCATTCCACATTCCATCCCACGTTCCAAAGCACGTTCCACAAAACTCTCCATTCCACGTTCCATTCCATTCCACATTCTTTTCCACATTCCAATCCATTGCATTCCACTATACATGCCACATTGCTTTCCACAATCCATTCCATTCCATTCAACATTCCATTCCACATTCCATTCCTCATTCCACTGCATTCCATTCCCCATTAAATTCCACTTTCTATTCCATTCCATTCCATAATACATTCCACATTCCATTCCACATTCCATTCCACATTCCATTCCATTCCATTCAACATTCCGTTCCATTCCATCCGAAATTCCATTCCACGTTCCATTCCACGTTCAATTCCACGTTCCATTCAATCCATTCTGTGTTCCATTTATTCCCATTCCAGATTTCATTCCAGCTTACATTTCCCATTCCATTCCACATTCCATTACACATTCCTTTCCATTCCATTCCACATTCAATTCCATTCCATTCCACATTCCATTCCATTCCATTCCACATTCCATTCCATTCTTTTCCACATTCCAATTCTTTCCACATTCCATTCTACATTCCATTCCATGTTCCATTCCATTCCATTCCACGTTAAATTCCACGATCCATTCCATCTTCCATTATATTCCTTTCCACGTTCCGCTCCACATTCCATTCCTTTCCATTTCATGTTCCATTCCACAATTCCATTACAAATTCCATTCCACTTTCAATTCCGTTCCATTCCACTTTCTATTTTACTCTCTACTCCACATTATACTCCACATTCCATTCCATTCCAATACACATTCCATTCCACATTCCATTCCACATATCATTCCACATTGCATTCCATTCCATTACACATTCCATTCCATTCCATTCCACATTCCATTCCACTTTGCTTTCCCCGTTCCATTCCACGTTCCTTTCCACTTACCATTCTTTTGCATTCCACGTTCTATTCCACATTCCATTCCATTCCGTTCCAGTTTCCTTCCACATTCCATTCCATATTCCATTAAACATTATTTACGTTCCATTCCACATTCCATTGCACATTCCATTCCACATTCCATTCCACTTTCCATTCCATTCTAATCCACATTCCATTAATCATTCCATTCAACATTCCATTCCACATTCCTTTCCACATTCCATTCCATTCTATTCTACATTGCATTCCAAATTCGATTCCATTATATTCTGCTTTCCATTCCACATTCCATTCCTCATTCCATTCCGTTCCATTTTACATTCCGTTACACGTTCCATTCCATTCCATTCGACGTTCAATTCCACGTGCCATTCCAGATTCCGTTCCACATTCCATTGCACATTCCATTTCAGATCCTATTCCATTCCATACCACATTCCATTCCAATCCATTCCACTTTCCATTCCACATTTAATTCTACATTCCATTCAACATTCCATTCCATTCCATCCCACATTCCATTCCAAGTTCAATTCCATTCCATTCCACATTCCATTCCATCTTCCATTCCATTACATTCCACGTTCCATTCCACGTTCCATTCCACGTTCCATTCCACATTCCTTTCCACGTTCCATTCCACATTCAAATTCCTTCCATTCCATATTCCATTCCATTACATTATATTCCACAATCCATTCAGCATTCCATTCCACATTCCATTTCACATTCCATTCCACATTCCATTCCATTCCATTCCATGTTTCATTACATTACACGTTCCCTTACATGATGCATTCCCCATTGCAGACCAGGATCCATTCCATTTCATTCCACGTTCCATTTCATTCCATTCCAATTTTCATTCCACATTCCTTTCCACATTCCATTTCACATTCCATTCTCATTCCATTTTACTTTCCATTCCATTCCATTCTATTCCATTACATATTCCATTCCATTCCATTCCACATTCCATTGCATTCCATTCTACGTTCCATTCGGTTCCACATTCCATTCCATTCCGTTCCATGTTCCATTGCATTCCATCCCACTTTCCATTCCATTCCATTCCACTTTCCATTGCACATTCCATTGCATTCCATTCTATTCCACTTTCCATTCCATTCCAAACCACATTCCTTTCCATTCCATTCCACATTCCATTCCATTCCATTCCACATTCCATTCCAAATTCCATTCCACATTCCATTCCATGTTCCATTCTCTTCCATTCCACATTTCATTCCATGATCCATTCTATTTCATTCCACATTCCATTCCATTCCATTCCACATTCCATTGCATTTCTGTCCACATTCCATTTTATTCAATTTCACATTCCATTCCATTCCATTGCATTCCACATTCCATTCAATTCCACTCCGAATTCCATTCGAATCCATTCCATTCTATTCCACGTTCCTTTCCATTTCATTCTATTCCACATTGCATTCAATGACATTTCACATTCCATTCCACTTGCATTCCACATTCTATTCCACGTTCCCTTTCACATTCCATTGAACATTCCATTCCATTCCAACCCATATTCCATTACACTTTCCATTCCATTCCATCTGACATTCAATTACACTTTCCATTCCATTCAATTCCACCTTTCATTCCACTTCCCATTCCACGTTCCATTCCGCGTTCCTCTGCAGGTTTCATTGCACATTCCATTCCTTTCCAGTCCACACTCCTTACCATTCCATTCCGTTGCTTTCCACAATCTATTCCATTGCATTCTACATTTCTTTCCACATTCAATTCCACATTCCATTACTTTCCATTCCACATTTTGTTCCACACTCCATTCCACTATCCATTCCACATTCCATTCCACTTTCCATTCCACATTCCATTCCGTACCATTCCACTTTCCATTCCACAGTGCATTCCACATTCCATTCCACTTCCCTTTCCATTCCACTCCACATTCCATTCCACCCTCCATTTCACCCTCCATTTCCCATGCCATTTAGTTACATTCCACATTCCATTGCACACTCCATTCCATTCCATTCCACTTTCCATTCCACACTCCATTCCACATTCCATTCCATACTCCATTCCACATAGAATTCCACATTCCATTCCACATTCCATTCCACCTTCCATTCCTCATTCCATTCCAATCCATTCCACATTCCATTCCACATTCCTGTCCTTTCCATTCCACATTCCATTACACACTCCATTCCACATTCAATTCCATATTACATTCTGTTCCATTCCATATTCCTTTACACATTCCATTCCACATTGCATTCCAGATTCCATTCCAATCTATTCCACGTTCCCTTCCACACTCCATTCTATTCTATTCCAGATTCCCTTCCATTCTCTTCCAAATTCCCTTTCACATTGAATTCCTCATAACTTTCCACTCCATTCCACATTCCATTCCACATTACAAAACACGTTACATTCCACATGTAATTCAACATTCCATTCCGTTCCATTCCACATTCCATTCAGCACTCCATTACACATTCCATTGCACTTTCCAAACCGTTTCATTTGACATTCCTTTCCACATTCCATTCCACAATGCGTTCCACATAACATTCCGTTTCAGTCCACATTCCATTGCATTCCATTCCACATTCCATTCCACTTTCCATTTCACATTCCGTTCCTTTCCATTCAACATTCCATTCCACATTCCATTACAAGTTAAATTCCATTCTATTCCTCGTTTCGTTTCAAGTTTTATTCCACATTCCATTCCGCATTCCATTTCACATTCCATTCCACATTCCATTCCACATTCCATTCCATTCCACTCCACATTTCTTTCCAGATTTCATTCCATTGCATTCCACATTCCATTCCGTTCCATTCCAGATTCCATCCCAGTCCATTCCACATTCCATTCCATTCCATTCCATGTTCCATTCCACATTCCATTCCACATTCCATTTCACGTGGCATTCCATTCCTTTCCAGGTTCCATTCCACGTTCCATTCCATTCCATTCCACTTTCCATTACACATTCCATTTCACATTCCTTTCCAAATTCCATTCCACACTACATTCCACTTTCCATTGCACGTTCCATTCCATATTCCATTGCGTGTTCTTTTCCATACCGTTCTAAGATCCATTTCACATTCCATTCTAGTCCATTCCACGTCCGATTGCTCATTCCATTCCACATTCCATTTCATTCTATTCCACATTCCATTCCAAAGTCCATTCCATTCCACTCCACATTCCCTTCCACATTCCATTCCACATTTGATTTCACGTACCTTTCCCCATTCCTTTCCACATTCCATTCTACCTTCCATTCCACATTCCTTTCCATTCCTTTCGACGTTCAATTGCATGTTCCATTCCATTCCATTCAACTTTCCGTTCCATATTCCATTGAACATCACATTCCACGTTCCATTCCACGTTCCATTCCGTGTTCCATTCCACATTCCATTCCATTCCATTCCAATTTCCCTTCCACATTCCATTCCAGATTACATTCCACATTATATTCCATTCCTTTCCACATTCCATTTCACATTCCATTCCACATTCCACTCCATTCCTTTCCACTTTCCATTAAACATTCCTATCCACATTCCATTCCATATAGCATTCCATTCCATTCCACCATCCATTCCAAAGTCCATTCCATTCCATTCCGCATTCCTTTCCACATTCCATTCGACATTCCATTCCACAGTCCATTCCAAATTGCATTACACATTCAATTCCACACTCCATTCTCATTCCATTGCATTTCTTTCCACTTTCCAATCCACATTCCATTGCATTCCAATTCACATGCCACTCCTCATTCCATTCCATTCCATTCCATTCCACATTCCATTCAACATTCCATTCCAAATTCCATTCCGCAGTCCATTCCATTCCGTTCCAAATTCCATTGCATTCCAATGAACATTCCATTCCACATTTCTTTCTATTCCTTTCCACATTGCATTCCACATTCCATTCCACATTCCTTTCCACATCCCATTCAACATTCCATTGCACATTCCATTCCACATCCCATTCAACATTCCATTCCACTTTCCATTGCATTCCATTCCACATTCCGTTTTCATTCCTTTGCATTCATTTCCACATTCCCTTCCACATTCCATTCCATTCCATTCCACTTTTCATACCACATTCCATTCCACATTCCATTCCATGCTCCATTCCACGTTCCATTCCATGTTCCATTCCATTCCATTCCATTACTCGCTCCATTCCATTCCAATCAATGTTCCAATTCATTCCGTTCCACATTTCATTCCACATTCCATTTCACATTCCGTTGCACATTACATTTCACTTTCCAATCCATTCCATTCCATTCCACATTCCATTCCAATCCATTCCATTCCATTCCAAATTTCATTCCATTGCATTCCGCATTCCATTCGGTTCTCTTCCATTTCATTCCACATTCCATTCTACTTTCCATTCCATGTCGCATTCCATGTTCCATTCCATGTCCCATTCCAGTTTGCATTCCTTTCCATTCCACATTCCATTCCATTCCATTCCATTCCGCATTGCAATCCATTCCATTCCACGTTCCATTCCACGATCCATTCCATTTTCCATTCCACGTTGCATTCCAAGTTCCATTCCATTACATTCCACATTCCATTCCACGTTCCTTTCCATTAAATTCCACGTTCCATTCCATTCAATTCCACTTTCCATTCCATTTCATTCCACGTTGCATTCCATCTTCCATTCCATTCCATTCCACATTCAATTCCACGTTACATTCCACGTTCCATTCCTTTCCATTCCACATTCCTTTCCATTCCATTTCACATTCCATTCCATTCGATTCGACATTCCATTCCACTCTCCATTCCACGTTGAATTCCATTTTCCATTCCATGTCCCATTCCACGTTACATGCCTTTCCATTCCACATTCCATTCCATTACATTCCACGTTCCAGTTAACATTCCAATCCATTCAACTTCACATTCCATTCCATATTCCATTCCACGTTCCACATTCCCTTCCAGTTCCATTCCACAATCCATTCCGTGTTCAATTACAGGAACCATTGCACTTTCCATTCCACATTCCATTCCATTCCATTCCATTCCATGCCACATTCCCTTCCACATTACATTCCACATTCCATTCCACGTTCCATTCCAGATTCCTGTCCATGTTCTGTTCCACGTTCCTTTCCAATTTCCATTCCATTTCATTCCACGTTACATTTCCTTCCATTCCACTTTCCACTCCACATTCCATTGCACATCCCATTCCACTTTCCATTCCATGTTACATTCCATGTTCCATTCAACGTTACATTCCATGTTCCAATCCACTTTCCATTCCATTCCATTGCACTTCCCCTTCCACATTACATTCTGCGTTCCTTTCCATGTTCCATTCCACTTTTCATTCCATGTTCCTTTCCACATTCTATTCCATTCCATTCCACTTTCCATTCCATTTTCCATTCCACATTCCATTCCACATTCCATTCCACATTCCACTGCAAATTCCGTTCCACATTCCATTCCACATTCTATTGCGCATTCCATTCCACATTCCATTTCTTTCCATTTCACATTCCTTTACGTTCCATTCCACATCCCATGCCACATTCAATTCCATTCCATTCCACATTCCATTGGACATTCCATTCCATTCCTTTCCACATTCCTTTACATTGCATTCCAATTTCCATTCTAATCCATTTCATGTTAAATTCCATAACATTCCCCAGTCCATTCCATTCCATTCCATTCCACATTCTATTGCATTCCGCATTCCATTCTATTCCATTTCCCATTCCACTCCATTCCATTCCATTCCTTTCCACATTCCATTACATTGCATTCCACATTCCATTCCTTTTCATTCCATTCCACATTCTATTCCTTTCCACATTCCATTCCTTTCCACATTTTATTTCACTGTATTCTATTTCATTCCATTCCACATTCCATTCCATGCCACTCCATTCCACATTCCATTCCATTACACATTCCATTCCATTCCATTCCGCATTCCATTCCATTCATTTATTGCATTGCATTCCATTCCATTCCACATACCATTATATTCGACATTGCATTCCACATTCCATTCCACGTTCCATTCCACGTTCCATTCCATTCCATTCCACATTCCATTCGACTTTCCATTCCGTTACATTCCACGTTCCATTCCACATTCCATTGCCCATGCCATTCGACGTTTCATGCCACATTCAATTTCATGTTCCCTTCCAATTTCCATTCCAAGTTCCATTACATTACATTCCACTTTCCATTCCACATTCCATTCCACATTCCATTCCACAAACCATTCCATTCCATTCTGTTCCATTCCACATCCTATTCCACATTCCATTACTCATTCTATTTCATTCCATTCCATATTCAATTCCATTCCATTCCACATTCCATTCCACATTTCATTCAAGGTTGCATTCCAGATTCCATTCCACGTTCCACTCCAATTTCCATTCAAAATTCCATTCCACGTTCCACTACATTCCATTCCACGTTCCGTTGCACATTCCATTCCATTCCATTAAAATTTCTATTCCACATTCCATTCCTTTAAAATCCACATTCCATTACATTGCATTCCACATACCATTCCACATTCCATTCCATTCAATTTCACATTCCATTCCAAGTTCCATTCCGTTCCATTCCACTTTCCATTCCACGTTCCATCCCAAGATACATTCCATGATTTATTGTATTCCATTCCGTGTTCTGTTCCTGGTTCCATTCCATTAAATTCCACGTTCCATTCCACATTCCATTCCATTCAATTCCACATTGCATTTCACATTCCATTCCACATTCCTTTCCATTGCATTCCACATTCCATTCCATGTTCCTTTCCACGTACCATTCCACGTTCCATTCCACGTTCCATTACATTACATTCCACGTTCCATTAAACGTTCCATTCCACATTCCGTTCCAAATTCCATTCCATTCCATTACATTCCATTCCATTCCACATTCCATTCAACATTCCTTTCCAAATTTCATTCCATTCCATTCCAATTTCCTTTACACGTTCCATTCCACGTTCCATTCTACATTCCATTCCATTCCGTTCCATTCCACGTTCCATTCCATTCCATTCGACATTTCTTTCCATATTCCATTTCACATTCCATTCCACATTCCATTTGACATACCATTGCATTCCATTCCACATTCCATTCTACATTCCCTTGCACATTCCATTCCATTCCATTGCGCATTCCATTCCACATTCCATTCCATTACCTTCCACATTCCATTCTACATTCCAGTCCATTCGATTCCGCATTCTATTCCATGTTCCTTTCCAAGTTCCATTTTATTCCATTCCACATTCCATTCCACGTTCCATTTCACATTCCATTCCACATTCCTTTTCCCATTCCATTCCATTCCATTCCATTCCATTTTGCATTCTACATTCCATTCCACATTCCTTTCCATTCCATTCCACATTACATTCTACTTTCCTTTCCATTCCTTTCCACTTTCCATTCCACGTTCAATTCCATGTTCCATTACGCTTTCCGTTCCATTCCATTCCGTTTTTCATTAAACTTTCCATTCCACAGTCCATTCCACATTCCATTCCACATTCCTCTGCGTTCCATTCCACATTGCATTCCACTTTCCATTCCATATTCCTTGGCACATTCCTTTCAATTCATTTCCACATTCCATTGCACATTGCATTCCATTCCATTCCACGTTACCTTCCAGATTCCATTCCACGTTCTATTCCACTTTCCATTCCTTGTTCTATTCCATTCCATTCCACATTCCATTCCATTCAATTCCACGTTCCATTTCATGTCGTTCCACTTTCACTTCCACATTCCATTCCACAATCCATTGCGTTCCATTTAACATTCCATTCTACATTACATTTTATATTCCTTTGCACATTCCTTTCCATTCCATTCCACATTCCATTCCACATTCCAACACACATTCCATTCCACGTTCCTTTCCATTCCATTCCATGTTAAAATCCACATTCCTTTGCTTTATATTTGACATTCCATTACACATTGCATTTCACATTGCATTCCATTCCATTACATATTCAATTCCACAATCCATTCCACATTCAATTCCACATTCCATTCCGTTCCATTCCAGATTCCTTTCCACATTCCTTTCCTCATTGCATTCCACATTCCATTCCATATTCCAATCCACACTTCATTCCACATTCCATTCCACATTCCATTCCATGACATTCCACATTACATTCCACATTCATTCCATTGCATTTCACATTCCATTCGCTTACATTCCACCTTCCTTTCCACATTCATTTCCACATTCCGTTTCACATTCCGTTCCACATCCCATTCCACATTCCATTCCATTCCATTGCACTTTCCATTCCACATTCCATTCCACATTCCATTAAATTCCTTTCCACCTCCGATACCACATTCCATTCCACATTCCATTCCATTAAATTCCACATTCCATTCCATTCCATTCCATGCTACATTCCATGCCCTTGTCCACGTTTCATTCCATGTTCCATACCACGTTCCATTCCATTCCATTCCACGTTCCATTCCATTCCTTTCCACTTTGCATTCATTTCGATTTCACATTCCTTTCCACATTCCATTCCATTCCATTTGACATTAAATTCCACACTCCATTCCACATTGAATTCCTTTCCATTCCAAATTCATTTCCACATTCCATTCCACATTCCATTCCATTCCATTCCACATCCCATTCCACTTTCCATTCCATTCCATTTCACATTCCATTCCGTTCAATTCCACATTCCATTCCACATTCTATTCCACATTCTTTCCCACATTCAATTCTACATTCCATTCCATTCCATTCCACACTCGATTCCATTTCATTCCTCATTCAATTCCACATTCCTTTCCATTCCGTACCACATTCCAATCCATTCTATTTCACATTCCATTCCGTTCCATTCCACATTCGTTTCCACATTCCATTCCACCGTCCATTACACGTTCTAATCCACATTCCATTCCACATTCCAGTCCATTCCATTTTACATTCCATTCCCCTCCATTCCACATTCCTTTCCACATTCATTCACTTCCACATTCCATTCCACATTCCATTCCTTTTCATTTCATTTCGCATTCCATTCCTTTCCATTCCACGTTACATTCCACGTTCCTGTCCACGTTCCTTTCCAAGTTGCATTCCACGTTGCATTCCATTACATTCCATGCTCCATTCCATGTTATATTCCAGATTCCAATTCACATTTCATTACACGTTCCATTCCATTCCATTCCACGATCCATTAAGGATTCCATTTCACATTCCATTCCACGTTCCATTCCACATTCCATTCCACTTCCCATTCCTTTCCATTCCACGTTCCCTTTCATTCCATTCCATGATCCATTTCATTCCATTCCACATTCCATTATACATTCAATTTTACATTTCATTCCACATTCCATTCCATTCCAATCCACATTGCATTCCTTTCCATTCCAGGTTCCATTCCGTTCCACATTCCATTTAATTGCATTCCACCTTCCATTCCACATTGCTTTACATTCCATTCCATTCCATTTTCCATTCGAGATTCCATTCCTCATTCCTTTCCCCGTTCCATTCCATTCCACATTCCGTATTATTCCCTGCCATTCCACATTGCATTCCATTACATTCCACGTTGCATTCCATTCCATTCCACATTGCCTTCGATATTGCATTGTACTTTCCATTCCATTCCATTCCACATTCCATTCCATTCCATTCCACATTCAGTTCCATTCCATTCCACATTCCATTCAACATTCCATTATATATTCCATTCCATATTACATTCCGTTCGTTTCCACATTCCATTCCACATTCCATTTACCGTTCCATTCTTTTCCATTCCACGTTCCATTCCACGTCCCATTCCATTTCACTCCACGTGCAGTTCCACAGTCAATTCATTTCCATTTAACGTTCCATGCAACATTCCATTCCACATTCCAATCCACGTTACATTCCGTCCATTCCACATTCAATTCCACATCACATTCCACATACCATTCCATTCCATTTCACATTCTAATCCACAATCCATTCCACGTTCCATTGCACATTCCATTCCGTTACATTCCACATTCGTTTCCACATTCCATTCCTCATTCCATTCCACATTACTTTGAATTCCATTCCGTTACATTCCACATTCGTTTCCACATTCCATTCCTCATTCCATTCCACATTCCATTGAATTCCATTCCACATTGCATTCCACAACCCACTACATTCCATTCCACATTCCATTTCATTCTATTCCACATTCCTTTCCACATTCAATTCCACATTCCATTCCATTCCATTTCCCATTGCATTCCACATTCCATTTCACATTCCATTCCTCATTCCATCCCACGTTCCATTCCACATTTCATTCCATTCCATTACATGTTCCATTCCATGTTCCATTCCATTCAATTCCACGTTCAGTTCCACATTCCATTCCATTCAATTCCACATTGCGTTTCACATTCCATTCCACATTCCATTCCACATTCTATTTCACTTTCCATTCCACATTACACGTTCCATTCCACGTTCCATTACATTCCATTCCACATTCCATTAAACATTTCATTTCACATTCCGTTCCCCTTTCCATTCCATTCCATTCCATTCCATTCCATTCCATTCCACATTCCATTCAACATTCCTTTCCACATTTCATTCCATTCCATTCAAATTTCCTTTCCACGTTCCATTCCATGTTCCATTCCATTCCATTCCACATTCCATTTCACATTCCATTCCTTTCCGTTCCACATTCTTTCCACATTCGGTTCCATTCCATTCCACATTCCATTTCACATTCCATTCCACATTCCATTTCACATTCCATTCCGTTCCATTCCACATTCATTCCACAATCCATTACACATTCCATTCCACATTCCATTCCACATTCCTTTCCATTCCTTTCCACATTCCATTCCATTCCATTCCACATTCTATTTCACTTTCCATTCCACATTCCATTCCATTCCTTTCCACATTTATTTCCACATTCCATTTAATGTTCCATTCCTCTCCTTTTCACCTTCTATTCCACGTTCCATTCCACGTCCCATTTCTTTTTATTCCACGTTCAATTCCACAGTCAATTCCATTCCATTTCACGTTGCTTGCTACATTCCATTCCACATTCCATTCCACATTCCATTCCATTCCAATCCACATTGCATTCTTTCCTTTCCACGTTCCATTCCGTTCCACAATGCATTACATTCCATTCCACATTCCATTTCATTGTATTCCACATTCCATTCCACATTGCATTACAATCCATTCCATTCAGCTTTCCATTCCACTTTCCATTCAACATTCCATTCCACATTCCATTCCCCATTCCATTCCATTCCATTCTGCATTCCTTACTGTTCTCTGCCATTCCACATTGCATTCCATTCCATTCCACATTCCATTCCATTACAATCCACATTGCATTCGACATTTCATTCCACATTCCATTCCATTCTTTTCCACATTCCATTCCATTCCATTCCACATTCAGTTCCATTCCATTCCACATTCCATTCAACATTCCATTTCATTCCATTCCACATTCCATTCCATTCCATTCCACATTCCATTCCATTCCATTCCACATCCCATAACTTTCCATGCCACATTCCATTCAGCATTCAATTCCACGTCCCAGTCTACATTCCATTTCACTTTCCATTGCAAGTTTCATTCCATTCTATTCCACATTACATTCCATTCCACTCCCCGTTCCATTCCATACTATTCAATTCCATTCCACATTTCATAACATCCCATTCCATTCCATATTCCATTCCTTTCCTTTACACATTCCCATGAATTCCATTCCACATTCCATTCCATTTCATTCCATTCCATTCCACATTCCATAGCACATTACATTTCCTTCCATTCCATATTCCAGTACATTCCATTCTACATTTCATTCCATGTTCCATTCCACGTTCCATTCCTTCTTCCATTCCTCGTTGAATTCCACGTTCCATTCCATGTTCCATTCCATTCCATTCCAGATTCAACTGCACATTACACTCCATTCCATTCCAGATTCCATACCATTATCTTCCATTCCATTACATATTCCATTCCATTCCACCTTCCATTCCATTCCATTCCACATTCCATTCTGCATTCCATTAAATTCCTTTCCACTTTCCATTCCATTCCATTCCATATTCTTAACTTTCCATTCCACATTCCATTCCTCATTCAATTCCCCGTTGCATTCCACATTTCATTCCACATTCCATCCCATGTTGCTTTCCATTCCATTCCACGTTCTATTCCATTCCATGTTCCATTCCACATTCAATTCCGCATACCACTCCATTTCATTCCATGTTCCATTGCACTTTCCATTCCATTCTCTTCCACGTTCCATTTCACACTACATTATGTTCCATTCCACATTCCATTCCACATACCGTTCCACATTCCATTCCACATCCCATTGCATTCCAGTCCACTTTCGATTCCACATTCCACTCCATTCCATTCCAAATTCCATTCCATTTCAATACTCTTCCCATTCCACATTCCATTCCATTCTATTCCATATTCTATTCCACATTCCATTACACTTTCCCTTCCATTCCATTACACATTCCATTCCACAATCCATTCCATTACATTCCTCGTTCCATTCCACGTTCCATTCCACATTCTTTTCCACATTCCATTCCATTCCATTCCGGGTTCCATTGCAGATTCCATTCCACATTCCATTCCACATTCCATTTCACGTTCGATTCCATTCCTCATTCCATTTCATTCCATTCCATTCCACATTCCAGTCCACATTGCATTCCATTTCTTTCTATTACATTGCATTCCATTCCACATTCCAATCCATTCCAATCCTCTCCACATTCCATTCCATTCCATTCCACATTCTATTCTATTCCATTCGACATCCCAATCCATTCCATTGCACATTCCATTCCATTCCATTCCATTCTATTCCGCATTCCATACCATTCCTTTTCATTCCACATTATATTCCTTTCCATTACACATTCCATTCCTTTTTCCATTTTAGATTTCATTCCATTCCATTCCACATTCCTTTGCACATTCCATTTCACATTCCATTCCACATTCCATTCCATTGCATTGCACATTCCATTCCACATTCCATTCCATTGCATTCAACATTGCATTCCGTTCCATCTCACATTCCATTCCATGTTCCATTCCATTCCACATTCCATTCCATTCTGTTCCACATTCCATTCCACATTCCATTTCATTCCATTCCACATTCCATTCCATTCCACTCCACGTTCCATTCCACATTCCACATTGCATTCCATTCCATTCCCCATTCTATTCCACGTTGCATTCCATTCCATTCCATGTTCAATTCCACATTCCATTCCACATTGCATTCTACCTTCAGTTCCACATTCCATTCCGTTCTATTCCACATTCCATTCCAAATTCCATTCCACATTCCTTTGCACATTGCATTCCACATTCTGTTCCATTCCATTCCGCTTTCCATTCCACAATCCGTTCCACATTCCATTCCATTCCATTCCACATCCAATTCAACATTCCCTTCCATTCGATGCTTCATTCCATTCCATTCCATTTCACATTTCATTCCCCATTCCATTCCATTCCATTGCACATTCCATTCCACATTCCATTCCATTCCACGCATCATTCCACATTCCATTCCTCATTCCATTCCACATTCCATTCCATGTTCTTTTCCATTCCTTTCCACGTTCCATTCCATGATCAAATACATTCCATTATGCATTCCATTCCCCTTTCAATTCCGTGTACCATTCCCTTACATTCCACGTTACATTCCACATTCCATTCCATTCTATTCTACTTTCCATTTCACATTGCATTCCACGTTCCATTCCACGTTTCATTCCTTTTCATTCCACATTCTATTCCATTCCATATTCCTTTCCACATTCCACTCCACTCCTTTCCAGATTCCTTTCGACATTCCATTCCATTCCATTTCAACTTTAATTCCAAATTCCATTCCATTCCCTTCCATTCCATTACACATTGCATTCCTTATTCCATTGCATTCCATTCCACCTTCCATTCCATGTTCCATTCCACGTTCCGTTCCACGTTCCTTTCCACCCTCCATTCCACATTCCATTCCACTCCATTCCATATTCCACACTATTCCATTCCTTTCCATTCCACGATGCATTCCATTCTATTGCTCGTTCCATTCCACATTCCATTCCACATTCAATTCCTTTCCATTCCACAATCAATTCCTTTCCATTCCACATTCCATTTCACATTCCATTCCACATTGCAATCCACATTCCATTCCGTTGCATTCCAAATTACATTCCACATTGCATTCCACATTCCACTCCGTTCCATGCCACATTCCATTGCATTCCATTCAACATTCCTTTCCACATTCCATTCTATTCCATTCCACTTTCCATTCCACTGCACATTCCATTTCACATTCTATTCCACGTTCCATTACACATTCCATTGCATTCCATTCCACATTCCATTCCTCATTCTATTCCACATTCCATTCCACATTCCTTTGCATTGCATTCCATGTTCCATTCCACATTCCATTCCACTTTCTATTCCACATTCTTTTCCATTCCATTCAACCTTCAATTCCACGTTCCTTTTCACATTCCATTCCACATTCCGTTAAGTCTATTCCACATTTCATTCCATTCCACTTTCCATTCCATGATGCATTCCACTTTCCATTCCATTCCACACCACGTTCCATTCCACATTGCACTCTATTCCATTCCATTTTCCATTCCACATTCCATTCCACATTACATTTCACATTACATTCCTTTCCATTCCCCATTACATTCCACATTACATTCCACATTCCATTTCTTTCCATTCCACATTCCATTCAACATTCCACTCAACATTCCATTCCACATTCCATTCCATTCCATTCCACATTCCATTCCAATTTCCAATCCGTGCCACTCCACATTCCAACCCACGTTCCATTCTCTCCATTCCACATTCCAATGCACATTCCATTCCGTTCCATTTCACATTCCAATCCAGAGTGCATTCCACATTCCATTGCACATTCCATTCCGTTCCATTCCGCATTCCTTTCCACATTACGTTCCTCTTTCCATTCCACATTCCATTAAATTCCTTTCCACATTGCTTTTCACAACCCACTACATTCCATTCCACATTCCATTCCATTCTATTCCACATTCCTTTCCTCGTTCCATTCCACATTCCATTCCAAGCAATTTCAGATTCCATTCCACATTGCATTCCTCATTCCATTCCACATTCCATTCCACATTCCATTCCACATTCCATTCCATTCTATTCCACATTCGTTTCCACATTCCTTTGAACATTCCATTCCTTTCCATTTCCAATTCCATTCCACATTCCATTCCACATTCCATTCCACGTTCCTTCCCACGTTCCAATCCACCTTCATTCCATTCCATTCCATGTTCCATTCCACGTTCCATTCCATTCAATTCCACGTTCTGTTCCACATTCCATTCAATTCAATTCCACATTGCTTTTCACATTCCTTTCCACATTCCATTCCGCATTCCTTTCCATTCCATTCCTCTTTCCATTCCACGTTCCATTCCACGTACCTTTCCACGTTCCATTCCACATTCCATTACATTCCATTCCACGTTCCATTAAAGGTTCCATTCCACAATCCCTTTCCATTCCATTCCATTTCATTCCATTGCATTCCACATTCCATCCTACATTACTTTCCACATTTCATTCCATTCCATTCCAATTTCCTTTCCGCGTTCCATTCCACGTTCCATTTCACGTTCCATTCCATTCCAACTTCCATTCCATTCCATTCGACATTTCTTTCCATATTCCATTTGACACAACCATTGCATTCCCTTACACATTGCATTCTACATCCCTTTGAACATTCCATTCCATTCCATTGCACATTCCATTCCACATTCCATTCCATTACTTTCCACATTCCATTCTACATTCCATTCCATTCGATTTCATATTCCTTTTCACGTTCCATTCCAAGTTCCATTTCATTCCATTCCACATTCCATTCCACGTTCCATTTCACATTCCATTCCACATTCCTTTCCACATTCCAATCCATTCCATTCCACATTCCATTCTATTTCATATTACTTTCCAAATTCTATTCCACATTCCATTCAAATCCTTTCCACTTTAATTCCACATTCTAATCCACATTCCATTTCACATTCCATTTCATTGCATTTCATGTTCATTTCGACATTCCATTCCACATTCCATTCCAGATTCCATTCCACATTTCATTCCACATTCCATTCCATTCCATTCAACATTCCATTCAACTATCCTTTCCACAATCCATTTCACATTCCATTCCACATTCCATTCCATTCCATTCCACATTTCATTCCATTCCATGTTCCCTTCCACTTTCCATTCCATTCCATTCCACTTTCCATTCCACATTCCATTCCACATTGCATTCCACATTACATTTCTTTGCATTCCACATTTCATTCCACATTCCATTCCACATTCCAATCAAGACTGCATTCTACCTTCTATTCCATTCCATTCCACATTCCATTGCTTTGCATTGCGTTCTACACCACATTCAATTCCATTACATTCCATTCCACATTCCATTCCATTATATTCCACATTCCATTAAATTAAATTCCCCGTTCCACTACACATGCCATTCCACATTATAACCAACGTTCCATTCCATTCCTTTGCACATTGTATTCCATTCCATTCGACATTCCATTCCGTTTAATTCAACATTTCATTCCATTCCGTTGCATTCCACATGCCATTCCATTCCATTCCGCATTCCATTCCTTTACCTTCCATTCTATTCCACATTCCATTCCATTCCATTCTATTCCACATTACATTCTGTTACATTCCACATTCCACTGAATTACTTTCCACATTCCATTCCACATTCCATTCCACATTCTATTCCACAATGTATTCGATACTGTTCCAGATACTATTCCATAACTTTCTACATTCCATTCCACTTAATTCTACATTCCATTACATTCCGTTGCATTCAACATTCCATTCCATTCAATTCCGCATCCCATTCCATTCCATTCCATTCCATTCCATTCCATTCTATTCCACATTCCATTCCATTCCACTCCGCATTCCATTCCATTCCATTCCACATTCCCTTCCACATTCCATTCCACATTCTTTTCCACGTTCCACTCCATTCCATTCAACATTCCATTCCATTCCATTCCACATCCCATTCCTCGTTTCATTCCTTTCCTTTCAACATTGCATTCCATATCCCATTCCTTACCATTCCACATTTCATTCCACGTTGCATTCCACGTTCCATTCCACGTTCCATTCCATGGTCTATTCCAGATTCGATTGTATTCCATTCCACATTCCACTGCACATTTCAATCCATTCCATTCCACCTTCCAGTCCACATTTCATTTCACATTCCATTCCACATTCCAATCCATTCCCTTCCACATTCCATTCCATATTCCAATCCATACCAATCCACGTACCATTCCATACAATTACACGTTCCATTCCACTTTCCTTTCAACGTTCCATTCCATTCCATTCCACGTTCCATTCCACGTTCTGTTCCATGTTCCATTTCATTCCATTCTACGTTCCATTTCATGCTGCTCCACGTTCCATTCCACATTCCTTTCCACATTCCTTTGCATTCCATTCCACTTTCCATTCCAGATTGCATTCCACATTGCATTCCACATTCCATTCCATATTCCTTTGCACATTCTTTAAATTCCATGCCACAATCCATTCCACATTCCATTCCACAATCCATTCCACTTTCCTTCCCACATTCCATTCCATTCCACGCCAATCCATTACACTTTCAATTCCACATTCCGTTGCATTTCATTTGACATTCAATTACACATTCCATTCCCCATTCCATTTCTCTTTGCATTCCGTTCCATTACCCATTGCATTCCACTCTCCATTCCACATTCCATTCCACATTGCATTCCACATTCCATTCTGTTCCATTCCACGTTCAATTCCACACTCTATTCCACATTCCATTCCATTCTATTCCACATTCTATTCCACATTCCTTTCCACATTCCATTCCATTTCATTGCACATTCCATTCCACAATCCATTCCATTCCATTCCACCTTCTATTCCACGTTGCATTCCACATTCCCTGCCACATTCCATTCCATTTCATTCTAGGTTCCATTCCACGTTCCATTCCACATTCCACTCCACGTGCCGTTCCCTTCCATTCCATGTTCCATTCCAAATTCCATTTCAAATTCCATTCTACGTTCCATTCCACATTCCATTCTACGTTCCATTCCACATTTCATTCAACGTTCAATTCCATTCCACATTCTATTGCATTACTTTCCATTCCAAATTCCATTCCACATTTTTATCCATTTCATTCTATTCCACTGCATTCCATTCCACATTCCATGTCATTCCATTGCATTCCACATTACTTTCCTTTCAATTACACATTGCATTCCTTTCCATTCCATGTTCCATTCCGTTCCATTCCACAATCCATTCCATTCCGTTCCAGCTTCCATTCCACGATCCATTCCACATTCCAGTACATTACATTAGATTCCATTGCATTCCATTCCTCATTCCATTCCAGATTCCATCCCATTCCATTCCACATTCTGTTCCATATTCCTTTCCACATTCTATTCTATCCCATTCCACATTCCATTCCATTGCATTGCACATTCCTTTCCTTTCCATTCCATTCCATTCAACATTCTATACCATTCCATTGCATTCCACATTCCATTCTTTTCCATTCCACGTTCCATTCCATTCCATTCCACGTTACATTCCATTCCATTCCACGTTCCTTTCCATTCCATTCCACATTCCATTCCATTCCATTCCACATTCCATTCCACATCCATTCCACTTAGATTCCACGTTCCATTCCAGGTTGCCTTCCATTACATTCCACAATCATTTCCATTCCATTCCACCTTCCATTTAACGTTCCATTCCATGTTCCATTCTATGTTCCATTCCACTTTTCAGTCCACGTTTCATTCCGTTCCAATCCACATTCCATTCCATTCAATTCCACCTTCCATTCCACATTCCACTCTACTCCTTTCAACATTCCTTTCCACATTCCATTCCACATTCCATTCCATCTTCAATTCCACATTGCATTCCGTTCCATTCCATTCCATTCAAAATTCCATTCCACTTTTCTTTCAATTGCATTCCACATTCCAGTCCATTCCATTCCATTCCATTCCATTCCACATTCCATTCTATTCCGTTCCACATTCTATTCCACGTTCAATTCCACGTTCCATTGCACTTTCCATTCCATGTTCCATTCCACAATACATTCCAGATTAAATTCAACATTCCATTCCAAATTTCATTCCATTCCATTCCAGATGCCATTCCACATTCGATTTCATTCCATTCCACATTCCATTCCATTCCACTCCATGATCCCTTATACATTCCATTCCATTCCATTCCACATTCCATTCCACGTTCCATTCCACGTTCCATTCCATTCCGATCCACATTCCATTCCACGTTCCATTCCACATTCCATTCCACATTCAATTCCACATTCCATTCCACATTCCATTCCTTTCCATTGCACATTCCATTCCACATTCTATTCCAATGCATTCCACATTCCATTTCACAATTCATTCCACATTCCATTCCATTCCATTCCACATTCCATTCCACATTCCATTCCATCTGATTCCACATTTCATTCCATTCCATTCATCATTCCATTCCCCATTCCATTCCACATCCCATTCCCCATTCCATTCCATTTAATTCCACATTCCATTCCACATTCCTTTCCACGTTCCATTCCACATTCCATTTCACATTCCAATCAACGTTTCATCCCATTATATTCCACATTCTATTCCATTCCATTCCACATTCCATTCCATTTCATTCAGTTCCATTCCACATTCCATATTATTCCATTCCATTCCACATTCCATTCCTTTCCATTAGACATTCCGTTGCATTCCATTCCACATTCCATTACATTTCATTCTATTCCCTTCCACATTCCATTACACATTACATTTACTTCCTTTCCACATTCCATTACACATTACTTTCCCTTCCATTCCACCTTCCATTAGATTCCATTCGACATTTCATTCCACGTTCCATTCCACTTTCCATTCCGCGTTCCATTCCATGTTCAATTCCATGTTCCATTGCACGTTCCATTCCATTCCATTCCATATTCCACTGCACTTTTCATTTCATTCCAATCCATATTCCATACAATTAAATTACATTCCACTACACAGTCGATTCCATTCCACATTCCGTTTCACGTTCCATTCCTTTCCATACCACATTCCATTCTGCATTCCATTATATTCCATTCCACATTCCATTCCGTTTCATTCTACATTCCTTCCACATTCCATTCGACGTTGCATTCAAAATTCTATTCCTCTTTCCATTCCAGCTTCCATTCCATTCCACTCCACATTCCATTCCATTCTTTTCCACGTTCCATTTTACTCCGTTCCTCATTCCTTTCCACATTCTATTTCACATTCACTTCCACATTCCATTTCACATTCTACTCCATTCCATTCCATTCAACTCCACGTTCTATTCCTTTCCAATCCACATTCCATTCCTTTGCATTCCACACTAAATTCCATTCCATTCCACATTCCATTCCACTCCATTCCATTCCATTCTACATTCCATACCATTCTATTCCATTCCAAATTCCATTCTTTCCATTCCACATTACATTCCATTCCTTTCCACATTCCATTCCATTACATTCCATTCCACATTCCATTCCACATTCCATTCCCTTTCATTCCACATTCCATTCTCTTCAATTCTACCTTCCACTCCACGTTCCATTCCATGATCCTTTCCACGTTCCATTAGGTTCCATTCCACATTCTATTCCACTTTCCATTCCATAATATTTCACGTTCAATTCTACATTCCATTACATTCCATTCCACCTTCTATTCCACATTACATTCCACATTGCATTCCATGTTCCACTCCACGTTCCATCCATTCAATTCCTTGTTCTATTACACGTTCTACTCCTTTACATTCTACGTTCCATTCCACAATAGATTACACATTCCATTCCATATTCCATTCCACTTTCCTTTCCACGTTCCATTCCGCGTTGCATTGCATTCCATTCCACGTTCCATTACACATTCTATTCTTCATTCCATTCTACATTCCTTTCCATTCCATTCCACATTCCATTACACATTCCATTACACATTCCTTACCACGCCATTCCACTTTCCATTCCACATTCCATTCCATTCCTTTCCACATTCCAATCCTTTCCACTTTCCAGTCCAGATACCATTAAACATTCCATTCCATTCCATTCCACTTTCCATTCCACGTTCCATTCCATGTTCCATTCCATTCCACTCCACGTTCTGCTAAACATTCCATTCGATTGCATTTCACGTTCCTTTCCACAATTCCATTACAAATTCCACTTCACTTTCCATTCCGTTCCATTCCACATTCAATTCCACTCTCCACTCCACATTCCATTCCACATTCCATTCCTTTCCATTCCACATTCCATTCCACATTCGATTCCACATTTCATTGCATATTGCATTCCATTCCATTCCACATTCCTTTCCATTCCATTCCACTTTCTATTCCACATTGCATTACCCGTTCCATTCCACATACCATTCCGTGTTCCATTCCATTCCATTAAACGTCACTTTCCATGTTCTATTCCATTCCGTTCCAGATTCCTTTCCACATTCCATTCCACATTACTTCCTTGCCACTCCACATTCCATTCCACATCCCATTCCACATTCCATTCCATTCCATTCCACATTCCATTAATCATTACATTCAACATTCCATTCCACATTCCATTCCGTTGCATTCCACATTGCATTCCATTCTTTTCCACATTCCATTACATTCCTTTTCACATTCCATTCCATTCCTTTTCACATTCCATTCTTTTCCATTCCACATTCCATTCCATTCCATTCCACATTCCATTCCACTTTCCATTCCACTACATTCCACATTCCATTCCAAATTCCGTACCATTCATTTCCACATTCCATTCCATTCCATTCCACATTGCATTCCACTCCATTCCACCTTCCATTCCATTGCATTCCACATTGCATTCTATTGCATTTCACATTCCATTCCACGTTCCATTCCACTTTCCACTAAATGTTCCATTCCATTCCATTCCACATTCCATTTCATGTTCCATTTCACGTTCCATTCCACATTACATTCCATTCCTGTCCGCCTTCCATTCCATTCCATTGCATTTCACGTTTCACTCCATTAAGTTACATTTGAAATTCCACTCCATTCCATTCCATTTCACCTTCCATTCCACATTCCATTCCATTCCATTCCACATTCCATTCCAGTCCATTCCATTGCATTACATTCCTTTCCACAGTCCATTCCATTCCATTCCATTCCATACCACATTCAATTCCATGCCATTTCAATTTCCATTTCATTCCATTCCATTCCATTCCACATTCTGCTGCATTGCATTCTACGTTCCCTTACTTTCCATTCCACGTTCCATTCCATTCCATTCCACGTTCCATTCCACATTCAATTCCACATTCTATATTATATTCCTTTCCATTAAATTCCACATTCCATTCCACATTCCATTTAATTCCACTCCACATTCCATTATACATTCCATTCCATTCCACATTCCTCTCCATTTCATTTTCCACTCATTTCGATTCAATTCCACATTCCACTCCATTCCATTCCACATTCCGTTCCTCATTCCACGCCACATTCGACTTCATTCCATTAAACATTGCATTCCACATTCCAATAAACATTCCATTCCATGCCATTTTACATTGCTCTCCATTCCATTCCATTCCACACTACATTGCATTCTATTCCACATTCCTTTCCTTCCCATTGGAAATTGCAATCCACTTTAATTTCCACATTCCATTCCACATTTCATTCCACGTTGCATTCCTTTCCATTGCACATTCCATTCCACATTCCATTCCATTCCATTTCACATTCCATTCCACTCCATTCCACATTCCATTCCTTCCCAATCCACATTCAATTCCTCATTCCATGCCACATTCCATTCCATTTCATTCCACTTTCCATTCCATATTCCATTCCATTCCATTCCTCATACCATTCCATACCATTCCACATTCCATTCCTTTCCAGTCCTGATACCATTCCATATTCCATTCAATTCCATTCCACAAGCCATTACTTCCCATACCACATTCCATTCCACATTCCTTTAAACATTCCATTCCACATTCCATTAAACATTCCATTCCACATTTCATTCCGTTCCATTCCATTCCATTGCGCATTCCATTCCTTTCCAGTCCACTTTCCAATGCACATTTCTTTCCATTCCACATTCCATTTTTTTCCAGTCCACATTCAATTCCACATTCCATTCCATGTTCCATTCCATTCCATCCCATTCCACGTTCCATTCCATTTCATTCCACTTTCCATTGCGTTACATTCTATTTTTCTTTCCATTCCATTGCACTTTCCATTACATTCCATTCCACTTTCCATTACATTCTATTCCACTTTCCATTACATTCGTTTCCATTCCATTCCATTACACATTCCATTCCATTCCATTCCATTCCGCAATCCATTCCATTCCATTCCACCTTCCATTCCATTCCATTCCAATTTCCATACCAGTTTCCATTCCATTCCATTCCACATTCCTTTCCATTCCATTCCAATATTGAATTGAATTCCCTTCCACATTTCTTTGCATTTAACATTCCATTCCATTCCATTCCATTCCAATTAACTTTCTATTCCACTACATTCCGCATTCCATTCCATTCCATTCCACATTGTATTCAGCATTGCATTCCAGATTCCATTCTACATTCCATTCCACATTTCATTCCACTCCATTCCACATTCCACTCCATTACATTCCATTCCACATTCCAATCCATTGCATTCGACATTCCATTCCACATTCCAATCCATTCCATTCCACATTCCCTTTCATTCCTTTCCACATTCCATTCCATTCCATTCCACGTTCCATTGCATTTTCCTTTCCATTCCATACTACATTCCACTCCATTCCTTTCTACAATCCATTAGATTCCATTCCACTATCCATTCCGTTCCATTCCATGTTCCATTCCATTCCATTCCATGTTCCCTTTAACATTCCATTCCATTCCATTCCACATTTCATTCCATCTTCCATTCCACGTTCCATTCCACCATCCATTCCACGTTCCATTCCAGTTTCATTCCATTGCATTCCACATTCCTTTGCAGATTACATTCATCATTCCATTCCACATTCCATTCCACATTCCATTCTACATTCCATTCCACATTCCATTCCACATTCCATTCCATTCTATTACGCATTCCATTCCTTTCCATTCCACATTCCATTTTTTTCCAGTCCACATTCCATTCCACATTCCATTCCACGTTCCATTCCATTCCATCCCATTCCACGTTCCATTCCATTTCATTCCACTTTCCATTGCATTACATTCTACTTTTCTTTCCATTCCTTTGCACTTTCCAGTACATTCCATTCCACTTTCCATTAGATTCTGTTCCACATTCCATTCCATTCGTTTCCATTCCATTCCATTCCACATTTCATTCCATTCCATTCCATTCCGCAATCCATTCCATTCCATTCCACCTTCCATTCCATTCCATTCCAATTTCCATACCAGTTTCCATTCCATTCCATTTCACATTCCTTTCCAATCCATTCCAGTATTGTATTGAATTCCCTTCCACATTTCTTTGCATTTCACATTCCATTCCATTCCACTCCATTCCAATTAACTTTCTATTCCACTACATTCCACATTCCATTCCATTCCATTCCACATTGCATTCAGCATTGCATTCCAGATTCCATTCTACTTTCTATTCCACATTTCTTTCCACTCCATTCCACATTCCACTCCATTCCAATCCATTCCACATTCCATTCCATTGCATTCCACATTCCATTCCACATTCCAATCCATTCCATTCCGCATTCCCTTTCATTCCTTTCCACATTCCATTCCATTCCATTCCACGTTGCATTGCACTTTCCTTTCCATTCCATACTACATTCCACTCCATTCCATTCTACATTCCATTAGATTCCATTCCACTCTCCATTCCATTCCATTCCACGTTCCATTCCGTTACATTCAACATTCCATTCCATTCCATTCCACATTCCATTCCATCTTCCATTCCACGTTCCATTCCACCATCCATTCCACGTTCCATTCCAGTTTCATTCCATTGCATTCCACATTCCTTTGCAGATTACATTCATCATTCCATTCCACATTCCATTCTACATTCCATTCTACATTCCATTCCACATTCCATTCCATTCCATTCCATTCCATTCCATTCCATTCCAATTTCCACTCCATTCCATTCCATTCCACGTTCCATAGTATTCCAATTCACTTCCCTTTCCATTCCATTCCATATTCCATTCGATTGCATTCCGTCCCATTCCACGTTGCACTCCATTACATTCCACATTCCATTCCACATTCCATTCCACATTGCTTTCCATTCCATTCCGCATTCACTTCCATTCCATTCCACTTTCCATTCCACATTCTATTCCATTCCATTCCTTTCCACTCCACGTTCCATTGCACTTTCCATTCCACATTCCATTCCTTTCCATTCCACATTCCATACCACTTTCCATTCCACAATTCTTTCCAAATTCCATTTCATTCCATGATCCATTCCAGTTTCCATTCCGCATTCCATTCCATTCCACGTTCCTTTCCACATTCCATTCCACGTTCTATTCCACATCCCATTCGATTTGATTTCACTTTCCATTCCACATTCCAGTCCATTCCATTCCACATTTCATTCAATCTCATTCCACATTCCATTCCATATTCCATTCCATTCCATTTCACGTTGCAATCCAAATTACATTCCACAATCCATTCAACATTCAATTCCATTGCAAGTTCCATTCCACGATCCATTCCACTTTCCACTCCATTACACGTTCCATTCCACTTTCCATTACACGTTCCATTCCACATTCCATTCCATTCCATTCAATTCCACAATACATTCCATTCCATGTTCCATTCCAAATTCCATTCCACTTTCCATTCCATTACAAGTTCCATTCCACAATTCATTCCACGTTCCATTTCACATTCCATTCCATTCCACTTAACGTTGAATTCAAGATTCCATTCCATTCCATTCCACATTCCATTCCATTTCATTCCACATTCCATTCCACATTCCATTCCATTTTTTCCACATTCCATTCCACAGTCCATTGCATTCCATTCCACATTGCATACCACCTTCCATTCCACTATCCGTGCCACATTCCATTCCATTCCACGATCCATTCCACTTTCCATTCCGCATTTCATTCCATTCCACTTTCCCTTCCACATTCCATTCTACATTCCATTCCACATTCCACTCCATGCGAATCCACATTTCATTCCACATTGCTATCCATTCCATTCCACATTCCTTTGATCCCATTCCACATTCCTTTCCACCTTCCATTCCTTTCCATTCCACTTTCCATTCCAAATTACATTCCACAATCCATTCCACATTCTATTCCATTCCAAGTTACATTCCACAATCCATTCCACGTTCCACTACATTCCACGTTTCATTCCTCTTTGCATTGCACGTTCCATTCCATATTCCGTTCCATTCCATTCCATTCCACTTTCCATTCCATTCCATGTACCATTAAATATTCTATTCCATATTCCATTCCACGTTCCATTTCACATTCCAATCCATTCCATTCCACATTGAATTCCACATTCTATTCCATTCCATTCCACAATGCATTCCATTTCATTCCACCTTCCAGTAGGAATTCCATTCCTTTCAATTTCACATCCCATTCCACATTCCATTCCATTCCATTCCAAGTTCCTTTCCATTCCATTCCCCATTCCATTCCACATTCCATTCCTTTCCGTTCCACATTCCATTCCACATTCCTTTCCGTTCCATTCTGCATTCTATTATACATTCCATTCCATTCCGTTACACTTTCCATTCCACTTTCCTTTCCATTCCATTCTGCATTGCATTCCAAATTCCATTCCATTCCATTGCCCATTCCATTCCACATTCCATTCCATTCCATTCCACATTCCATTCCATTGCATTCCGCATTCCATTCCGCATTCCATTCCACATTCCATTCCGCACTCCATTCTTCTTTCCATTCCATTCCATTCCACATTGCATTCCACTGCATTCCACATTCAATTCCACTCCATTCCACTTTCCATTCCACATTCCATTCCATTCCATTCCATTCCATTTCACATTCCTTTCCATTCCGTTCCACATTCCATTCTACATTCCATTACATTCCATTTCACATTCCATTACATTCTATTACACATTCCATTCTACTTTTTTCTATTCCAGATTCCATTCCATTCCATTCCACATTCTATTCCATTCCATTCCAGATAGCACTGCATTCAATTCCATTACATATTCCTTTCCACATTCCATTCCTTTCCACGTTCCATTCCACATTCCATTCCACATAGCATTCCACGTTCCATTAATCATGCCATTCCACATTCCATTCCACATTCCAATCCATTCCATTCTACATTTCGTTCCACATTCCATTCCATTCCATTCCACATTGAATTACAATCCATTGCATATGCCATTCCATTGAATTCCACATTCCATTCCATTCCATGATCCATTCGTGTTTCCATTCCCCATTCCATTCCACATTCCATTCCATTTCATTCCACGTTCCATTTCCCATTCCTTTTGACATTCCAACACATTACACGTTCCATTCCACATTCCATTCCACGTTAAATTCCACATTGCATTCCATTTCAATCCATGTTCTATTCCAGTCCATTCCATTCAATCCCGCATTCCATTTCATTCCATTCTAAGTTTCATTAGTCATTCCATTACATTCCATTCCACACTCAACTCCATTCAATTCCTTTCCATTCCTCATTCCATTCCTATTCATTCCACATTCCATTGCATTCCATTCCAAATCCCATTCCATTCCTGTCCACATTCCATTCCTCATTCCATTCCACATAGCATTCTACGTTCCATTCCACATTCCATTCCACATTCCATTCCATATTCCATTCCGTTCAATTCCACTTTCCATTCCACATTCCTTTCCATTCCGAACTCCATTCAACTTTCCATTCCATTCCACTAAAGTCCATTCCACATTCCATTCCATTCCACTATATTCCATTTCATATTCCATTCCACTTTCCATTCCTTTCCATTCCAGATTCCATTCCACATTATATTCCATTCCATTGCACATTCAATTCAATTCCATTCCACGTTCCATTCCATTCCATTCCACATTCCATTCCTTTCCATTCCATTCCAAGTTCCATTCCATTCCATTCCACATTCCATTCAACATTGCATTCCATGTTCCATTCTACATACCATTCCATTCCTTTCTCATTCCATTCCAGATTCCATTCAATTGCATATTCCATTCCACGTTCAGTTCCACATTCCTTCCCACATACCCTTCAATTACATTACACATTCCATTCAATACTGTTAACCATTCCATTCCATTCCTTTCCACATTCCATACCACATTCCGTTGCATTCCTTTACATATTCCATTCCACATTCCACTCCACATTCCACTGCAGTCCATTCCACATTGCATTTCATGCCATTCCACATTCCATTCCATTCCATTCCACATTGCATTACATTCCATATTCCATTCCATTCCAGTCGATTGCATTCCACTTTCCATTACAGATTCCATTCAATTCCATTCCACATTCCATTCCCTTCCAATCCATTCCACCTTCCATTCCATTCCATTCCACATTCCATTCAATTCCACATTCAATTAAATTCCATTCCACATTCCATTGCTTTCCATTCCATATTCCATTCCATTCCATCCTGCACTGCATTCTCTTACATTCCAAATTCCGTTTCATATTCCATTCCATTGCATTTCTCATTCCATTCCTTTCCATTCCACATTCCATTCCATTCCATTCCACATTCAATTCCATTGAATTCCAATTTCAATTCCATTACTATCCACATTTCATTCCATTGCATTCCACGTTCCGTTCCATTCCATTCTAAGATGCATTCCCTTCCATTTCCCATTCTATTCTATTCCATTCCATGTCACATTCCATTCCATTCCACGTTCCATTTCACATTCCATTCCAATAAATTCCACAATCCTTTCAATTCCATTCCACTCCTTTCCACTTTACATTCCATTCCACTCCACTTTGCATTCCATTCCATTCCTTTCCTCATTCCATTCAACTTTCCATTCCACTGCATTCCACATTCCATTGCATTATATTCCACGTTCCATTCCTCTTACCATTCAGCATTCCATTCCATTCCATTCCACATTCCACTCTGCATTCCTTTCCATTCCATTCCACATTCCATTACATATTCCAATCCATCCCATTCAACATTCCATTCCATTGCACATTCCATTCCATTGCATTCCATTCTGCATTCCATTTCATTCCACATTCCATTCCACATTTCATTCCACATTCCATTCAATTCCATTCCACATTCCATTCCATTCCACATTACATTCCACATTCCATTCCAGATTCCATTCCACATTCCCTTCCTTTCCATTTCGCATTCCTTTCTACATTCCATTCCACATTCCATTCCCTTCCATTCCACATTACAATACATTCCACTTTGCGTTCCACATTCCATTCTACATTCCATTCCATTCCATTGCACTTTCCATTCCGCATTTCATTCCACAATGCATTCAATTCCATTCCATATTCCATTCTATTCCACATTCCATTCCACATTCCATTCGTCATTTCCTTTCATTCCATTCCATTCCACATTACATTCCACGTACCATTCCGCATTCCATTCCATTCCACAGTCCTTTCCATTCCATTGCACGTTCCATTCCTGCTTGCATTCCACATTCCAATCCATTCAATTTCATTTCATTCCATTCCATTCCACATTCCATTCCATTCCATTCCACATTCCATTCCTTCCCATTATGTTCCATTCCACTTTACCTTCCATTCCATTTCAATTTCCATTCCCTTCCATTCCACATTATGTTCCACCTTCCATTCCATGTTACATTCCGCATTCCATTCCACGTTCCATTCCACATTCCATTCCATTCCATTCCACATTCCATTCCATTGCGTTCCACATTCCATTCCATTGCGTTCCACATTCCATTCCAATCCATTCCACTTTCCATTCCATTCCATACCATTCCACATTCCATTCCATTCCTTTGCAGATTCCATTCCTTTCCATTCCACATTTTATTCAATTCCACATTCAATTCCATTCCCAATTCCATTCCACATTCCTTTGGATTATATTCAATTCCACTTTCCATTGAAATCCATTCCACCTTTCATTCCTTTCCACATTCCATTCCACATTTCATTGCATTCCATTCCACATTCCATTCCATTCCAATCCACATTCCATTCCATTCTTTTTCGCATACCATTCCATTCCATTGCATTCCCTTCCATTCCAGATTTCATTTCATTCCATTCCACATTCCATTCCATTTCATTCCATTGAATTCCACTTTCTATTACACATTCGGTTCCATTCCATTCCACATTTCATTCTTTTCCATTCCATTCCACCTTCCATTCCATTCCATTCCACATTCCATTCCATTCCACATTCAATTCCATTCCATTCCACATTCCTTTGCATTCCATTCCACATTCCATTCAATTCCATCCCACACTGCATTCTATTCCATTCCATTCCACATTCCTTTGCATTCCATTCCACATTCCATTCAATTCCATCCCACACTGCATTCTATTCCATTCCAAATTCCATTCCATTCCATTCCCCATTCCATTCCATTCCATTCCACTTTCCATTCCCTTCCATTTCACTTTCCATTCCATTCATACTACATTGCATTCCACATTCCATTCCATTCCATTCCACATTCCACTCCCTTCCTTTCCACATTCCATTCCACATTCCATTCCATTCCATTCCACTTTCCTTTCTATTCTAATCCACATTCTTTTCCACTCCATTTCACATTCCATTCCATTCCATTCCATTCAATTCCATTCCATTTCAATCCACATTCAATTCCACATGCCATTCCATTCCATTCAACATTCCATTCCAAATTCCATTCCATTAAATTCTACACCCCCTTCCTTTCCATTCCATGTTCCATTCCATTCCATTCCACATTTGATTGCATTCCATTTAACTTTCCATTCCACCCTCCATTCCATTCCGTTCCACATTCCGTTCGATTCCATTACACATTACATTCCACGTTCCAAGGCACATTACATTCTGGTCCATTCGAAATTCCATTCCATTCCTTTCCACTTTCCATTTCCACAATTTATTCCATTCCATTCGACATTCCATTCCATTCCATTCCAATTCCATTCCAGTCTACATTCCATTCCATTCCATTCCATTCCACATTCCGTTCCATTCCACAATCCAATACATTGCATACCATTCCATTCCACATTCCACTCCATTCCATTCCATATTCCTTTCCTTTCCATTCCACATTCCTTTCCACTTTCCAATCCATTCCATTCCATTCCATTCCACATTCCATTCCGTTGCTTTCCACATACCATTCCATTCCATTGCGTTCCACATTCCATTCCATTCCATTCCATTACAGCTTCCATTCCATTCCATTCCACATTCCATTCCATATTCCATGCCATTCCATTCCATTCCACGTTCAATTCCACGTTCAATTAGACATTCCTTTCCACCTTCCATTCCATTCCATTCCACATTTCATTCCATTCCATTCTACAATCCATTCCACGCTCCTTTCCACTCCATTGCACGTTCCATTAAACTCCACGTTGTATTCAATTCCATTCCACGTTCCATTCCACATTCCATTCCACTTTCCATTTCACTTTCCATTACATTCCATTCCACGTTACATTTCTCATTCCACTCCACATTCCATTCCATTCCATTCCACATTCCATTCCGCATGCCTTTCCACATTCCATTCCACATTCCATTGCACATTCCATTCCATTCCATTAAATACCATTCCAAATTGCATTCCTTTCAATTCCACATTCCATTCAATTCCAATACTTTGTCTTCCACGTTCCATTCCACATTCTATACCATTCCATTCCACATCCCATTCCACATTCCATTCCATTGCATTCCACTTTCCATTCCATTCCATTCCACATTACCTTCCATTCCATTCCAGATTCCATTCCATTCCATCCACATTCCATTAAATTCCATTCCACCTTCCATTACAGATTCCATTCCAGAGTCCATTCCATTCCACTTCACATTCCTTTCCATTCTATTCCATTCCACATTCCATTCTATTCTATTCCACATTCTATTCCATTCCATTCCACTTTCCATTCCACATCACATTCACATTCCATTTCCTTCCATTTCACATTCCATTCCATTCCAATTTCCATTCTATTCCATTCCACATTCCATTCTACATTCCATTACTTTCCATTTCACCTTCCAATCCACATCCCATTCCTTTCCATTCCCCATTCCATTCCACATTAGATTCCATTTCATTCCACATTCCATTCCATTCCATTCCACCTTCCTTTCCATTCCATTCCATTCCACAGTCCATTCCTTTCCATTCCACATTCCATTCCCTTCCCTTCGACTTTATATTCTATTCCATTCCTTTCCATTCCATTCCAAATTCCATTCCATTCCACATTCCATTCCATTCCATTCCACATTCCATTCAGTTCCATTACACATTTCATTCCACATTCCATTTCATTCAATTCTATTCCATATTCAATTACTTTCCATTCTATTCCACATTCCATTCCATTCCATTTCAATCCTTTCCACATTCCATTCCATTACATTCCGTTCCTTTCCACGTTGCATTCCACAATCCATTCCACATTCCATTACATTCCTTTCCACGTTCCATTTCAAGTTCCATTCCATTACATTCAACATTCCATTCCATTCCATTGCACATTCCATTCTATTGTATTCCTCTTTCCATTCCATTCAATTCCATTGCATTCCACATTCAATTCCTTTCCATTAAATTCCATGACACATTCCATTCCATTCCATTCCACTTTCCATTCCATTCCATTCCACATTCCATTCCACATTCTATTCCACATTCCTTTCCATTACTTTCCACATTCCATTCCATTCCATTAAGCATTCCATTCTATTTCCATTTCACATTCCATTCCTTTCCGTTCCATTCCACTTTTCGTTCCATTCCATTCCATTCCATTCCACATTCCATTCCATTCCACACTCCATTCCATTCCATTCCTTTGCTTTCCACATTCTATTCCATTCCATTCCACATTCCACTCTATTCCCTTCCACTTTCCATCTCATTCCATTCCAAATGCCTTTCCACGTTCCATTCCATTCCATTCCATATTCGATTCCATTCCATTAAACATTCGATTCTATTTCATTTCACATTCATTTCCATTCCATTCCATTGCACACTAAACTCCATTCCGTTACATTCCATTTCAGATTCCATCCCACTTTCCATTCCATTCCATTTCACTTTCCATTCCATTCTCCATTCCATTCCATTCCACATTCCATTCCATCTCATTTCACATTCCATTCCACATTCCATTAAATTGCATTCCACATAGTATTCCACATTCCATTCCACAATCCATTCTACATTCCATTCCATTCCACGTTCCATTACACATTCCATTCCACATTCCATTCCATTCCACTTTCCATTCCACATTCCTTTCCACCTCCCATTCCACATTCCATTCCACCCCATTCCACGTTGCATTCCACATTCCATTGCATTCCATTCCAAATGCAATTCGGTTTCTTTGCACATTCCATTCTACATTCCATTACATTCCATTTCACATTCCATTCCACATAACATTCCACAATCCACTGCATTCCATTCCATTTCACATTCCATTCCACATTCCATTCCATTTCATTCCACAATGCATTCACATTTCCATTCCACCTTCCATTCCACGTTCCATTCCACGTTTCATTACAATTTCCATTCCACGTTCCTTTCCATTCCGTTCCACATTGCATTACAATATATTACACATTCCATTCCATTGCATTTCGCATTCCATTCCACATTCCTATCTGTTCCATTCCACGTTTGATTCCACATTCCCTTCCATTACATTCCACATTCCATTACATTCCATTCCAATTTCCATTCTATATTCCATGCCACGTTCCATTCCTCCTTCCTTTCCATGTTTCCTTCCATTCCATTCCACATTCAATTCCATTATACATTCCATTCCATTACATTCCATTCCATTCCACTTTCCATTCCAATCCACATTCCATTCCACATTCTACTGCATTCCATTCCACATTCCTTTCCATTCCATTCCACATTCCTTTCCATTCCATTCCACATTCCTTTCCATTCCATTCCATTCCACATTCCATTATATTCCATTCCACATTCCATTCCCTCCATTCCACATTCCATTCCACATTCCATTCCATTACATTTCACTTTCCTTCCAACATTCCTTTCCATTCCACTCCACATTCTATTCCATTCCACATTCCATTCCAGTCCATTCCATTTCATTCCATTTCGCATACCATTCCACATTTCATTCCATGCCATATTTCATTCCATTCCTTTCCACTTTCCATTCCATTCCATTCCACGTTGCATTCCATTCCATTCCATTCCACATTTCATTCCCTTCCATTCCACATTCCATTCCATTCCATTCCATTTTATTCCAGGCCACATTCCATTCCATATTCCATTCCAAACCACTCCAAATTCCATTCCATTCCACTCCACATTCCATTCCACTCCACGCCACATTGCATTCCCATTCAACTTTCCATTTCATATTCCATTCCATTGCTTTCCACATTCCATTCAATTCCTTTCCACATTCCATTCCATTCCATTTCTCTTTCCATTCCATTCCATTGAATTCCAGTCCATTTCACATTCCATTCCATTCCACTCAACATTCCATTCCATTTTGTATTCCATTCCACTCCTCTCCACATTTCATTCCATTGCATTCCACATTCCATTCCATTCCACTCCATTCCACATCCCATTCCATTCCATTGCATTTCATTCAACATTCCATTCCATTTCACTTTCCTTTCCATTCCATTCCATTTCACATTCCATTCCACATTTCGTTACATTCCATTCCATTCCAGTCCACATTCCATTCCAGTTTCCATTCCATTCAATTCCATTCTACATTCCACATTCCATCCCGTTCCACATTCCACTCCATTCCACATTCCATTCCACATTCCATTCCATTTCATTCCACATTCCATTCCGTATTCCATTCCATTCCATTCCACATTCCATTGAACATTCCATTCCATTCCATGGCAGTTCACATTCCATTCCATTCCATTCGACATCCCATATCAATCCATTCCAGTCCATATTCCATTCCATTCCTATCCATTCCACATTACATTTAATTTCATTCCACATTCTATTTCAATCCATTCCACATTGCAATGCATTCCATTCCACATTCCATTCCATTCCACATTCCATTTCATTCCCCTCCACTGCACATATCATTCCATTCCATTCCACATTCTATTCCATTCCATTCCTTTCCATTCCTTTTCATTCTGTTCCATTCTGTTCCACATTCCATTCCATTCCTTTCCATTCCACATTGCTTGCCATTCCATTCATTTCCATTCCACATTCCATTCCACATTCCATTCCACATTCCATTCCATTCCATTCCACATTCCTCATCCCATTACATTGCACTTCAGATTCCATTCCGTTCCATTCCATATTTCATTCTGCATTCCATTGCACGTTCCATTTGTCATTCCATCGCTCGTTCTGTTCGATATTCCATTCAACTTTACATTCAATGTTCCATTCCACTTTCAATTCGTCATTCAATCTCACGTTCCATTCGATGTTCCATTCAACATTACATTCCATGTTCCATTCCGCATTCCATTCCATTATATTCCACTTTCCATTCCAGATTCCATTCCACATTCCATTTCATTTCATTCCACATTCCATTCAACATTCCATCCATAGTGCATTCCACATTGCATTCCATTCCACTGCACATTCCATACAACATTCCATTCCATTCCACATTCCTTTCCATGCCATTCTGCATTCCATCCCATTCCATTTCACATTCTATTCCATTCCACATTCCATTCCCTTCCGTTCCATTCTACATTACATTCCAATCCATTCCAAGTTTCATTCCATTTGATTCCACTTTACGATCCATTCCATTCCACTTACCATTCCATTCCATTCCACTTTCCATTCCATTCCATCCAATTCCAATCCACATTCCATTCCATTCCACATTCCACTCCATTCCAAGTTCCATTCCTTTCCATTCCATTCAACATTCCAATCCTTTCCACATTCGATTCCATTCCATTCCATTGCACCTTCTTTTCCATTCCCTACCACATTCCAATCCATTCCATTCCACGTTCATTACATTCCAATCCACGACCGTTTGAATTCAATTCCAAGGTGCATTAGATTCAATTCAATTCCACATTCCACTACATTCCATTTCACATTCCATTCCGTTCAATTCCACGTTCCAATGCAGTCAATTCCACTCCACATTCCATTCCATTCCACTGCAAATTCCATTCCATTCCATTCCAAAACCATTCCATTCCTTTCCACATTCCATTCCATTCCATATTCCATTCGATTCCACTCCACATTCCATTCTGCTCCATTCCACATTCCTTTCCACATTCCGTTCCATTCCATTCTACTTTCCATTCCATTGCGTTCCACATTCCATTCCATACTATTCCATATTCCTTTCAATTCCATTCGAAATTCCATTCCACATTCCATTCCATTCCTGTCCACATTCCATTGAATTCCATTCCATGCCACCTTCCATTCCATTCTATTCCACATTCCCTTCCATTCCATTCCACATTCCAATCCATGCCATTCCAGGTTCAATTCAATTCCATTCCACGTTCCATTCCACGTTCCATGCCACATTCCATTCCACGTTCCATTCCATTCCCTTCCACGTTCCATTCCATGTTCTATTCCATTCCCTTCCACGTATCATTCCATGTTCCAAGCCACCTGACATTCCACCTTCCATTCCAATTTTCTTTCCATTGCATTCCAAATGCTGTTCTATATTCCATTCTATTCCATTCCACATTCCATTCCATTCCATTCCGTACCATTCCCCATTCCATTCCACATTCCATTTCCTTCCATTCATCATTCCATTCCATGCCATTGCACTTTCCATTCCATTCAATTCCACATTCCTTTCCATATTCCATTCCATTCCATTCCACTTTTCTTTCCATTTTATTCCATTCCATTCCACTTTCCATTCCATTCCACTACAACTTCCATTCCACATTCCTCTCCAATCCATTCCACATGGCATTCCACATTCCATTCCATTCCATTCCATTCCACATTCCGTTCCATTCCAATCCACATTCCATTCGATTCCACATTCCATTCCACATTGCCTTGCATACCTTTCCACATTCCATTCTACATTCCATTACATTCCATTACGCATTCCATTCCATTCCATTCTACATTCCACTCCATTCCACATTCCATTCCATTTCATTACATTCCATTCTACATTCCATTCCACATTCCTTTCCATTCCATTCCACATTCCATTCCACTCCATTTCACATTCCCTTAAATTCCTTTCCATTCCATTCCACGTTCCATTCCAATTGCATTTCACTTTCCATTCCAAGTTCCATTCCAAGTTCCATTCCACGTTAAATTCCACGTTCCATTCCACATTTCATTCCATTCCATTTCATATTCCATTCCACATTCCATTCCATTGGACTCCACATTTCATTCCATTCCGTTCCATTCCACATTGCATTCCATTCCATTCCATTCCATATTCCATTCCATTCCATTGCACATTCCATTCCCTTTCTTTCCACATTCCATTCCGTTCCATTCCACTCAATATTCCCTTCAATTCCATTCCACTTTCCATTCCATTTCACATTCCGTTCAATTCCATTCCACATTAATTTCCATTCCATTCCATTCCAGAATCCATTCCACATTCCATTCCATTCCATGTTCCATTCCACATTCCATTCCACATTCTATTCCATTCCACGATCCATTCCTCTTTCCATTGGACGCTCCGTTCAACCCTGCATTCCATTCCATTCCACAATCCTTTCCATTCCAATCCATTCGCACAATACATTCCAAATTCCACTCCATTCCACGTTTCATTCCACATTCCCTTCCACATTCCATACAATTCCATTACACATTCCATTCCACTCCACATTCGATTCCATTCCATTCCATTCCACATTCCATTCCACTCCATTTCACATTCCCTTAAATTCCTTTCCATTCCATTCCACGTTCCATTCCAATTGCATTTCACTTTCCATTCCAAGTTCCATTCCAAGTTCCATTCCACGTTAAATTCCACGTTCCATTCCACATTTCATTCCATTCCATTTCATATTCCACTCCACATTCCATTCCATTGGACTCCACATTGCCTTCCATTCCGTTCCATTCCACATTGCATTCCATTCCATTCCATTCCATATTCCATTCCATTCCATTGCACATTCCCTTCCCTTCCATTCCACATTCCATTCCATTCCACTCAATATTCCCTTCAATTCCATTCCACTTTCCATTCCATTTCACATTCCATTCAATTCCATTCCCAATTAATTTCCATTCCATTCCATTCCACAATCCGTTCCACATTCCTTTCCATTCCATGTTCCATTCCACATTCCATTCCACATTCTATTCCATTCCACGTTCCATTCCTCTTTCAATTGGACGTTCCGTTCAACACTGCATTCCATTCCATTCCACCTTCCTTTCCATTCCAATCTATTCACACAATACATTCCAAATTCCACTCCATTCCACGTTTCATTCCACATTCCCTTCCACATTCCATTCAATTCCATTACACATTCCATTCCACTCCACATTCGATTCCATTCCATTCCACATTCCATTCCATTCCATTCCATACCAGTCCACATTCTATTCCATTCCATACCATTCCAGAGGCCATTTCTCACCATTCCACCATCCATTCCATTCTATTCCATGTTCCTTTCACGTTCCGTTCCACGTTCCATTCCCCGTTAAATTCTACTTTCCTTTCCATGTTGAATTCCACGTTCCAATCCCTGACATTCCACTTTCCATTCCACGTTCCATTCCACGTTCTATTACATTCCATTCCACGTTCCATTCCACGTTGAATTCCACCTTCCATTCCACGTTCCATTCCATTAAATTCCACGTTACATTCCACTTTCTATTCCATGTTACATTGCATTACATTCCACGTTCCATTGCACGTTCCATTCCACCATCCAATCCATTCCATTCCACCTTCCATTGCACATTCCATTCCATTAAATTCCACATTCCATCGCACAATCCATTCCATTAGATAACACTTTCTTTTCCATTCCATTCAACATTATATTCCATTGGATTCCACATTCCATTTCACATTCCATTGCATTCCATCAAATATTCCATTGCTCGTTTCATTTATTTCCATTCCATTCCACTTTACATTCTATATAGAATTCCATTCCATTCCACATTCCATTCCATTCCACTTTCTTTTCCATTCCATTCCATTCCATTCAGCATTTCATTCCTTTCCACTACACCTTCCATTCCACTTTCCATTCTAATCAATTACATATTCCATTCCACATTCCATTCCATTGCATTCCATTCCCTTCCATTCCACCTTTCATATGATTCCACATTCCATTCCACATTGCATTCCATTCAATTCCACATTCCATTCTGCATTCCACATTGAATTCCACGTTACATTCTACATTCCACATTCAATTCCATTCCATTCCACATTGCGTTGCATTCCTTTCCAGATTCCATTCAACATTCCATTCCATTCCATTCTGCATTCCATTCCATTCCATTCTACATTCCAATCCATTCCATTCCATTCCACCTTCCATTTCGTTTCATTCAGCATTAAATTCCATTCCTGCATTCCATTCCACATACCATTCCACATTCCATTCCACATTCCATTCCATTCCATTTCACATGACATTCCATTCCATTCCACTTTCCTTTCCATTACATTCAATTCCATTCCATTCCGCATTCCATCTAATTCCATTCCACATTCCATTCCATTCCACTGCACATTTCATTCCATTCCATTCCATTCCGAAATCAATTCCACATTCCATTTAATTCCATGTTCAATTCCACATTATATTCCACATTCCATTTGATTCCACATTCCATTCGATTCCACATTCCATTATGCATTGCATTCCATTCCATTCCACGTTCCATTCTACATTCCACTCCGTTCCATTTCATATTCCATTCCATTCCATTCCACGTATCATTCCATTCCACATTCCATTTTACTATGGATTCCATTCCATTCCAAATTCCACTCTATTTTCCATTCCATTCTATTCCGCATTCCATTCTATTCCACTCCACCTTCCATTCAATTTCACGCGGCTTTCCATTCCATTCCAGCATTACATTCAAAGTTAAATTCCACATTCCATTGCAGGTTCCATTCCACATTCCATTCCATTCCATTCCATTCCTCATTCCATTTCACATTCCATTCGATTCCATTCCATACCATTCCACGTTCCATTCCATATTCCATTCCATTCTATTCCACATTCCATTCAACATTCCATTCCACAATCCATTCCATGTTGCATTTCATACACGTTCCATTCCACATTCCATTCCACATTTCATTCCATTCCACGTTCCATTCCACATTCCATTTCACATTCCATTCCTCGTTCCATTCCAATTTCCATTCCACATTCAATTCCATTCCATTCCATATTTCATTGCATTCCAATCCACATTCCATTCCATTGCATTCCACTTTCCATTGCACATTCCTTTCCGTTCCATTCCACATTTCATTACACATTCCATTTCATTCCATTCCACATTCCATTCCACATTCCATTCCACAAACCATTCCTCATTCCATTCCACATTCCATTCCACAATCCATTCCACATTCCATTCCACAATCCATTCCACATTCCATTCCACATTCCATTCCACAATCCATTCCACACTCCATTCCACATTCCATTACATTCCATTCCCAATTCCATTCCACATTCCATTCCATTCCACATTCCATTCCACATTCTATTCCATTTCATTCCACTTTCGATTCCACATTCCATTCCATTCCATTCCACAATCCATTCCTCTTTCCATTCCACAATCCATTCCACAGTCCGTTCCACATTCCATTCCACAATCCATTTCACATTCCATTCCACATTCCATTCAATCCCACATTCCATTCCATTCCATTCCACATTCCATTCCACATTCTATTCCATTGCATTCCACTTTCGATTCCACATTCCATTCCATTCCATTCCACATTCCTTTACACATTTCTTTCCCTTCCATTCCACATTCCATTCCATATTCTGTTACATTCCATTCCATATTCCATTCCATATTCAATTACTTTCCATTCCACATTCCTTTCCATTACATTCCATTACATTACACATTTGTTTCCATTCCACTACACCATCCATTCACATTCCATTAAAATCCATTCCATATTCTATTCCACATTCCATTCCATTCCATTCCTTTCCACATTCCATTCCCTTCCATTCCAACTTCTGCTCAAATCCACTTTCTATTCCTCTTTGCATTCCATTCCATTACAGATTCCATTCTGCATTCTTTTGCATTCCATTCCACATTCTATTGCATTCCATAACACATTGCATTGCATCCTTTTCCACATTCCATTCTACATTCCATTCCTCATTCCATTCAATTCCATTCCGCGTTCCATTCCATTCCAATCCATTCCACTCTATTCGGCATTCCATCCCATTCCATTCCGCATTCCATTCCATTCCACTGCACATTCCATTCCTTTCCATTCCATTCCACAATCCGTCTAACATTCCATTCCATTCCACATTCGATTCAACATTCCATTCCACATTCCATTCGATTGCACATTCCATTCGATTCCACATTCCATTTCACATAGCATTCCATTCCTTTCCACATTAAATTCTACATTCCATTCAATTCCCTTCCACATTTCTTTTCATTCCATTCGACGTATCATTCCATTCCACATTCCATTCCACATTGCATTCTATTCAATTCCAAATTCCTTTCCACATTCCATTCCATTCCACATTGCATTCTATTCAATTCCAAATTCCTTTCCACAATCCATTCCATTCCAGTCAGCATTCCATTCCATTCCATTCCACCTTCCTTTCCATTTCACTTGGCATTGCATTCCATTCCTGCATTCCATTCAATGTTCCTTTCCACATTCTGTTCCAGGTTCCATTCCACATGCCATTCCATTCAATTCCATGTACTATTCCGCATTCCATTCCACGTTCTATTCCACATTCCATTCCACATTCCTTTCCATTCCATTCCAGTTTCCTTTCCCCATTCCATTCCATTCTATTTCACATTCCATTCCACATGATATTCCACATTCCATTCCACATTGCATTCCACATTCCATTCCATTCCACGTTCCGTTCCACATCCCATTCAACATTCCATTCCACATTCCATTCCAATTTCCATTCCACATTCAATTCCATTCCATTACACATTCCATTCCATTCCATTCCACATTCCTTTACATTGCATTACACATTCAATTCCACATCCCTTTCCGTTCCATTCCACATTTCATTACACATTCCATTCCATTGATTTCCACATGCCATTCCAAATTCCATTCCATAATCCATTCCACATTCCATTCCACATTCTTTCCATTCCATTCCCCATTCCATTCCATTCCCCATTCCATTCCACAATCCATTCCATTCCATTCCACATTCCATTCCACATTCCATTCCATTCCACCTTTGATTCCGCATTCCTTTCCATTGCATTCCACATTCCATTACATATTCCATTCCCTGCCATACCACATTGCATTCCACATTCCATTCCATTGCATTTCATATTCCATTCCACATTCCATTCCATTCCACATTGCGTTCCACATTCCTTTCATTTCCATTCCACATTCCATTCCATACCACATTCCATTCCACATTCCTTTGCATTCCATTCCACATTCCAATCCATTTCATTTGGCATTCCATTGCTCTCATTTCCACATTCCATTCCACATTCCATTCCATTCCACATTGCATTCCATTCCGTTCCACATTCTATGCCACTACATTCCATTCCACATTTGATTCCAATCCATTCCACATTCTATTACATTCCATTCTATTCCACGATCCATTCCACATTCCATTGAATTCTACTTTTCATTCCATATTACATTTTGCATTCCTTTCCCTTTCACGTTCCTGTACACTTTCCATTCCACGTTTCTTTCCACATTCCATTCCATTCCACTCCACGTTCCATTGCACATTCCATTGCATTCCATTCCATGTTGCATTACACATTCCATTCCATTCCATTCCATTCGGCCTTCAATTCCACATTCCATTCCAGAATCCATTTCACATTCCATTCCATTACATTACACATTACAATCCATTCCATTCCACATTCCATTCCAATCCATCCCACATTCCACACTGAAATCTATGTTCCATTCCATGGTCCATTCCACTTTCAATTGCATTCCATTCCACATTCCATTCCACATTCAATTTCAATCAATTCCACCTTTCATTCCATTCCATTCTACCTTCCATTCCATTCCATTCCACGTTCCATAGCATTCCATTCCACGTTCCATTCCACATTCCATTCCATTCCAAATTCCTTTGCATTCCGCTTTCCATTCCATTGCATTTCACTTTCCATTCCACATTCCATTCCATTCCATTCCACACTCCGTTCCTCATTCCATTTCCAATCCACACTCCATTCCATTCCATTCGACTTTCGATTCCATTCGATTCCACATTCCATTCCACGCTTAATTCCATTCCATTCCATATTCCATTGCATTCCATTCCACATTCCAATGCATTCCATTCCACATTGAATTCCAATCCATTACATTTTCCATTCCATTGTGTTCCATTCCACATTGCATTCAATTCCATTCCATTCCATATTCCATTCCACTTTACATTCCATTCCATTTCACATAGAATATAGAATGGAATTTGGAATGGAATCTGCAATGGAATGTAATTGAATGCGGAACGGAATGTGGAACGGAATGGAATGCAATGTGGAATGGAATGGAAAGGAATGAGGAAAGGAATGGAAGAGAATGTGGAATGGAATTGAATGGAATGTGGAATGGAATGTAGAATGGAATTGAATGTGGAATGGAATGAAGTGGAATGTGGAATATAATGGAAAGGAATGTGGAATGGTATGTGGACTGGAATGGAATGGAATTTGAAATGGAAAGTCGAATGAAATATAAAGGAATGTGGAATGAAATGGAATACAATGTGGAATGGAAAGTAATGGAATGTGGAATGGAAGACTGAATGGAATGGAGTGGAATGTGCAAAGGAAACTGAAATGGAATGGAATGGAATGGAATATGTAGCGGAATGTAATGGAATGTGGCATGGAATGGAAATAATGTGGAATGGAATGGAATTGAATGTGGAATGGAATGTTGAATTGATTGGAATGGAAAGTGGAATGGAATGGAATGGAATGTTGAATGGAAAGGAATGGAATGGAATGGGGAGTGATATGGAATGGAATGTGGAATGCAATGTGGAATGAAATGGAATGGAATGTAATTGAATACACAATAGAATGTAATGGAAAGGAATTTGGAATCGAAAAGAATGGAATGGAATGGAATGGAATGGAGTGGAATGTGGAATGGAAAGTGGAATGGAATGCAATGAAATTTGGAATGGAATGGAACGTGGAATGGAAATGAATGGAATGTGGTATGGAGTGGAATGGAAGTGGAATGAAATGGAATGTAAAGGAAAGTGGAAGGGAATGTAATGGAATGTGGACTTGTATGTAATGGAATGTTGAATGGAAAGTGGAATGGAATGTGGAATGCAACTTTGAATGGAAAGTGGAATGGACTGTTTAATGGAATGTGGAATGGAATATGGAATGTAATGGATTGTGGAATGTGGAATGGAAACTAATGGAACGTGAAATGAAAAGGAGTGGAATGTTGAATGGAATGGAATGGAAGGTGGAATTGAATGGAATGGAATGGAATGGACTGTGGAAAGGAATGGAGTGGATTGTGGAATGGATTGGAATGGAAAAGAATGCAATGGCATCGAGTGTGGAATGCAATGGAATGGAATGGAATGTGGACTGTAATGGAAAGGAATGTAATGTGGATTGGAATGTAATCGATTGTGAAATGGATTGTGGAATGGAATGGAATGGAATGAAATATCGAATGGAATAGAATGGAAAGGAATGAAATGTTGAATAGGAATGAATGGAATGTGGAATGGAATGAGAGAGAATGTGGAATGTAAAGAGGAATTTAAAGTGGAATGGAATGTGGAATAGAATGGAATGGAATGGAATGTGGAATTGAATGTGGAATGGAATGGAGTGAAATGTGGAATGGAATGTGCAATGGAATGAAATGGAATATGGAAGTTGAACGTCGACTGGAATGGAATGGAATGGAATGTGGACTTGAATGGAATGGAACAGAATATGGAATGGAATGGAATGTGGAATGGAATGTGGAACGGAATGGAATAGAAGGAGGAATGGAATGGAATGTAATGGATTATGGAATGAAATGTGGAATGGAATGGAATAGAATGAGGAATGGAATGGATTGGAATGTAAAGTGGAATGGAATGTAGAATGAAATGGAATGGAATGTGTAATGGAATGTGTATTGTAATGGAATGGAATATGGAACGGAATGTGGAATGGAATGGAATGGAATGTGGGATTGAATGGAATGGAAGATGGTGTGGAACGTGGAATGGGATGTGGAATGGAACGTGGAAAGGAACATGGAATGGAACGTGGAAAGAAACGGAATGGAATTGAATGTGGAACGGAATGGAATTAATGTGGAATGCAATGGAATGTGTAGTGGAATGCAATGGAATGTGTAATGGAATGGAATGCAACGTGGAATCGAATGGAATGGAATGGAATGTGGACTGGAATGGAATGGAATGTAAAGTGGAAGGGAGTGAAATCGATTGTGAAATGGAAAGTGGAATGGAAATGAATGGAATGGAATGTCGAATGGAATGGAACTGAAAGGAATGAAATGTGGAATGGGATACAATGGATTGTGGAATGGAATATTGAAAAGAATGGGATGGAATGTAGAATGGAATGTGAAATGTAAAGTGGAATGAAATGTGAAATAGAATGGAATGTAGCGTTTAATGGAATGTGGAATGGAATGGAATGGAATGGAATGTGGAATGGAATGGGAAATGGAATGTGAAATAGAATTAAACGGAATGTGGAATGGAATGGAATGGAATTTGAAATGGAAAGTGGAATTGAATTTAATGGAAAGTGAAATGAAATGTAGAATGGAATGGAATGGCACATGGAATGGAACATTGAATGGAAGGTGGAATGGAACATGGAATGTAATGTGGAATGGAATGGAAAAGAATGTGCAATGGAATGTGGAATGGAATGTGGAGTGGGTGAAATTGAATGGAATGGAATGTGGAATGGAATGCGGAATGGAATGGAATGGAATGTGGAATGGAATGGAATGGAATGTGGAATGGAATGGGAAATGGAATGTGAAATAGAATTAAATGGAATGTGGAATGGAATGGAATGGAATTTGAAATGGAAAGTGGAATTGAATTTAATGGAAAGTGAAATGAAATGTAGAATGGAATGGAATGGCACATGGAATGGAACATTGAATGGAAGGTGGAATGGAACATGGAATGTAATGTGGAATGGAATGGAAAAGAATGTGCAATGGAATGTGGAATGGAATGTGGAGTGGGTGAAATTGAATGGAATGGAATGTGGAATGGAATGCGGAATGGAATGGAATGGAATGTGGAATGGAATGGAATGGAATGTGGAATGGAATGGAATGGATTGTGGAACAGAATGTGGAATGGGATGGAATGCAATGTGTAATGCAACGTGGAAAGGAATGTGAAATGGAATGGAATGGAATGTGAAAATGAATGTGGAATGGAAAGTGGAATGGAAAGTGGAATGGAATGTGGAATGCAATGGAATGGAATGTGTTATGAAATGTGGAATTGAATAGAATGGAATGTGGAATGGAATGTGGAATGCAATGAAAGGGAATGAGAACGGAATGTGGAATAGAATGGAATGGAATATGAAATGGAATGTGGAATGGAATGGATTGGAATGTGGAATGGAATGTGGAATGAAATGTGGAATCAAACGTGTAATGGAACGTGGAATTCAATGGAACAGAACTTGGAATAGAATATGGAATGAAATGGAAGGGAATGTGGAATGAAATGTGCACCGTAATATAATGGAATGTGTAATGGAATGGAATGGATTGTGGATTACAATGTGGAATGGAACGGAATGTAAAGTGGAATGGAAAATGCAATCAAATGTGGAATGGAAACTGGAATGGAATGGAATGGAATGTGGAATGGAACATGGAATGAAATCGAATGGAACGCGGAATGGAAAGTGGAATGGAATGTGGAATGGAATGTGAAATGGAATGGAACGGAATGTGGAATGGAATGTGGAATGGAGTGAGGAATGGAATGGAATGGAATGTGGAATGGAATGTGGCAGGTATTTTAATGGAATGTGGAATGGAAAGTGGATTGGAATGTGGAATGGATTGTGGAATGGAATGTGGAATGGAACGCAATAGAATATGGAATGGAAGGTGGATTGCAGTGTGGAATGGAACCTGGAACATAATGCAATGGAATATGGAATGGAACGTGGAATGGAATGAAATGGAACGTGGAATGGAAAGGAGAATGGAATTGAATGGAAAGTGGAATGGAATGTGGAATGGAACTTGGAAAGGAACGGAATGGACTGTGGAATGGAATGTGAAATTCAATGGAACTGAATGTGCAATGTAACGTGGAATGGAACGTTGGATACAATGTGAAAAGAAATGTGGAATGGAACGGAATGGAATGTGGAATGGAATGTGGAATTGAGTGTCGAATGGAATGTGCAATGGAATGGAATAGAATGTGGAATGGAACATGGAATGGAATGGAAGGGAATGCATTGTGGAATGGAATGTAATGGAATGTGGAATGGAATGTGGAATGGAATGGAAAGAAATGTGGAAAGAATTGTGGATTGGAATCGAATGGAATGTGGATTGGAAAGTACTGGAATATAGAATTGAATTTAAAAGAAATTGGAATGGAACATGGAATGGAATGGAATCGAATCGAATGTGGAATGCAATGGAATGGAATGTGGAATGGAATGTGGAATGGAATGTGGAATGGAATGGAATGAAATATGGAATGGAATGTGGATAGGAATTGAATGGAAAATGGAAAGGAAAGTGAAGGACTGCAGAATGGACAGTGGAATGGATGTGGAATGGATGGTGGAAAGGAATGGAATACAATGTAATGGAATGTGGAATGCCATGTGAATTGAAATGCAATGGATTGTGGAATGGAATGTGGAATGAAATGCAATGGAATGAAAATGGAACGTGGAATGGAATGTGGAATGGAATGTGGAATGGACTGCGAAATGGACTGCGGAATGGAATGTGGAAAGGAATGTGGAACTGAATGTGAATTGGAATGCAATGGAATGTGGAATAGAATGTGGAATGGAATGAGGAATGGAATGTGAAATGGAATGCAATGGAATGAGGAAAGGAAGGTGGAATGGAATGTGGAATGGAATATGGAAAGGGAAGGAATGCGATGTGGAAAGAAAAGTGGAATGGAATGTGTTATGGAATGGAATGGAATGTAAAAAGCATGGAATGGTATGCGGAATGGGATGTGGAATGGAATGGAATGCAATGAGGAATGTAATGAGGAGTGGAATGAAATGGAAAGTGGAATGGAATGTGGAATGTAATGCAATGGAATGTGGAATGGAATGAGGAATGGAATGTAATGGAAAGTACAATGGAATGTGGAATGGAATGTGCAATAGATTATTGAATGGAATGGAATGGAATGTGGAATGGAATGTGGAATGGAATGAAGAATGGAAAGTGGAATGGAATGGAATGGAACGTGGAATGGAACGTGGAATGGAATGGATCATAAAGTGGAATGGAATCTGGAATGGAATGCGGAAAGGAACCTGGAATGGAACATGGAATGAAACGGAATGGAATGTGGAATGCAATGCAATGGGATGTGGAATGAAATGTTGAATGGAGTGTGGAATGGATTGAAATGGAATACGGACATAATGGAAAGTAATGTGGAATGGAATGTGGAATGGAATGGAGTGCAATGTGGCATGGAATGTTGAATGGAATGGAATGGAATGTGGAATTAATGGAATGGAATGTGGAATGGAATGGAATTGAATGTGTAATGGAATGTGGACTGGAATAGAAGGGAACGTGGAGTGGAAAGTAGAAGGGAATGTGGAATACAACGTGGAATGGTATATGGAATGGAACTTGGAATGGAAAGTGGAATGGAATGTGGAATAGAAAGGAAAGCAATGTGGAATGGAATGGAATGGAATGGTTTGGAATGTGGAATGAAATGGAATGGAATTTGAAATGGAATGTGGATTGTAATGGAAGGGAAAGTGGAATGGAACGTAGAATGAAACGTGTAACGGAACGTGGAATGGAACTTGGAATAGAAAGAAATGGAATGTGGAATGGAAGGGAATGGCATGTGGAATGGAATGTGGAATGGAATGTGGAATAGAATGGAATTTAATATCGAATGGAAAGTGGAATGGAATATGCAATGGAATGGAAAGGAATGTGGAATGTAACGTGGAATGGAATGGAATGCAATGTCGATTGGAATGTGGAATGGAATGGAATGGAACGTGGAATGGAAAGTGGAAAGGAACGAGAAATGGAATGGAAGAGAACGTGGAATGGAATGCAGAATGGAATGTGGAATGGAATGGAAAGGAATGGAATATGCAATGGAATGAAATGGAATGGAATGGAACGGGGAATGGAATGGAATGGAATGTGGAATGGAATGGAATGAATTCTGGAATAAAAAGTGGATTGGAATGGAGTAGAATGAGTAATGGAATGGACTGGAAAGTGGAATAGAATTTAATGGAAAATGGAACAGAACATGCAAACGAATGGATGGAAGGGAATGGAATCTCAACTGCAATGGAATGGAATGTGGAATGGAATGTGGAATGGAATGTGAAATGGAATGGAATGAAATGTGAAATGGAATGTTGATTGAAATTGAATGGAATGTGGAATGGAATGGAATGGACAGAGGAATGGAATGTGGAATGGAATGTGGAATAGAATATGGAATGGAATGGAATGGAATGGATTGGAATGTGGAATGGCATGTGACTTGGTTTGCAATGGAATGTGGAATGGAAAGTGGAAAGAAATGCAATGGAATGAGAATGGAACGTGGACTGGAATGTGGAATGGAATTTGGAATGGACAGCGGAATGGAATGTGGAATGGAATGTGGAATGGATTGTGAATTGCTAGGCAATGTAATGTGGAATGTAATGTGGAATGGAATGCAAACGAATGTGGAATGGAACATGGAATGAAATCGAAGGGAACGCAGAATGGAAAGTGGAATGGAATGTGGAATGCAATGGAATGGAATGTGGAATGGAACGTGGAATGGAATGTGGAATGCAGGTGGAATGTAAAGTGGAATGGAATGGAAAGGAATGTGAAATGGAATGTGGAATGGAGTGGAATGGAATGTGAAGTGGAGTGGAATGGAATGTGAAATGAAATGTGGAATGGAATGGAATGGAATGTGAAATGGAATTCTATGGAATGTTGAATGTAATGGAATGGAGTGGAAAGTGAAAAGAATGGCATGGGATGTGGAATGGAATGTGGAAACAATGTGGATTGGAATGTAGAATGGAATGCAATCGAACTGGAAGGAAAGTGGAATGGAATAGAGTGGAATTTGGAATGAAATGGAAAGGAATGCGGAATGCAACGTGGAATGGTATGGAATGGAATGTGGAATCGAATGCAATGGAATGTGCAATGCAATCTCGAAAGCAATAGAAAGGAATGTGGAGTGGAATGTGTAAGGGAACGTTATGGAATTTGGAATGCAATGGAAAGGAATAGAATGTGGAATGGAATGGAACGGAATGAGACGGAATGTGTAATGGAATGGAAAAGAATGGAAAGTGAAATGGAAATAGGATGGAATGTTTAATGTAATGGAATGGAATGTGGAATGGAATGGAATGGAATGTGGAATGTGGAATGGTTTGTGGAATGGAATGGAATGCAAATTGAAATGGAATGGAATGGAAAGTGGGATGAAATGTGACATGGAATGTATCGGAATGGAGTTTGATGTGGAATGTAATGGAATGGAATGGAAGGTGAAATAGAAATAGAATGGAATGTTTAATGGAATAGAATGGAATGTGTAATGGAATGGAATGGAAGGTGAAATGGAACAGAATGGAACATGCAATGGAATTTGGAATGGAACGGAATGGAATTTGGAATGGAATGGAATGGAATGCGGAATGCAACGGAATGGAAAGGAATGCAATGTGGAATGGAATGGAATGTGGAATGTAATGGAAGGGAACAGAACGGAATGTGGAATTCAATGGAATGGAATTTAAAGTGAAATGGAAAAAGAATGGAATGTTTAGTGGAACGGAGTGGAATGTGTAAAGGAATGGAATTCAATGTGGAATAGAATGTGGAATGGAATGGAATGTAATGTGGAATGAAACGGAAAGGAATGTGGTATGGAAAGCAATGGAATGTGTAATGGAACTTAATGGAATGGAATTGAATGTGGAATGCAATGGAATTCAATGGAATGGATTGAGGAATGGAATGGAATGGAATGTGGAATGGAATATAATAGAATTTTGAATGTAATGGAATGGAATGTGGAATGGAACTTGGAATGGAATGGAATGTAAGGGAATGTGGAATGGATTCTGGAATGGAACGTGGAATGGAAAGGAATGGAATGGAATGGAATGTGGAATGGAATGGAATGGAATGCAATGTGGAATAGAATAGAATATAATGGAATATGGAATGGAATGGAATGGAATGGAATGTGGAATGTAATATGGAACGGAATGGACTGGAATGTGGAATGGAATGGAATGTGGAGTGTGGAAAGAATGGAATGTGGAATGGAATGGAATGCAATGTGGAATGTGGAATGGAATGCAATGTGGAAATGAACGGAATGGAATGTGGAAAGGAATGGAATGGAATGTTTAATGGAATGGAAGGGAATTGAATGTGGAATGCGGAATGGAATGGAATGTGGAATGGAATGGAAGGGAATGAGGAATGGAACGGAATGGAAATTGCAGTGGAATGTCATGGAATGTGGAATGGAATGTGGAATTGAATGTGGAACGGAATGTAATGGATTGCAAATTCAAATGGAATGTAATGGAAAGTGGAATGGAATGGAATGTTAAATGGAATGCAATGGATTGCGAAATGGAATGGAATGGAATGTGAAATGGAATGTGGAAAGGAATAGAATGGAATGTGGAATGGAATGTGGAATGGAATGGAATGGAATGTGGAACAGAATGGAATGGAATATGGAATGAAATGGAACGGAATGGAATAGAATGGAATGTGGAATGCAAGGGAACAGAATGTGCAATGGAATGAAAAGGAAAGTGGACTGTAATAGAATGGAATGGAAGGTGGAAGGCAAGGGAATGGAATGTGGAATGGAATGGAATCTATTGTGGAATGGAATGTGGAATTTAATGGAATGGAATGTGGAATGGAATTTTCAATGGAATGGAATGGGATGGAATGGAATTTGGAATTGAGTGGAATGTAGTGGAATGTGAAATGGATTGAAATGGAATGAGAATGGAATGTGGAATGGAATGGAATGGAATAGAATGTGGAATGGAAACAATGGAATGTGGATGGAATGTAATGGAATGGAATGTGAAGTGGAATGGAATGGAATGTGGATTGGTAATTGTAATGGAAAGTGGAATGGAATGGAATGGAATGTGGATAGAATGGAATGGAATGAGGAATGGAATGGAATGGAATGTGGAATGGGATGTGGAATGTAATGTGGAATGGGATGTGGAATGGAATGGAATAGAATGTGCATTCGTATGTGGAATGAAAAGAAATGGAATTGAATGGAATGTGGAAGGGAAAGGAATGGAATTTGGAATGGTATGGAATGGAACGGAATGGAATGTGGAATGGAATGTGGAATGGAACGTGGAATTGAATGCCGATTGGAATGTGGAATTTAATGGAATGGAATGTGGAGTGGAATGAGGAATTCATCGTTCAATGGAATGGAATGGAAAGTGGAATGGAACGTGGAATGGAACGTGGAATGTACTTGAATACATCATGGAATGGAATGGAAAGTGGAATGGAGTGGAAAGGAACGTCAAAGGGAAAGTGCAATGGAATTGAATGGAATGTTGAAAGGAATGGAATGGAATGTGGAATGCAATGTGTAATGGAATGTGGAATGGAATGAGGAATGGAATGGAATGAAAGGTGGAATGTAATGGAATGGAAAGTGGAATGAAATGTGGAATGGAACGTGGAACAGAATGGAATGGAATGGAATGGAATGGAATATGGAATGGAATCTGGAACGAAATGGAATGGAATCTGTAACGGAATGCAATGGAATGGAATGTGGAATGCAATGGAATGGAATGGTGTGTGGAATGCAATGGAATGGAATGTGGAAAGTAATGGAATAGAATGGAATGGAAAGTGCAAAGTAATGTAGATTTGAAAGGAATGGCATGTGGAATGGAACAGAATGGAATGTGGAATGGAAAAGATTTGAAAGGATTGGAATTTGGAATGGAATGGAATGGAATAGAATATAGAATGGAACGGAATGTGGAAAGAAATGGAATGGAATGTGGAAAGGAATGGAATGGAATGTGGAATGTAATGGAAAGTGGATTGGAATGGAATGGAATGTGGAATTGAATGGAATGGAATGTGGAATGGAACGGAAATTCATGTGGAATGGAGTGTGGAAAGGAATGGAATGGAATGTGGAATGGAATCGGCAATGGAATGGAATGAAAAATGGAAAGGAACATGGAATGGAATGTGGAGTGGAACGTGGAATGGAACGTGGAATGGAACTTGGAATGAAATGTGGAATGTAAGGGAATGGAATATGGAATGGAATGGAATGGAATGTGTAAAGGAATGTGTAATGGAATGGAATGTAATTTGGAATAGAATATGGAATTTAATGGACTGGAACATGGAAAGGAAAATGGAATTTAACGTGGATTAGAAAGTGGAGTGGAATGGAATGAACATGGAATGGAACGTGGAGTGAAACGTGGAATGGATCATGTAATGGAATGTGGAATGGAATGTGGGACGGAATGCGGAAAGGAAGGGAACGGAATGTGGAATTGAATGGAATGGAATGTGGAAGGAAATGTGGAATGGAATGGAATGGAATGTGGTATGGAATGGAAAAGAATGGAATGGGGACTGGTATGGAATGGAATAGAATGTGGAATGCAATCTGAACTTGACTGTAATGGAATGGAATGGAATGTGGAATAGAATGGAATCGAATCTGGACTTGAATGGAATGAAGTGTGAAATGGAATGGAATGGAATGTGTAACAGAATGCGGAACGGAAAGGAACGGAAATTGGAATGGAATGGAATGGAATGGAAATGACTGTGGACTGGAAAGGAATTGAATGTGGAATGGAATGGAATGCAATGGAATGTGGAATGGAATGGAATGGAATGGAATGTGGAATGGAATGGAATGGAATGGAATGGAATTTGGACTTGAATTGAATTGAATGGAGTGGACTGTGTAATGGAATAGAATGGAATGTGGTATGTCATGGAATGGAATGTGGAATGGAACATGGAATGGAATGGAATGGTAAGGAATGTGGAATGGAAAGGAAAGGAATGTAGAATGGAATGGAATGGAATGGAATGTGGAATGGAATGTCGAATGGAATGGAATGGAATGTGGAAGGGAACGTGGAATGGAATGTAATGGAATGTGCAATGGAATGGAATGTGGAATGGAATGTATAATGGAAAGGCAAGGAACGTGGAATGGAATGAAATGGAAAGGAATAAAATGGAATGTGGATTGGAATGTGGAATGGAATGGAATTGAATGTGGATGGCAAAGGAATGTGGAATGGAATGGAATGAAATGTGGAATTGAAAGTGGAATGGAATGCAATGGAGTGTTAAATGGAACATAATGGAATGTAGAATGGAATGGAACAGAATTTGGAATGGAATGTGAAAGGAAATGGAAAGGAATGTGGAATGGAATGGAATTGAATGGCATGTGAAATGCAAATAGAATGGAATGCTTAATAGAATGGAATGGAATGTGGAATGGAATGGAATGAATGTGAAATGCATTGGAATTTAAAGTGGGATGGAACGTGGAATGGAATGGAACGGAATGGTGTGAAATGTGGAATGGAATGGAATGGAATGCAATAGAACGCAATTTAATGTGGAATGGAATATGGATTGGAATGTGGAATGGAAAGGAATGTGGAATGGAATTGAATGGAATGTGGAATTGAAAGTTGAATGGAATGTGGAATGCAATGGAATGGAATGTGGAATGGAATGGTGTCGAATGTTGTACAGAATGTGGAATGGAATGTGGAATGGAATGGAGTGGAATGTGGAATGGAAGTTGGAATGGAATCTGGAATGGAAAGTGGAATGGAAAGGAATGTGAAATGGAATGGAACGAGGAATGGAATGTGGAATGGAATGATATGGATTGTGGAATCGTATGGGGAATAGAATGTAATGAAAAGTGTATTGGAATGGAATGGAACATGGAAAGGAACGTGGAATGGAACGTGGAATGGAACGTGGAATGGATAGGAATATGGAATGAAATGCAATGGAATGGAATGTCGAATGGAATGGAATGGAATGTGGAATGGAATGGAATGAAATGGAATGGAATTTGAAATGGAACGGAATGGAATTTGGAACGGAACGTGGAATGCAACATAGAATGGAACGTGGAATGGAAAGTGGAATGGATTGTGGAAGGGAAAGTGGAATTGAATGTGGAATGGAATGTGGAATGGAATGAAATGGAATGTGGTATGGAAGGGAATGGAAAGTGGAATGGAAGGGAATGGAAAGTGGAATGGAAGAGAATGTAATGGGACACAATGTGGAAAGGAATGGAACGGAATCTGGAATGGAATGTGGAATGAAATTGAATGGAATATGGAATGGAACTTGGATTGGAAACGAATGGAACATGGAATGGAATGGAATGGAATGTGAAGTGGAACGTGGAATGGAATGGAAAGGAAAGTGGAATTGAACGTGAGATTGAATGCAATGGAATATGGAATGTAATGGAATTGAAAGGGTAATGTAATGGAATGGAATGTGGTATGGAATGGAATGGAATCTGCAATGGAGTGGAATGGAAATTGGAATTGAATGTGTAATGGAACATGGAATGGGACATGGAATGTAAAGTGGAATGGAATGTGTAATGGAACGTGGAATGCTACATGCAGTGGAAAGTGGAATGGAATGGAATGGAACGTGGAACGGAATGTGGTATGGACGGAATGGAAGGTGTAATGGAATGTTTAATGGAATGGAATGGAATGTGAAGTGGAATGGAAAGTACTGTATAATGGAATGTGCAGTGGAATGTGGAATGGAATGGAATGGAATGTGGAATGCAATGTACAATGGAATGTGGAATGTAACATGGAATGGAAAATCGAAAGGAAGGTGGAATGGAATGGAATGGAACGTGGAACGGTTCGTGGAATGGAATGTGCAATGGAATGGAATGGAATGTGGAATGGGATGGAATGTGGAAAGGAATGGAATAGAACGTGTAATGGGATGTGGAATCGAATGGAATGGAATGTGGAGTGGAATGGAATGGAACGGAATGTGGAATGGAAAGCGAAGAGAAAAGGAATGGAATGTGGAAACAAATGGAATTGATTGTGGAATGGAACATAGAATTGAATGGAAAGGAATGTGGAATGGAATGTGGAATGGAAAGTGGAATGGGACGTGGAATGGAATGTGGAAAGGAATGTGGAATGGAATGTGGAATGGAATGGAATGGAATGTAGAATGGAAAATGGAATGGAAAGGAATGCGGAATGGAATGTGGAATGGAATGAGGAATGGAACGTGAAATGGAATTGAATGTAGAATGGAATGCAATGTGGAATGGAATGGAATGGAATGTGGAAAGGAATGGAATGGAACTTGGAATGGAATGGAATGGAATGAAATGGAATGTGGAATGGAAAGGAATGTGGAATGGAATGGAATGTGGAATGGAAGAGAAAGGAATTTGGAATGGAAAGGAAAAGAATGTGGAATGGAATGTGGAATGAATGGAAAAGAATGTGGAATGGAAGGCAATGCAATGTGGAATGGAATGGAATGGAATTTGGAATGGAATGTGGAATGGAATGAGGAATGGAAAGTGGAATGCAATGAGGAATGGAAAGTGGAATGGAAGGTGGAAAGTATCTTGGAATGGAATGTGGAATGGAACGTGGAATGGAACGTGGAATGGAACGTGGAATGTAATGTGGAAATGAATGGAATGGAATGTGGAATGGAACGGAATAGAATGGAATGGAATGGAATGGAATAGTATGTGAAATGGAATGGAATGGAAAGTGGATTATACTGGAATGTAATGTGGGATGGAATGGAAAGCAATGTGGACTGGAATGTGCAATGGAATGTGGAAAGGAATGTGGAATGGAATGTGGAATGGAAAGTGGAATGGGACGTGGAATGGAATGTGGAAAGGAATGTGGAATGGAATCCGGAATGGAATGGAATGGAATGTAAAATGGAATGGAATGCGGAATGGAATGTGGAATGGAATGGGGAATGGAACGTGAAATGGAATTGAATGTAGAATGGAATGGAATGTGGAATGGAATGGAATGGAATGTGGAAAGGAATGGAATGGAACTTGGAATGGAATGGAATGGAATGAAATGGAATGTGGAATGGAAAGGAATGTGGAATGGAATGGAATGTGGAATGGAAGAGAAAGGAATTTGGAATGGAAAGGAAAAGAATGTGGAATGGAATGTGGAATGAATGGAAAAGAATGTGGAATGGAAGGCAATGCAATGTGGAATGGAATGGAATGGAATTTGGAATGGAATGTGGAATGGAATGAGGAATGGAAAGTGGAATGGAAAGTGGAATGCAATGAGGAATGGAAAGCGGAATGGAACGTGGAAAGTATCTTGGAATGGAATGTGGAATGGAACGTGGAATGGAATGTGGAATGGAACGTGGAATGTAATGTGGAAATAAATGGAATGGAATGTGGAATGGAACGGAATAGAATGGAATGGAATGGAATGGAATAGTATGTGAAATGGAATGGAATGGAAAGTGGATTATACTGGAATGTAATGTGGGATTTAATGGAAAGCAATGTGGACTGGAATGTGCAATGGAATGTGGAATGGCATGGAATGGAATGGAATGTGGAATAGAATTTGGAATGGAATAGAATGGAATGGAATGAAACGTGGAATGGAATGAAATGGAAAGTGGAATGGAATGGAGTGGAATGGGGAATGGAATTAATTGTGAAATGAAATGTAATGTGGAATGCAATGGAATGGAATGAAAAATGCAATAGAATGGAATTTGGAAAGCATTGGAATGGAAAGTGAAATGGAATGTGGAATGGAATGGAATGTGGAATGCAATGGAATGGAACTGAATTGAATGTGGAATGGAACGTGGAAAGGAACATGGAAAGAAACGTGGAATGGAATGTGGAATGGAATGTGGAATTCAAGGGAATGGAATGGAATGGAATGTGTTATGGAATGTGAAATGCAATGGGATGGAATGTGGATTGGAATGTAGAATGTAATTTGCAATGGCATGTGGAATGTAAAGGAATCGAATAAGTAATTGAATGTTCAATGGAATGTGTAATGGAAAGTGGAATGGAACATGGAATGGAACATGGAATGGAATGTAATGGAATGTGGAATGGAACGTGTCATTGAATGTGGAAAGGATCGTGGAATGTAACGTGGAATTGAAAGGAATGGAAAGCGGAATTGAACGTCGAATGCAATGTGATATGGAATGGAATGTAATCTGGGATGGAATGTAGAATGGAATGGCATGGAATGTGGAATGGAATGGAATGGAATGCGATATGGACTTATATGGAATGGAATGGAATGTGAAATGGAAAGTGGACTTGATTGGAATGGAATGGAGTGGAATGTAGAAGTGAATGGAATGGAATGAGAAAATGAATGGAACGGAATGAGGACTTGAATTCAATGGAATGGAAACGAATGTTTAACTAAACTTAACCGAATGTGAAATTAAATGCAATGAAGTATGGAATGGAATGGAATGGAATGTGGAATAGAATGTGGAATGAAATGGAATGGAATATGGAATGGAATGGAATGGAATGGGGATAGAATAGAATGGAATGTGGGATAGAATGTGGAATGGAATGAAATGGAAGGTGGAATGGAATGGAATGGAATGTGGAATGGATTTTGGAATGGAATGGAATGAAATGGAATGTTGAATGGAATGTGGAAAGCAATGGATTGGAAAGTTGAATAGATTGTAATGGTATGTGGAATGGAATGTGGAATGGAACGGAATGGAAAGTTGACTGGAATGTGGAATGGGATAGAATGCAATGTGTAATGGAATGTGGAATGGAATGTGGAATGGAACGAAATGGAAAGTTGACTGGAATGTGGAATGGGATAGAATGCAATGTGTAATGGAATGTGGGAGGGAATGGAATGAAATGCGGAATGGAATGTTGAATGGAATGTGGAATGGAATGGAATGGAATGTGGAATGGCATGTGGAATGGACCGTGGAATGGAATGGAATAGAATGTGGAATGGAATGAAATGAAATGTTGAAGAGAATATGGAATGGAATGGAATGGAATGCAATGTGGAACGGAATGAAATGGAATAGGATGGAATGGAATTGAATGGAATGTGGAATGGAATGGAAAGTGGAATGGAATGGAATGGGATGTGAAATGGAATGGAATGGAATGTGGAATGGAATGGAATGGAATTTGGAATGGAATGGATTGGAACGGAATGTGGAATGGAATGGAATGCAATGTGGAAAGGAAGAGAAAGTAAAGGAATGATATGTGGAATGGAATGTAATGGAATACATAATGGAATGTGGGAAGGAATGCAACGGTATGCTGATGGAAAGCGGAATGGAATGGAATGGAACGTGGAATGGAATGGAAGGGAATGTGTAATGGAATGAGGAAGGGAACGTGTAACAGAATGGAATGGAATGTGGAATGTAATGGAATGGAATGGAATGTGGAATGGAAGGGAATGGAATGTAGAATGTAATGGAATGGAATGGAATGTGGAATGGAAGGGAATGGAATGTGGAATGGAATGCAATGGAATGCAATGTGGAGTGGAATGGAATGTGTAATGGAATCGAAAAGAATGGAATGTGAAATGGACTGGAATGGAATGCAATACGGAATGGAATGAAATCGTATGGAATGGAATGCGGAATGGAATGGGATGCAATCTTTAATTGAATGGAATGGAATGTGGAATGGAATGTTGAATGGAATGGAATTGAAAGTGGAAAGGGATGGAAAGGAACGTGGAATGGAATGTGGAATGGAAGGTGGAATGGAATAGAAGGGAAAGGAATGGAATGAGGCATAGAATGGAATGAAATGGAATGTGGAATGGAATGTAATGGAATGTGGAATGTAATGTGGAATGGAATGTGGAATGGAATGTGGAATGGAATGGAATATGGAATGCAATGCAATGGAAAGGAATGGAATCGGGAACGGAATGTGGAATGGAATGTGGAATGGAATGAAATGGTGTGTGGAATCGAATGAGGAATGGAAGGGAATGGAATCTGGAATGGAATGGAATGGAACGTGGAATGGAAGGTGGAATGGAATCTGTAATGAAACGTGGAATGGAATGGAATGTGGAATGGAATAGAATGGAAAGTGGAATGGAAAGTGGAACGGAATGTAAAGGAATGTGGAATGGGACGTTGAATGTGATGGAATGGAATGTGTAATGGAATGCGGAATGGAATAGAATGGGATGCGGAATGGAACGTGAAATGAAACGGAATGGAATGTGGATTGGAATGTAATGGAATGTGGAATGGTATGTGGAATGTTATGCGGAATGCAATGAGGAATGGAATGGAATGGAATGTGGAATGTAATGGAATGGAATGTTGAAAGGAATGTGAAATGGAATCAATGAAATCCAATGTTGAATGGAATGTAATGGACTGGAATTGAATGTGCAATGGAACAGAACGGAATGTGGAAAGGAATGTAATGGAATGTGCAATGGAAGGGAAAGGAATGTGGAAAGGAATGTAATGGAATGTGGAATGGAATGGAATGGAATGGAATTGAATGTGGAATGGAATGGAATGGAATTTCAAATGGACGTGAATTGAATGGAATGGAATGAGGAATGTAATGGTATTGAATATGGAATTGAAGGGAATGAAATGCAGTGATATGTGGAAAGGAAAGGAATGCAATATGGATTGGAATGTTGAAAGAAATGGAATGGTATGTGTAATGGAATGTGGAATGGAATGGAATGCAACTTGGAATGCAATGGAATGGTATGGGTAATGGAATGTGGAATGGGATGGAATGCAACTTGGAATGCAATGGAAAGGAATGTGTAATGGAAAGAGGAATAGAATGGAAAAGAATGGAATGGAATGTGGAAAGTAATGCAATGGAATGTGGAATGAAATGTGATTGTGGATTGGAATATGGAAAGAAATGTGGAACGGAATAAAATGGAATGTCGAATGGAATGAGGATTGGTAAGTGGAATGGAAAGGAATGGAACGTGGAATGGAACGTGGAATGGAAAGTGGAGTGGAATGTAGAATGGAACGTGGAATGGAATGGAGCGTGGAATGGAATGTAATGGAGCATGGAATGGAATGGAACAGAACGTGGAATGGAATGAAACGTGGAATGGAATGGAATGGAACGTGGAATGCAATGGAAGGTGGAACGGAGTGGAATGCAACTTGGAATGGAATGTGGAATGGAATGTGGAATGGAAGGGAATGGAAAGTGTCATGGAATGGAAGGTAATGTGGAAGGCATCAGAATGGAATGGAATGGAATGTGGAATGGAATGGAATGGAATGGAATGGAATGGAATGAAATGGAAAGGAATGGAATGTGTAATGTAAAGTGGAATGGAACGAAGAATGGAATGGAATGGAATGTGGAATGAAATGGAATGGAATGGAAAGTGGAATGGAATGCGGAATGGAATGTGGCATGGAAACAAATGTGTAATGGAAAGGAATGTTATAAGGAATGGAATGTGGATTGGAACGTGGAACGGAATGGAATGTGGAACTTAATGTAATAGAATGTGGAATGGAATGTTGAATGGAATGTGGAATGGAATGGAATGGAATGTGGAATGGAATCTGGAACGTAATGTGGAATGGAAAGTAATGTGGAATGGAATGGATTGGAATGGAATGGAATGTGAAATGGAGTGTGGAATGGAATGTGAAATGGAATGAAACGGAGTGTGGAATCGAATGTGGAATGGGATGGAATGGAATGTTGAAAGGAATGGATTGGAATGGAACGTGGAATGGAAAGTGGAATGTAAAGTGGAATGGAACGTGGAATGGAAAGGAATGCGGAATGGAATGCAATGGAATGGAATGTGGAATGGAATGGAAATGAATGTGGCATGAAATGGAATGGAAAGTGAAATGGAATGGAATGAAATTTGGTATGCATCTTGGATTGGAACGTAGAACGGAATGTGGAATGGAAAGTGTATTTCAATAGAATGGAATGTAGAATGGAATGTGGAATGGAATGGAATGGAATGCGGAATGGAATGTGGAATGGAATGTGGAATGGAATTGAATGTGAAGAGAATGGAAAGGAATGAGGAATGGAAGGTGGAATGGAATGTGGAATGGAATGGAACGTGGTATGGAATTGAACGGAATGTGGAATGGAATTTCGAATGGAATGGAAAGGAATGAGGAATGGAATGTGGAATGGAATGTAGTGTTGAATGGAATGGAATGGACTGCGGTATGGTATGTAGAATGGAATGTGGAATGGTATGGAATGGAATGTGGAATGGAATATAGAATGGAATGTGGATAGGAATGTGGGATGGAATGGAAAGTGGAACGCAATTGAATAGAATGGAATGAAATTTGGAATGGAATGTGGAATGCAATGTGGAATGCAATGAATCGGTGTGTGGAATCGAATATGTAATGGAATGGAATGCAAAGTGGAATGGAATGGAATAGAACGTAGAATGGAAAGTGGAATGGATTGTGTACTGGAACGGAATGTGGAATGGAATGCAATGCAATGGAATGTGGAATGGAATGTGGAATGGAATGTGGAATGGAATTTGGAATGGAATGTAATGGAATGTGGAATGTAATGTTGAATGAGATGGAATGGAATGTGCAATGGAATGTGGAATGCGATGCAAGGGAATGCGGAATAGAATGTGGAATGGAAGGGAATGGAATGTGGAATGCGATGCAAGGGAATGCGGAATAGAATGTGGAATGGAAGGGAATGGAATGTGGAATGGAACGTGGAATGGAATGGAATGTGGAATGGTATGTGGAATGGAACGAGGAATGGAATGGAATGGAATGTGGAATGGAATGGAATTTTGAATGGAATGTGGAATTGAATGCAGTGGAATGCAGTGTGTAATGGAATGGAATGGAATGGAATGGAATGTAGATTGGAATGGAATGTGGAATGGAATGGAATGGAATGTGCAATGCAATGGAATGGAATGTGGAATACAACGGAATGCAATGTGCAACGGAATGGAATGCAACGTGGAATGGAATGGAATGGAATTTGGAATGGAATGACATCGAATGGAATATGGTACGGAATTGAATGTAGAATAGAATGGAATGGAATGTGGAATGCAATGTGGAATGGAATGGAATGGAATGTTAACGGCAATGGAATGGAATGTGGAATGGAATGGAATGGAATGTGGAATGGAATGGAATGATTTTTGGAATGGAATGGAATGGAATGTGGAAAGGAATGTGGAATGGAATGGCATGGAATGTGAAAATGAAAGTGAAATGAAATGGAATGGAATGCGGAATGGAAAGGAATGGAATGTGGAATGGAATGGAATGGAATGCGGAATGGATTGGAATAGAACGTGGAACGGAACATGGAATGGAGGATGGAATGGAACGTGGAGTGGAACGTTGAATGGAATGGAATGTGGAATGGAATGGAAACGAATTTGGAAAGCACTCTGGAATGGAATGGAATGGAATGTGCAATGGAACCTGGAATGGAATGGAGTGGAATGGAATGTGGAATGGAACGTGCAATGGAATGGAATGGAATGTGAAATGGAATGCAATGAAATGTAGAGTGGAATGCAATGGAATCGAATGGAATTTGAAATGGAATTGAATGGAATGTGGAATGGAATATAATGAAACGAGGAATTGAATGTGGAATGGAATGGAATGGAATATGGAATGGTGTATGAAATGGAATGGAATGTAATGTGGAATGCAATGTGAAATGGAATGGAATGGAACGTTGAATGAAATGAGGAATGGAATGGAATGGAATGGAATGTGGAATGGAATGGAATGGAATGTGGAATGGAATGGAGTGGAATGGAATGGAATGTGGAAAGGAATGTGGAACGAAACGTGGAACGGAAAGGAACTGAATTGAATGCGGATTGCAAGGCAAAGGAGGGGAAATTGGAATAGAATGCAACGTAATGGAATATGGAATGGAATGGAATGTGGAATGGAATGGAATGGAATGTGAACTGCAATGGAATGGAATGTGGAAAGGAAAGTAATGGAATTTGGAATGGAATGAGGAATGGAATGTAAAGGATTGTGGAACGGAATTGAATGGATTGTGGAATGGACTGGAATTTGGAATGGAATAGAATGGAATGTGTAATGGAAAGTGGATTGGAATTCTATGTGGAATCGTATGGAATGGAATGGAATACGGAATGTTATGAAACGTGGAATGGAATGGAATTGAATGTGGAATGGAATGTGAAAAGGAATGGAATGGAATGTGAAGTGTAATGGAATGGAATGTGGAAAGGAATGTAATGCAATTTGGAAGGGAATGTGGCATGCAATGTAAAGCATTGTGGAATGGAATGGAATGGAATTTGGAATGGAATGGAAAGGAATGTGGAAAGGAACGGAATGGAATGTGGAATGGAACGTGGAATGAAATGGAATGGAATGTGGAATGGAATGTGGAATGGAAAGAAATGGAAAGCGGAATTGAATGTCGAATCGATAGGAATGGAATGTGGAATGCAATGAAATGGAATGTGGAATGGATTGCAATGGAATGTGGAATGGAATGCAATGGAATGTGGAATGGAATGTGGAATGGAATCGAATGGTATGAGGAATGGAATGCGGAATGCTTAGAATGGAATGTGGAATGGAATGGAATGGAATGGGAATGGAATGTGGAATGCAGTGTAATGGAAAGTGGAATGCAAAGTGTAATGGGATGGAATGGAATGTGGAATGGGATGCAATGGAATGTGGAATGCAATGGAAACGAATATGGAATTGAATGGATTGGAATGGAATGTGGCATGCAATGGAAAGAATTGGAATGGAATGTTCAATGGAATGGAATGAAATGTGTAATGGAATGGAATGGAAGGAGGAGTGGAATGGTATGGAATGTGGAATGGAATGGAGTGGAATGGGGAATGGAATGTGGAATTGAATGCAATAGAATGTGGAAGGGAATGTGGAATGGAATGAAATGGAACGGAATCTGGAATGCAATGGAATGGAATGAAATGGAATGTGGAATGGAATGGAAAGAGATGTTGAATGGAATTTGGAATGGAATGTGGAATGGAATGTGGAATGCAATGGAATGGACTGTGGAATGGAATGGAATGAAATGGAATGTGAAAACGAAAGGAATGGAATGTGGAATGCAATGGAATTGATTGTGGAATGGAATGCAATGGAATGTGGATTGGAATTTGGTATGGAATGTGGAATGGAATGTGGAATGCAATGGAATGGACTGTGGAATTGAGTGGAACAGAATGGAATGTGAAAAGGAATGTAATGTAATGTGGAGTGGAATGTGGAATGGAATATGGAATGGAATGAAATGGAAATTAATGGAGTGTGGAATGGAATAGAAAGGAATGTGGTATGCAATGGAATGGAATGGAATGTGAAATGGAAAGGAATGAAATTTGCAATGGATTGGAAAGGAATGTGGAATGGAATGGAATGGAAAGTGGAATTGAATGTGGAATGGAATGGAATGGAAAGTGGAATGGTATATGAAATGGAATGGAATGAAATGTGGAATGGAATGTGGAATGGAACGTCTAAGGGAAGGTGGAATGGAACGCAGAAAGCCAGTTGGAATGGAATGTGGAATGGAATGGGATGGAACGTGGAATGGAATGTGGGATGGATTGGAATGAAATGTGTAAAGCAATGTGGAATGGAACAGAATGTAATGTGGACTGGAATGTGGAGTGAAATGGAATGGAACGTGGAATGGACAGTGAAATGGAATGGAATGGAATCTGTAATGGAAAGTGGAATGGAATGGAATGGAATGCGGAATGGAATGGAATGGAATAGAACGGAATGTGTAATCGGTTTGAATGGAATGGAATGTGGAATGGAAAGGAATGGAATGTGGAATGGAAATGAATGGAAAACGGAATGGAACAGAATGGAATGTGGAAATGAATGGATTGGAACGTGGGAAGCAATGTGGAATGAAATTGAATGGAATGGAATGTGGAAAGGAATGGAATGGAATGGAACGGAATGTGGAATAGTATGGAATGGAATGGAATGTGAAGTGGAAATGGAAAGGAATGCTGAATGGAATGGAATGGCATGGAATGTGGAATGGAATGTGGAATGGAATGGCATGCAATGCAGAATGGAATGGAATTGAATGTGGAATGGACAGGAAAGGAATGTGGAATGTAATTTGGAATGGAATGGAATAGTATGGAATGTGGAATGGAATGCGGAATGCAATAGAATGGAATGTGAAATAGAATAGAATGGAATTTGGAATGGAACCTGGAATGGAATGGAATGTGGAATGGAATGGAATGGAATGTTGAAAGAAAAGGAATGGAAAGTGGAATGGAACGTGGAATTTAATGTGGGATGGAACATGAAATGGAACGTGCAAAGGAATGCGAAATGGAATGGAACGGAATGTGGAATGAAACGGGGAATGAAATGGAATGCAATGCAATGTAATTGAATGTGGAATGGAATGTGGAATACATTGGAATGGAATATGGATTGGAATTGAAAGGAAAGTGGAAAGGCACATGGAATGGAATGGAATTCAATCAGAAATGGAATGTCGAAAGGAATGGAATAGAATGTGGTATGAAACGGAATGCAAAGTGGAATGGAATGGAAAGGAATGGAATGTGGAATCCAATGAAATGGAATGGAATGCAATGTGCAATGGAACGTTGAATGGAATGGAATGGAATGTGGAACGGAATGGAATGGAAAGTGGAATGGAATGGAATGGAATGTGGAATTGAATGGATTGGAACGTGGAACAGAAAGGAATGGAATGTGGAATGCAATGGAATTGAATGTGGAACGGAAAGTCGAATGGAATGTGGAATAAAATGGAATGGAATGGTATGTGGAATGGAATGGAATGGAATGTGGAATGGAACAGAATGTGCAATGGAATGGAACAGAATGGAATAGAATGCGGAACTGAATGTTTAATACAATGGAATGAAAGTGGATTGGAACATGGAAAAGAATGTGGGAAGGAATGTGTAAAGTAACGTGGAATTGAATTGAATGTGGAATGGAATGAAATGTGGAATGCAACGTGGAATGGAATGGAATGGGATGTGGAATGGAGTGGAATGGAATGGAATAGGATGTAGAATGGAATGTGTAATGGAAATTGTAATGGAATGGAAAGGAATGTGGAATGGAATAGAATGGAATGTCGAATGGATTGGAAAGTCGAACAGAATGGACAGAATTGGAATGTGGAATGCAATGGAATGGAATGGAGTGTAATGGAATGTGGAATAGAATGGAATGGAATGTGGAATGGAATGTGGAATGGAATGAAATGGAACGGAATGGAAGGTGGAATGAAGTGTGGAATGGAACGTGTAATGGAACGGAATGGAATGGAATGGAATGTGGAATGGAGTGTGGAATGGAACGTGGAATGGAATGGAATGGAATGGAATTGAATGTGGAGTGAATTGTGGAATGGAACCTGGAATGAAATGGAATGGAATGTGGAATAGAAGTTGCAATAGAAAGGAAAGGAATGTAATGGAAAGGAATGTGAAATAGAATGGAATGGAATGTGGAATGGAATGGAATGTGGACTGAAAGGAAATTTAATTGACAGGAATGGAATGGAATAAGGAATGCAATATGGAAAAGAATTAAATGAAATGGAATGGAATGGGGAATTGAATATGGAATGGAATGTGTAATGGAATGTGTAATGGATTGCAATGTGGAATGGAATGTGGAATGGAATGGAATATCGAATGGAATGGAATGGAATGTGGAATGGAATGGAATGGAATGCGGAATAGAATGGAATGGAATGTGGAATGGAAGGTTTAATAGAATGGAATTGAAAGCAGAATGGGATTTGGAATGTTTGGGAATGGAATCTGGAACAGAATGTTTAATGGAATGAAATGGAATGCAAAGTGGAATGGAAAGTAATGGAACGGAATGTGAAATGGAATGGAATTTAATGGAATGTGAAATGCAATGGAATGGAATGTGCAATGGTATGTGGAATGGAATGTGGAATGGAATGGAATGGAACGGAATGGATTGTGGAATGGAACGGAATGGAATGTGGAATGGAATGGAATGGAATGGAATGTGAAATTGATTGGAATGGAATGTGAAATGAAATGGAATGGAATGTCGAATGGAAGGGAAGGGAATGGAATGTGGAATGGAATGGAAAGGAATGTGGAAAGGAATGGAAAGGAATATGGAATGGAATGGGATGGAATATGGAATCGAATGGAATCGAATGTGGAATGCAATGGAATGGAATGGAATATAGGAAGCAAGGGAAAGGAACGTGGAATTGAATGGAATGGAATGTAGAATTTACTGTGGAATAGAATGCAATGGAATGTGGAATGGAATGGAATGTGGAATCGAATATGAATGGAATGCAATGGAATGTGGAATGGAATGGAACAGAATGTGGAATGGAATGGAATTGAATGGAAAGTTGAATGGAATATGGAATTGAATGGAATGGAATGTGGAATGGAATGGAATGGAATGGAATGTGGAATGGAAGTGATTGGAATGTGGAATGGAAGGGAATGTAAATTGGAATGGAATGGAAAGGAATGGAATGGAATGAGGAATGGAATGGAATTGAAAGCAAACGGAATGGAATGTGGAATGGAATGGAATGGAATGTGGAATGCAATGCAATGGAATGTGGAATGGAATGCAATAGAAAGTGGATTGAAATAGAATAGAATGGAATTGAATGTGGAATGGAATGGATTGGAATGGAATGTGGAAAGGAATGAGTAATGCAACGTGGAATAGAATGGAATTTTAAGTGGAATGGAATGTGGAATTGAATGTAGTGTAATTTGGAATGGAATGGAATGGAAAGTGGATTGCAATGTAATGGAATGGAAAATGGAATGGAATGTGGAATGGAATGGAATGTGGAATGGAAAGTGGAAAAGAAAGGAATGGACTGTGGAATGGTATGAAGTGGAATGTGGAATGGAATTTGGAATGTAGTGGATTGGAATGTGGAATGGAGTGTGAAATGGAATGGAAAGTAATTTGGAATAGAGTGGGTTGGAGTGTGGAATGGAATGTGGAATGCAATGGGATGGAAAGGAATGTGGAATGGAATGTGGAACGGAAACTGAAATGCAAGTTGCAATAGAATGGAATAGAATGGAATGCAATGGAATGGAATGTGGAAAGGAATGGAATGGAATGTGGAAATTAATGGACTGGAATATGGAATGGAACAGAATGTGCAATGTAATGGAATGGAATTTAAAGGAATGTGGAATGGAATGTGGAATGGAAAGTGGAATTGAATGGAGTGGAATGTGGAATGGAATGTGGAATGAAATGTGGAATGGAACGTGGAATGAAATGGAATAGAGAGGAATGGAATGGAATGGGGAAATTAATGGAATGCTATGTGGAATGGAACAGAATGTGCAATGGAATGTAAAGTAATGGAATGTAATGGAATGGAATGTGGAATGGAATGTGGAATGGAAAGTGGAATGGAATGGAATGGAATGTGGAACGTAATGTGGAATGAAATGTGGATTGGAACGTGGAATGAAATGGAATGGAGAGGAATGGAATAGAATGGGGAATGGAATGTGGAACGGAATGTGGAATGGAAGGTGGAATGGAATGGAATGGAGTGGAATGGAAAGGAATGTGGAATGGAATGTGGTATGAATTGGAATAGAATGTGGAATGGAATGGAATATGGAATGGATCGTGGAATGGAATGGAATGGAATGTGAAATGGAATGGAATGGAATATGCAGTGGAATGTAATGGAATGTTTAATGGAATGGAAGGGAATGTAATATGGAATGCAACAGAATGGAATGTAATGGAATTGAATGGAATGTGAAATCAAAAGTGGAATGGAATGTGAAAACGATAGTGTAATGGAATGGAAGGTGGAACGGAATGTGGAAAGGAATGAAAAGGAAAATGGAATGGATTGGAAAGGAATGTGGAATGCAATGAAAAGGAATGGAAGATGGAATGCAATGGAATGGAATGAAATGGAGTGGAACGCGGAATGGAGTGGAAATGAATGGGGAATGGAATGTGGAATGGAACGTGGAGTGGAATGGAACGGTAAACAATGGAATGTGCAATGGAATGTGGAACGGAAAGTGGAATGGAATTTAATGGAACGTGGTATGCAATGTTGAATGGATGGGAATGGCGTGTGGAATGGAATGGAATGGAATGCAGTGTGCAATGGAATGGAATGGAAAGTGGAATGGAATCGAATGCAAATTGGAATGGAATGGAATGTGTACCAGAATGCAAAGGATAGGGTAGTGGAAAGTGGAATAGAATGGAATTAAATGGAAGAGAATGTGGAATGGAATGCAATGGAATGTGGAATGTAATGGAAAGGAAAGTGAAATGGAAATAGAAGGGAATGTGGAATGGTATGGAATGGAGTGTGGAATGGAATAGAATTGAATGTGGAAGGGAAAGTCGAATGGAATGGAATGGAATGTGAAATAGAATGTGGAATGGAATGGAACGTGTAATGGATTGGAATGGGATGTCGAATGGAATGCAATGGAATGTGGAATGGAATGTGGAATGGAACATGGAATGCAATGGAATGGAATAGAATGGAATGTGGAATTGAAAGTGGAAAGGAACGCGGAATGGAATGGAAAATGGAATGGAATGGAATATAATGGAATGTGGAATGGAATTTGGAATGGAAAGTGGAATGGAAGGCTATAGAATGAAATGTGTAATGGAATGGAACGAATTGTGGAATTGAATGCAATGGAATGCGGAATTGAATGCAATGGAATGTGGAATTGAATGCAATGCAAAGTGGAAAGGAAAGGAATGGAAAGTGGAATGGAATTTGGAATGGAATGTAATACAGAATGGAATGTGGAACCGAAAGGAATGGAATAGAATGCACTGTGGAATGCAATGGAAGGGAATGGAATGTGAAATGGAATGGAAAGGACTGTGGAAAGGATTGGAAGTTAATGGAATGTGAAATTGAATGGAATGGAATGGTGTGGAATGGAATGTGGAATGGAAATAAATGGAATACAATGGAATGTGGAATGGAACGGAATGTGGAATGCAATGGAATTTAATGTGGAATGGAATTGAATTGAATGTGGAATGGAAAGGAATGGAATGCGAATGAAATGGAAAGTAATGGAAGGTGAATGGAATGGAGTCTAATTTAATGTGGAATGGAATGGAATTGAATCTGGAGTGGAAAGGAATGGAATGTGAATGAAATGGAAAGGAAAGGAAGGTTAATGGAATGGAAAGTGGAATGGAATAGAGTGGAATGTGGAATGGAATGGAATGGAAAGTGGAATGGAAAGGAATGGAATGTGGAATGCAGTGGAATGGAATGGACTGGAATGTGGAATTGAATGGTATGGAATTTGGAATGGAATGGAATATGGAATGGAATGGAATGGAATGTGGAAAGGAATGTGTAAGGCAGTGGAATGGAATGTGGAATGGATAGGAATCGATTGGAATTGATTGGAACGGAATGTGGAACTGAATGGAATTGAATGTGGAATGCAATGGAATGGAATGAGGAATGGAATGCAATGGAAAGTGGAATGGAATGGAAAGGAATATGGAATGGAATAGAATGGAATATGGAATGGAATGTGGAATGGAATGAGAAATGGAATGGAATGGAATGTAGAATGAAACGGAATGAAATGTGGAGTGGAACGTGGAATGGAATGTGGAATAGAACATGGAATGGAATGGAATGGAATGTGAAATGGAATGAGGAATTTAAGGGAATAGAATGGAATGTAATGTGGACTGTAATAGAATGGAATGTGTAATTGAATGTGGAATGGAATGGAATGTGTAATGGAATATGGAATGGAATGGAATGGAAAGTGGAATGAAATGTGGAACGGAATGGAATGGAATGAGGAATGGAAGGGAATGGAAAGCGGAATGGAATGTGCAACGGAATGTGGAATAGAATGGAATGGAAAGTGAAAGGGAATGAGGAATGGAACATGGAATGGAATGGAATGGAACATGGAGTGGAACGTGGAGTGGAATGTGTAATGGAAAGTGGAATGGAACGTGGAATGGAATATGGAATGCAAAGTGGAGTGGAATGGAATGGAATGGAATGTGGAATAGAATGGAATGGATTGTGAAAAGGAGGGGAATGGAATGTAGAATCTAATGAAATGGAATGGGGAATGGAAAGGATTGGAACGAAACGGATTGGAATGTGGAATGCAATGGAGTGGAAAGTGGAATGGAATGTGGAAAGGAATGTGGAAAGGAATGGAATGGACTGTGGAATGGAATGGAAATGAATGGAATGTGAAATAAAATGGAATGGATTGTGCAATGGAATGGTATGGAATGGAATATGGAATGGAATGGAATGGAATGGAATGGAATGGAATGGAATGTGTAATGAAATGGAATGAAATGTGGAATGGAACGTGGAAAGGAATGGAAAGGAACATAGAATGGAAAGGAATGGAATGTGAAATGGTATCAGGAATGGAATGGAAAAGAATGGAATGGAAAGTGGAATGAAATGGGATGGAATATGCAATGGAATGAAGAATGTAACGCAATGGAATGAAGAATGGAATGGAATGGAGTGTGGAATGGAATGTGGAAATGAATGGAATGGAATGTGGAATGGAATAGAATGGAACGTGGAATGGAATATTTAATGCAATGTGGAATGATATGTAATGGAATGTGGAATGGAATGTGGAATGGAATGGAATGGATGGTAGAATGGAATGGAATGGAAGGTGGATTGGAATGTATCATGGAATGGAATGGAACATGGAATGGAACGTGGAATGGAATGTGGAATGGAATATGTAATGGAATGCAATGGAATGGAATGTGGAATGCAATGGAATGGAATGGAATGGAATGTGGAATGGAATGGAGTGTAATGAGAAACAAAATTAAATGGAATGTGGAATGGAATGGAATGGAATATGGAATGGAACATGGAATAGAATGGAATGGAAATTGGAATGGAATATGAAATGGAATGGAATGAAATTTAGAATGGAACATGGAATGGACAGTGGAAAGAAATGTGGAATGGAACGTGGAATGGAACGTAGAAAGGAAAGAGGAATGGAACGTGGAATTGAACGTGGAATGGAATGGAATGCAATTTGGAATGGAATCTGGAATGGAATGGAATGGAGTTTGCAATGGAATGTGGAATGGAATAGAATGGAATGGAATTTGCAATTGAATGTGGAACGGAATGCAATGGAATGTGGAATGGAATGCAAATGAATGTGAAATTGAATGGATTGGAAGGTAGAAATCAGGAATGGAATGGAATGGATTGGAAAGTAGAATGAAGGAATGGAATGGAAAGGAATGTGGAGTGCAATGAAAGTGAATGGAAAGTGTAATGGAATGTTCAATGGAATGTAATGAAATATGGAATGGAATGTGGAATGGAATGGAATGGAAAGAGGAATGGAATGTGGAATTGAAGGGAATGGAATGCAATTGAATGGAATGGAATATAATGTGAAACGTAAAGGAGAGGATTGTGGAATGGAATGTGGAATGGAATGGAATGGAAAGTGGAATAGAATATGTAATGCAATGGAATGGAATAGGGATTGGAATGGAAAGGAATATGGAATACAATGTTGAATGGAATGGATACACGAATGGAATGTGTAATGGAATGCAATGTGGAATAGAATGTTTAATGGAATGGAATGGAATGTGGAATGAAATGGAATAGAATGGTATGTGGAATCGAATGGATTGGAATGTGGAATGGAATGGAATAGAATATGAAATGGAATGGAATGGAATGTGGAATGGAATGGAATGGAATGCGGAACGGAACGTGGAGTGGAATGGAAGGTAATGTGGAATGGAGTATGAAATGAAATGGAATGAGAAGTAAAGAAAAGGAAGGGAATGTAATGTGGAATGGAATGGAATGGAATGTGGAATGGAATGTGACGGAATGTGGAATGGATTGTGGAATGGAAAGTGGAATGCAATGGAATGAATGTGGAATGGAATGTGTAATGTAATGGAATCGAATGTGTAATGGAGTGGAATAGAATATATATGGAATGGAATGTGTAACGTAACGGAATCGAATGTGTAATGGAATGGAATGGAAAGGAATGTGGACTTGAATGGATTGGAATGGAATGGAATGTGGAATGGAATGGAATTGAATTTGGAATGGAACGTGGAATGGTATGGAAAGGAATGTGAAATAGAATGTGGAATGGAATGTAATGGAATGTGGAATGCAATGGAATGGAATTTTGAATGTAATGGAATTGAGTGGAATGGAGTGTGAAATGCAATGGAATGGAATGTGGAATGGAATGGAATGGAATGTGGAATGCAATGGAATGCAACAGAATGGAATGTGGAATGGAATGTGGAATGGAATTTGGAATGAAATGGAGTGGAATGGAATGGAAAATGGAATTGAATGGAGTGGAATGGAATGTGGAATGGAATTTGGATTGGAATGGAATGTGGAATGGAATGGAATGGAATGTGGTATGGAATGGAAAGGAAAGTTGAATGGAATGTGGAATGGAAGGGAATGGAATGCAGTGTGGAATGGAATGGAATGGAATGCGTAATGGAATGGAATGTGGAATGGAATGTGGAATGGAATGTAATGGAAAGTGGAATGCAATGGAATGGAATGTGCAATGGAATGGAATGCAATGTGGAATGGAATGGAATGGAATATGGAATGGAGTGAAATGTAATTTGCAATGGAATGGAATGGAATGTGGAATGGAAAGGAATGGAATTTGGAATGGAAGGGTATTGAATTGAATGGCATGTGGAATGGAATGGAATGGAGTGTGGAATGGAATGGAATGGAATGTGGAATGGAATGGCATGTGGAATGGAATGTGGAATGTAATATGGAATGGAAAGAAATGCGTAAAGGAATGGAATGCAATGAGGAATGGAATGTGGAATCGAATGTGGAAAGATGTGAAATGTGGAATGGAATTGAATGGAATGTGGAACGGAAAGTGGAATGGAATTTGGAATGGAATGGAATGGGCAATGGAATGCAATGGAATGGAATGTGGAATTTAATGGAATGGAATGGAATGGAATTTGAAATGGAATGGAATGAAATTTGGAATGGAACGCAGAATGGAACGTCCAATGGAACATGGAATGGAAAGTGGAATAGAACTTGAAAATGAATGTTGAATTGAATGTGGAATGGAATGGAAAGGAATGCGGAATGCAACGGAATGGAATGTGAAATGGGAGGAAATAGAATGGGATGCAATGTCGAATGTAATGGAGAGGAATGGATTGTGGAATGGTATGTGGTATGGAAAGAAATTGAATGTGGAGTGGAATGGAATCTAATATGGAATGGCACGTGGAATGGAATGGAAAGGAATGTGGAATGGAACGTGGAATGGAATGGAATGGAAAGTGGAATGGAATGGAACGGAATGTGGAATGGAACGTGGAATGGAATCGAAAAGAAAGAGAAATGGAATGGATGGAATCTGGAATGGAATGGAAAGTGGAATGCAGTGGAAAGGAATGTGGAATGGAGTGGAATTGAATGTGGAATGGAACGTGGAATGGAACTTGGCATGGAACGTGGAATGGAATTTGCAGTGGAGGGAATGTGGAATGGAATGGAATCTGGAATGTAACATGGAATGGAATGGAAAGGAATGGAATGAAAAGGAATGGAATGGAATGGAATGTGGAATGGCATTTGGAATGGAATTGAATGGAATGGAAAGGAATGGAATGGAATGGAATATGGAATGTGGATTGGAATGTGGAATGGTACGGAATGGAATGCAATGTGGAATGGAATTTGGAAAGGAATGGAAAGGAATGGAATGGAATTTGAAATGAAATGTGGGATGGAATGGAATGGAATGTGGAACGCAATGGAATGGAAAGGAATGTGCAATGGAATGTGCAATGTAATGGAATGGAACGTGGAATGGATCATGGAATGCTATGTGGAATGGAATGGAATGGAATGGAATGGAATGTGGAATGGAATGGAATGGAATGGAATGGAATGGAATGTGGAATGGAATGGAATGGAATGGAATGTGGAATGGAATGGTATGGAATGCGGAATGGTACATGAAATGTAATGGAATGAAACGGGGAATGGAACATGGAATGGAATGTCAAATGAATGGTGAAATGTATTGTGGAGTGGAATTGAATGGAAGGTAGAATGCAACGTGGAATGGATCATGCAATGTAACGGGGAATGGAAGGTGGAAAGGAATTCAATGCAATGTGGAATGGAATGGAATGTGGAATATGACGGAATGGAATGTGGAATGGAATGTGGAATGGGGAGGAATTTGGAATGGTTTGTGGAATGGAATGTAATGGAATGTGGAATGGAATGTGGAATGGAATGGAATGTGGAATGGAATGTGCAATGGAATGGAATGAAATGGAATGTGGAATGGAATGTGGAATGGAATGGAATGGAATGTGGAATGGAACACCTTGGAATGTGGAAAGGAATGGAAAAGAATTTGGAATGCACTCTGGAATGGAATGGAATGGAATATGTACTGTAACGTGGAATGGAATGGATTGGAATGGATTGTGGAATGGAACGTGGAACGGAATGGAATGGAATCTGGAATGGAATGCAATGGAATGTAGAGTGGAATGCAATAGAATCAAATGAAATTTGAAATGGAATGGAATGGAATGTGGAATGCAATGTAATGAAATGTGGAATTAAATGTGGAATTGAATGGAATGGAATGTGGAATGGTATATGAAATGGAATGGAATGTAATGTGGAATGGAATGTGAAATGGAATGGGATGGAATGTTGAATGAAATGTGGAATGGAATGGAGTGGAATGTGGAAAGCAATGCGGAATGGAATGGAATGGAACGTGGAATGGAATGTGGAATGGAATGGAATGGAATGTGGAATAGAACGTGGAAAGGAACGTGGAATGCAACGGGGAATGGAATGTGGAATAGAATGGAATGGAATGGAATGGAATGTGGAATGCAATGGAATGGAATGGAATGTGCAATGGAACGGAATGTGGAATGGAAAGGAATGGAATGTGGAATGGAATGTTGAATGGAATGGAATGGAATGTGAACTGCAATGGAATGGAAAGTGGAATGGAATGGAATGGTATGTGGAATGGAGTGTGGAATATAATGTGGAATGGAATGGAAAGGATTGTGTAACGTAATGGAATGGAATGTGGAATGGAATGTGGAATGCAATTGAATGGAATGCGGAATGGAATGTGGAATGGAATGGAATGGAATGTGGAATGGAACACCTTGGAATGTGGAAAGGAATGGAAAAGAATTTGGAATGCACTCTGGAATGGAATGGAATGGAATATGTACTGTAACATTCCATTCCACATTCCATTCAACCTTCCATTCCATTCCATTCCACGTTCAATTCCACTTTCCATTCCACATTCCGTTCCATGTTCCATTTCACATTCCATTGCATTCCATTCCATATTCCATTGCATTCCATTCCACGTTCCATTCCAAGTTCCATTCCACATACCATTGCATTCCATTCCACATTTGATTCCAAGTTCCATTCCACTCCATTCCTCGTTCCTTTCCACATTCCATTCCCCTTTCCAGTCGAAACCATCCTACGTACCATTCCATTCCATTCCACATGCCTTTCCATTCAATTCCACATTAAATTCGACTTTCCATTCCACATTCCATTCCATTCCTTTCTTTTCCACTTTCCATTCCATTCCATTCCATTCCATTCCACATTCCATTCCATTACATTTCTCATTCCATTACATTCCATTCCAAATTCCACTACATTCCATTCCATTCGACATTCCATTCCATTCCATTCCACATTCCATTCAATTCCATTCCACTTTCCACTCAAAGTTCCACTCCACGTTGCATTCCACTTTCCATTCCACGTTGCATTCCGCGTTCCATTCCCTACCATTCCACATTCCATTCCATTCCATTCCACTTTCCATTACACGTTCCATTCCACATTGCATTCCTCGTTTCATTCCTCATTGCATTCCACGTTCCGTTTCCTTCCACTCCACATTCGATACCATTGCCTTACACATGCCATTCCTTTCCATTCCATTCCATTTCACATTCCATTCCACATTCCATTCCCTTTCATTACAGATTCCATTCTATTCTATCCCATATTTCATTCCACGTTCCATTCCACGTTTCATTCCACGTTCCATTCCAATACATTCCACATTCCATTGCACATTGCATTCCATTACAGACCATATTCCATTCTGCATTCCATACCATTCCATTTAAACTTTCCATTCCATTCCATTCTACATTACATTCCATTTTCCATTCCATTTCACACTGCATTCCACATTCCATTACACATTCCATTCCATTCCATCCCACATTCCATTCCACATTCCAATCCATTCCATTCCACTTTCCATTCCACGTTCCATTTCACATTCCATTCCACATTCCATTCTATTCCATTCCACATTCCATTCCACATTCCATTCTATTCCATTCCACATTCCATTCCACATTCCATTCCACATTCCATTACATTCAATTCCACCTTCCATTCGACATTCCATTCCATTCCATTCCATTTGACATTCCATTCCTTTCCATTCCATGTTCCAATCTATTCCATTCCACATTTCATTCCACCTTGCATTTCGCATTCCATTCGTCTTTCCATTACACATTCCTTACCATTCCATTCCACTTTCCATTCCATTCCATTCCACATTCCATTCAATTCGTTTACACATTCCAATCCTGTCCACTTTCTGGTCGACATTCCATTCAACGTTCCATTCCATTCCATTCCATTTTCCTTTCCACTTTCCACTCCATGTTCCATTCCATTCCATTCCACGTTCTGCTCCACATTCCATTGTGTTCCATTACACATTCCATTCCACATTCGATTCCACATTTCATTCCAAATTGCATCCCATTCCATTCCACTTTCCATTCCATTCCACTCCACATTCTATTCCACGTTGCATTCCACGTTCCATTCCACGTTCTGTTCCACTTTCCATTCCATTCCATTACACGTTCCACTGCACATTCTATTCCATTCCATTCCAGTTTCCATTCCACATTACATTTCAGATTACTTATCTTCCATTCCACATTCCATCCAACATTCCATTCCGGATTCCATTCCTTTCCATTCCACATTCCATTAATCATTCCATTCAACATTCCATTCCACATTCCATTCCATTCCATTCCACATTCCCTTCCATTCCAAAATGCATTCCATTCCATTCCACCTTCCATCCCACGAAACATTCCGCATTCCATTACATTTCATTCTATTCCATTGCATGGCACACCATTTTCCATTCAATTGCATCCCATTCCTTATTCCATTCCATTCCATTTCACATTCCATCCTAATCCATTCCACATTCCATTCCATTCCATTGCACTTTCCATTCCATTCCATTCCATTCCATTGAAAATTACATAACTTTCCATGGCATTCCACATTCCCTTTCTTTCCATTACACATTCCATTCCTTTCCATTCCACGTTTCTTTCCATTCCGTTCCACATTGCATTCCATTGCATTACACATTCCATTGCATTCCATTCCACTTTCCATTCCGCATCCCATTCCACATTCCATTCCACGATCCATTTCTCATTCCATTGCATTCCATTTCACATTCCATTCCTCATTCCATTCCCTTCAAATCCACATTCAATTCCACTTTCCATTGCATTCCATTCCACATTCCATTCCACTACATTCCATTCCACATTCCATTCCATTCCATTCCACTTTCAATTCCATTCCTCTCCATATTCCATACCATTCAATTCCACAATGCATTCCATTCCATTCCACCTCTCATTCCACGTTCCATTCCAAATTCCACTTCACCTTCCAAACCACATTCCATTCCACGATCCATTCCACGTTTCATCCCATTCCATTCCACATTCCATTCCATACTATCTTCCATTCCACTTTCCAGTCCACTGCCTTCCACATTCCTTACCACATTCCATTCCACTCCATTCCACCTTCAATTGCACATTCCATTCCTTTCCATTGCACATTACATTCCATTGCTTTCCACATTCCATTCCATTCCACATTCCTTTCAATTCCATTCCATTCCATTCCACATTCCATTTGATTGCATTCCACATTCCATTCCATACAATTCCACATTACATTACATTCCATTCCACATTCCATTCCACATTGCATTCCATTCCATTCCACATTCCATTCCACATTCCATTCCATTCCATTCTAGATTCCTTTCCACATTCCATTAAACATTCTATTCTTCAATCCTTTCCATCCCATTCCACTTTCCATTCCACATTGCATTCCGTTCAATTCCATATTCCATTCCACACCATTCTATATTGCATTCCACATTCCATTCCACATTCTATTTCATATTCCATTCCACATTCCTTTCCTTTCCATTCCACATTCCATTCCATTCAATTCCACATTCCTTTCCACATTCCATTTCACACTCAATTCCACATTTCATTCCATTCCATTCCACTTGACATTCCATTCCACATTCCATTCCATTGCATTCAACATTGCATTCCATTGCATCCGATATTCCATTCCACGTTCCATTCCACATTTCATTCCACTTTCCATTCCACACCATTGCACATTCCATTCCATTCCGTTCCACATTCCAAACCACATTCCATTTCACCTTCCATTCCCTTCCATTTCCCATTCCATTCCATTCCTTTCCACATTCCAATGCTTTCCACATTCCGTTCCACTTTTAATTCCACGTGACATTACATTGCTTTCAACTTTCCATTCCACGTTCCATTCCATGTTCCATTACATTCCATTCAACGTTCAATTCCACATTCCATTCCATTTCTTTTTGCATTCCATTCCAATCCATTCCACTTTCCATTCCATATTCCATTCCACATTCTATTCCACATTCCATTCTGTTCCATTCCACGTTCCACTCCACACTCCTTTTCACGTTCCATTCCACATTTCATTCCGTTCCATTTCGCATTCCATTCCACACGGCATTCCACATTCCATTCCACATTCCGTTCCAATCCTTTTCACATTCCATTCCACTTTCTATTCCACATTCCATTGCGTTACATTCCACATTGCATTGCATTCCCTTCCACATTCCTTTCCTAATTAAAATCCATTCCATTGCACATTCAATTCCTTTCCATTCCACATTCCATTCCACATTCCATTCCACATTCCATTCCACATTCCATTCCGCAATCCATTCCTTTCCATTCAAAATTCCATTCCACTTTCTGTTACACATTCCAAGCCACTCAATTCCACATTCAATTCCATTTCATTCCACATTCCATTCCACGTTCCATTCACTTTCCTTTAAACTTTCCATTCCACTTTCCTTTCCATTCATTTCTACATTCATTTCCACCTTCCAATCCATTGCATTCAACTTTCCATGCCACACTGCATTCCACATTCCATTCTACATTCCATTCCTCATTCTGCTTCATTCCATTCCACATTCCATTCCACATTCCATTCCATTCCATTACACAATCCATTCCACATTCCATTACACTCCATACCATCCGACATTCAATTCCATGTTCCATTCCACTTTCCATTCCGCGTTCCATTCCATTCCTTTCCATGTTCCATTCTGTTCCATTCCACATTTCATTCTGCCTTCCATTTCGCATTCCATTCAACATTCCATTACACATTCCTTTGCATTCCATTCTCCATTCCATTCCTTTCCATTCCTTTCCATATTCCAATCCTTTCCGCATTCCACTCCACATTACTTTCCACGTTCCATTCCATTCCATTCCACGTTGCATCCCACGATCCATTCTGTGTTCCATTCCATTAAAATCCACGTTCCTCTCCACATTCCATTCCATTCCATTTCACGTTCCATTCCACTATACCATTACAAATTCCATTCCACTTTCCATTCCGTTCCAATCCACATTTGATTGCATGCTCCACTCCACATTATATTCCACATTCCAATCCGTTCCATTCCACATTCCATTCCGCATTCTATTCCACTTTTCATTCCACAATGCCTTCCATTCCATTTCAGATTCCATTCCATTCCACTCCACATTCCATTCCACTTTTTATTACATGTTCCATTCCACGTTCCGTTTCACGTTCCGTTCCATTCCGTTCCAGTTTCCTTTCCACATTCCATTCCACGTTCCATTCCAAATAACTTCCGTTCCATTCCACATTCCATTCCATTCCATTCCACCTTCCATTAATCATTCCATTCAACATTGCATTCCACTTTGCATTCCATTCCATTCCTCATTACATTCTACATTCTGTTCCACATTCTGTTCCACATTCTTTTCCATTGCATTCTATTCCACATTCCATTCCATTCCGTTCCACATTCCATTCAATTACTTTCCACATTCCATTCCACATTCCATTCCACATTCTAATCCACATTGCATTCCACATTCAATTCCACATTCCATTCCATTCCATCCGACATTCCATTACAATTTCCATACCATTCAATTCCAACTTCCATTTCACGTTACATTCCACGTTGCATTCCACATTCCTTTCCTCTTTCCATTTCACATTCCATTCCATTCCATATTTCATACCATACCATTCCATTCCATTCCATTCCACAATCCATTCCATTCCATTCCACTTTCTTTTCCACATTCCATTCCACATTCCATTCCACACTCCATTCCACATTCCATTCCGTTCCATTCCACATTCCATTGCTTTCCATTCCACATTCCTTTCTGCATTCCAATCCATTCCATTCAGCACTATATTGCTTTCCATTACACATTCCATTCCACATTCTATTCCACGTTCCATTCCAATATTTTGCACATTCCGTTCAATTCCATTCGACATTCCATTCCACATTGTATTCCACATTCCATTCCACATTCCATTCCATTTCATGTCGTGTTCCCTTCCACATTCCATTCCACATTCCATTCCACATTCCATTCCACCTTCCATTCCACATTCCTTTCCATTACATTTTAAATTCCATTCCACATTCCATTCCACATTCCCTTCCACTTTACATTAGCTTCCATTCTACATTCCATTCCACACTTCACTGTATGTTCCATTCCACATTTCATGCCGTTCCACTCCACATTCCATTCCACATACCACTCCACATTTCATTCCACATTCCAGTCAATTCCATTACACATTCCATTCCATTCCATTCCACATTCAATTCCATTCCATTCCACATTGCATTCCACGTTACATTCCGTGTTCCATTCCTAGTTCCATTTTATTCCAATCCACATTCCATTACACGTTACATTACATGCCATTCCACATTCTTTTTCACATTCCATTCCACATTACATTCCGTTCCATTCCACTTTCCATTCCACATTTCATTCCACATTCCATTCCATTCCACTCCACAATCCATCCCATTACATTCCACATTCCATTCCTCTTTCCATTCCATTCCACTCCACATTCCATTTCACGTTACATTCCATTCCATTGCACTTTCCATTCCTCGTTCCATTCCACATTCCAATCCACATTCCATTTAACATTCCATTACATTCCATTTGAGAGTCCATTCCACATTCCACTCCATTCCATTCCACATTCCGTTCCACAATCCAGTCCATTCCATTCCATCGCAAATTCCATTCCATGTTCCATGCCATTCCATTCCACCTTTAATTCCACGTGCCATTCCATTACATTTGACATTGCATTCTTCTTTCCATTCCACTCCGCTAAACATTCCATTCAACTTTCCATTCCTCATTCCATTCCTTTCCATTCCACATTCTATTCCACATTCCATTGCGTTGCATTCCACATTCCATTCTATTCCACCCCACATTCCATTACACATACCTTTCCATTAATCTCCATATTCCATTCCTCATTTCATTCCATTCCATTACACATTCCATTCCACATTCCATTACACAATCCATTGCACTCCATTCCATTCCACATTCCATTGCACTTTCCATTCCATTCCATTCCACGTTACTTTCCACATTCCATTCCACATTCCACTCCACATTCCATTTCATTCCACTACACATTCCATTTCACATTCCAGTCCATTCCATTCCACAATTCTTTGTATATTCCATTTCACATTCCATTCCATTCCATTCAATTCCATTCCACATTCCATTCCATTCCAATCCACATTCCATTCCATTCCATTCCACATTCCTTTCCATTCCACGTTCAATTCCATTCCAGATTCCATTCCATTTCACACCACATTCCGTTCCATTCCATTACACATTCCATTCCATTCCATTCCACATTCCATTCCACATTCCATTCCATTCCATTCTATTTCACATTCCATTCCATTCCATTCCACATTCCATTCCATTCCATTCCACATTCCATTCCATTCAATTCCACATTCCATTCCACTCCATTCCTTTCCGCATTCCATTCCGTCCCATTCGACATTGCATTCCGTTGCATTCCATTTCATTACTAATTCTATACCATTCCATTCCATATTCTATTCCACATTCCGTTCCACGTCATATTCCACATTCCATTCCATGTTCCATTCAACGTTCCATTCCACGTTCCATTCCACGTTCCATTCCACGTTCCATTCCACATTGCATTCCATTCCATTTCACATTCCATAGATTTCTATTCAATTTCATTCCAAATTCGATTCGATTCCATTCCGCATTCCACACCATTCAATTCCATTTGATTCCACATTCCATTCCATTCCATTCCATTCCACATTCCATTTCATTCCATTCCACATTCCATTCCACATTCCATTCCATTCCATTCCACTCCACTTTCCATTCCTTTCCATTCCACTTTCCCTTCCACTTTCCATTCCACGTTGCATTCCACTTTCCATTCCTCATTCCATTCCACGTTCCGTTCCACGTTCCATTCCTACCATTCCACATTCCATACTCCATTCCTCTCCACATTCCATTACATTCCATTCCATCTTCAATTCCACATTCCTTTCCGTGACTTTCCTTTCCACATTCTATTCCAATACTTTCCATTCCACATTCCTTTCCATTCCATTGCATTCGACTTTCCATTCCAGATTCTATTCTTTTCCATTCCATATTACATTCCATTCCTTTCCACATTCCTTTCTATTCCATTCCACTTTCCATTCTACGTTACATTCTAGGTTATATTCCGCTTTCCATTCCACTTTCCATTCCACATTCCATTCCACATTGCATTCCACATTCCATTCTACATTCCATTCCCTTCCACATTCCATTTCATTCCATTCCACATTCCATTCCATTCCATTCCACCTTCCTTTGCATTCCTTTAAACATTGCATTCCACGTTGCATCCCACGTTACTTTCAACGTTCCATTCCATTCCACGTTCCTTTCCATGTTCCATTAAATTCCGTTCCACTTTTCTTTCCACATTCCACTACACATACCTTTCCCAATTACATCAGTTCCATTCCGCATTCCATTCCACCTTCCATTCCACATTCATTTCCATTCCATTATACATTCCATTCCACCCTCCATTAAAAATTCCATTCCACATTCCATTCCACTTTCCATTCCATTCCATTCCACTTTCCATTCTATTCCATCCCACATTCCATTCCACGTTCCATTTCATTCCATTCCACATTCCCTTATATGTTCCATTCCATTACATTCGACGGTCCATTCCGCGTTCCAATGCATATTCCATTCCATTCCATTCCCCATTCCATTCCATTCCATTCCACATTTCATTCCATATTACATTCCATTCCTTTCCACATTGCATTCCACATTCCATTCCACATAACATTCCATTCCATTCCACTCCACATTCCATTCTACGTTCCATTTGACATTCCATTCCACATTCCTTGTCCCGTTCTATTCCATTCCATTCAATTCCCTTTTGCATTCTACATTCTATTCCACATTCCTTTCCATTCCGTTCCACATTACATTCCACTTTCCATTCCACGTTCAATTCCACGTTCCATTCCACTTTCCATTCCATTCCATTCTGCTTTTCAATCCACGTTCCATTCCAAGGTCCATTCCGCATTCCATTCCACATTCCATTCCATATTCCTTGGCCCAGTCCTTTCAATTCCTTTGCACATTCCATTGCACTTTCCATTCCATTCCATTCCACGTTCCATTCCACCTTCCATTCCACGTTCTATTCCACTTTCCATTCCACATTTCATTCCATTCCATTTCACATTCCATTCCATTCAGTTCTACATTCCATTTCATGCCGTTCCACGTTCCCTTCCACTTTCCATTCCACAATCCATTGCGTTTCTTTCCACATTCCATTCCTCATTACTTTCCATATTCCTTTGCACACTCCTTTCCATTCCATTCCACATTCCATTCCACATTCCATCCCACATTCCATTCCACGTTCCATTCCTTTCCATTCCACCTTAAATTCCACATTCCACTGCATTATATTTGACTTTCCATTACACATTCCATTCCACATTCCGTTTCACATTGCATTCCGTTCCATTACACATTCCATTCCACAATCCATTTAACATTCCATTCCACATTCCATTCCTTTCCATTTCACATTCCTTTCCACATTCCTTTCCTCACTGCATTCCACATTCCATTCCACATTCAAATCCACACTTCATTCCACATTCCATTCCACTTTCCATTCCGTACCATTCCACATTCCTTTCCACATTCAATTCCACAGTCCATTCCATTACATTCCACATTGCATTGCACATTCCATTCCATTGCATTTCACATTCCATTCCGTTACATTGCACATTCCTTTCCACATTCCTTTCCACATTCCTTTCTACAATGCATTCCACATCCCATTCCACATTCCATTCCGTTTCACATTCCATACCGTTCCATTCCACATTCATTCCACATTCCATTCCATTCCTTTCCACATTCCATTTCACATTCCATTCTGTTCCATTCTACATTATTTCCACATTGCATTCCACATTCTGTTCCACATTCCATTCCACATTCCATTCCATTCCATTCCACTTTCCATTCCATTCCATTCCACATTCCATTTCACATTCCATTCCACATTGCATTCCGTTCCATTCCGCATTCCTTTCCACATTCGTTTCCTCATTGCATTCCACATTCCATTGCACATTCCAATCCACACTCCATTCCACATTCCATCCCACATTCCATTCCATACCATTCCACATTCCTTTCCACATTCTATACCTCAGTTCATTCCATTACATTCCACATTGCATACCACATTCCATTCCATTGAATTTCACATTCCATTCCGTTCCATTCCACATTCCTTTCCACATTCCTTTCTACATTGCGTTTCACAACCCATTCCACATTCTATTCCATTCCATTCCGCATTCCATTTCACATTCCTTGCCATTCCATTCCATATTCATTCCACATTCCAATCCATTACATTCCACATTCCATTTTACTTTCCATTCCGTTCCATTCTACTTTCATTCCGCATTCCATTCCACATTCCATTCCACATTCCATTCCACATTCCATTCCACATTCCACTCGATTCCATTCCACATTCCATTCCATTCCATTCCACATTCCATTTTACATTCCATTCCAAATTCCATTCCATTCCTTTCCACATTCCATTCCACTTTCCATTTATAGTTCCATTCCTCTCCATTCTGCGTTCCATTCCTCTTTCCGTTCCACGTCCCATTTCATTTCATTCCACGTTCAATTCCACAGTCATTTCCATTCTTTTTCACGTTCTTTGCTACATTCCATTCCACATTCTATTCCACGTTCCATCAAGTCCATTCCACTTTCCATTCCACACTCCATTCTACATTCCTTTCCACATTTTATTCCATTCCATTCCACATTCCTTTCCACACTCCACTCCACATTCCATTGCACCTTCCATTCCGTTCCATTCCACATTCCTTTCCAGATTACATTCCACATTCCATTCCACATTCCATTCCATTCCATTTCACATTAAATTCCATTCCATTCCAGATTCCATTTCACATTCCTTTCCACAATCCATTCCACATTCAATTTCACACTCCATTCCACAGTCCATTACACATTCCATTCCATTCCAATCCACATACCTTTCCAGATTCCATTCCCCATTCTACATTCCATTCCACATTCTAATCCATTCCATTCCACATTCCATTCCACACTCAATTCCACATTCCATTGCACCTTCCATTCCGTTCCATTCCACATTCCTTTCCAGATTACATTCCACATTCCATTCCACATTCCATTGCATTCCATTTCACATTAAATTCCATTCCATTCCAGATTCCATTTCACATTCCTTTCCACAATCCATTCCACATTCAATTTCACACTCCATTCCACAGTCCATTACACATTGCATTCCACATACCTTTCCAGATTCCATTCCCCATTCCATTCCACTTTCCATTTCATTCAGTTCCACATTCCATCCCATTGCATTTCACTTTCTTTCCACATTCCATTCCATTCCATTCCACATTCCATTCCATTCCATTCCACTTCACATTCCATTCCTTTCCATTCCATTCCATTCCACTCTCCATTCCATTCCACTCCACATTCCATTCCTTTTCATTCCACATTCCATTTCACATTCCGTTCCACATTACATTCCACACTCCATTCCACATTCAATTCCACATTCCATTCCTTTCCATTCCACATTCAATTCCACATTCCATTCCTCTCCTTTCCACATTCATTTCCACATTTCATTCCACATTCCATTCCACTTCATTCCACATCCCTTTCCACTCTCCATTCCATTCCATTTCACATTCCATTCCGTTCAATTCCACATTCCTTTCCACATTCCATTCCACATTCCATTCCACATTCTTTCCCAGATTCAATTCTACGTTCCATTCCATTCCATTGCACACTCCATTCAAATTCATTCCACATTCCATTCCACGTTCCATTCCATTCGGTTCCACATTCCAATCCATTCCATTTCACATTCCATTCCGTTCCATTCCACATTCGTTTCCACATTCCATTCCAACGTCCTTTACACATTCTAATCCACATGCCAATCCATTCCATTTCACATTCCATTCCGCTCCATTCCACATTCCTTTCCACATTCCATTCCACATTCCATTCCACATTCCGTTCCACATTGCAATACACATTCCATTCCACATTCCAATCCATTTCACTTAATTCCACATTCCATTGCTTACCATTCCACGTTACATTCCATGTTCCTGTCCACGTTGTTTTCCAAGTTCCATTCCACATTCCATTCCGTTCGTTTCCACATTCCAATCTATTCAATTTCACATTCCATTCCGTTACATTCCACATTAGTTTCAACATTCGATTCCACCGTCCATTACACATTCCAATCCATATTCCATTCCACATTCCAATCCATTCCATTTCACATTCTATTCCGCTCCATTGCACATTCCTTTCCACATTCCATTCCACATTCCATTCCACATTCCGTTCCACATTCCATTCCACATACCATTCCATTTCGGGTCACTCCTCGTTCCATTCCTTTCCATTCCACGTTTCATTATACGTTCCTGTACACGTTGCTTTCCAAGTTCCATTCCACATTCCATTCCATTCAGTTCCACATTCCAATCCAATCCATTTCACATTCCATTCCGTTACATTCCACATTCGTTTCCGCATTCCATTCTACCTTCCATTACACATTCCAATCCACATTCCATTCCACATTCCAATCCATTCCATTTCACATTCCATTCCACTGCATTCCAAATTCCTTTCCACATTCCTTTCCACATTCCATTCCACATTCCATTCCACATTCCGTTCCACATTCCCTTCCATTTCATTTCATTCCTCATTCCAATCATTTCCATTCCACTTTACGTTCCACGTTCTTGTCCACGTTCCTTTTCAAGTTCCATTCCACGTTGCTTTCCATTCCATTCTACGTTCCATTCCATATTCCAGTTCACTTTCCATTACACGTTCCATTCCATTCCATTCCACGATCCATTCCACATTCCATTCCATTCCATTCCTCGTTCCATTCCGCATTCCATTGCACATTCCATTGCGCGTTACATTCCCCATTCCATTCCACTTCCCATTCCTTTCCATTCCACGTTCCATTTCATTCCATTCCATGATCCGTTTCATTCCATTCCACATTCCCTTATACATTCCATTTCACATTCCATTCCACATTCCATTCCATTCCAATCCACATTGCATTCCCTTCCATTCCACGTTCCATTCTCTTCCACATTCCATTACATTCCGTTCCACATTCCATTTCATTGCATTCCACATTCCATTCCAGATTGCATTACAATCCATTCCATTCCACTTTCCATTCCACATTCCATTCCACATTCCATTCCCCGTTCCATTCCATTCCATTCCACATTCCATACTATTCTCTACCATTCCAAATTGCATTCCATTCCATTCCACATTCCATTCCATTCCATTCCACATTGCATTCGACATTGCATTCGACATTCCATTCCATTCCTTTCCACATTCCATTCCATTGCATTCCACATTCAGTTCAATTCCGTTCCACATTTCATTCAACATTCCATTTCATTCCATTCAACATTCCATTCCATTCCATTACACATTCCATTCCATTCCATTCCACATCCCATAACTTTCCGTTCCACTTTCCATTCAGCATTCCATTCCACGTCCCATTCTACATTCCATTTCACTTTCCATTTCACGTTTTATTCCATTCTATTCCACATTCCATTCCATTCCACGTTCCAGTGCATACCATTCAATACCATTCCATATATCATAACATTCCATTCCATTCCAAATTCCATTCATTTCCATTACACATTCCATTGAATTCAATTCCACATTCCATTCCATTTCATTCCATTCCATTCCACATTGCATTGCACATTACATTCCCTTCCATTCCACATTCCATTCCACATTTCATTCCATGTTCCATTCCACGTTCCATTCCGCGTTCCGTTCCTCGTTCAATTCCATGTTCCATTCCACATTCCAGTCGATTCCATTCCAGATTCCACTGCACATTAGATTCCATTCCATTCCACATTCCATACAATTAACTTCCATTCCATTCCACATTCCATTCCTTTCCACATTCCATTCCACCTTCCATTCCATTCCATTCCACATTCCATTCTGCATTCCATTAAATTCCATTCCACATTCCATTCCATTCCATTCCACATTCCATAACTTTCCATTCCACATTCCATTCCTCATTCAATTCCACGTTGCATTCCACACTTCATTCCACATTCCATCCCACGTTCCTTTCCATTCCATTCCTCGTTCTATTCCATTCCACGTTCCATTCCACATTCAATTCCGCGTACCATTCCACTTCATTCCACGTTCCATTCCATTCTCTTAGACGTTCTATTTCACATTACATTATGTTCCATTCCACATTCCATTCCACATACCATTCCACAATCCATTCCTCATTCCATTCCACATCCCTTTGCCTTCCAGTCCTCTTTCAATTCCACATTCCACTCCATTCCATTCCACATTCCGTTTCATTCCAATCCACTTTGCATTCCACATTCCTTTCCATTCTATTCCAATCCACTTCTCATTCCACATTCCATTCCATTCTATTATATATTCTATTCCACATTCTGTTTCACAGTCCATTCTGCTCCATTGCACATTCCATTCCACAATCCATTCCATTCCATTCCTCGTCCTATTCCACGTTCCATTCCACATTTCATTCCACATTCCATTCCATGTTCCATTCCATTCCACATTTGATTGCATTCCATTCCATATCACATTCCATTCCACATTGCATTCCATTTCATTCTATTACATTGCATTCCATTCCTCATTCCAATCCGTTCGAATCCTCTCCACATTCCACTCCATTCCATTCCACATTCTTTTGTTTTCCATTCCACATTCCAATCCAGTCCATTGCAAATTCCATTCCATTCCACTCCATTCGATTCCACATTCCATACCATTCCATTGCATTCCACATTACATTCCTTTCCATTACCCATTCCATTCCTTTCTGTTCCACGTTCCATTCCATTCCATTCCACCTTCCATTCCAATCCATTCCACCATCCATTACACAGTCTATTCCAAATTACCTTACAATTCATTCTATTCCATTTCACTCTATTCCACATTCCATTCCATTCTCTTCCATTTCACTTTCCATTCCACATTCCATTGCATTCCATTCCACATTCCGTTCCACATTCCATTGATTTCCTGTCCTCTGTCCAATCCACATTCCATTCCACTTTCCATTCTTCTCCATTCCACATTCCATTCCACATTCCATTGCACTCTTGTCGACATTCCATTCCACATTCCGTTCCACATTCCATTCCACATTCCATTCCATATTCCATTCCATTCCATTTCTTTCCACAATATATTCCACATTCCAAAGCTTTCCAGTCCACATTCCATTCCACATTCCATTCCATTCCATTCCTCATTCCATTCAATTCCTATTCACATTCCATTCCATTCCATTCCACATTCCATTCCACATTCCATTCCATATTCCATTCAATTCCATTCCACATTCCATTACATTCCATTCCACATTCCATTCCACGTTCCATTCTGCTTTCCAATCCACATTCCATTCCACGTTGCATTTCATTCCGTTGCATGTTGCATTCCAGGTTCCATTTCTTTCAATTCGTCGTTCCACTACACTTTCTGTTGCATATTCCTTTGTTCCTTCCATTCCACATTACGTTCCAGATTCCATTGAACGTTCCGTTCAACGTTCGATTCCACATTCCATTCCATACCATTCCACGTTCTATTCGACATTCCATTCCTTTCTGTTCTACTGTCAATTCCACATTCCATTCCACATTCCATTCCATTACATTCCACACTCCATTTCACATTCCATTTCACATTCCATTCTTCAATTCATTCCATTCCATTCGACAATCAATTCCTTTTCATTCCACATTCCACTCCACATTCCATTCCATTCAATTCCATATTCCGTTCCAAACCATTCCTTATTCCATTCCACATTCCATTCAACATTCCATTTCATATTCCATTCCACATTCCATTCCATTCTATTCCACATTCCATTTTACATTTCAGTCCATTACATTCCACATTAGTTTGCACATTCCATTTCACATTCCATTCCACATTCCATTCCATTCCATTCCACAATCCATTTCACATTCCATTCCATTGCATTCAACATTGCATTCCATTCCATCTCACATTCCACTCCATGTTCCATTCCATTTCATTGCACATTCCATTCCATTCTGTTCTACATTCCATTCCACATTCCATTTCATTCCATTCCACATTCCATTCCATTCCACTCCACATTCCATTCCACATTCCATTCCATTCCATTCCACATTCTATTTCACGTTCCATTCCACTCCAATCCACGTTCAATTCCACGTTCCATTCCACATTGCATTCCACTTTCAATTCCACATTCCTTTCCGTTCAATTCCACATTCCATTCCACATTCCCTTAAACATTCCATTGTACTTTCCATTCCCAGTCTGTTCCATTCCATTCCACTTTCCATTCTACAATCCATTCCACATTCCATTCCATTCCATTCGACATCCCTTTCAACATTCCATTTCATACGATGCCGCATTCCATTCCATTCCATTTCACATTTCATTCCCCATTCCATTACCTTCCTTTCCATTCCATTCCACAGTCCATTCCACATTTCATTCCATTCCACGTACCATTCCATGTTCCCTTCCACATTCCATTCCACATTACATTCCACGTTCCTTTCCATTCCTTTCCACGTTCCATTCCAACATCAAATACATTCCATTACACATTCCATTCCACTTTCAATTCCGCGTTCCATTCCATTGCATTCCACGTTACATTCCACATAACTTTCCATTCTATTCCACGTTCCATTTCATATTGCATTCCACGTTCCGTTCCACGTTTCATTCCATTCCATTCCACATTCTATTCCATTCGACCTTCCTTTCCACATTCCACTCCACTCCTTTCCACATTCCTTTCCACATTCGGTTCCATTCAATTCAATCTTCAGTTCCACATTCCATTCAATTCCATTCCATTCCACATTCCAGTCCATTCCACATACCATTCCATTCCATTCCACATTCCATTCCTCCTTCCATTGCATTCCATTCCACCTCCCATTCCATGTTCCATGCCACGTTCCTTTCCACATTACATTCCTCTGCATTCCATATTCCTTACTATTCCATTCGTTTCTATTCCACAATGCATTCCATTCCATTGCTCATTCCATTCCACATTCCATTCAACATTCAATTTCTTTCCATTCCACATTCAATTCCTTTCCTTTCCACATTCCATTCCACACTTCAATCCACATTGCAATCCACATTCCATTCCGTTTCATTCCTCATTACATTCCACATTGCATTACACATTCCATTCCATTCCATGCCACATTCCATTGCATTCCATTCAACATTCCTTTCCACATTCCAATCTATTCCATTCCACATTCCATTCCACTACACATTCCATTTCACATTCTATTCCACATTCCATTACACATTCCATGGCAGTGTTTTCCACATTCCATTCCTCATTCTATTCCACATTCCATTCCATATTCCACTGCATTACATTCCATGTTCCCTTCCACATTCCATTCCCCATTCCATTTTACTTTCCTTTCCATTCCATTCAACCTTCAATTCCACGTTTCACTTCACTTTCCATTCCACATTGTTCATTTCCATTCCACATTTCATTCCATTCCACTTTCCATGCCACAATGCATTCCACGTTCCACTACATATTCCATTCCATTCCATACCACGTTCCATTCCACATTGCATTCTATTCTATTCCATTTTCCATTCCACATTCCATTCCACATTACATTTCACTTTACATTCCTTTTCATTCCACATTCCATTCCACATTCCATTCTACATTCCATTTCGTTCCGTTCCACATTCCATTCCACATTCCGCTCAACATTCCATTCCACATTACATTCCATGCCATCACACATTCCATTCCATCACACATTCCATTCCACTTTCCATTCCATTCCATTCTACAATCCATTCCATTCCATTCCCCGTTCCGTTTCATTCCATTACACTTTCCATTCCACATTCCATTCCACATTCCATTTCACAGTCCATTGCACTTTCCATTTCAATTTCCATTCCGTTCCATTCCATTCCATTGCACATTCCATTCCATTCCAATCCACATTCCAATCCATTCAATTCCAAGTTCCAATCCTTTTCATATTCCATTGCATTCCATTCCACCTTCGATTCCACGTTGCATTCCACGTTCCATTCCACGTTCCTTTCCACGTTCCATTCCACTTTCCACTGCATTCCATTCCATATTCCACAGCATTCCATTCAATTCCATTCCACAATCCACTCCATTCCATTGCACATTCCATTCCACATTCCATTCCACATTCCTTTCCATTCCATTCCCCATTCCATTCCACAATCCATTCCACATTCCTTTCCACATTTTATTACTTTGCATTCCACATTCCTTTACACACTCTATTTCACATGCCATTCCACATTCCATTAAGTTCCATTCCACATTACATTCCTTTCCATTCCACATTTCATTCCACATTCAATTCCACATTCCAATCAAGATTCCATTCTACATTATATTCCATTCCATTCCACATTCCAATCCAATGCATTCCATTCTATTCCACATTCCATTCCATTACATTCTATTCCAAATTCTATTCCATTATATCCCACATTCCATTCAATTCCATTCAATTCCATTCCACATTCCATTCCATATGCCATTCCACATTCTAATCCACGTTCCATTCCATTCCATTGCAAATTGTATTCCATTACATTCGACATTCAATTCCATTTAATTCCACATTTCATTCCATTCCCTTGCATTCCACATTCCATTCCATTCCATTCCGCATTCCATTCCATTGCCTTCCATTCTATACCACATTCCATTCCATTCCATTGTGTTCAACATTCCATTCCATTACATTCCACATTCCATTCAATTACTTTCCACATTCTATTCCACGTTGCATTCCATACTATTCCACATTATATTCCATTAGTTTCTTCATTCCATTCCATTCAATTCTACGTTCCATTCCATTCCATTGCATTCCACATTCCATTCCTTTCAATTCCGCATTCCATTCTATTCCATTCCATTATATTCCACATTCCATTCCATTCCAATCCACATTCCATTCAATTCCAGTCCACAATCCATTCCATTCCTTTCCACATTCCCTTCCACATTCCATTCCACATTCTTTTCCACGTTCCACCCCATTCCATTCAACATTCCATTCCATTCCATTCCAAATTCCATTCCTCATTTCTTTGCTTTCCTTTCAACATTTCATTCCACATTGCATTCCATTCATTTCCACATTTCATTCCACGTTCTATTCCACGTTCCATTCCACGTTCCGTTCCAAAGTCCATTCCACATTCCATTTTTTTCCATTCCACATTCCACTGCACATTCCAATCCATTCATTTCCACATTCCATTGCACATTCCATTTCACATTCCATTCCACATTACTTTCCAATTTCCATTCCACTTTCCATTCCACGTTCCATTCCATTTCTTTCCATGATCCATTTCATTCCATTCCACTTTCCATTTCACATTACATTCTGCATTCCATTTCCCATTGCATTCTGCATTCCATTTCACTTTCCATTCCATTCCACTCCATTCCATTGCACATTCCATTCCATTCCAATCCACATTCCATTCCATTCCATTCCACGTTCCATTCCTTTCCACATTCCATTCCATTCCGTTCCACTTTCAATTCCATTCAATTCCACATTCCATTCCATTACATTCCACATTCCATTCCACATTTCATTCCTTTTCATCCTATTCCACATTCCACTCCATTCCTTTCCGTTCCACATTCCGTTCCATTTCACTCGACATTACATTCCACATTCCATTCCACTTTCCTTTGCAATCCATTCCACATTCCTTTCCACATTGCATTCCACATTGCATTCCACATTGCATTCCACTCCCCATTACTTTCCTTTCGAGATTCCATTCCATTCCATTCCACATTCAGTTCCATTACATTCAATTTCATATTCAATTATATTACATTGCATTTCACATTCCATTCCATTCCATTCCGCATTAAATTCCTTGGCATTCCATTCTATTCCACATTCCATTCCATTCCATTCTATTCCACAATCCTTTCCATTCCATTCCACATACCATTCAATTACATTCCACGTTCCATTCCACATGCCATTCCACATTCTTTTCCACGTTCCATTGCACATTTCATTCCACATTCCATTCCATTCCATCCCACATTACATTAGAAGTTCCATTCCATGCCATTCAACATTCCATTCCACGTTCCTTTCCATTCTATTCCACATTCCATTCCATGATCCATTCCTTTGCTTTCCACCTTCCATTCCACTTTCCATTAAACGTTCCATTCTATGATCCTTTCCACGATCCATTCCACATTCCATTCCATTTTCCATACCATTCCATTGCATTCCATTACACAATCCATTCCATTCCATATTTCATTCAACATTCCGTTACACACTCCATTCCGTGCCGTTCCACATTCCCTTCCACTCTCCATTACACATTTCATTCCACAGTCCATTCCTTTCCATTCCACATTCCATTCCTTTCCATTCCACATTCCATTCCACACTTCATTTCACATTCCATTCCACATTCCATTCCGTTCCATTCCACATTCCATTCCACATTCCATTCCATTCCATTCCACATTCCATTTCATTCCATTACACATTCCTTTCTAAATTCCTATCCATTCCATTCCACATTCCATTCAATTCCATTCCATATTCAATTCCACATTATATTCCACATTACATTCCACTTTCCATTCCATTCCATTTCACATTCTATTCCACGTTGTATTCCACATTCCATTCCATTGGATTCCATATTCCATTCCACCTTCCACTCAGCATTCCATTCCACATTCCATTCCATTCCACTCCACAATCCATTCCATTCCTGTCCACATTCCATTCCATATTCCGTTCTATTCTATTCCACATTCCAATGCACATTCCTTTCCACATTCCTAGCATTCCATTCCACTTTCCATTCCACATTCCGAGCATTCCATTCCACTTTCCATTCCACATTCCTTTCCACTTTCCATTCCATATTACATTATGTTCCATTCCATGTTCCATTCCACATATCATTCCAAATTACATTTCACATTCAATTCCACTTTCCATTCCATTCTATTCCACATTCCATTCCACAGTATATTCCATTCCATTGCACAATACTTTCCACATTCCATACCACATTCCATTCCTTATTCAATTCCATTTTAGTCCACATTCCATTCCACATCCCTTTGCATTGCATTCCACATTTGATTCCACATTCCATTCCATTCTATTCCACATTCCATTCCATTCCAGTCCACTTTCCATTCCTCATTCCACTCCATTGTATTCCACATTCCATTACACATTAATTTCCATTCCATTGCACATTCCATTACACAATACATTCCTTTCCATTCCTCTTTCCATTCCACGTTCTATTCCACATTCCATTCCATTCCATTCCATGTTCCATTCCATGTTCCATTCCAAATTCCATTTCACATTGCATTCCACGTTCCATTCGACATTTCATTCCAAGTTTCATTCCGCGTTCCATTCCACGTTCCATTTCATTCCACATTGCATTGCATTCCATTACATTTCACATTCCATTCCACATTCCCTTCCATTTCACTCTATTCCATTGCATTCCATTCCACATTCCTTTCCATTCCAATCTTCTTCACATTCCAAAATGTTCAATTACACTTTCTATTCTATTCAATTCCACATTCCAATCAATTACTTTACACATTCTATTCCATTCAATTGCATTTCATTCCACATTACATACCATCCCAATTCATTGCACGTTCAATTAATTTAAATTCCACGTTCCTTTCCATTCCATTCCACAATTCATTCCATTCCATTCCACCTTCCATTCCATGGTCCATTTCACATTGCAAACATTTCATTCTATTCCGTTGCATTCCATTCCACATTCCATTGCATTCCTTTCCACTACACATTCCATTCCATTCTGTTCCACATTCCAATCTATTCCATTCCAAATTCCATTCCATTACTTTCCACATTCCATACCATATTCCATTTCATTCCATTCCACATGTCATTCCATTCCACCCCACGTTATATTCCACATTCCATTCCACGTTCCATTCCACATTCCATTCCACATTCAATTCCACATTTTATTCCGTTCTATTTCACATTACATTTCACGTTCCATTCCACAAGCCATTCCACATTCCATTCCTTTCCATTCCACATTCCATTCCATTCCATTCCATATTACATTCCACATTCCATTCCACATGACATTCCAAATTCCATTCCATTCCATTCCACATTCCATTTTATTCCATTCCACATTCCATTCCATATTCCATTCCACTCCATTCCATTCCATATTCCATTCCATTCCATTCCACATTCCATTCCATTCCATTCCGCATTCCATTCCATTCCATTCCATTCCACATTCCATTCTGTTCCATTCCACATTCTTTTTGACGTTCCATTTCTCGTTCCATTCCACTTTCCATTCCACGTCCCATTCCACATTGCATTCCACATTAAATTCAACATTCCATTCCACATTCCATTCCATTTCATTCCACATTACACTCCACATTCCATCCCTCTCCATTCAACATTCCATTCCATTCCATTTCACATTACATTCCGTTTAATTTCACATTCCTTTCCACATTCCATCCCACATTGCATTCCACATTATGTTCCACATTCCATTCCACATTCCTTTCCACATTCCAATCCACATTGCGTTCCACATTCTGTTCTACATTCCATTCAATTCCATTCCGCATTCCTTTCCATTCCATTTCTCATTCCATTCCTTTCCATTCCACATTTCTTTCCTCATTCCATTCCACATTCCTTTCCACATTCCACTCAAGATTCCATTCCACATTCCATTCCTTTCCATTTCACATTCCATTCTGTTCCATTCCACATTCATTTCCACATTCCATTCCACTTTCATCTCCACATTCCATTCCACATTCAGTTCCACATTCCATTCCTCATTCCATTTGACATTCCATTCCGTTTCACTATACATTCCATTCCATACCATTCCACGTTACATTCTATGTTTCTGTCCACGTTCCATTCCAAGCCACATCCCACGTTCCTGTGCATGTTCCATTCCACTTTCCATTCCATTCCATTTCACATTCCATTCCACTTTCCAATCCACATTCCATTCCATGTTCCATTCTATTCCATTCCATGTTCATTCCGCTTACCATTGCCCATTCAATTCCAGGATCCTTTCCACGTTCCATTCCGCGTTCCCTTCCACATTCCATTCCATTCCATTCCACGTTCCATTCCACGTTCCATTCTACATTCCAATCCACATTCCATTACAAGTTCCTTTCCATTCAATTCCATGGTCCATTCCACGTTTCATTCCATTTCGTTCCACTTTCCACTCCGCATACCATTGCACATTCCATTCCACGTTCCATTCCACGTTCCATTCCGTGTTCCATTCCACGTTAAATTCCATGTTCCATTCCAGGTTCCATTCCATTCCATTACAGATTCCACTGCACATTCCATTCAATTCCATTACACATTCCATACCATTAAATTCCATTCCATTCCATAGCACATTCCATTCTGCATTCCGTTGAATTCCATTCCACATACCATTGCATTCCATTCCACATTCCATAACCTTCCTTTCCACATTCCATTACACATTCCATTCCACGTTTCATTCCACATTCCATTCCACATTGCAATCCACGTTCCATTCCATTCCATTCCACGTTCCATTCCATGATCCATTCCATTCCATTGCACATTCCATTCCACATTCAATTCCGTTTTCCATTCCATTCCATTCCATGTTCAATTCCATGTTCCATTCCATTCTATTCCACGTTCCATTTCACATTTCAATGCACATTCCATTGCACGATCCATTCCACATTCCATAGCACATTCCTTTCCACGTTCTGTTCCATGTTCCATTCCACGTTCCTTTCCACGTTCCATTGCACGTTGAATTCAACTTTCCATTCCACCTTCCATTCCATTCCGTTCCACTTTCCATTCCACATTCCATTCCAAATTACTTTCCACATTACTTTATTTTCCATTCAACATTCCATTCCACATACCATGCCTCATTCCATACCACATTCCATTCCATATTCCATTCCATTCCATTCCACATTCCGTTCCACGTTATACTCCATTGCATTCCACATGCCATTACACATTCCATTGCACATTAAATTCCATTTCACTTCACATTCCATTCCACATTCCATTGCACTATATTCCACTTTCTATTCCACATTCCATTCCACATTCCATTCTATTCCATTGCACATGCCATTCCACAATCCATTTCATTCCATGCTTCTTTCCTTTCCACGATCCATTCCACATTCCATTCCGCATTCCATTTCATTCCATTCCAGGTTCCATTCCACGTTCCATTACAAATTCCATTTCACATTCAATTCCACTATGCATTCCACATTCCATTCCGCATTTAATTTCATTCCATTCCAGGTTCCATTCCACGTTCCATTACAAATTCCATTTCACATTCTGTTCCACGATCCATTCCACATTCCATTCCACGTTCCATTCTACGTTTCATACCACGTTCCATTCCATTCCACATTCCATTCAATTCCATTCCATTGCAAATTCCATTCCACATTCCATTCCATTTCATTCTATTCCATTGCATTCCATTAAGTTCCATTCCACAATCCATTCAATTCCGTTCCACCTTCCATTCCACGGTGCATTCCACATTCCATTCCATTTCATTCTATTACATTGCATTCAATTCCACATTCCTTTCCATTCAATCCCTCTCCGCATTCCATTCCATTCCATTCCACATTCAATTCTATTCCATTCCACACTCCATTCCATTCCATTGCACATTCCATTCCATTCCATTGCACATTCCATTCCATTCCATTCCATTCCATTCAACTTTCCTTGGCATTCCACGTTCCATTCCTTTCCATTCCACATTCCATTCATTTTCATTACACGTTCCATTACATTCCATTCCAGAATTCATTCGATTGCATTCAACCGTTCACTCCTCGTTGCATTTCAATTTCCATTCCAAGTCCCATTCAACCTTCCATTCCACGTTTCATTCAATTGCATTCCACATTCCATTCCATTCCATTCCATTTCCATTACACATTCCACTACAGTCCTTTCCACATTCCTTTCCACATTCCATTCCATTCAATTCCAACTTCAATTTCACATTCCATTTCATTACTTTACAATCCATTCCATATTAAATTCCAGTCCATTTCACATACCACTCCATTCCATTCCACATTCCATTCCATTCCGTTCCACATTCTATTCCACATTCCATTCCTTTCAGTTTCACATTCCATTCCACGTATCATTCCATTCCATTTGATTTCACATTCCATTCCATTCCACAATCCATTCCACATTCCATTCCACATTTCTTTCCACATTCCATTCCACATTCCACACCATTCCATTCCACATTCCATTCCATTCCATTCCATTCCACATTCCATTCTATTCATTTCCACATTCTCTTCCAAGTTCCATTGCACATTCCTTTCCACTTTCCATTCCACATTCCATTCTACATTCCATTCCACATAAAGTTCAATATTCCAATCCAAATTTCATTCCATTCCATTCCAGATTCTATTCCCCATACCATTTCATTCCATTCCACATTTCATTCCATTCAACTCCACCTTCCATTCCACATTCCATTCAATTCCATTCCACATTCCATTCCACATTCCATTACATTAAAATCCGGATTGCATTCCGCGTTCCATTCCACATTGCATTCCACATTCAACTCCACATTCCATTCCGTTCCATTCCACATGTCATTCCACATTCCATTCTTTTCCGTTCCACATTCCATTCCATTCCATTCCACTTTCCATTCCACATTCCATTCCATTCCATTCTACATTCCATTATATTCTATTCTACATTCCATTCAGTTCCATTCCACATTCAACTCGATTCCATACCATTCCATTCTAATCCATTCCACATTCTATTCCACTTTCCATTTCACGTTGCATTCCAATTTCCAATCCACGTTCCATTCCACATTGCATTCCACATTAAATTCAACATTCCATTCAACTTTCCGTTCCATTCTGTTCCACAATCCATTCCAGACTCCATTTCTTTGTAGTCCACATTGCATTCCTTTCAACATCACGTACCATTCCACATTCCATTCCATTACATTCCACGTTCCATTCCACATTCCATTCAACGTTCCATTCTATTGCAATCCAAGTTCCATTGCAGGTTCCATTCCACATTCCATTCCACACTCAATTCCACATACCATTCTACTGTATTCTACATTCCATTCCACATTCCATTCCACTATCCCTTCCACATTCCATTTCATTCCATTGCACATTCCATTCCACATTCTATTCATTCCATCCCACGTTGTATTCCACAATCCTTTCCACATTCTAATCCATTCCATTCTACAATCCATTTAAAATGCCATTCCTTTAGATTCCACATTCCACTCCATTGCATTACACATTCCATTCCCCATTTGATTCCCCATTCCATTCCCCATTCCATTCCATTCCATTCCACATTGCATTACACATTCCGTTCCACATTCCTTTCCACGTTCCATTCCACATTCCATTTCGCATTCCATGCCATGTTTCATTCCATTCTATTCCACTTTACATTCCATTCGATTAGACATTCGATTCCATTCCATTTAATTCCATTCCACTTTCCATATCATTCCATTCCATTCCGTATTCCATTCCTTTACATTACACATTCCATTCCATTCCATTCCACATTCCATTCCATTTCATTCCATTCTATTCCACATTCCATTACCCATTATATTCCCGTCTATTCCACATTCCATTACATTCTATTCCACATTCCATTATATTCCATTCCACATTTCATTTCAATTTCCATTCCACGTACCATTGCGCATTCCATTTCACGTTCAATTCAAAGTTCCATTCCACGTTCCATTCCATTCCAATCCAGATTCCACTGCACATTCCATTACATTCCATTTCATATTCCATACCATTAAACTCCATTCCATTCCTAATTACATTCCATTCCACATTCCACTCAACATTCCATTCCATTCCATTCCACCTTAAACCCTGCATTTCATTAAATTCCATTCCACCTTCCATTCCATTCCATTCCACATTCCACAAATTTCCATTCCACAACTTTCCATTCCACATTTCCTTCCACATTCAATTCCACGTTGCATTCCACATTCCATTCCTTTCCATTCCACGTTCCATTCTATTCCACTTTTCATTCCATTCCACTCCACTTTCCATTCCAATTTCCAGTACATTCCATTCCATTCCAATCCTCATTCCATTCCAAATTCCATTCCAATCCTCATTCCATTCCAAATTCCATTCCACTCCATTCCATTCTATATTCAATTCCATTCCATTCCATTTGATTCCACATTCAATTCCACATTCCATTCCATATCACTCCACATTCCATTCCATTTCATTCCATTCCAAATTCTGCTCCATTCCATACCACTTTCCATTCCATTCCATTCCACATTCCATTCCAGATTTTATTACATTCCATTCCACATTATTTCAATTCCATGCCACATTTCATTCCATTCTCCTCCACATTCCATTCAATTCCGTTCCATTCCACTTTCCTTTGCATATTCCACTACACTCCATTACACATTCCATTCCACATTCCATTCCTTTCCATTCCACATTTTATTCCAATCCATTCCACATTCCATTCCTTTCCATTCCACATTTTATTCCAATCCATTCCACATTCCTTTCCATTCCATTCCACATTCTTTCCAAATTACATTCCATTCCAGTCCACATTCCATTCCACATTCTTTTCCATTCGATTCCACATTCCATTTCATTCCATTCCACATTCAATTCCATTCAACATTCTATTCCACATTCCATTCCTTTCCGTTCCACATTCTCTTCCACTCCATTCCTCATTCCATGGAATTCCATTCCACATTCCATTCCATTCCATTCTACATTCCATTCCACATTCAATTACATTCCATTGCACATTTGATTCCAAATACCATTCTATATTCTATGTGAAATGGAATGGAATGGAAAGTGGAATGGAATGTGTAATGGAATGGAAGGGTATGTGGTTAGGAATGGAATGCAATGAGCAATGGAAAGGAATGGAATGGAATGTGGAATGGATTGGAATTCAATGTGGAATGGAATGCAATGGAATGTGGAATGGAATGGAATTGAACATGGAATGGAATGTGGAATGGAATGCAATCAAAAGTTGAATGTAATGGAGTGTGGAATGGAATATGGAACGGAATGTGGAATGGAATGGTATGGAATGTGGAATGGAAAATGGAATGGAAAGGAATGGAAAGGGGAATGCAATGGAATTTGTAATGGAATGGAATGTGTAATGGAACCTGGAATGGAATGGAATGGAACGCAGAGTGGAATCAAATAGAAAGTGGAATGGAAACTAATGGAATGTGGAATGGAATGGAATGGAATGCAATGTGGAATGGAATGGAATGGAATGTTGAATGGAAATTGGATTGGAATAGAATGGAATATGCAGTGAAATAGATTGGAATGTGGAATGGAATGGAATGCAGAAAGGAAAGTGGAATGGAATGGAAAGGAACATGGAATGGAATGGCTTGGAACATGGAATGGAATGGAATGAAAGCTGGAATGGAATGGAATGAAACGTGGAATTTAGTGAAATTGAATGTGGAAAGGAATGTGTAATGGAATGCAAGGGAAAGTGGAGTGGAACATGTAATGGAATGGAAGGGAAAGGGGAATGGAAAGGAACGGAAAGGAAAATGGAAAGGAATGGAATGGAATGGAATGGAATGTGGAATGGAATGTGGAATTGTATGTGGAATGGAATGAATTGAATGTGGACTGGAATGTCTAATGGAGTGGAATGGAATGGAATGGAATGGGATGTGGAAAGGAGTGCAAATGAATGTGGAATATAATGTGGAATGGAATTTGGAATTGGGTGGAATTGAATGTGGATTTGAATGTGGAATGGAATGGAATGGAATGTGCAATCGAATGTGAAGTGGAATGGAATCGAATGTGGAATTGAATGTGGAATGTTATGCAATTGAATGTGCAATGGAAAGGAATGGAATATGGAATGGAATGTGGAATGCAATGCAATGGAATGGAATGGAATTCAATAGAATGTGGAATGGAATTTGGAATGGAATGTGGAATGGAATGTGGAATACAATGGAATGCATTTTGGAATGGAATGGAATGTGAAAAGGAAAGGAATTGAATGTGGAATGCAATGGAATGGAATGGAATGGAATGTGGAATGGAATGCAATGGAATGTGGATTGCAATTTGGAATGGAATGTGGAATGGAATGTGGAATGCAAAGGAATGGACTTTGGAATGGAGTGGAATGGAATGGAATGTGAAAAGGAATTGAATGGAATGTGAAATGGAATGTAATGTAATGTGGATTTGAAAGTGCAATGGAATATGGAATGGAATGAAATGGAATTGAATGGATTGTGGAATGGAATAGAATGGAATTTGGAATGCAATGGAATGGAATGAAATGGGAAATGGAAAGGAATGCAGTTTGAAATGGAATGGAAGGGAATGTGGAATTGAATGGAATGGAAGGTGGAATGGAATGTGGAATGGAATGGAATGGAAAGTGGAATGGTATATGAAATGGAATGGAATGAAATGTGGAATGGAACGTGGAACGGAACGTCTAATGGAAGGTGGAATGGAACGCGGAATGGAATTTGTATTGGAATGTGGAATGGAATGGAATGGAACGTGGAATGGAATGTGGGATGGAATGGAATGAAATGTGTTTGGAATGTGGAATGGAATAGAATGGAATGTGGACTGGAATGTGGAATGAAATGGAATGGTCCGTGGAATGGAAAGTGGAATGGAATGGAATGGAATTTGTAATGGATCGTGGAATGGAATGGAATGGAACGTGGAATGGAATGTGGAATGGAACTTGGAATGGAACGAGGAATGGAACGTGGAAAAGAATGTGGAAAGGAATGTGGAATGGATTGTACAATGGAATGGAATGGAATGTGGAAGGGAATGGAATGGAATCTGGAATGCAATCGAATGGAATGTGGAAAGCAATGTGGAATGGAATGGAATGGAATGGAATGCGAAATGGAACAGAACGGAATAGAATGTGGAATGGAATGGAATGGAATGCGGACTGTAATTGAATGGAATTGAATGGAATGTGGAATGGAATGGAATGTAATTTGGAATTGAATAGAATGGAATGTGGAATGGAATGGGATGGAATTTGGAATGGAACGTGGAATGAAGTGAAATGTGGAATGCAATGGAATGGAATGGAATATGGAATTGAACGGAATGTGGAATGGAAAGGAATGGAATGTGGAATGGAATGTTGAATGGAATGGAATGGAATGTGTACTGCAATGGAGTGGAATGTGGAATGGAATTTAATGGTATGTGGAATGGAATGTGGAATGTAATGTGGAATGGAATGGAAATATTGTGCAATGTAACGTAATGGAATGTGGAATGGAATGTGGAATGGAATTGAAAGGTATGCGGAATGGAATGGAATGGAATGGAATGGAATTTGGAATCGAACGTTCCTTTCCTCATTCCATTCCACATTCCATTCAACCTTCCATTCCCTTCCATTCCACGTTGAATTCCACTTTCCATTCCACATTAAATTGCATTCCATTCCACGTTCCATTCCAAGTTCCATTCCACTCCATTCCACGTTCCTTTCCACATTCCATTCCACTTTCCATTCCAAATCATCCTACGTTCCATTCCATTCCATTCCACATTCCTTTCCATTCAATTCCACATTCAATTCAACATTCCATTCCACCTTCCATTCCATTCTTTCTATTCCTCATTCCATTCCATTCCATTCCATTCCATTCCTCTTTCCATTCCATTATATTTCGCATTCCATTCCATTCCATTCCAAATTACACTACATTCCATTCCATTCGACATTCCATTCCATTCCATTCCACATTGCATTCCACATTCCATTCCACGTTACATTCCTTTACATTCCATTCCTCATTCTATTCCATTCAATTCTGCATTCCATTAGAGTCCATTCCATTCCATTCCACATTCCATTCCATTCCATTCCATTCCACATTCCAATCCATTCCATTCCATTCCACATTCCATACCATTCTATTCCACATTCAATTCCATTCCATTTCACATTGCATTCCACTTTCCATTCCACGTTACATTCCACGTTCTATTCCATGTTCCATTCTTCGTTTCATTCCTTTGCATTGCACACTCCATTCCATGCCATTACACATCCCATTCCATTCCATTCTACATTTCATTAATCGTTCCATTCCATTCCACGTTCCATTCCACGTTCTATTCCACATTCCATTCCATTCCATTCCATATTCCATTCCACATTCCATTCCACGTTACATTCCACTTTCCATTAAACTTTCCATTCCATAATCCATTCTGCAATCCATTCCGTTCCATTCCACGTTCCATTCCACATTCCAATCCACATTCCATTACACGTTCCATTCCATTTCATTCCACGGTCCATTCCACTTTCCATTCCATTCCATTCCGTGTTCCATTCCGCATACCATTGCACATTCCATTACATGATCCATTCCACGTTGCATTACGCGTTCCCTTCCACGTTCCATTCCATTCCATTCCACGTTCCATTCCACTTTCCATTCCATTCTATTCCACGTTCCATTTCTCATTTCATTGCACATTCCATTGAACGTTCCATTCCACATTCCATTGCACATTCCATTCAACGTTCCATTCTACATTTCATTCCACGTTCCATTCCAAGTTCCATTGCACTTTGCATTCCACGTTCCATTCTACGTTCCGTTCCATTCCATTACACTTTCCATTCCACATTTCATTCCACATTCCATTGCACATTACATTATGTTCCATTCCACATTCCATTCCACATTCCATTCCATTCCATTCCACAATTCGTTTCACGTTATATTCCATTGCATTCCACATTCCATTCCACATTCCATTCCACATTAAATTCCATTTCACTTCACATTCCTTTCCAAGTCCCATTGCATTCCATTCCACAATCGATTCCACATTCCATTCCATTCCATTCCACATTCCATTCCATTTCGATCCACTTTCCATTCCACACTGCATTGCACTCTATTCCACATTCTAGTCCACATTCCATTCCACATTCCATTGCATTCCATTGCACATTCCTTTCCACAATCCATTCCATTCCATTCCTCTGTCCATTCCATTCCATTCCACATTCCATTACAAATTCCATTTCACATTCGATTCCACGATGCATTCCACTTTCTATTCCATGTTCCATTCTACGTTCCATTCCACGTTCCATTCCATTCCACATTCCATTACATTACATTACATTCCAAATTCCATTCCACATTCCATTGCATTCCATTGTGTTCTATTCCACAATCCATTCCATTCCATTCCACCTTACATTCCACGGTGCAATCCACCTTTCATTAAATTTCATTCTATTCCATTGCATTCAATTCCACATTCTTATCCAATCAATTCCACTCCGCATTCCAATCCATTCCATTCCGTATTCAATTTTATTCCATTCCACGTTCCATTCCGTTCTGTTCCATTGCATATTCCATTCGATTCCATTCAACTTTCCATACCACTCCATTGCATTCCACAATCCATTCCATTCCATTCCACCTTAAATTCCATGGTGCATTCCACATTGCATTACATTTCATTCTATTCCATTGCATTCAATTCCATATTCCTTTCCATTCAATTCCACTCCGCATTCCATTCCATTCCATTCCACATTCAATTCTTTTCCATTCCACATTCCATTCTATTCCACTGCACATTCCATTACATTCCATTCAACTTTCCATACCATTCCATGGCATTACACATTTCTTTCCCTCCCATTACACATTCCATTCCTTTCCATTCCACTTTCCATTACATTCCATTCCACAATCCAGTCCATTGCATTCCACCTGTCATTCCACATTGTATTTCATGTTCCATTCCACGTCCCATTCCACCTTCCACTCTACATTTCATTCTATTCCATTCCACATTCCATTCCACTCCATTCCATGTTCCATTACACATTCCACTCCTGTCCTTTCCACATTCCTTTCCACATTCCATTCCAACTTCAATTTCACATTCCATTCCATTCCATATTAAATTCTTTCCCATTCCACATACCATTCCATTATATTCCATTCCACATTCTATTCCATATTCAATTCCATTCAATTTCACTTTCCATTCCACGTTCCAATTCACTCCATTCGATTCCACATTCCATTCCATTCCATTCCACCATCCTTTGCACATTCCATTCCACATTCCATTCCACATTCCATTCCATTCCATTCCACATTCCATTCTATTCCATTCCACATTCTCTTCCACGTTCCATTGCACTTTCCTTTCCACTTTCCTTTCCACTTTCCATTCCACATTCCATTCCACATAAAATTCACTATTCCATTCTAAATTCCATTCCATTCCATTCCAGATTCTATTCCACATTGCATTTCATTCCATTCCACATTTCATTCCATTCAACTCCACTTTCCATTCCACATTCCTTTCCATTCCCTTCCACATTCCATTCCACGTTCAATTCCATTCCATTCCACGTTGCATTCCACGTTCCATTCCACATTGCATTCCACATTCAATTCCATTTCATTGCATTCTATTCCACATTCAATTACACATTACATTCCCGTCTATTCCACATTCCATTACATTCTATTCCACATTTTATTTCACGTTCCATTCCACGTTACATTCCGTGATCCATTCGACGTTCAATGCAACGTTCCTTTCCGCATTCCATTCCATTCCAATCCTGAGTCCACTGCACATTCCATTCCATTACATTCCATATTCCACACCATTAAATTCCATTCCATTCCAAATTCCATTCCATTCCACATTCCATTCAACATTCCATTCCATTCCATTCCATATTCCATTCTGCATTCCATTAAATTCCATTCAATTCCATTCCACGTTCCATTCCATTCCATTCCACATTCCACAACTTTCCATTCCACATTTCATTCCACATTCAATTCCACGTTGCATTTCACATTCCATTCCACATTCCATTGCACGTTCCACTCCACATTCCATTTCGCATTCCAATCCACGTTGCTTTCCCTTCCATTCCACATTCCATTCAATGATCCATTCATTCCATTCCACGTTTCATTCCACACTCAATTACGGGTTGCTTTCCACTCCATTCCACGTTTCATTCCACTTTCCATTCCATTCTATTCCACTTTCCATTTCACATTGCATTGCACATTCCATTCCACGATGCATTCCAGATTCCATTGCACATTCCATTCCACGTTCTATTCCACGTTCCAATCCACGTTCCATTCCATGTTCTATTCCACGTTCCATTCCACGTTCAATTCCACGTTCCATTCCACGTTCCATTCCACGTTTCATTCCACGTTCAATTCCATTCCATTCCACTTCCCATTCCACATTCCATTCCATTCCACTTTCCATTCCACTCCACTTTCCATTCCACATTCCATTCCACCTTCCATTCCACATTCCATTCCACATTACATTATTTTCCATTTCACATTCCATTACACATTCCATTCCATTAGATTACCCATTCCATTCCACATTCCATTCCATTCCATTCCACATTCCACTTCACATTCCATTCCACATTCAATTCCACATTCCAGTCCCTTTCAGTCCACAATACATTCTATGGTCCATTCCATTCCTTTCCAAAATCCATTCCATTCCATTCCACCTTCCATTCCACGGTCCATTCTACCTTTCATTCTATTCCACGTTCCATTCTAAGTTCCATTCCACTTTCCATACCATGTTCCATTCAACATTCCATTCTACATTAAATTCAACATTCCATTCCAAATTCCATTTCATTCTGTTCCAGATTCCGTTCCACATTCCATTTCATTCCATTCCACATTCCATTCCATTCCACTCCACGTTCCATTCAACATTCCATTTCACTCCACGTTCCATGCCACATTCCATTCCATTCCATTCCACATTCCATTCCACGTTCCATTCCATTCCATCCACGTTCCATTCCACCTTCCATTCCACATTCCATTACACATTGAATTCCAAATTCCATTCCATTCTATTCCATATTTGATTCCACATTCCATTCCACATTCCATTCCATTCCGCATTCCATTCCACACCACATTTCATTACAGGTTCCATTCCACTCCATTGTACATTCCATTCCACATTCTATACCATTGCATTCCACATTCAATTCCACAATACATTCCACATTCCATTCTATTCCATTCCACATTCCATTCAATATTCCTTTCCATTTGATTCCACATTCCATTCCATTCCATTCCTGATTACTTTCTCCATTAAATTCCACTTTCCATTCCTCATTCCGTTCCATTAAATTCCACATTCCATTCCACATTCCATTGCACGTTCCATTCCACATTCCATTTCACATTGCTTTCCAGGTTTCATTCCATTCTATTCCACATTCCATTCCATTCCATTCCACATTCCATTCCATTCCATTCCACATTCTATTCCATTCCATTCCATTCCATTCCACATTCCATATGATTCCTTTCCATTCCACATTCAATTCCTTTCCATTACACATTCCATTCCATTCCATTCCACATTCAATTCCATTTCATTCCATTCCACATTCCATTCCATTTCATTCCATTCCATTCTCATTCCATTATACATAACATTCCGTTCCATTCCACATTGCGTTACATTCCATTCCACATTTCATTACGTTCCATTCCACGTTCCATTCCGTGTTCAATTCCACGTTCCATTCCACGTTCCATTCCGTGTTCCATTCCACGTTAAATTCCATGTTCCATTCCACTTTCCATTCCATTCCATTCCAGATTCCACTGCACACTCCATTCCATTCCATTCCATATTCCATACCATTAAATTACATTCCATTACATAGTACATTCCATTCCAAATTCCATTCCACATTCCATTCCATTCCATTCTATGTTCCTTCCACATTCCATTACACTTTGCTTTCCAAGTTCCATTCCACTTTCCCTTCCAGCTTCCATTCCATTTCAGTCGACTTTCCATTCCATTCCTTTCCGCGTTCCATTTAATTCCATTCCACATTCCATTCCACATTTCATTTCACTTTCAATTCCACTTTCCATTTCACATTCCATTCCATTCCATTCCATTCAATTCCACTTTCCCTTTGTTTCCAATCTATATTCCATTCCTTTGCATTGCACACTAAATTCCATTCCATGCCACATTCCATTCCATTCCATTCCATTCCATTCCATTCTACATTCCACACCATTCCATTACATTCCACATTCCGTTCTTTCCCTTTCAAATTCCATTCGATTCCTTTCCACATTCCATTCCATTACATTCCATTCCACATTCCTTTCCACATTCCTTTCCCTTTCATTCCACATTCCGTTCCATTACATTGCTCATTCCATTCCCTGTTCCATTCAATGATCCATTCCACGTTCGTTTCCATTCCATTCCACGTTGCTTTCCAAATTCCTTTACAGTGCATTGCACGTTCCATTCCACATTGCATTCCACATTCCATTCCAATTTCCACCCCATGTTCCATCCATTCACTTCCACATTCCATTCCACGTTCTGTTCCACTTTCCATTCCTTCCATTCTACGTTCCTTTCCACATTCCATTGCACATTGCTTTCCAAGTTCCATTTCACATTCTATTCCATGTTCCATTCCACTTTCCATTCCACGTTGCATTCCATTTTCCATTTCATTCCACTCCACGTTCCATTCCACTTTCCATTCCATTCCATTCCACATTTCATTCCACAGTCCTTTCCACGTTCCATTTCACATTCCATTCCACTCCATTCCACAATCCATTCCACGCCATTCCTAATTCTATTGCACTTTCCATTCCATTCCGTTCCACATTCCATTCCACTTTGCATTCCATTCCATTTCACATTCTGTTCCACATTTCATGGCATTCCTGTCCACATTACATTCCACATTCCATTACAGATCCCTTTCCATTCCATTACACAATCCATTCCACATTCCAATGCATTCCAGTCCACATTCCATTCCACGTACAATTCCATTCCATTCCGTTCCACATTCCATTCAATTCCAATCCACATTTCATTTAACATTTCATTCCATTACATTCCACATTCTATTCCACATTCCATTCCATTCCATTCCACATTCCATTCCATTCCCTTCCACGTTCCATTCCATTCCATTCCACATTCCATTCCATGTCATTCCACATTCCATTCCACGTTTCATTATTTCCATTCCACATTCCATTCCATTCCTTTCCTCATTCCATTACACGTTCCATTCCATTCCATTCCTCTTTCCATTCCACATCCCATTTCAATACTTTACACATTCCATTCCATAATATTCCACATTTCATTCCACAGTCCTTTCCACGTTCCATTTCACATTCCATTCCACTCCATTCCACAATCCATTCCACGCCATTCCTAATTCTATTGCACTTTCCATTTCATTCCGTTCCACATTCCATTCCACTTTGCATTCCATTCCATTTCACATTCTGTTCCACATTTCATGGCATTCCTGTCCACATTACATTCCACATTCCATTACAGACTCCTTTCCAATCCATTACACAATCCATTCCACATTCCAATGCATTCCAGTCCACATTCCATTCCACATACAATTCCATTCCATTCCGTTCCACATTCCATTCAATTCCAATCCACATTTCATTTAACATTTCATTCCATTACATTCCACATTCTATTCCACATTCCATTCCATTCCATTCCACATTCCATTCCATTCCATTCCACGTTCCATTCCATTCCATTCCACATTCCATTCCATGTCATTCCACATTCCATTCCACGTTTCATTATTTCCATTCCACATTCCATTCCATTCCTTTCCTCATTCCATTACACGTTCCATTCCATTCCATTCCTCTTTCCATTCCACATCCCATTTCAATACTTTACACATTCCATTCCATAATATTCCACATTTCATTCCACAGTCCTTTCCACGTTCCATTTCACATTCCATTCCACTCCATTCCACAATCCATTCCACGCCATTCCTAATTCTATTGCACTTTCCATTCCATTCCGTTCCACATTCCATTCCACTTTGCATTCCATTCCATTTCACATTCTGTTCCACATTTCATGGCATTCCTGTCCACATTATATTCCACATTCCATTACAGATTCCTTTCCATTCCATTACACAATCCATTCCACATTCCAATGCATTCCAGTCCACATTCCATTCCACATACAATTCCATTCCATTCCGTTCCACATTCCATTCAATTCCAATCCACATTTCATTTAACATTTCATTCCATTACATTCCACATTCTATTCCACATTCCATTCCATTCCATTCCACATTCCATTCCATTCCGTTCCACGTTCCATTCCATTCCATTCCACATTCCATTCCATGTCATTCCACATTCCATTCCACGTTTCATTATTTCCATTCCACATTCCATTCCATTCCTTTCCTCATTCCATTACACGTTCCATTCCATTCCATTCCTCTTTCCATTCCACATCCCATTTCAATACTTTACACATTCCATTCCATAATATTCCACATTTCATTCCACAGTCCTTTCCACGTTCCATTTCACATTCCATTCCACTCCATTCCACAATCCATTCCACGCCATTCCTAATTCTATTACACTTTCCATTCCATTCCGTTCCACATTCCATTCCACTTTGCATTCCATTCCATTTCACATTCTGTTCCACATTTCATGGCATTCCTGTCCACATTACATTCCACATTCCATTACAGATTCCTTTCCATTCCATTACACAATCCATTCCACATTCCAATGCATTCCAGTCCACATTCCATTCCACATACAATTCCATTCCATTCCGTTCCACATTCCATTCAATTCCAATCCACATTTCATTTAACATTTCATTCCATTACATTCCACATTCTATTCCACATTCCATTCCATTCCATTCCACATTCCATTCCATTCCATTCCACGTTCCATTCCATTCCATTCCACTTTCCATTCCATGTCATTCCACATTCCATTCCACATTTCATTATTTCCATTCCACATTCCATTCCATTCCTTTCCTCATTCCATTACACGTTCCATTCCATTCCATTCCTCTTTCCATTCCACATCCCATTTCAATACTTTCCACATTCCATTCCATAATATTCCACATTCCATTCCATAATATTCCACATTCCATTCCATAATATTCCACATTCCAGTCCACATTCCATTCCACATTCCATTCCTTTCCATTCCACACTGCATTCCATGACATTCCTCTTTCCATTACTCTTTCCAGTCCACATTCCATTCCACGTTCCATGCCACGTTCCATTCCAAGTTCCACTCCATTCCATTACACATTCCATTCCACCTTCCATTCCATTCTATGGAACATTCTGTACCATTCCGTTACAATCCATTCCACATTCCGTTCCATTTCATTCCAAATTCCATTACATATTCCATTCCACATTCAATTCCATTCCATTCAATATTCCATTCCATTCCATACCACATTGCATACAATTCCATTCCATTCCTTTACACATTCCATTCCTCTCCATTACGCATTCCATTATACATTAAATTCCACCTTCCATTCCACATTTCCTCCCATTCCACTCCAGGTTCCATTCCATGTTCCATTCCACGTTCCTTTCCAGAATCCATTCCATTCCATTTAACATTGCATTCACCATTCCATTCCATTGCTTCCCATTCCACATTCCGTTCCAGTCCAAATTCTATTCCATTCCATTGCATTCCACATTTCATTCCATTCCATTCCGCATACTTTTCCATTCAATTCCACATTCCATTCCATCCCATTCCACTTTCCATTCCACATTCCTTTCCTCGTTCCATTCCACCTTCCATTCCACGTTTCATTCCATACCATTCTGCGTTCCATTCAATTCCATTCCATGTTCCATTTCATGTCGTTCCATGTTCCATTCCGCATTCCATTTCGAGTTCCTTTCCATTCTATTCCGTTCCATTCCACACTCCATTCTGTTCCATTCCACATTCCATTCCATTCCATTTCACATTCCATTCCTTTCCATTCCACATTCTATTCCATATTCCATTCCGTTCCTTTCCACATTCTATTCCACACTCCATTCCACATTCCGTTACACATTCTATTCCGTTCCATTTAACATTCTTTTCCACATTCCATTACACATTCCATTCAACATTCCATTCCACATTCCATTCCATTCCATTTCACATTCCATTTCGTTCCTTTCCACATCCCTTTCCACATTCCATTCCACATTTCTTTCCATTCCATTCCACATTCCATTCCACATTCGATTCCATTCCATTCCACATTCCATTGCATTCCATTCCACATTCCATTAAACATTCCATTGCACATACCATTCCTTTCCATTCCACATTCCATTCCATTCCATTCCACATTCCGTTGCACATTCCATTCCATAATCCATTCCTTTCCATTACACATTTAGTTCCAAATTGCATTCCACTCCATTTCACATTCCATTTCATTCCATTCCATCTTCCTTTCCACTTTGCTGTCCAGGTTCCATTCCACGCTCCATTCCATGTTCCATTCCATTTCATTCAATGTTTCATTCCATGTTGTGCTCCTTTTCATTCCACGTTCCACTCCATTCCATTCCACTTTCAATTCAGATTTCCATTTCTCATTCCATTCCACATTCCATTTCACATTCCACTCCATTCCATTCCTTTCTACATTCCATTCCACATTCCATTCCATTACTTTCCACATTCCATTCCGCATTACATTTCACATTCCATTCCATTCAATTCCAGTTTCCATTCCATACCCATTGCATTCCATTACACTTTCAATTCTACATTCAATTCCATTCCATTTCACATTCCATTCTACATTCCATTCCAAATTCCATTCCGTTCCATTCCACATTCCTTCCCACACTCCATTCCATTCCATTCCACACTCCATTGAACATTCCATTCCACATTCCATTCCATATTCAATTACACTTTTCTTGCCGTTCCATTCCAGTTTCCATTCCACACTCCATTCCACATTCCATACTACATTGCATCCCGCTCTATTCCACATTCCTTTCCTCAATCCATTCCACGTTCCATTACACATTCCTTTCCATTCCATTCCACATTCCATTCCATCCCATTCCGCATTCCATTCCACGTTCCATTCCATTCCATTCCACATTCCATTCCATCCCATTCCACATTCCATTCCACGTTCCATTCCACATTCCATTCCACGTTCCATTCCATTCCATTCCTCGTGCCATTCCATTCCATTCCACTTTCCATTTCATGTCGTTACACGTTGCATTCCACATTCCATTTCACATTCCATTCCACTTTCCATTCCGTTGCATTCCACTTTCCTTTGCACATTCCATTCCACATTCCATTCCACATTGCATTCTGTTCCATTCCACATTCCTTTCCATTCCATTCCACATCCTGTTCCATTCCATTCCATTCCATTCCACATTTCATTCAATTGAATTCCGCATTCCATTCCATTCCATTCCATTCCAATCCACATTCCACTCCACTGCATTCCTTACAACATTCTATTCCTTTACATTCCATATTCCATTCCATTCATTTAACATTCATTTCCATTTAACATTCCATTCCACGTTCCATTCTACGTTGCATTCCACTTTCTATTCCATGTTCCATTCCTTGTTCCATTCCTTTCCAGTCCACTTTCGATTCCATTCTATTCCACTTTCCATTCCATGTAGCATTGCGTTCCAGTCCACATTCCACGTTGCATTCCACTTTCTATTCCATGTTCCATCCCTCTTTCCATTCCTTTCCAGTCCACATTCCATACCATTCCATTCCACAAAGCATTCCATTCCAGTCCACATTCCATTCCACGTTGAATTCCATTCTATTTAAATATCCCATTCCTTTCCACTTTCCATTCAACCTTCCATTCTATTCCACCTTCCATTCCTTTCCATTCCACATTCCATTGCATATCCCATTCCGCACTGCATTCCACATTCCATTCCACATTACATTCCACGTTCCTTTCCAAGTTGCATTTCACTTTCCATTCCATTCCATTCCACTTTCCATTCCACATTCTGTTGTATTCCATTCCATTTTCCATTTCACATTCCGTTCCACATTCCATTCCACATTCCATTGCATGCCATTCCTCATTCTTTTCCTTTCCATTCCATGTTCCATTGCTTTCCATTCCACATTACATTCCACATTCCATTCCACGTCCCTTTCCACATTCCATTCCACGTTCCATTCCACGTTCCATTCCATTCCACGTTCCATTCCCCGTTCCATTCTACATTCCACTCCACATTCCATTCAGCCTTCCATTCCATTCCATTCCATTCCACGTTCAATTCTACTTTCCATTCCACATTCCATTCCATGATCCACTCCACATTCCATTGCATTCCATTCCACGTTCCATTCCTTGTTCCATTCCACTCCATTCCACGTTCCTTTCCAAATTCCATTCCACTTTCCATTCCAAACAATTCTACATTTAATTACATTCCATTCCACATTCCTTTCCATTCAATTCCACATTCAATTCGACATTCCATTCCACATTCCATTCCATTCCTTTCTATTTCACTTTCCATTCCACATTCCATTCCACATTCCATTCCACATACCATTACATTCCATTCCACATTCCATTTAACTTTCCATTGAACATTCCATTCTATTCCATTCCATTCCACATTGCATTCCTCATTCCGTTCCACTTATTGTTCCATTCCTGTACACATTCCATTCCACATTCCTTTCCATTCCACATTCCATTCCATTCCACATTCCATTCCATTCCTTTCCACATTCCATTCCACATTCCATTCTATTCCATTCCATCTTCCATTCCACGATCCTTTCCACATTCCTTTGCACATTCCATTCCTCATTGCGTTCCATTCCATTCCACATTCCATTCCAAATTGCATTTCATTGCATTCCACAATTCATTGCACCTTCCATTCCATTCCATTCCACATTCCATTCCACGTTGCATTCCACGTTACATTCCACTTTCCATTCCACGTTCCATTCCATATTCCATTCCGCAATCCATTCCGTTCCATTCCACCTTCCATTCCACATTCCGTTCCACATTCCAGTCCACATTCCATTCCATTCCATTCCAATTTCCGTTCCATTAAATTCCATACCATTCCACTCCACATTCCATTCCATTCCATTCCATGCCATTCCATTCCACATTCCATTCCTTTCCATTCCATTCCACTTTCCTTTCCACATTTCATTCCATTCCATTCCACATTCCATTCCACAATCAGTCCCACATTCCATTCCACTGTCCGTACCATATTCCATTCCATTTCATTCCACATTCCATTCCATTACATTCCAGATTGCATTCCACCTTCCATTCCACTTTCCATTCCATTTAATTTCACGTTTCATTCCGCGTTCCATTGGACCTTCCATTCTACTGTCCATTCCAAGTTCTTTACCATTCCATTCCATGTTGCATTCCATGTTCTGTTCCATTCCATTCTACATTCCATTCCATTCCATTCCACATTCCATTCCATTCCTTTCCACTTTCCATTACATTCCATTCCACGTTCTCTTTCACTTTGCGTTACGTTTTCCATTCAACGTTCCTTTCCATTCCATTCCACGTTCCACTCCCTTCCATTCCACGTTCCATTCCATTCAATTCCACTTTCCATTTCTTTCCATTCCATGTTCCATTCAACATTCCATTTCACATTGCATTCCTCCTTCCATTCCAATCCATTCCATTACATTCCACATGACTTTCCATTCCATTCCACTTCCAATTCCATTCAATTCCACATTCCATTCCATTCCATATTCCATTCAATTCCATTCCACATTCCATTCCGTTGCAAAGCATTCCATTACACACTCCATTCAACATTCCATTCCATTCCATGCCACTTTCGATTATATTCCATTCTGCCGTAAATTCCATTCCATTCCACATTGCATTCCATTCTATTCCATTTCACCTTACATAACATTCGATTCCGCACTCAATTCATTTCCATTCCACATTCCATTCCACTCCATTCCACATTCCATTCTATTGTATTCTAGATTCAATTCCATTTCATTCCAAATTCCATTCCATTCCATTCCATTCCATTCCATATTCCGTTCAATTCAATTCCACATTCCATTCCATTACATTACATTCCGTATTCCATTCCATTCCATTCCACATTCCATTCCATTCCATACCATTCCATTACACATTATGTTCAACATTCCATTCCATTCCATGCCACATTCCATTATAGTACATTCCTCAGTAAATTCCATTCCATTACACATTGTATTTCATTCCATTCCATTTCACTTTCGATTCCATTCCATTCCACGTTAAATTCAATTCCATTCCACATTCGGTTACATTCCTTTCCACCTTCCATTCAATTCCATTCCACATTGAATTCCATTCCTTTCCATTTCACACTCCATTCCATTCCATTCTACTCTACGTTTTATTCCATTCCGCATTGCCTTTCATTCCTTTCCATTCCACATCTCATTCCATTCCATTCCACATCTCATTCCATTCCATTCCATTCCATTGCACTTTCCATTCCACATTCCATTACATTCAATTCCACCTTCCATTCCATTCCATTTCACATTCCATTCCACACCACTTTCCATTCCATGACACGTTACATTGCACATTCGATTACATTCCTTTCCACATTCCATTCCATTACATTCCACGTTCCATTCCACATTACATTGAACATTACCTTCCACATTCCATTCCATTCCATTCCACATTGCATTCCACATTTCGTTGCAGTCCATTCCACATTCCATTCATCATTCCCTTCCACATTCCACTGCATTCCATTCCACATTCCATTCCACATTCCCTACCACATTCCGTTCCATTCCATTCCACAATCAATTCCATTACATTCCACATTCTTTTCCACTTTACATACCACTTTCCATTCCATTCCATTCAACGTTACATTTTACGTTCCATTTGACGTTCCATTCTATGATACATTTGACGTTCCTTTTCTTTCCATTTAACGTTTCTTTCCAGGTTCCAATGCATTGCATTCAAATTTTTATTCCATTCCATTCCGCATTACAATCCAATCCTTTCCACTTTCCATTCCATTCCATTGCATGTTCCCTTCCACTTTGCATTCCACTTTCCATTCCACGTTCCATTCCATTCCATTCCACGTTCCATTGTATTGCATTTCACGTTTCATTACATTCCATTCCACGTTCCATTCCACATTCCATTTCACATTCCATTCTACCTTCCATTGTGTTCCACTCCATTTCACAAACCATTCCATTTCATTCCTCTTCCCGTTCCATTCAATTCCACATTCCATTCCATTCCCTTACATTCCATTCTAAATTCCATTCCATACCATTCCGCTTTTCATTCCATTCCACATTCGATTCCATTCCATTCCACATTCTATTCGATTCCATTCCGCATTACATTCCATTCCGTTCCATTCCTTGTCATTCCATATTCCACACCGTTCCATTCCATTCCACATTGAATTCCTTTCCATTCCACATACCATTCCATTGCATTCCACATTGCATTCCTTTCCATTCCACATTCCTTTCAATTCCATTCCACATTCCACTCGATTACATTTCTTTCCATTCCACGTTCCATTCCGCCTTTTATTACATTGCATTCCACATTCCATTCCATTCCATTCCATTTTCCATTCCAACTTCCATTCCATGATCCATTCCATTCCAATCCTTTCCACATTCCACACCATTCCGTTCCATTCCTTTCCGGATTCCATTCCATTCCATTGCACATTCTGTTCCACATTCCATTCCATCTCATTACACATTCCATTCCTTTCCATTCCATTCCATATTCCATTGCTTTACATTCCACATTTCATTTAACATTACATTCCACGTTCCATTCCACATTGAATTCCAAGTTCCTTTCCAGATTCCATTCCACATTCCCCTCCACTTTCCATTCCATTCCATTCCACATTTCATTCCACATTCCATACCACATTCCTTTCCATTCCATTACATTACACATTCCATTGCATTACATTACACGTACCATTCCATTCCATTCCACGTTCCATTCCACTTACCATTGGACTTTACATTCCACTTTCCGTTCCACGTTGTATTGCATTCCATTGCATTCCATGTTCCACTCCAAATTGCATTCCATTAAATTAAACGTTCCATTCCATTCAATTCCACGTTACATTCCATTCCATTCCACGTTCCACTCCACGTTCCATTCCACGTTCCATTTCATTCCATTCCACGTTCCATTCTATATTCCGTTTCACATTCCATTCCACCATCCATTCCATTCCATTCCATTCCACATTCAATTTCACATTCCATTCCACCTTCCGTTCCACACCATTCTTTGCAATCCACATTGCATTCCATTCAATTCCACTTCACATTCCATTCAATTCCTCATTCCATTCCATTCCAATATATTCCAATCCATTCCATTCCATATTCCATTACACTACATTTCACATTCCATTCCATTCCATTCCATTCCGCGTTCCATTCCTTTCCATTCCATTCCACATTCCATAAAATTCCATTCAATTCCACATTCCATTCGACGTTCCATTGAATTCCATTCCACATTCCATTCCATTCCATTCCACATTCCATTCCACATTCCTTTCCATTCCATTCCAAATTCCATCCCATTCCAATCCATTCCATTCCTGATTCCTTTCCATTCTGTTACACTTTCTATTTCACATTCCATTCCATTCCATTCCACATTCCTTTCCACATTCCATTCCATTCCATTCTACATTCCATTCCATTCCATTCCACGTTCCATTCCTTTCTATTCCGTTCTACTTTCCATTCCACGTTCCATTCCACATTCCATTCCATGTTCCATTCCATTCAAATCCACGTTCCATTCCACATTCCATTCTACGTTCCATTCCATGTTCCATTCCAAATTCCATTACAAGTTCCATTCCATTCCATTCCATTCCACGTTCCATTCCACATTGCATTCCACTTTCCAGTCCACATTCCATTTCACATTCCATTCCACATTCCATTCCACATTCCATTCTGTTCCATTCCACATTCCATTCCACATTCCATTCCTCATTCCATTCCGCATTCCATTCGATTCCATTCCACACTCCTTTCCACATTGCATTCCATTACAGTCCACATTCTAATCGACATTCCATTCCATTCCATTCCACATTCCATTGCATTCTATTCCATTTTCCATTCCACTTTACATTCCACGATCAATTCTATTGCATTCCTTCTTCCATTCCACATTCCATTATAGAATCAATTCCACATACCATTCCATTTCACATTCCATTCCACTTTGCATTCCATTCCAGTCCACATTCCATTCCACTTTCAATTCAATTCCATTCCATATTCCGTTCAATGCCATTCCACATTTCATTCCATTCCATCTCTCATTCCATTCCATTCCATTCCACATTCCATTCCATCCAATTCCACATTCCATTCCATTCCATTCCACATTCCATTCCATTCCATTCCACATTCCATTCCACATTCCATTCAGTTCCATTCCACATTCCATTCCACATTCCATTCCTCATTCCATTCCGCATTCCATTCGATTCCATTCCACATTCCATTCCACATTGCACTCCATTACAGTCCACATTCTAATCGACATTGCATTCCATTCCATTCCACATTCCATTGAATTCCAGTCCACTTTCCATTCCACTTTCCATTCCGCACTCAATTCTATTGCATTCCAGCTTCCATTCCACATTCCATTATAGAATTGATTCCAGATTCCATTCCATTCCATTTCACATTCCATTCCACATTGCCTTCCATTCCAGTCCACATTCCATTCCACATTCAATTCCATTCCATTCCACATTCCATTCTATTGCTTTCCATTCCACATTGCATTCCATTCCATTCCACATTTCGTTCCATTCCTTTCCCCTTTTGATGCCACATTACATTCCATTCCGTTCCACATTATGTTCCACATTCCATTCTATGTTCCATTCCACGATCCATTACACGTTCCATTCCATTCCATTCCACATTTCATTGCACATTCCATTCCATTCCATTCCACATTCTATTCTGCATTGCATTGCACGTTCTATTCCATTCCATGTTCCATTCCACGTTCCATTCCATTCCTTTCCACATTCCATTTTACATTCCATACCATTCCTTTCAATTCTATTCCACATTCTATTCCACGTTCCATTCCACATTCCATTCCACATTCCATTCCATTCCATTCCATTCCATTCTGCATTCCATTCCACATTGCATTCCATTCCCTTCCACCTTCCATTCCATTCCATTCCACATTCCGTTCAACGTTCCGTTCCATTTCATTCCATATTCCATTCCACATTCCATTCCATTTGATTCCAATTTCCATTCCATTCCAATCCATGTTCTATTGCACGTTCCATTATGCTTTCCATTACATTCCATTCTGCCTTCCATTCCACATTCCATTGCTTTCCTCGTTGCTTTCCACATTCCATACCACATTCCATTCCACATTCCATTGCATTCCATTCCACATTCCATTGCATTCCATTCCACATTCCATTTCATTCCATTTCACTTTCCATTCCATTCCTTTTCACATTCAATTCCATTCCACATTCCATTCCAAATTCCATTCCATTCCATTCCACATTCCATGCCAAATTGCATTCCACCTTGCGTTCCATTCCATTCCACATTCCTTTCCACATTCCATTGCATTCCATTCCATATTCCATTCCATGTTCCATTACTTTCTATTCAACCTTCCATTCCACGTTTAATTCCACCATCCATTCCATTCTTTTCCACGTTCCATTACACGTTCCACTACATATTTCATTCCATTTCCCTTTAACTCTCCATTCCACTTTCCATTATAATCCATTCCAGATTGCATTCCACATTGCATTGTATTCCATTCCACCTTCCAATACACATTCCATTTCATTCCCTTTTAAAATTCCTTTCCATTCCATTCCACATTCCACTCCATTCCACTCCATTCCACATTACATTCCACATTCCATTCCATGATCCATTCCACGTTCCATTCCATTCCATTACACGTTCCATTCTAAGTTCCATTCAACATTCCATTCCACATTCCATTCAACCTTCCGTTCCATTCCATTCCACGTTCAAATCCACTTTCCATTCCACATTCCATTCCATGTTCCATTTCACATTCCATTGCATTCCATTCCACGTTCCATTCCAACTTCCATTCCACTCCCTTCCACGTTCCTTTCCACATTCCATTCCGCGTTTTATTCCTTTCGACATTCCATTCCGCATTCCATTCCACATTCCATTCCATTCCATTCCACATTCCATTCCACATTCCTTTCCATTCCATTCCAAATTCCATCCCATTCCAATCCATTCCATTCCTGATTCCTTTCCATTCTGTTACACTTTCTATTTCACATTCCATTCCACATTCCATTCCATTCCACATTCCATTCCATTCTGTTACACTTTCTATTTCACATTCCATTCCATTCCATTCCACATTCCATTCCACATTCCATTCCATTCCATTCCACATTCCATTCCATTCCATTCCACATTGCATTCCTTTCTATTCCGTTCTACTTTCCATTCCACGTTCCATTCCACATTCCATTCCATGTTCCATTCCATTCAATTCCACGTTCCTTTCCACATTCCATTCTACGTTCCATTCCATGTTCCATTCCAAATTCCATTACAAGTTCCATTCCATTCCATTCCGTTCCACTTTCCATTCCACATTGCATTCCACTTTCCAGTCCACATTCCATTCCACATTCCATTGAACATTCCATTCCACATTCCATTCTGTCCCATTCCACATTCCATTCCGCATTCCATTCCTCATTCCATTCCGCATTCCATTCGATTCCATTCCACACTCCGTTCCACATTGCATTCCATTACAGTCCACATTCTAATCGACATTCCATTCCATTCCATTCCACATTCCATTGCATTCCATTGCATTTTCCATTCCACTTTCCATTCCACGATCAATTCTATTGCATTCCTTCTTCCATTCCACATTCCATTATAGAATCGATTCCACATACCATTCCATTTCACATTCCATTCCACTTTGCATTCCATTCCAGTCCACATTCCATTCCACTTTCAATTCAATTCCATTCCATATTCCGTTCAATGCCATTCCACATTTCATTCCATTCCATCTCTCATTCCATTCCATTCCATTCCACATTCCATTCCATCCAATTCCACATTCCATTCCATTCCATTCCACATTCCATTCCACATTCCATTCCACATTCCATTTAGTTCCATTCCACATTCCATTCCACATTCCATTCCTCATTCCATTCCACATTCCATTCGATTCCATTCCACATTCCATTCCACATTGCACTCCATTACAATCCACATTCTAATCGACATTGCATTCCATTCCATTCCACATTCCATTGAATTCCAGTCCACTTTCCATTCCACTTTCCATTCCACACTCAATTCTATTGCTTTCCAGCTTCCATTCCACATTCCATTATAGAATCAATTCCAGATTCCATTCCATTCCATTTCACATTCCATTCCACATTGCCTTCCATTTCAGTCCACATTCCATTCCACATTCAATTCCATTCCATTCCACATTCCATTCTATTGCATTCCATTCCACATTGCATTCCATTCCATTCCACATTTCGTTCCATTCCTTTACACTTTTGATGCCACATTACATTCCATTCCTTTCCACATTATATTCCACGTTCCATTCTATGTTCCATTCCACGATCTGTTACACGTTCCATTCCATTCCATTCCACATTTCATTGCACATTCCATTCCATTCCATTCCACATTCTATTCTGCATTCCATTGCCCGTTCTATTCCATTCCATGTTCCATTCCACGTTCCATTCCATTCCTTTCCACATTCCATTTTACATTCCATACCACTCCTTTCAATTCTATTCTACATTCTATTCCACGTTCCATTCCACATTCCATTCCACATTCCATTCCATTCCATTCCATTCCATTCTGCATTCCATTCCACATTCCATTCCATTCCCTTCCACCTTCCATTCCATTCCATTCCACGTTCCATTCAACGTTCCATTCCATTTCATTCCGTATTCCATTCCACATTCCATTCCATTTAATTCCAATTTCCATTCCATTCCAATCCATGTTCTATTGCACGTTCCATTATGCTTTCCATTACATTCCATTCCGCCTTCCATTCCACATTCCATTGCTTTCCTCGTTGCTTTCCACATTCCATACCACATTCCATTCCACATTCCATTGCATTCCATTCCACATTCCATTGCATTCCATTCCACATTCCATTTCATTCCATTTCACTTTCCATTCCATTCCTTTTCACATTCAATTCCATTCCACATTACATTCCAAATTCCATTCCATTCCATTCCACATTCCATGTCACATTGCATTCCACCTTGCGTTCCATTCCATTCCACATTCCTTTCCACATTCCATTGCATTCCATTCCATATTCCATTCCACGTTCCATTACTTTCTATTCAACCTTCCATTCCACGTTCAATTCCACAATCCCTTCCATTCCTTTCCACGTTCCATTACACGTTCCACTGCATATTTCATTCCATTTCCCTTTAACTCTCCATTCCACTTTCCATTATAATCCATTCCAGATTGCATTCCACATTGCATTGTATTCTATTCCACATTCCAGTACACATTCCATTTCATTCCCTTTTAAAATTCCTTTCCATTCCATTCCACATTCCACTCCATTCCACTCCATTCCACATTACATTCCACATTCCATTCCATGATCCATTCCACGTTCCATTCCATTCCATTCCACGTTTCATTCTACCTTCCATTCAACATTCCATTCCACATTCCATTCAACCTTCCGTTCCATTCCATTCCACGTTCAAATCCACTTTCCATTCCACATTCCATTCCATGTTCCATTCCACATTCCATTGCATTCCATTCCACGTTCCATTCCAAGTTCCATTCCACTCCCTTCCACGTTCCTTTCCACATTCCATTCCGCGTTTTATTCCTTTCGACATTCCTTTCCACATTCCATTCCACATTCCATTCGAATTCAATTCCACATTCAATTCGACATTACATTCCACATTCCAATCCATTCCTTTCTATTCCACATTCGATTCCATTCCATTCCATTCCACATTCCATTCCATTATATTTTGCATTCCGTTCCATTCCATTCCAAATACCACTACATTCCTTTCCATTCGACATTCCATTCCATTCCATTCCACATTCCATTCAGTTCAATTCTACATTCCATTCCAAGTTCCACTCCACTTTGCATTCCACTTTCCATTCCACGCTGCATTCCACATTGCATTCCCTTGCATTCCACATTCCATTCCATTCCATTCCACTTTCCATTACACGTTCCATTCCATTCAGTTCCATTCTACATTCCATTCCAAGTTCCACTCCACTTTGCATTCCACTTTCCATTCCACGTTACATTCCACGTTCCATTCCCTTCCATTCCACATTCCATTCCATTCCATTCCACTTTCCATTACACGTTCCATTCCACAATGCATTCCTCGATTCATTCCACGTTCCATTCCACATTCCATTTCTTTCCACTCCACTTTCCATTCCATTGCCTTACACATTCCATTCCTTTACATTCCATTCCATTGCACATTCCATTCCACATTCCATTCCCTTCTATTTCAGATTCCATTCTATTCCATTCCACAATTCATTCCACGTTCCTTTCCAATACATTCCACATTCCATTCTACACTGCATTCCATTCCAGACCATATTCCATTCCACACCCCATAACATTCCATTTAAACATTCCATTCCATTCCATTCCACATTGCATTCCAGATTCAATTCCATTTCACACTGCATTCCACATTCCATTACACATTCCATTCCATTCCATCCCACATTCCATTCCACATTGCAATCCATTCCATTCCACGTTCCATTCCAAGTTCCATTCCCCATTCCATTCCATTCCATTCAACATTGCATTCCACATTTCATTCCATATTCCATACCATTCCATTGCACATTGCATTCCACAATCTATTCCATTCATTTCCCCATTCAATTCCATGTTGCTTTCCACGTTCCATTCCCTATTAAATTCCACCTTTCTTTCCATTCCACTCCACATTGCATACCACATTCCATTCCACATTCCATACCATTCCGTTGCATATTCCATTTCACAATCCATTGGATTGAATTCCACATTCAATTCCATGTTCCATTCCACATTCAATTCCACAATCCATTCCACTTTGCATTCCACATTCCATTCCATTCCATTCTATTACACTTTCCATTCCATTCCATTCCACTCTCCATTACACATTGCATTCCACATTCCATTCCATGTTCCATTCCATTCCATTCGACATTCCATTCCATTCCAGTCCACATTCTATTCCATTCAATTCCACATTCCATTAGAGTACATTCCATTACATTCCACATTCCATTCCATTCCATTCCATTCCACATTCCAATCCATTCCATTCCATTCCAAATTCCATACCATTCATTCCACATTAAATTCCACTCCATTGCACATTCCATTCCATGTTGCATTCCACGTTCTATCCCATGTTCCATTCCTCGTTTCGTTCCTTTCCATTGCACATTCCATTCTATTCCATTACACATCGCATTCCATTCCATTCCACATTTCAATAATCGTTCTATTCCATTGAATTGCACGTTCCATTCTACATTCCATTCTGCATTCCATTCCATTCCATTCCACATTCCATTCCACGTTCCATTCCACGTTACATTGCACTTTCCTTTCCACTTTCCATTCCATATTCCATTCCGAAATCCATTCCGTTCCATTTCATGTTCCATTCCACATTCCATTCCACATTCCATTGAACATTCATTTCCACATTCCATTCCACATTCCATTGAACATTCCATTCCACATTCCATTCCATTCCATTCCATTTCATATTCCATTCCACATAGTGTTCCATTCCAGTACACATTCCATGCCACATTCCTTTCCATTCCATTTAAATATTCCATTCCATTCCACATTCCATTCCATTCCACATTTGATTCCATTCCATTCCACATTCCATTCCACATTCCTTTCCACATAGTGTTCCATTCCACTACACATTCCCATCCATTCCATTTAAACATTCCATTCCATTTCAAATTCCATTCAATCCCACATTCCATTCCAATCCATTCCACATTCCATTCCACATTCCATTCCATTCCGTTCCATCTTCCATTCTATGCTCCATTCCACATTCCTTTGCACAATCCATTCCTCATTGCATTCCATTCCATTCCACTTTCCATTCCATTCCACATTCCTTTCCATTCCATTGCAAATTGAAGTGCACATTCTATTACATTCCATTCCCCACTCCATTCCACTTTCGATTCCATTCCATTCTACCTTTTATTCCAAGTTCCTTTCCACATTCCATTCCACAATGCATTCCTCATTCCATTCCATTCCATTCCACTTTCCATTCTACATTCCATTCCACATTCCATTCCTCATTCCATTCCTTTCCATTCAACGTTCCATTCCACATTCCATTCCACGTTCTGACATATTCCATTCCACCTTTCATTGAGAATTCCATTCAACATTCCATTCCTTTCCATTCCACACTCCATTCCACATTCCATTCCATTCCACATTCCATACCACATTCCATCCCGCATTCCATTCCATTCCATTCCGCGTTTCATTGCACATCCCACTCCATTCCATTCCACGTTCCACTCCCCATTCCATGCCAATACCATTAGATTGAATTCAACATTCCATTCCACATTCAATTCCACATTCCATTTCACATTCCATTCCATTCCATTCCACTTTCCATTCCACGTTCCATTCCACATTCCATTACTCGTTCCACTCCACATTCCATTCCATTCCATTCCATGTTACATTTCACAATCAATTCCATTCCATTCCACGTTCCATTCCATTCCATTCCACTTTCCATTCCACATTCCATTTCACATTCCGTTCCATTCCGTTCAATTCCATTCCACCTTCTATTCCATTGCATTCCACATTCCATTCCACATTCCATACCACGTTTCATTCCATTTCATTCCACGTTGCATTCCACTTTCCATTAGGCGTTCCATTCCTCTTTCCTTTTCATTCCATTCAATGTTCTGTTCCATATTCCATTCCATTCCATTTCACATTCCATTCCATTCCTTTCCACATTCCATTCCTTTCCATTCCACATTCCATTACATTCCCTTATACTATCCATTCCACTTTCCTTTCCACTTTCCATTTCGCGTTCCTTTCAATGTTCCATTACATTCCATTCCACTTTCCATTCCACTCGATTCCGAGATCCATTTCATTCCATTCCACGTTCCATTCCTCATTCCATTTCATATTCCATTCCACCTTCCTTTCCATTACATTCCATTGCATTTCACATTCCATTCCATTCCATTCCACTTTCCAATCAATTCAATTCCGCAATCCGTTCCATTCCATTTCATTCGTTTTGACATTGCATTGCATTCCATCACATTCCATTCCACATTCCATTCCATTCCATTCCATTCCAATTCAGATTCCATAAATTTCCATTCCATTCCGCATTCCATTCCTTTCCATTCCACATTCCATTCCATTTCACTCCACATTCCTTTCAATTCCATTCCATTCCTTTCCATTCCACTTTCCATTACACATTCCATTACACATTCCTTTCCATTCCTTTCCTCATTCCATTCCATTTCTTTTCCATTCCACATTCCATTTCATGTTCCATTCCACGTTGCCTTCCACCTTCCATTCCATTCCATTACATATTCCACACCATTCCATTCCATTCCATTCCGGAATTCATTCTATTCCAATCCACATTCTATTCCACATTCGATTCCTTTCCATTCCAGATTTCATTGCACATTCCATTCCAACTTCCCTTCCCTTCCATTCCACACTCCATTCCACATTCCACTCCTCATTCCATTCCACATTCCGTTCCGCGTTCCATTGCATTCCATTCCACGTTCCATTTCATCTTCCATTCCATTCCATCGCAGGTTCCATTCCACATTCCTTTCCACATTCCATTCCATGCTCCATTCCACATTCCTTTCCACGTTCCATTCCACCTTCCAATGCAAGTTCCATTCCACGTTCCAATCCATTTCATTCCACGATCCATTCGACATTCCATTCCATTACTTCCCACTTTCCATTCCACATTCCCTTCCACATTCCTTTCCACAGTATATTCCGTTACATTCCATGTTCCATTCGACATCCCATTCCATTAAAATCCACTTTCCATTCCACATTCCATTCCACATACCATTCCGGATTCCATTCCTTTCCATTCCACATTCCATTCCACATTCAATTCTATTCCAGTCCATATGCCATTCCACATTCCATTGCATTCTTTCCACATTCCATTCCATTCCATTACACATTCCATTCCACATTTTATTCCACATACAATTCCATTCCATGCCACATTCCATTCCACAATACATTCCGTTCCATTCCACGTTCCATTCCATGTTCCATTCCACATTCCATTCCAGAATCCATTCCACTATCCATTCCATTCCATTCCAAGTTCCTTTCCACTTTCCGTTGCATTAGATTCCATGTTACATTCCACATTCCATTGCCCTTTGCATTCCACTTTCCATTCCATGTTCGTTTCCATGTTCCATTCGATTACATTCCATGATCCATTCCACATTCCATTGCACATTCCATTCCCCATTCCTTTCCGTTCCATTCCACATTCCATTCCTCATTCCATTCTTCATTATATTGTTCGTTCCATTCCACGTTCCATTCCAAGTTCCATTCCACGTTCCATTCCATTAAATTCCACGTTGCATTCCACAATCCACTCCATTCCACTTTCCTTTGCACAGTCCATTCCACATTACAGTCCACATTCTGTTCCGTTCCATTCCACATTCCATTCCACAGTCCATTCCACATTCCATTCCACATTCCATTCCATTCCTTTACAGTATATTCCACGTCCCATTCCACTTTCCATTCCATTCCATTCCTTGTTCAATTCCACATTCCATTGACCATTCCATTCGACGTTCTATTACATGTTCGATTCCACGTAACACTCCATTCCATTCCACTTTCCATTCCACGTTCCATTCGATTCAATTCCACTTTCCATTCCACATTCCATTCCATTCCATTCCACTTTCCTTTGCACATTCCATTCCACATTCTCTTCCACATTGCCTTCCACATTACATTCCATTCTATTCCACATTCCACTCCATTTTACTCCAAATTCCATTAGATTCCATTCCATTCCATGCCTCTTTCCATTCCATTCCATTCCATTCCATTCCATGGCACATTCCACTCCATTCCATTCCATTCCACATTCCATTCCATCCTATTCCACATTCCATTCCATTCCATTTCACATTACATTCCACGTTCAATTTCACATTGCTTTCCACGTTCCATTCCATGTTCCATTCCTTGTTCCATTCCTTTCCATTCCACATTCTGTTCCATTCCATTCCACATTCCATTCAATTCCACTCCACATTCCATTCCATTCCACTCCACATTCCATTCCACATTCCATTCCATTCCATTCCACCTTCCATTACGCGTTCATTTCCACATTCAACTCCACGTTGTATTCCACATTCCATTCCATATTCCATTGCACATTCCTTTCCATTCCATTCCACGTTCCATTTCATTCCATGTTCCATTCCACATTCCATACCATTCCATTCCATTCCATTCCGGATTGCTATCCATTCCTATCCGCATTTTATTCCGCCTTCCATTCCTTTATATTCCACATTCCATTGCATTCCGTTCCACATTCCATTCCTTTCCATTCCACATTCCATTCCTTTCCATTCCAAATTACATTCCACATTCTATTCCACGTCCCATTCCACCTTCCATTCCACATTCCATTCCACGTTCCATTCCACTCCATTCCACGTTGCATTCTACGTTCCATTCCTCATTCCATTACGCATTCCATTCCACGTTCCATTCCATTCCATTCCACGTTGCATTCCACATTCCTCTCCATTCCATTCCACATTCCATATCTTTCCATTCTATTCCATTCAACATTCCATTCCATTCCATACCACATTCTATTCCAGATTCCAATCCATTCCGTTCGCATTCTTTTCCATTCCATTCCACATTCAATTCCGAGTTCCATTCCATGTTCCATTCAACGTTCCATTCCACGTTCCATTTCGCATTGCATTCGATTCCATTTCGCATTCCATTCCATTTCATTACACATTCTATGCCATATTCCATTCCATTCCATTCCAGAGCCCATTCCACATTCCATTCCACTGCATTCCAAATTCCATTCTATTCCACTCCACATTCCATGCCACATACCATTCCACATTCCATTCCATTCCGTTACACATTCCATTCCATTCATTTCTTTTCTACTTTCCATTCCACGTTACATTCCAAAGTCCCTTCCACATTCCATTCCACGTTCCACTCCACAGTCCTGTCCATCCCACTCCACTTTCCATTCCATTGCATTCCGCGTTCCATTCCACATTCCATTCCACATTCCATTCCACATTCCATTCCACATTCCACTTTACATTCCATTCCATTCCACTTTCCGTTCTTAATCCATTGCATTCCTTTCCACATTCCTTTCCACTTTCCATTCCATTCCATTCCACATTTCATACCACATTTCATGCCTTATTCCATTCCACTTTCCATTCAACACTCCACTTCACATTCCATTCCATTCCATTCCACTTTCCATTCTCAATCCATTGCATTCCTTTCCACTTTCCATTCCATTCCATTCCACATTTCATACCACATTCCATTCCACATTCCATTCCATGTTCCATTCCGCGTTCCATTCCACTTTCCATTCCATTCCATTACATTACACGTTCCATTCCATTACATTCCATGTTTCAATTCATTCCGTTACACATTCCATTCACATTCCATTTCACATACCATTCCAAATTATATTTCACTTTCCATTCCATTCCATTCCATTCCACATTTCGTTGTAGTCCATTCCATTCCATTCCATGTTTCATTCCATCTCATTCCGCGTTCCTTTCCATTCCATTCTACATTCCATACCACATTCCATTCCACGTTCCATTCTGTTCCATTCCACATTCCATTCCATTCCATTCCACATTCCTTTCCATTCCATTCCGCATTCCATTCCATTCTATTCCACATTCCATTCTACATTTGATTCTATTCCATTCCACATTCCTTTCCACATTCCATTGCATTCCATTCCACATTCCATTCCACATTCCATTCCACATTCTATTCCATTCCATTCCATTTTGCATGCCACATTCCATTCCATTCCTCTCCACATTCTGTTCCACATTATATTCCATTTTGTTCCAGTGCACATTTCATTGCACACTCCATTCCGTTCCATTGCACATTACACTCCATCTATTCCACACTCTATTCCACATTCCATTCCATTCCATTCCATTCCACATACCTTTCCACATTCCATTCCTTTACATTCCACATTCCGTTCCATTCAATTCCACTTTCCATGTCATTCCATTCCACATTCTATTCAAAATTCCATTCCATTCTATTTCACGTTCCGTTCCATTCCATTCCACATTCCATTCCATTCCATTCCATTCCACATTCCATTCCATTCCACATTCCATTCCAAATTCCATTCCATTCCATTCCACATTCCATTACGCATTCCATTCCATTCCATTCCACATTCAATTCCATTCCATTCCACATTCCATTCCATTCCATTCGATACCACTTTGCATTCCACGTTCCATTTCATTCCAATCCACTTTCCATTGCACATTCCATTCCAATCCACTCCACATTCCATTCCACATTCCATTCCTTTCCTTTCCATTTCACTTTGCATTCCACATTACATTCCACATGCCATTCCATTTCATTCCACATTCCATTCCACGATCCATCCCACATTCCATTCCACATTCCACTCCACAGTCCTTTGTGTTCCATTCAACTTTCCATTCCACTTTCCATTTCACATTCCATTCAACATTCCATATTCCATTCCACGTTCCATTCCTTTCCATTCCACATTCGAATCCACTTACCATTCTATTCAATTCCACATTTCATACCACATTCCATTCCACGTTTCATTCCATGTTCCATTCCACGTTCCTTTCCATTCCATTCCTTTCCATTCCATTCCATTCCATTCCACTTTCCAATTCATTCCGTTCCACATTCCATTCCGCATTCCGTTTCAAATTACGTTCCACATTCTGTTTCACTTTAAATTCCATTCCATTCCACATTCCATTCCAAATTCCATTCCATTCCATTCCACATTCCATTACACATTCCATTCCATTCCACATTCAATTCCATTCCATTCCACATTCCATTCCATTCCATTCGATACCACTTTGCATTCCACATTCCATTTCATTCCAATCCACTTTCCATTGCACATTCCATTCCAATCCACTCCACATTCCATTCCACATTCCATTCCATTCCTTTCCATTTCACTTTGCATTCCACATTACATTCCACATTCCATTCCATTTCATTCCACATTCCATTCCAGGATCCATCCCACATTCCATTCCACATTCCACTCCACAGTCCATTGTGTTCCATTCCACTTTCCATTCCACATTCCATTTCACATTACATTCAACATTCCATATTCCATTCCACGTTCCATTCCTTTCCATTCCACATTAGAATCCACTTACCATTCTATTCAATTCCACATTTCATACCACATTCCATTCCACGTTCCATTCCATGTTGCATTCCATGTTCCATTCCACTTTCCATTCCATTCCATTCCTTTCCATTCCATTCCATTCCATTCCATGTTCGAATTCATTCCATTCCACATTCCATTCTGCATTCCATTTCAAATTACGTTCCACATTCTATATCACTTTAAATTCCATTCCATTCAATTCCATTACACATTCCATTCCATTCCATTCCACATTCCATTCCATGTTCCATTCCACGATCCATTCCACATTCCATTCCACATTCCCTTCCACATTCATTTCCGTTCCATCCCACATTCCATTCCATTCCATTCCACATGCCATGCCATTCCATTCCACGTTCCATTCCACATTCCATTCCGTTCATTTCCGCCTTCCTTTACACATTCCATTCCACATTCTATTCCACTTTCTATTCCACATTCCATTCTACATTCCATTCTATTTCATTTCATATTCCATTCCACATTCCATTCCATTTCATTCCACCTTCCATTCCACATTACATTACACTCCATTCAACATTGCATTCCATTCCATTTCACATTCCATTCCATTCCATTCACAATCCATTCCATTCCAATCCACTTTCTGTTTCATCCCATTCCATTTCAGTCCACATTCTATTCAATTCCATTATATTCCCCATTCCATTGCATTTCATTCCACATTCCATTCCATTTCATTCCACATACCATTCCATAATCCATTCCGTATTCCATTCCAAATTTCATTCCATTCCATTCCACAATTCATTCCATAACATTCCACCTTCCATTCCATTGTATTCCATTCCACATTCCGTTCCATTCCATTAAATTCCAGTCCAAATTCTATTCCTCTCCATTCCATTCCACATTCCATTCCATTCCCTTCCGCATTTAATTCCATTCAATTCCACTTTCAGTTCCATTCCATTTCACATTCCATTCCATGTCCTACTGCACATTCGATTCCACATTCCATTCGATTCCATTCCACATTCCATTCCAAAGTCCATTCCATTCCATTCCACATTCCTTTCCACATTCCATTTCACTTTCCTTTCCACATTCCATTCCACATTGCATTTCACATTCCATTCCACTTTCCGTTCCATTCCATTCCAAATTCCATTCCATTCCATTTGAAGTTTCATTCCACATTCCATTCGACATTTCATTTCACATTCCATTCCATATTCCATTCCACTAAATTCCACAATCCATTTCATTACGTTCGATGTTTTATTCCACCTTCCTTTCCGCGTTCCATTCCACATTCCAATCCACTTTCCTTTCCATTTCATTTCACATTCCATTCCACATTCCATTCCATTCCATTCAACATTCCATTCCACTTTCTATTACACTTTCCATTCCAAGTTCCATACTATTCCATTCCATTCCATTCCATTCCATTCCACATTCCATTCCATTCCATTCCACATTCCATTCTACATTCCATTCCATATTCTATTCCACGTTCTATTCCATATAATTCCACATTCCATTCTGTTCCATTCCACATACCATTCCATATTCCATTCCACATTCTATTCCACTTTCCATTCCATTTCATTCCACATTCCATTGAATTCCATTCCAAATTTCATTCCATTCCATTCCACAATTCATTCCATAACATTCCACCTTCCATTCCATTGTATTCTATTCCACATTCCGTTCCATTCCATTAAATTCCAGTCCAAATTCTATTCCTCTCCATTCCATTCCACATTCCATTCCATTCCCTTCCGCATTTAATTCCATTCAATTCCACTTTCAGTTCCATTCCATTTCACATTCCATTCCATGTCCTACTGCACATTCGATTCCACATTCCATTCGACTCCATTCCACATTCCATTCCAAAGTCCATTCCATTCCATTCCACATTCCGTTCCACATTCCATTCCACATTCTGTTCCATTCCATTCAGCATTCCATTCCATCCCATTCCACAATCCATTCCACATTCCATTCCTTTCCATTCCATTCCATTCCACATTCCATTACTCATTCCATTTCACATGCCATTCCATTCCATTCCAAATGCCATTGATTTCCATTAAGCATTCCATTCCATTCCTTTCCACATTCCATTCATTTCCACATTCCATTCCACATTACATTCCACGTTCCTTTCCATTCCTTTCCACATTCCATTCCACGTCCCATTCGATGTTCCACTCCATTACATTCCACGTTCCATTCCAAATTCCATTCCCTTACATTTCTAGTTCCATTCCACATTCCATTCCACATTCCATTCGACATTCCATTGCCTTCCATTCCACATTCCGTTACACAATCCCCTCAACATTCCATTCCACATTCCATTCCACATTCAATTGCACATTTCATTCTACATCCCATTCCCTTCCATTCGACATTCCATTCCACATTTCATTCTACATCCCATTCCATTCCATTCCACATTGCATTCCACATTCCATTCCACATTCCATTCAAGATTCTATTCCATTCCATTCCACATTCCATTCCACATTCCATTCCACGTTTCATTCCACGTTCCATTCCACCTTCCATTCCATTCGACTCCTCATTTCAGTCCACCTTTCATTCCATTACATTCCACTTTCCTTTCCACATTCCATTACACATTCCATTTCTCATTCCATTCCCCATTCCATTCCAAGTTCCATTCCACGTTCCATTCCACCTTCCATTGCACCTTCCATTCTATTCCATTTATCGTTTCAGTCCACATTCCATTGCATTACATTCCACTTTCCTTTCCACATTCCATTCCACATTCTATTCCAAACTACATTCCGTTCCATTCCACATTCCATTCCACATTCCATTCCATTCCAATCCATATTCCGTTGCACTTTCTATTCCACGTTCCTTTCCACTTTCCATTCCATTTCATTCCACTTTCTTTCCGGAATCCATTCCACATTCCATTCTATTATATTCCTCATTCCATTCCATTCCATTCCACGTTCTATTCAACATTCCATTCCATTCAATTTCACATTACATTCCATAATCCATTCCACATTCCATTCCACATTCCATTTCAGGTTCCATTCCACGTTCCATTCCACATTCAATTCCACTATACATTGCACTTTCCATTCCACATTCCATTCCACATTCAATTCCACCATACATTGCACTTTCCATTCCACATTCCATTCCATTCCACTCCACATTGCCTTCCACATTCCATTCCACATTCCATTCCACGTTCCATTCCACTTTCCTTTCCACTTTCCTTTACACATTCCATTCCAATTTACATTCCGTTCCATTCCACATTCCATTCCACATTCCATTGCATTCCAATCCATATTCCGTTGTAGATTCTATTCCACATTCCATTCCACATTCCATTCCATTTCATTCCACTTTCCTTTCCAGAATCCATTCCACATTGCAATCCATTATATTCCACATTCCATTCCACATTCCATTCCATTCCACGTTCCATTCAACATTCCATTGCATTCAATTTCACGTTCCATTCCATAATCCATTCCACATTCCTTTCCACATTCCATTTCAGGTTCCATTCCACGTTCCATTCCACATTCAATTCCACCATACATTGCACTTTCCATTCCACATTCCATTCCATTCCATTCCATTCCACTCCACATTGCCTTCCACATTCCATTCCGCTTTCCTCTCCACTTTCCATTCGACATTCCATTCCACGATCCATTGCCTGTTCCATTCCATTCCTTTCCTCTTTCCATTCAAAATTCCATTCCATTCCACGTTGCATTCCACATTCCATTCCATTGCATTGCACATTCCATTCCATTCCATTCCACATTCCATTCCATTCCACTCCGTTTCACATTCCATTCCACATTTCATTCCGTTCCATAGTACGTTCCATTGCACATTCCATTCCACATTCAATTCCACCTTCCATTATGTTCAATTCCACTTGCCACTCCACATTCCATTCCGCATTCCAGTCAACATTCCATTCCATTCCATTCCACATTCCATTCCACATTCCATTCCATTCCATTCCACATTCAATTCCACATTCCTTTCCATATTCCATTCTATTCATTTCCAGATTCCTTTCCACATTCCTTTCCATTCCTTTCCACATTTCGTTGCACATTCCATTGCATTCCATTCCAGATTCCATTCCACATTCCTTTCCACATTCCATTCCGTTCCATTCCACATCCCTTTCCACATTCCATTGTATTCCAATCCACATTCCATTCCACATTCCATTCCCCTTTCCATTCCAAATTCCCTTCCACATTCCCTTCCATATTCCCTTCTACTTTCCATTCCATTCCATTACATATTCCATTACACATTCCATTCCACTCCATTCCACCTTACATTCCACATTCCATTCCTCATTCCCTTCCACATTCTATTCCATTCCATTACACATTCCAATCCAATCCATTCCACATTCCATTCCACATTCGATTACATTCCTTTCCACATTCCATTCCATTCCATTCCACATTCCATTCCACATTCCATTCCACATTCCATTCCACATTCCATTCCATTCGATTTCTCCTTCCATTCCACATTCCGTTCCATTCCATTACCTTCCATTCCACTTTCCGCTCCATACCATTCCACGTTCCAATCCATTCCATTCCATTCCATTCCACTTTCCTTTCCTTTCCATTCCACGTTCCATTCCATTCCATTCCATTGCATATTTCATAAAATTCCATTCCATTCCGCATTCCATTTGTTTCCATTCCACATTCCAATCCATTCCGGATTCCATTCCATTCCATTTCACATTCTATTCCACGTTCCATTCCTTTCCATTCCACATTACTTTCCACATTACATTCCACTTTCCATTCCACATTCCATTCCACTTTCCATTCCACGTTCCATTCTACTTTTCTTTAAACAATCCGTTGCACATTCCTTTCTACCTTCCATTCCATTCCATTCAACGTTCCATTCCACCTTCCATTCCATTCCATTCCACGTTCAATTCCACATTCAATTCCACATTCTATTCCACACTCCATTCCACTTTCCATTCCACGTTCCATTCTACTTTTCATTCCACAGTCCGTTGCACATTCCTTTACACCTTCCATTCCATTCCATTCAACATTCCATTCCACCTTCCATTCCTTTCCATTCCACGTTCCATTCGACATTCCATTGCATTCCTTTCCAAATTCTATTCCACACTCCATTCCACATTACATTCCACATTCCATTTCATTCCATTCCACATTCCATTCCACATTCCATTCCATATTCCATTCCACTTTCCATTCCGCGTTCCATTCTATTTCATTCCGTGTTGCATTTCACATTCCATTCCATTCCATTCCACTTTCTATTCCATATTCCACTCAACATACCATTCCCCCTTCCATTCTGTTCCATTAAACATTCCATTAAACATTCCATTCAACATTCCTATCAATTCCATTCCACATTCCATTCCACATTCCATTCCATTCCATTCCACATTTCATTCCACTTTCCATTCCACATTCCATTCCGCAGTCCATTCCGCATTCCATTCAATTGCTTTCCACATTTCATTCCACATTCCATTCCACAGTCCATTCCACAGTCCATTCCACATTCCATTCCATATTCCATTCCATTCCATTCCATTCCTCATTGCATTCCTTTCCATTCCATTCCACATTCCATTCCATTCCATTCCAAATTCCATTCCACATTCCTTTCCACTTTCCATTCCATTTCATTCCTCTCCATTCCACATTAAATTCCACATTCCCCATTCCATTCCACGTTCCATTCCACGTTCCATTCCATTACATTCCACATTGCATTCAATTCCATTCCACACTCCATACCTTTGCATTCCATTCCATTTCGCCTTCCATTCCCTTCCATTCCACATTCTATTTCATTCCATTCCGTTCTATTCCATGTTCCCTTCCACATTCAATTTCTCATTCCATTCAACTTTCCTTTGCATTCCATTCCACATTCCATTTCACCTTCCCTGTCACATTCCATTCCGCATTCCATTCCATTCCATTCCATTCCATTCCATTCCACATTCCACTCCATTCCATTGCATTCCACATTCCATTCCATTCCAATCCACATCCCTTTCCATTCCATTCCACATTCCATTCCATTCCATTCCACATTCCATTCCACTTTACATTCCACATCACATTCCATGTTTCATTCCACCTCCCATTCCACGTTCCACTCCTTTCCATTCCACATTCCATTCCAGTTCATTCCACAATCCATTTCATTCCATTCCACATTCCATTCCACACTCCATTCCTTTCCATTCAACGTTGCATTCCATTCCATTCAACATTCCATTCCAAGTTCCTTTCCACATTCCATTCCACATTGCATTCCGAGTTCCATTCCATTCCATTCCAAATTCCAATCCACGTTCCATTCCATTCCACATTCCAATCCACGTTCCAATCCATGCCGTTCCATGTACCATTCCACGTCCCATTCCACGTTGCATTCCTTTTCCTTCCACATTCCATTCCATTCCGTTCCACATTCCATACATTTGCATTCCTCATTCCATTCCACATTCCACTACACGTTGCATACCATGTTCCATTTCATGTCCCTTTCCATGTTCCATTCCTTTCCATTCCACATTCCATTCCATTCCATTCCAATTTCCATTTCGTTCCATTCCATGTTCCATTGCACAATCCATTCCCTTTCATTCCACTTTCAATTCCACCTTCCATTCCACATTCCATTCCACATTGCATTCCAAGTTCCATTCCATTCCCTTCCACATTCCATTCCACTCCATTCGACGTTCCATTCCACGTTCCATTCCACATTCCATTCCACATTAAAATCCAAGTTCCATTCCATCCTTTCCAAGATCCATTCCACTTTCCATTCCATAAAATTCCACGTTCCATTCCACATTCCATTCCACATTCCAATCCAAGTTCCATTCCATTCTTTCCCAGATCCATTCCACTTTCCATGCCATACAATTCCACGTTCCATTCCACATTCCATTCCACTCCACTTCACATTCAATTCCACATTCCTTTCCACATTGTATTCCACCATCCATTCCGTTCAATTCCACATGCCACTCTCCATTCCATTCAACATTCCGTTCCACATTGCAGTTCAAGTTCCATTCCACATTCCATTCCATATTCCATCACATTGCATTCCACATTCCATCCCATTCCATTCTGCATTCTATTCCACATTCCTTTAAACATTCCATTCCATTCCATTCCAGATTCCTTTCCACATTCCATCCATGCCATTCCACATTCCATTCCATTCCATTCCACATTCCATTCCAAATTTCAGTCCATTGCATTCCACTTTCCATTCCATATTCGATTACATTCCTTTCCTCATTCCATTCCATTCCATTCCACATTCTATTCCATTCCATTCCACATTCCATTCCACATTCCATTCCACGTTCCATTCCTTTCCATTCCACTTTCCATTCCAGCTTCCTTTCCACGTTCCATTCCACGTTCTATTTCACATTCCATTCCATTCCATTCTATATTCCTAACCATTGCATTCGATTTCTTTACGCATTACATTCCATTACATTCCACATTCTACTCCACATTCCATTCCACGTTCCATTCCACATTCAATTCCATTCCATTCCACGCTCAATTCCACATTCCATTATACACTCCATTCCACATTCCATTGCTTTCCATTCCACACTCCATTCCATATACTATTCTACATCCCAATCCATTACACTCCACATTCCTTTCCAAATTCCATTTCATTCCATTCCACATTTCATTCCACATTCCATTCCACATTTCATTCCACATGCCATTCCATTTCATTCCACATTCCATTCTGCATTCCATACCATTGCATTCCATTCCACATTCCATTCCACACTGCATTCCACATTCCAATCCATTCCATTCCTCATTCCAATACACATTCCATTCCATTCCATTCCACATTTCATTCCACATTCCATTCCATTCCATTCCATTCCTGTCCATTCCACATTCCATTCCACATTCCATTCCACCTTCGTTTCCTTTCCATTCCACATACCATTCCACGTTCCATTCCACGTTCCATTCCATTCCACTCCACATTGCATTCCATTCCATTCCACATTCCAGTCCATTCCATTCCGCATTCCATTCCATTCCATTACATATTCCATTCCAGATTCAATTCCATTCCATTGCACTTTCAAATCCACATTCCATTCCATTCCATTCCACATTCCTTTCCATTCCATTCCACATTCCTTTCCATTCCATTCCATTCTGCCTTCCATTCCATTGCATTCCACATTCTATTCCTCATTCCATTCCATTCCATTTCACATTCAATTCCACATTGCATTCCATTCCATTCCACATTCCATTCCATTCCTTCCACATTCCATTCCATTCCGTTGCATATTCCATTCATTTCCATTCCACTGTCCATTCCATATTCGATTCCACATTCCATTCCATATTCCATTCCACGTTCAACTCCACTTTCCATTCCATTCCATTCCACCTTCCATTCCACATTGCATTCCGCATTCCATTCCACGTTCCATTCCGTGTTCCATTCCATTCCATTCCATATTCCGTACCACTGCATTCCATTCCATTCCGCATTCTATTCCATTCCATTCCACATTTCATTCCATTCCATTCCACATTCCATGCCATTCCAGTGCACATTCCATTCATTTCCATTCCACATTCCATTCCACATTCCATTCTGTTCCATAACACGTTCCATTCCACATTCCATTCCACATTCCATTCCCCATTCCATTCCGTTTTATTCCACATGCCACTCTACTTTCCATTGCACATTCAATTCCACATTCTATTCCACATTCCAGTCTACATTCCTTTCTATTCAATTCCACATTCCATTCCACATTCCATTCTATTCCATTCCACATTGAATTCCTCATTCCTTTCCACATTCCATTCCACATTCTATTCCACATTCTCTTCCACATTCCATTCCATTCCATTCCACATTCCATTCAAAATTCCATTCCTTTGAATTCCCCATTCTATTCCACTTTGCATTCCACAATCCATTCCATTCCATTCCACATTCCGTTAGACATTGCATTCCTTTCCTTTCCAAATTCCATTCCACGTTCCATTCCAATCCATTCCACTTTGCCTTCCACATTCCATTCCACATTCCGTCCCACATTCCTTTCCATTCCATTCCCTTCCACATTCCATTCCACATCCCAATCCATTCCATTCCACTTTCCATTGCACGTTTGATTACATTCCTTTCCAGATTCCATTCCATTCCATTCGACTTTCCTTTCCACATTCCATTTCACCTTCTGTTCCATTCCATTCCACGTTTCATTCCACCTTCCATTCCAGGTTCCATTCCACTTTCCATTCGACTTTCCTTTCCATACCATTCCAACTTCCATTCCACATTCCATTGCATTCAATACCATTCCAGTCCACATTCCATTCCATTCCATTCCACATTCCACTCTTTCCATTCAACATTCCTTTCCACTTTCCATTCCACTTTCTATTCCACATTCCATTCCACATTCAAACCCATGTACCATTCCATTCCATTCCACTTTGCGTTCCACCATCCATTAGACAATCCATTCCACATTCCATTCCATTCCATTCCATGTTCTATTCCTCGTTCCTTTCCATTCCTTTCCACGTTCCATTACACATTCCATTCCATTCCATTACACTTTCCATTCCACATTCCACTTCACATTCCCTTCTACAGTGCATTACGTTCCATTACACATTCTATTCCACATTCCATTTCACATTCCATTCCACATTCCATTCCATTCTATTCTATTTTCCATTCCACATTCCATTCCACATTCCATTCCTTTCTATTCCATCTTCCATTCCACATTCCATTCCACATTCCATTCCATTCCATTCCACGTTCCATTCCACATTCCATTCCACATTTAATTCCATGTTCCTTTCCTTTCCATTCCATGTTCCGTTAAACATTCCATTCCACATTTCATTCCACATTCCTTTCCTTTCCATTCCACGTTCCATTCCACTTTCCATTCCATTCCATTCAACTGTCCATACCACATTCCATTCCACATTCCATTATGCATTTCATTCCGTTCCATTCCACTTCCCATTCCTCATTACATTCTATTCCGTTCCACATTCCATTCCATTCCACTCAACATTCTATTCCCCATTCCCTTCCATTACATTCCACATTCTATTAAAATTTCTATTCAATTCAATTCCACGATGCATTCCACGTTTCATTCCACATTCCATTCCGCATTCCATTCCACATTTCATCGCGTTCCTTTCCACTTTCCATTTCACATTCCATTCCACTTTCCAATCCATTACATTCCACGTTCCTTTCCACATTCCATTCCATTTCATTCCACATTCCATTCCGCATTCCATTCCAAGGCATTCCATATTCCATTCAACACTGCTTTCCACATTCCAATCCACACTGCTTTCCACATTCCAATCCATTCCATTCCACATTCCATTTCACATTGCATTGCATACCATTCCGCATTTCATTCCACATTCCATTTTGCATTCCATTCTGCTTTCCATTCCATTCCATCACACATTCCATTACATTCCTTTCCATTCCATTCCTGTCCATTCCGCATTCCATTCCACATGCCATTCCTTTCCTTTACACATTCCATTCCATGTTCCATTCCACTTTCCATTCCATTACATTCCACATTCCATTCCATTCCATTCCACATTGAATTCCATTCCATTCCACATTCCATACCATTCCATTCCATTACATTCTGCATTCCATTCCATTCCATTCCGTATTCTATTCCAGATTCCATTCCATTCCATTCCACTTTCAATTCCACATTCCATTCCATTCCGTTTCACATTCCATTTCATTCCATTGCAGATTCCATTCATTTCAATTCCACTTTCCATTCCACTTTCCCTTCCATTCCATTCCACATTCCTTTCCACATTTTATTACACATTCCTTTCCACTCCATTCAGTTCCACATTCCATTCCACATTCCATTCCATTCCGTTTCACATTCCATTTCATTCCATTGCACATTCCATTCATTTCAATTCCACTTTCCATTCCACTTTCCCTTCCATTCCATTCCACATTCCTTTAAACATTTTATTACACATTCCTTTCCACTCCATTCAGTTCCACATTCCATTCCACATTCCGTTCCAAATTCCATTCCACATTCCATTCCATAATCCATTCCATTCCATTCTTCGTTTCATTCCACATTCCATTCCAAGTTCCTTTCCATTCCAGTCCACGTTCCTTTCCACATTCCATTCCACATTCTATTCCACGTTCCTTTACATCCCATTCCATGTTCCATTCCACTTTCCGTTCCGTTCCATTCAACGATCCATTCCACATCCCATTGCACATTCCATTCCACGTTGCATTCCACATTTCATTCCACGTTCCATTGCATGTTCCTTTCCAGTTTCCATTCCTTTCCATTCCACGTTCCATTCCACATTCCATTCCATCCCATTCCATGAACCATTCCCCATTCCATTCAACGTTTCATTCCGTTCTATTCCACATGGCACTCCACATTCCATTACACAGTCTGTTCCACATTCCAGTCCGCATTACATTCCATTACATTCAACATTCCATTCCACTTTCCATTCCATTCCATTCCACATTGAATTCCACTTTCCATTTCACATTCCATTCCATTCCATTCCACATTCCATTCAAAATTCCATTCCATTCAATTCCACATTCTATTCCACATTGCATTTCACAATCCATTTCATTCCATTTCACATTCCATTAGACATTCAATTCCATTCAATTCCACAGTCCTTTCCACATTCCATTCCACATTCAATTACGTTCCATTCCACATTCCTTTCCATATTCCATGTCACATTTCATTCCACATTCCATGACATTCCATTCTATTTTCCATTCCACATTCCATTCCACTTTCCATTCCGTTGTATTGCACATTCCATTCCACATTCCTTTCCACATTCCATTACAGATTCCATTCCATTCCTTTCCTTTCCACATTCCATTCCTTATTCCATTCCATATTCCATTCCACATTCCATTCCAGTCCATTCCACGTTCCATTCCACGTTCCAGCCACGTTCCTTTCCATTCCATTCCAAGTTTCATTCCACATTTCTTTCCAGATTCCATTCCACGTTGCTTTCCATTCCATTCCATGATCCACCCTGCTTTCCATTCCAATCCATTCCACGTTCCATTTCATATTCCATTGCACTTTCCATTCCACTTTCCATTCCAGGTTCCATTCCACGTTCCATTCTACGTTCCCTTCCATTCCATTCCACTTTCCATTACACATTATATTCCGTTCCATTCCATGAGCCATTCCACATTCCATTCCACTTTCCATTCCACAATCCATTCCATTCCATTCTACGTTCCTTTCCACATTCCATTCCACTCCATTTCACGATCCATTCCACATTCCATTCCACGTTGCATTCCACATTCCATTCCACTCCATCCCATGATCCATTCCACATTCCATTCCACGTTCCATTACACCTTCCATTCCGTTCCATAGCAAGTTCCATTCCACATTCCATTCCACAATGCATTCCACATTGCATTCCACATTGCATTCCACATTGCATTCTGTTCAATTCCTCATGCCACTCCACATTCCATTGCACATTCCATTCCACATTCCAGTACACTTTCCTTTCCAATCCATTCTAGATTCCATTCCACATTGCATCCCATTCCATTCCACATTATATTCCACATTCCCTTCCACATTCCATTCCATTCCATTCCGGATTCCTTTCCACATTCCAATCCATTCCATTCCACATTCCATTCCACATTCCATTCCATTCCTTTCCACATTGATTCCACATTCCATTCCATTCCATTCCACGTTCCATTCCACATTCCATTCCTTTCCATTCCACTTTCCATTCCACATTCGATTACACTGCTTTCCAAATTCCATTGCGTTCCATTCCACATTCCTTCCACATTGCATTCCACGTTCTGTTCCATTCCATTCCACGTTGCATTCAATGTTCCATTCCACGTTCCATTCCACGTTCCATTCCACATTCCATTCCATTCCATTCCACGTTCCATTCCACCTTCCATTCCACGTTCCATTCCACCTTCCATTCCACATTCCATTCCACGTTCTATTCCACTCCATTCCACGTTCCATTCCACCTTCCATTAAAAATTGCATTGCATTCCATTCGATTCCATTCCGGTCCACATTGCATTCCATGCCATTCCACATTCCATTCTATTCCATTCCACGTTACTTTCCACTTCACAGTACATTCCTATCAATGTTCCATTCTATTCTATTCCACGTTCCATTTCATTCCATCCCACGTTCAATTTCATTCCATTTCATATTCCATTCCGCATTCCATTTCACATTCCATTCCATTGCTTCCACGTTCTATTCCATTCCAATCCACATTCCATTCCATTTTCCATTCCATTCCACATTCCATTCCACATTCTACTCCACATTCCATTCCGTTACATTCCACATTCCATTCCATATTCCATTCCACATTCCCGTCCCCATTCCTTTCATTACATTCCACATTCCATTCCACATTCCATTCCATTCCATTTCACTTTCCATTCTCTTCCATTACACATCCTGTTCCATTAAATTCCACATTCCATTCCATTCAATTACATTCCATTCCAAATTCCATTCCATACCATTCCGCATTTCATTCTATTCAATTCCATTCCACTTTCCATTCCATTCCATTCCAGATTCCATTCTATTCCATTCCACATTGCCTTGCATTCCATTCCTTTTCATTCCATATTCCATAACATTCCATTCCATTCCATATTGCATACCGTTCCATGAAACTTTCAATTGCATTTCATTCAACATTGCATTCACTTCCATTTCACGTTCCATTCCATTCCATTGCGTATTCCATTCCATTCCACATTCAATTCCACATTCTATTCCCTTCCATTCCACATTCCATTCCATTCCATTCCACATTCCATTCCATTCCATTCCACATTCCATTCCACATTGTATTCCCTTGCATTCCGCAATCCATTCCATTCCATTCCACATTCCATTCCACTTTCCATTCCACATTCCATTCCACATTCCATTCCTCATTCCCGTCCCTATTCTATTACATTCCATTCCACATTCCATTCCATTCCATTCCACATTTCATTCTATTCCATTCCTTTCCACGTTCCTTTTCATTCTGTTTCACATTCCTTTCCACATTCCATTTCACCTTTCATTCCACATTCCATTTCACTTTCCGTTCCTTTCCATTCCATTCCATTCCACATTCCATTCCATTCCATTCCATTCCATTCCCCATTCCACACCAATCCATTCCATTCTGCATTCCATTCTTTCCATTCCAATTTCCACTCCATTCCATTTCACATTCCATTGCATTCCATTCCATATTCCTTTCCCTTCCTTTGTACATTCCATTCCATTCCGTTCCTTTCCATTCCACTTTCCGTTCCAATTTCCACTCCAGGTTCCATTCCACGTTCCTTTCCATTCCATTACACATTCCATTCCACATTCTATTCCATTCCATTACACTTTCCATTCCGCATTCCATTCCACTTTACATTCCGGTCCATTCCAGATTGTATTCCACATTCCACTCCACATTCCATTCCATTCCATTCCACATTCTATTACACATTCCTTTCCACATTCCATTCCATTGCATTCCACATTACATTTCACATTCCATTCCTTTGCATTCCACATTCAAATCCACATTTCATTCCATTCCACATTCCATTACACATTCCATTCCGCTCCATTCCATTGCATTCCACTTTCCATTCCATATTCCATTCCTTTGCATTACCCATTCCAATCCACATTCCATTCCATTCTGTTCCACATTCCATTCCATTCCATTCCACGTTCCATTCCATTCCAGTGCATTCCACATTTCATTCCATTCAATTCCGCTTTCCATTCCATTCCATTCCATTTGATTCCACATTCCATTCCATTCCATTCTAGTCCATATTGAATTTCATTCCATTCCACATTTCATTCTGTTCCATTCCAAATTCCATTCCATTCCATTGCACATTCCATTTCATTCCATTCCATTATATTCAGCATTTCATAGCATTCCATTCCTTTCCACATTCCATTACTTTCCTTTCCACATTCCATTCCACTGCATTCCACATTCCATTCCTCATCGCTTTCCATTCCATTCCACTTTCCCCTCCACGTTCCATTCCATGTTCCTTTCCACGTTCCATTCTACTTTCCATTCCATATTCCATTACAGATTCCATTCCATTCCTTTCCACATTCCATAACATTCCTTTGCATTCCATTCCACTTTCCAGTCCATTCAATTCCACATTCCATTCCACATTCTTTTCCATTCCTTTCCAAATTCCACTCTATTCCTTTCCACATTCCATTCCGTTCCATTCCACATTCCATTCCATTCCATTCCATTCCACATTCCATTCCATTCCATTGCACATTCAATTCCATTCCATTCCATTCCATTCCGTTCCATTCCATTCCTTTCTACATTGCATTGCATATTCAATTCTTTTAGATTTCATTGCACATTCCATTCTACTGATTTCCTGATTCATTTTCATTCCATTCTACATTCCATTCCACATTCCATTCCACATTCCAGTCCATTCCATTCCACATTCCATTCCACATCCGATTACACTCCTTCCAACATTCCATTTTATTCCATTCTACATTCCTTCCACATTACATTCCATGTTCTATTCCATTGCATTCCACTTTCCATTCCACCTTCCATTCCACGTTCCATTCCACGTTCCATTCCATTCCGTTCCACAGACAGCACGCAAATAAATATATCAAATTATTAATTTATAACTCATTGGGTGGGATTTATAAAATTGCAGTAATTATAGTCTTTAATCAACTATAGAATTTTAAAAAAAACCAGTTTATATTTGGATTCAGATCTTGTTTATCTTCCTTAGTTGCATATTTCTATATTTGCATATTAGCAGATTTAAGCTACGTTTAAAAATAGTATACATATATGTCTTTTTCTTTTGTAGAGATGAAGTCTCTTTATGTTTCCCAGGCTGGTCTCAAATTCCTAGTCTCAAGTGGTCCTCCTGCCTTGGCCTCCCAAAATGCTGGGATTATAGGCATGTGCCACCATACCAGGCTAGTATACATATTTTGTTAAAATAATATAAATAATATAATATAGTATATTATAATATAATATGTAGGAGATATCACTCAGAAAACAGGTTTATTGAAAATGTAGGCAAAGATAGTGAGTAAATTAATAAATTCACTGTGGCTAAATCCACTAAGTAGGACTCAGCTTGTATAGCCATTTCTGAGGATGTATAAATTTTATTGAACTTGAAGTTGACAGAGTGCAAATTATTTTGCATGCATTTTACAGCAAGAACACAGCCTCATCTTTTTTTTTGGCATTATGAGATTTGAAATAAAGACATTTATATAGGAGTTAAGAAGAAATCACTTAGGCAGATGGTAAGGATATGGAAGTCCTTAGTAAGGCTTTTCTCTTTAATGAAAAGCAGCCCCAAATCATTTTCTAACAAAGAGCAGTCTGTAAAATTGAGCTGCATTCGAGCTGCTGACATAGACAAGCCAGCTGGGAGCTTGTACGGGTGAATGCCGGCAAAACCTAGGGACTAGACACGTTCAAGATGGCGGCCCCATCTTCCCGGCAGGAACTACGGACTAGACACCTTCAAGACGGCGGCTCCATCTTCCCGGCAGGAACTAGGGACTACACACCTTCAAGATGGCGGCTCCATCTTCCCAGCAGGAACAAGGGGCTAGACACCTTCAAGATGGTGGCTTCATCTTCCCAGCAGGAACTAGTGTCTAGACACGTTCAAGATGGCGGCTCCATCTTCCCTCCTCTTTGTCAACCACATGTACAGTAAGAAAAGCCGACAAGATGGCACTGATCAACTGGAAATGCCATTTGATTAAGATGAGGGTGGGGCGACCGGCTTTCCCCACGCACTCTGTGGATGTCATACCTGATGGAACCAATCTTTGAGCTCTACGTAAATTAAACACGGCCTTCACCAGCCTGCCTATAAAGTCTGCAAAGGTCAGGTGCCTCCCCCCTTTTTGGCTCTCTTTCTCTCTCTGTCTCTCTCTCTCTTTCCCTCCCCTTCCCTCCTTCCTTCCCTCCCTCTCTCTCCCTTCCTCCTTCCCTCCCTTCCTCTCCCTCCCTTCCTCTCCCTCCCTTCCTCCTTCCCTCCCTTCCTCTCCCTCCCTTCCTCTCCCTCCCTTCCTCTCCCCCTCCCCCTTTCTCTCTCTGTCTCTGTCTCTCTCTGTCTGTCTCTCTGTCTCTCTCTCTTGCAAGGAGCTGCTCTCCTCCTTTCTTCTGTTGGGACTTGTGTGTCTGACTGTCTTTCTGTCTCTCTCTGTCCCTCTGTCTCTCTCTCTGTCTCTCTGTCTCTCTCTCTGTGTCTCTCTGTGTCTCTCGGTCTGTCTCTCTCTCCCTCTCTGTCTGTCTCTCTCTCTGTCTGTTTCTCTCTCTCTGTCTCTCTCTGTCACAAAGAGCTGGTCTCCTCTCTCCTTTCTTCTGTTTGGACGTGTGTGTGTGTGTCTGTCTGTCTGTCTGTCTCTCTGTGTCTCTCTGTCCCTCTGTCTCTCTGTATATCTCTCGGTCTGTCTCCCTTTCTGTCTCTCTCTCTCTCTCTCTCTGTCTCTGTCTCTCTCTCTCTCTCTCGCAAGGAGCTGCTCTCCTCTCTCCTTTTTTCTGTTCAGACCTGTGTGTGTGTTTCTGTCTGTCTCTCTGTCTCTCTCTGTCCATCTGTCTCTCTCTCTGTCTCTCTCTTTTTCTATCACAAGGAGCTTCTCTCCTCTCTTCTTTTGTTTGGACCTCTCTGCTTGTGTGTGTCTATGTGTATGTGTGTCTTCCTCTCTCTCTCTCTCTCAAGGAGCTGCTGTTCTCTCTCCTTTCATCTGTTCGGACCTCTGTGTGTGTGTCTGTGTGTGTGTGTGTGTCTCTCTCTCTGTCCCTGTGTGTGTCTGTCTCTCTGTTTCTCTCTCTGTGTCTCTCTCTGTATTTCTGTGTGTGTGTGTGTGTCTGTCTCTCTGTCTCTGTCTGTCTCTGTCTCCCTCTCTCTCTCTTTCCCTCACAAGGAGCTGCTGTCCTCTCTTTTCTCCTGTTCGGACTTCTGTGTGTGTGTTGTCTGTCTCTCTATCTCTGTCTGTCTGACGGTCTCTCTCTGTCTCTGTCTCTCTCTATCTGTCTGTCTCTGTCTCTCTCACAAGGAGCTGCTCTCCTCTCTCCTTTCTTCTGTCCATTAAACTTTTCACTCTTTAACCCATCCACATCTGTCATCTGTCCCTGTCCTCAATTCTTTCTCAGTATAAGACAATGAACTCCAGGTTTTATACCACAGACAACGTAGCTGTTTCCAACACCAGGAGTCTTAGCTAGAAAAAGTGAGTGTATGTAATCGTCAGCATTTGCTACTGATGACAGAATAAAACAAATTATGCCAAGATATTTAAAGAGGCTTATTCTGAACCTATATGAGCACCTGTTCTCCAGGGTTACATGGTCTCAAGAGATCCTGAGAAGGTATGTTGAGGAGGTCTTGTTACAGTTCCATTTTTATTTATTTATTTACTTATTTTTTAATTGAGATGGAGTCTCACTCTGTCATCCAGGCTGGAGTGCAATGGCATGATCTCGGCTCACTGCAACGTCTGCCTCCAGGGTTCAAGCGATTCCCCTGCCACAGCCTACTGAGTAGCTGGGATTACAGGCCCCCGCCACCACATCTTGGCATTTTTATATTTACTAGAAACGGTCAGGCTGGTCTTGAACTGAACTCAGTTGATTTGCCAGCCTCGGCCTCCCAAAGTGCTGGGATTACAGCTGTGAGCCACTGCACCCGACCTACAGTTCTATTGTATATATTTCAGGGAGACAGGAATTGTAGGTAAAATCATAAATCAATACATAGAAGGTATACCTTGTTTTGGCCCTAAAAATGAAACATCTCAAAGCGGGTTCCTATGAGTCATAGGTGGGCTTTAGGGATTCTTTAGTTGGCAATTATGTTTTATGTATAAAACATAAAAATGTAAGGCTGGGCATGGTGGCTCAAGCCTGTAATCCCAGCACTTTGGGAGGGTGAGGCGGGTGCATTATCTGAGGTCAAGAGTTTGAAACCAGCCTGGCCAATATGGTAAAACCCCGTCTCTACTAAAAATACAGAAATTAGCTGGGCCTGTAATCTCAGCTACTTGGGAAGCTGGGGCAGGAGAATTACTTGAATCCAGGAGCCGGAGGTTGCAGTGAGCTGAGATTGTGCCACTGCACTCCAGCCTGGGTGAAAGAGTGAGGAAAGAAAAGAAAGAAAGGAAGGAAGGAAGAAAAAAAGACAAAAAGGAAAGAAAGAAAGAATGAAAGAAAGAAAGAAAAAGAAAAGGAGGGAAGGAGAGGAAGGAAAAAGAGAGAAAGAAAGAGAAACAAAGGAAAGAAAGAAAAAACAAAGAGGGAAGGAAAGGAAGGGTAGGGAAGAGAAGGGAGAAGGGAAAGAAAGGAAGAAAGAAAAGAAAGAGAGAAAGACAAAAAAAGAAAGAAAAAGAAAGAAAGAAAGAAAGGAGAGGAAGGAAAAATAAAGAGAAAGGAAAGAAAGAGAGGGAAGGAAGGGAAGGGTAAGGAAGAGAAGGGAGAGGGGAAAGAAAGGAATGAAGGAAAGAGAAAGAGGGAAGGAAAGAAAGAGAGAGAGAAGGAAGGAAGGAAAGAGGAAGGAAAAGGAAGGAAAGAAGGAAATATTTTGTAGATGCCACGATATGGTTTGGCTGTATCCCCACCTAAATCTCAAATTGCAGCTCCCAAATTTCCCACGTGTCATCGCACTTACCCAGTGGGCGGTAACTGAATCACAGGGGCAGGTCTTTCCCTTGCTGTTCACATGATAGTGAAGATGTCTCACGAAATCGGATGGTTTTATAGAGGGCAGTTCCCCTGCATGCACTGCCATGATTGTGAAGCCGTCCTCAGTCATATGGAACTGTGAGTCCATTAAACCTCTTTCCTTTATCTTTTACCCAGTATCAGGCCGGGCGCGGTGACTCATGCCTGTCATCCCAGCACATTGAGAGGCCGAGGCAGGAGGATCACCTGAGGTCGGTAGCTCAAGACCACCCTGCCCAACATGGAGAAACCCTGTCTGTACTAAAAATACAAAATTAGCTGGGCGTGGGGGCACGTGCCTGTAATCCCAGCTGCTCAGGAGGCTGAGGCAGGAGAATCACTTGAACCCGGGAGGCGGAGGTTGCAGTGAGCAGCGATGGCAGCATTGCACTCCAGCTTGGGTGACAAGAGCAAAACTCCGTCTCAATCAATCAATCAATCAATAACCTAGTTTCAGGTATGTCTTTGTTAGCAGCCTGAGAACAGAGTTATATATACAGAGTCTTGCTATGTTGTCCGGGCTGGTCTCGAACTTCTGGGCTAAGTGATGCTATCACCTCAACCTCTGAAAGTGGTGGGATTACAGGCGTGAACCACTACGCCCAGCCTCCATGAGTCTGATTTTAACCCATCTCTTTTGTATTTCTCAGTCCTTGTCCACACATCTCATCACACATGTGCGCAGCAAACAGACACGCCGTGTGAACCTAAGCACAGCTCTCCAAGAGAACTCTAGTCAACTTGTCGTACGTGGGACATTGGCTGTATTTCTGTTCCTTTCCTTCTTTTCTGTCTCTTTCTCCTATTTCCCAAAACTCCGTTGTGTTTCTGATTTGTTTACTTCGATTTCGGCAAAAGGAAAACACACTGGTAAGTGGGGTTTATATATCTATCTTCGTTATCAAGGGAAGATTGAAACGGCATGGAGGCAAATGAAATTAACCGTGCATGGGACACGCCATCGATAAAACGCTGATAAGTGCAGAAAGACTATTTAGAAGGAAACATATGTCCAAAAAAAAAAAGAAAAAAAAAGGATCTTAATCATGGTTTAAGCTTATCTGATGGATTTCAACAGAAACACATCAAGTCTAATTGATTGTTTACATGCACTTTTGATGGTTTCTGCATTCTGTGTGATGAGATAACGTTTAAAAAAACGTTGAAACGCAAAGAACTCAAGGATTCTTCTAAAGGGAGAGTGGAGTTTACTACATTCGACATGGACGGCTTCTCTTCTGTATTTCAACAGGGTTATCATCTGCGAATTTGGAGATTCTCTGAGAGCTTCACGGCATCCTGGGTGTCAAACTCTTTCAAAATTCATACTTTAAACTATCTGACAACATGGGATTGGGTTTTGGCATTCTCTAGGTCTACTGAGAGAGGTTCTGGAATGCAATTTAACTTTAAATGCCTGCCTATCATCTATCTATCTATCTAACATCTATCTGTCTTTCAATCATCTATCCATTCCTCTCATCTATCTACCTACCTATCTATCTATTCATCCATCTCATCTATCTATCCATCCATCCATCCATTCATCCTTCCATGTATCCATCTATGTATCTATCTGTGTATCTATCTATATATCTATCTATCTATGTATCTATCTATCATCTATATCTATCTATCTATCTACCTATCTATGTATCTATCTATCTAGTCATTCGTCTCATCTATCTTCCTATCTATCTATGTATCATCTATCTACTTACCTATTTTCTATCATCTGTCAATCAATCTATCTATAGATCCAGCATCTATCTACCTTATCTGTTATCTATCTATCGTGTGTCCATCTATCTACTATCACCTATCAATCTGTCATCTACCATCTCTTTATCTACCCATCTCATCATCTGTCTATCAACTACCCATCCATCTTGATCTATCTATCTATCTATCTATCTATCTATCTATCTATCATTTTTTGTTTTTTTTTTTAGACAGAGTCTCGCTCTGTCGCCCAGGCTGGAGTGCAATGGCACAATCTTGGCTCACTACAAGCTCCACCTCCCGGGTTCACGCCATTCTCCAGCCTCAGCCTCCCGAGTAGCTGGGACTACAGGCGCCCACCACCGTGCCCAGCTAATTTTTTGTATTTTTAGTACAGACGGGGTTTCACTGTGGTCTCAATCTCCTGACATCGTGATCCGCCCGCTTTGGCCTCCCAAATTGTTAGGATTACAGGCGTGAGCCACCGCGCCCGGCCCTATCTATCTATCTGTCTATCTATCATCTATCTGTCCATCACATCTCTTTTTCTACCCATTCATCTTATCTATTTGTCTATTTATCTATAATCAGTCTATCCATTTCATCTATCTATCTATCTATCTATCTATCTATCTATCTACCAACCTATCATCTATCTATCCATTCATCTATGTATATCTATCTATCTATCCAACTATGTGTCTATCTATGTATCTATTATCTATCTATCCACTATCACTAATCTATCATCTATATATCCACCTATATCATCTATCATCTCTCCAGTCATGTCATCTATCATCCATCTATCTATGTATCTATGTATGTATGTGTCTATCTATCTATCTATCTATCTATCTATCTATCTATCTATCTATCTATCATGTATCTATCTATCATGAACCCAAAATATCTGAGGCAGGTGTCAATGAATTTAGCAAGTTTATTTTGCCAAGGTTAAAGACACACCCATGAGACGGCCTCAGGAGGTCCTGACCAGAGTTGTTCAAGGTGGTTGGGGCACGGCTTGGTTTTATACATTTTAGAGAGACATGAGACATCAACCAATATGTGATATTGTAAGCTGTGCATTGGTTTGGTCCGGAAAGGTGAGACAGCTCAAAGTGAGGAGGGGGCTTATAGGTGATAGGTAGGAATTCCCTTGTGGACAGATTGTGAGGGACATATGTGATCTTTGTATCTCTGTAGCGATCTTATTTATGAATAAAATAGGAGGCAGGTTTGCCTGATGCAGTTTCCATATTGACTTTTTCCTTTGGCTTAGTGATTTCGGGGTCCTAAGATTTATTTTTCTTCCTATCAATCAATCTATCTATCCATCCATCCATCTATTCATCCTTCCATCTATCCGATTATGTATGTATGTATGTATGTATGTATATATGTATGTATCTATCTATGTATCTGTCTGTCCATCCATCCATCTATTCATGGATGTATGTATGTATGTATCTATCTATCGTCAATCTATCTATCTATCTGTCTGTCTGTCTGTCTGTCTGTCTCTCTATCCATCCATCCTTCTATTCATGTATGTGTGCATGTATCCATCCATCCATCTATTCATCTATGTATGTATGTATGTATGTATCTATCCATCCATCCATCCATCCATCCATGTATGTATGTATGTATGTATCTATCTATCCATCCAGCTATCCATCTATGTATCTATGTATGTGTCAGTCCATCCATCCATCCATCCATCTATTCTTGTATGTATATATCTATCCATCCATCCATCCATCCATCCATCCATCTATCCATCTATGTATGTATGTGTGCATCTATCCATCTATCTATCCATCCATCTATCCATCTATGTATATATGTATGTATGTATGTGTCTGTCCATCCATCCATCCATCTATTCATGTTTGTATGTATCTATCCATCCATCCATTTATTCATCTATGTATGTATGTATGTATCCATCCAGCCATCCATCTATCCATGTATGTATATATGTATCCATCCATCTATCCATCTGTGTATGTATGTATGTATCCATCCATCCACCCATCCATCTATCCATGTATGTATATGCGTATGTATGTATGTATGTATCCATCCATCCATCCATCCATCTATCCATGTATGTATATGCGTATGTATGTATGTATCTATCCATCTATGTATGTATGTATGTGTCTCTTTATCCATCCATCCGTCCATCCATCTATCCATGTATGTATAAGCGTATGTATGTATGTATCTATCCATCTATGTATGTATGTATGTGTCAGTCTATCCATCCATCCATCCATCCATCCATCTATCCATGTATTCATGTATCTATCCTTCCATCCATCTATGTATGTATGTATCTATCCATCTATTTATGTATGTATGTGTCTGTCTATCCATCCATCCATCCATCCATCTATCCATGTATGTATATGCGTATGTATGTATCTACCCATCTATGTATGTATGTATGTGTCTGTCTATCCATCCATCCATCCATCCATCTATCCAAGTATTTATGTATCTATACTTCCATCCATCTATGTATGTATGTATATATTTATCTATCCATCATCTACCATCTATTTATCTGTCTCATCTATCTTTCTATTTATTGTGTATCTATCAATCATCTATCCACCCATCTCTTGCCCCTTCCCCTGTGTATGTACTTGCGTACTTACCTATCTACGGCAACCAGAGATATTTTACCACCAGGAGATATATTGCAAATATCTGGTGACAATTTTGGTTGTCACAACTGGGGAAGGGGTGGTCCTGGCACCTGGTGGGTGAAGCCCAGGGTCTCTGCTCAAAACCATACAGTGCCCAGGACAGCCCCACCACAGAGAATCCTCCATCCCCAAATGTCAGCAGAGCCTGGGCTGAGAGACCCTGAAATAGACAAGCATTAACTTCTCTCAGCTCTAGATTTGATAACTCTACAAAATGTCTGTTTCCTGACACCTTCTCTGATTTTTCACTATTACAGTTCCCCCAAATAGAACGCTGTAACTAACCACAATCACAAATACACTCAGAGCTAAAGCCACTTGGCCCCTATTGGAGGAAAAACAGGACCCAAGAAACAATTCCTGGCATCCAGCTGACCCTTACAGGTTTTGCTAGGACATTCAGAAGTCACTGTGGCTGTCCCCAGGGGCCCAGAGTCATTGTGAGAAGCTCAGAGAAGCTGGAGAACCCGCGGATGGCAGCTGGGCATGGGGTCCTGCCTTTGTGCAAAAGTCTTTTAAATTCAAATCTCCCTCCATCCCCTGTGCTGTAAAATCCCTCCTCCTGCCAGTAACACAGCTCTCCCTGGATTTACAGCTGCAATGTTTACCACCAGCCTGCTGAGCTCAGAACTTAGAGCCAGGCTTACCTTTTCAGAGCGAGTTTTCTTTTTTATTTTATTTTATTGTATTATTTTATTTTATTATTATTACGCTTTAAATTCTAGGGTACATGTGCACAATGTGCAGGTTAGTTACATATGTATACATGTGCCATGCTGGTGTGCTGCACCCATTAACTCATCATTTAGCATTAGGTATATCTCCTAAAGCTATCCCTCCCCCCTCCTCCCACCCCTCAACCGTCCCTGGTGTGATATTCCCCTTCCTGTGTCCATGTGTTCTCATTGTTCAATTCCCACCTATGAGTGAGAACATGCGGTGTTTGGTTTTTTGTTCTTGCGATAGTTTACTGAGAATGATGATTTCCAATTTCATCCATGTCCCTACAAAAGACATGAACTCATCATTTTTTATGGCTGCATAGTATTCTATGGTGTGTATGTGCCACCGAGTTTTCACGAGGCCAGTCTACTTTCCAAGCAGAGACTCTAAGAATGTCTTCTAAGCTGTGCCGTAACTGTCCAAGTGGTTCTTCCTGCCTGCTGAATAAAGACTCACAGCATTGCTGTAGACAAGGAATTTAAGAGACACAAGGCTGGCCATGCCATGCAGGAGGTGGAGTACCTACTCAAAGCTCAGAGATAGGGGTTTTTCAAACGCAGTGTTGTTACCAGAAAGGGGTCTTGATCCAGACCTCAAGAGAGGTTCCTGGTTCTTGCACAAGAAACATTCAGGGTGAGGTCATAGAGTAAAGTGAGAGCAAGTTTATGAAGAAAGTAGAGGGGCCAGGCGCGGTGGTTTGAGCCTGTAAACCCAGCACTTTGGCAGGCTGAGGCAGGTGGATCACCTTAGGTCAGGAGTTCGAGACCAGCCTGGCCAACATGGTGAAACCCTGTCTCTACTAAAAATACAAAAATTAGCTGGTCGTGGTGGGCGCCTGTCATCCCAGCTACTTGGGAGGCTGAGGCAGGAGAATCGCTTGGATCAGAAAGGTGGAGGTTGCAGTGAGCGGAGACATTGTCACTGTACTCCAGCCCGGGTGACAGAGCAAGACTGTGCCCCAAAAAAAAGAAAAAAGGAAGAGAAATAATGAAAATTTTAAAAAATAGCCAAAAATGGAAATGTGAAATTTAAAACATATAAATATGAATACATATAAATACAAATAATATAACACAAATACGTATAACAATACATATAATATAAATATAATTTAATTATACTTTAATTTTATTTATATTTTATTTTAACTGTGTGTTAAACTTATAAAACATAATGTAATAAATACATAGAAATATAGATACGTATATACATATAATGTACATATAATAAATACAATTTTAAGTTTATATTTTAATTATAAAATATAGTAAATACATATAAATACATAGAAATACAAATACATGTATACATATAATATAATGTAAATACATATAACAAATATAATTTTAATTTTATTTATATTTTATTTTAATTATATTTTAATTATCTCATCAAATATAATATAATAAATACCTATAATATATACATATAAATATAAATACATATATACATATAATATAATGTATATACATGTAATAAATATAATTTTAATTTTATTTATATTTTATTTTAATTATATTTTAATTATCTCATCAAATATAATATAATAAATACCTATAATATGTACATAGAAGTATAAATACATATATACATATAGTATAATGTAAATACATATAATGAATGTAATTTTAATTTTATTTATATTTTATTTTAATTATCTTATAAAACAATAAACACATATAATATAAATACAGAAATATAAATACATGTATACACAAAATATAATGTGAATACATATAATTTTAATTTTATTTATATTTTATTTTAATTATATTTTAATTATCTTATAATATATAATAAATAAATATAGACATAAATATATATACATATATAATAATGTAAATACATATAAGCATATAATTTACTTTTAATTTTATTTGTATTTTATTTTAGTTATGTTTTAATTATCTTATAAAAAATAAATACATGTAATATAAATACATATATATAAATACATATATACATATAATATAATGTAAATACATAATAAATACAATTTAATTTTAATGTTATTTATATTTTACTTTGTATTTCAATTATTTTATAAAATATAATACATATGCATATAAATATAAGTACATATCAGTATAAAAATGGCTGTGATCATCGCAAGGAAATATCAAATGCCCAGGAGTAAATTCAATAATAAACACCCTGAGTGACTAGAGAGGCAACTGCCGATCTTGCAGGCACGTGAAAGAATCCTTTGAGTAGAGAAGGCGGGAAATGCAGAAGAGAAACATCTTGAGGTCCCCAAAATCACAAAACTAAAGGGAAAATGGAAGCTGGAAACCGAGGAGGGTAAAGCTGTCTCCCGTTCTATTCAAAGTCACCTCTGACCTGGAGGCCCCCTCCCTGCTTTCAGTTGTCTCTACCTCTCTTGACAGAACTAATATACCTCTTCTATATATATTGATGGAGACCTTATGTCTCCCTAAAGTTTATGAAGCCAAGCTGTGCCCCGTCCACTTTGGCCCCATGTCACTAGGACCTCCTGAGTCTGTGTTATGGGTGCACGTCCTCAACTTTGGCAAAATAAACTTTCTAAATGAGCTGAGACCTGTCTCGGATGTGGTGAAACCCCGTCTGTACTAAAAATTCAAAAATTAGCTTGTTGTGGTGGGTGCCTGTCATCCCAGCTACTCGGGAGGCTGAGGCAGCAGAATCGCCTGGATCAGATAGGCGGAGGTTGCAGTAAGCCGAGACCTTGTCATTATACTCCAGTCTCGGTGACAGAGCTGCCACCTGTGGTGTAACTGTACAAGTGGTTCTCTCTGCCTGCTCAGGAAGCTCAGGAAGGGTACTCAGGAAGCAAATGAAAGAAGGCTTTGGCCAGGTGCGGTGGCTCATGCCTGTAATCCCATCACTTTGGGAGGCTGAAGCAGGCGGATCACCAGAGGTCAGGAGTTCGAGACCAGCCTGGCCAACATGGCGAAACCCTGTCTCTACTAAAAATACAAAAATTAGCCAGGCATGGTGGCGGGCGCCTATAATCCCAGCACTTTGGGAGGCCAAGGCAGACGGATCACCTGAGGTCAGGAGTTCGAGACCAGCCTGGCCAACATGGCAAAATCCCATCTCTAATAAGAATACAAAAATTAGCCAGGCATGGTGGCTCACACCTGTAATCCCAGCACTTTGGGAGGCTGAGGAGGGCAGATCACCTGAAGTCAAGAGTTTGAGACCAGCCTGGCCAACGTGGTGAAACCCCATCTCTACTAAAAATACAAATATTAGCTGAGAGCAGTGGTGGACATATGTAGTCACAGCTACTCGGGAGACTGAGAGAGGAGAATCGCTTGAATCCTGGAGGCAGAGGTTGCAGTGAGCTGAGATGACGCCATTCATTGCACTCCAGTCTGGGCCACAGAGCGAGACTCTGTCAAAACAAAATGGAACAAAAAGAATGCTTTAAGAAGTGTGTGGATCACAAGGTCCAGAGATTGAGACCATCCTGGCTAACACAGTGAAACTCCATCTCTACTAAAAATACAAAAAATTAGCCGGGTGTGATGGCAGGAACCTGTAGTCCCAGCTACTTGGGAGGCTGAGGCAGGAGAATGGTGTGAACCCAGGAGGTGGGCAGTGAGCTGAGATCATGCCACTGCAGTCCAGCCTGCGCAACACAGCAAGACCCCATCTCAAAAAAAAAAAAAAAAGAAAAAATAGTAGAGAAGCCTGTGGTCCCTTGGGATGTATAGATTTCATTTTGTAAATATATCAGTATTTCCCAAATTAAAATACAGCCTTAATCCCTGCAGAAAGTTTCTTTTTCAGGTCTGCAAATCAGTACACTGATTTCCAAATGTTTCTATAGAAACATTAGCCTGGCTAACATGGTGAAACCCCATCTCTACCAACAATACAAAATATTGGTTGGGCGTGGTGGCAGGTGCTTGTAATCACAGCTACTCGGGAGGCTGAGGCAGGGGAATCACTGGAACCCGGGAGGCGGAGGTTGCAGTGAGCTGAGATCACGCCACTGCACTCCAGCCTGGGCGACAGACCTAGACTCTGTCTCAAAAAAATAAACAAATAAATAAATAAATAAATAAATAAATAAATAAGTAAATAAAATAAAATAAGAATCCCCTGTCCCTTCCTTTTGTGGTTCAAGACACCGGGTGTGACGTTTGCAATGCAACAGAACAAGGTATAACCGGTGATTCTTTCCACATCCTGGTCATGGAGGTCTTCATACCTCAGAAGGAAAAGTTATCTTTATTTATTTATTTCCTAAAGTTCTCTTTATTTATTTATTTAATTTCCAAAGTTCTCTTGATTTATTTCTTTATTTGCTAAAAACCAGCGAAAATCAGGTCTCAGCAAGAACAGACAAGAAACTCCTTTATAAAGATAATAATCAATGAAAACTGTAAGGCAGCATCCCGTAAACAGACAGACAGATCAGTAACGAGAAGTAACACAAAGGGCCGGGCATGGTAGCTCCCGCCTGTAATCCCAGCACTTTGGGAGGCTGAGGCGGGAGGATCACGAGGTCAAGAGATCGAGACCATCCTGGCTAATGTGGTGAAACCCCGTGTCTACTAAAAATACAAAAAATTAGCTGGGCGTGCTGGCGTGCACCTGTCATCCCAGCTACTCAGGAGGCTGAGGCAGGAGATTTCCTTGTACCCGGGAGGTGGAGGTTGCAGTGAACTGAGATTGCACCACTGCACTCCAGCCTGGGCCACAGAGCGAGACTCCGTCTCAGAAAAAAAATAAAATAATAATAATAAGTAACACACTGAGAGTTTATGACGTGACAGAGGTGGTTTTTCAAATTTATTCCATTAAAAAAAACAAGATTTCTGTGTGTCACAAAATATATACAAAATTAAAGGGAAGTTCAGAGACCACATGGAAATTACATTCTAAACCAAAGCATCATTAGTACACATGGGGCTGTTTCAAATCAAACATGAAGTTTCCCCCAGTGAAAAAGTCAAACAGTACAAGACAAATGGCCGGAATCAAAAGAACACGTTCGATTTCAATAAAGATTACAGAAATACTTCCTTTAAAACAAGGAGACCTCACTTGAATTTTCTACATTGCATAATGCTTTTGTGCCCTGAAGGTCCTCCAGAGGCCACACACAACAAGAACATTTTTTGCTGGCAGAGGATTTTGTTGAAAACTCGGAAGCTTTGAAAATGCCCATTCTCTTGCCTGGGCGTGGTGGCTCACACCTGTCATCCCAGCACTTTGGGAGGCCGAGGTGGGCGGATCTCCTGAGGTCAGGAGTTCGAGACCAGCCTGGCCAACATGGTGAAACCCCGTCTCTACTAACAATACAAAAATTAGCTGGGTGTGGTGTCAGGCGCCTGTAGTCCCAGCTACTCAGGAGGCTGAGGCAGGAGAATCTTTTAGAACCCGGGAGGTGGAGGTTGCACTGAGCCAAGATCGGGCCATTGCACTCCAGCCTGGGTGAGAAGAGGGAGACTGTCTCAAAAATATATATATAATAAAAATAAATAAATAATAAAAATAAAATAGGCTGGGTGCAGTAGCTCACGCCTGTAATCCCAGCACTTTGGGAGGCCGAGGCAGGTGCATCACCTGAGGTCAGAAGTTTGAGACAAGCCTGGCCAACATGGTGAAACCTCGTCTCTACTAACAATACAAAAATTAGCTGGGTGTGGTGTCAGACGCTTGTAATCCCAGCTACTCAGACGGCTGAGGCAGGAGAATCTATTTGATTCTCCAACCGGGAGGTGGAGGTTGCGGTGAGCAGAGATCAAGCCACTGCACTCCAGCCTGGGTGTGAAGAAGGAGACTGTCTCAAGAAAAAATAATATAATAAAATAAACAAATAAAAAATAAAATAGGCCAGGCGCAGTAGCTCACACCTGTAATCCCAGCACTTTGGGAGGCCGAGGTGGGCAGATCACCTGAGGTCAGGAGTTTGAGAGCAGCCTGGCCAAAACAGTGAAACCTTGTCTCTACTAAAAATACAAAAATTAGCTGGGCGTGGTGGTGCACACTGTAATCTCAACTACTGGGGAGGCTGAAGCAGAAGAATCGCTTGAAGCCGGAAAGCGGAGGTTGCAGCGGGCCGACATTGCACCACTGCACTCCAGCCTGGGCGACAAGAGTGAAAAAACAGAAAGAAAAGAAAAGAAAAGAAAATGCCCATCCCATTGGATCCAGGCATTGCATTTTTTTACTAAGTGTTACAAAGTCAAAACGAGCAAGGAGAAATCACAGCAAAAAGAAAATTACACAGTGCAAACATGCCGAAAATGAGAAGCTTGTCTGTGTGGAAGGAGAGAAGAAGAGAAGATTTGTGGGGAAGAATTTTGTCTTTTTTATTGTGTACTTTAGAGATTTTCTACATGTATGGGTGAAAAATAGATATATGTAAAAATAGAATATGTGAAAAATGGAATAAAATCACATATATGAAAAATAGAATTAAAAATGACGGGCTGAGTGTGGTGGTTCGCGCTGGTAATCCCAGCACTTTGGGAGACTGAGGCGGGGAGATAGCTTGAGCCTAGGAGTTTGAGGCCAGCCTTGGCAACAAATAATACAAAATAATAATATCTACCAATAATACAAAAAAATCCATCCTCCTGCCTCAGCCTCCAAAGTAGCTGGGACTACAGGAGTGTGGAGTCCCAGCTACTTGGGTGTGGTGGCCCACACCAATGGTCCCGGCTAATTGGGAGGCTGAGGCAGGAGGATTGTTTGAGCCCAGGAGGTGGAGGCTGCAGTGAGCTGTGGTCATGTCACTGCACTCCAGCCTGGGTGACAGAGCGAGACTCTGTCTTTAAAATAAAACAGCAGGCCAGGCGCGGTGGCTCATGCCTGTAATCCCAGCAATTTGGGAGGCCAAGGCAGGTGGATCATTCGAGGTCAGGTGTTCGAGACCAGCCTGGCCAACATGGCGAAACCCCATCTCTACTAAAAATACAAAATTAGCCATGCGTGGTGTCACACACCTGTAATCCCAGCTACTCAGGAGGCTGAGGCAGGAGAATTGGTTGAACCTGGGAGGCGGAGGTTGCAGTGAGGCAAGATCATGCCACTGCACTCCTGCCTGGTCTCCAGAGCGAGACTCCCTCTCAAAAAAAGTTGCAGCGAGAGAGAAGGGAGAGACAGAGGAGCCAGGAGAACACATGAGGAATAGAGAATGGAAGAAAGAGGCTCAAGCTCACACCCTGGAGAAGGAGAGGAGCAGGCTTGGCCACCCAGTACCGTATCCACAGTGCAGAGAATGCTGTAGTTACAAGATACGAATAGGAATGTCTTGATCTCCTTACCTCAGTGAACATGGCAATGCATAGTTATCCTATTTATTTATTAATTATTATCATTATTATTTTGAGACAGTGTCTTACCCTATCACCCAGGCTCGAGTGCAGTGGTGCCATCTCTGCTCACTGCAACCTCCGCCTCCCAGGTTTAAGCGATTCTCCTGCCTCAGCCTCCGGAGCAGCTGGGACTACAGGTGCGTGCTACTGCGTCCGGCTAATTTTTATATTTTTAGTAGAGGTAGGTTTCAATATGTTGGCCAGGCTGGTCTCAAACTCCTGACCTCAGGGGATCCGCCCGCCTCGGCCTCCCAAAGTGCTGGGATGACAGGTGTGAGCCACCACACCCGGCCAGTTATCCCATTTAGATAAACAATTAAGTGTGCAGCAGTGGATGACTTCAGCAATGAGTTAGAAGAGGACCGAGAGACCAAGAGGAGGTGAAGGAGATTTCATTCCAATTCTTCGTCCACGCTGGCTGTCCAGCCTCCCCGCGTCCCTCAGAAGACGATGCTGAAATCCCGTTGTGTCTATGGTGATGGCAGATGGGGAACAGCCAGATTCTCAAGGCGTCGCCGGCCACATCTGTTCCCGTTTTCTCCTCATCCAGGCCATACCAGCGAGAGCGGAAATGCAGTTTTAATAAGACGGTCCCCCCAAACTATTTCTGAAGGCATTTTGCAGGGTGACCTCAGTGTGGATTGTAAATATAGAATTCATATGTGCTGGGCTTCCTGACTGTAATTACCTATCAAAAGTTTCAGGGTTTCAATGAAATTCTTTATGAAGCATCAAATGGTCTCAAAGCGGAATCTCACCCCCACCTCTCCATCTCTATACATTCCTGGGACAGAGAATTGATTCTCACGTTTCATACACAGGACAGACAAGCATATTTGGTATTTTAATCCCATCCCAAGATGTTTGTGTGGAATTAATTTTCCTCATGGAATATTTCTTTTCTCCTCATGTGCTGGAGAACAGCTACCCACTACTCTCCAGGCAGTGTGGCAGGAGGAGAGAGAAGGGCTGGCTCTGCAGAATCCTTCATCTTGGCTGGGTGCGGGGGCTCACACCTGTCATCCCAGCACTTTGGGAGGGTGAGGTGGGCGGATCACCCGAGGTCAGGAGTTCGAGAGCAGCCTGGCCAACATGGTGAAACCCCATGTTGGGTGAAACCCCAATTTGTTAAAAATAGAAAAAATTAGTCGGGCGTGGTGGCAGGTGCCTGTAATCACAGCTACTCGGGAGGCTGAGGCAGGAAAATCACTGGAACCCGAGAGGAGGAGGTTGCAGTGAGATGAGATCATGCCACTGCACTCCAGCCTGGGAGACAGGGCGAGACTCTGTCTCAAAAAATGAAATAAAGTAAAATAAAATAAAATAAAGTAAAATAAAGTAAAATAAAATAAAATAAAATAAAATAAAATAAAATAAAATAAAAAGAATCTACTGTCCCTTCCTTTTGTGGTTCAAGACACTGGGTGTGACGTTTGCAATGCAACAGAAGCAGGTAGAACTGGTGATTCTTTGTACGTTGTAGTCATGCAGGTCTTCATACCTCAGAAGGAAAAGTTCTCCTTATTTATTTATTCTGAGAAGGAGTCTCGCTCTGTCAACCAGGCTGGAGTGCAGTGGCGCGATCTTGGCTCACTGCAAGCTCTTCCTCCCGGGTTGATGCCATTCTTCTGCCTCAGCCTCCGGAGAAGCTGAGACCACAGGTGCCCGCCACCACGCCCAGCTAATTTTTGCATTTTTAGTAGACACACGGTTTCACCATGTTGATCAGGCTGGTCTCGAAGTCCTGACCTCAGGCGATCTGCCTGCCTCAGCCTCCCAAAGTGCTGGGATGACAGGCGTGAGCCACCTTGCCTGGCCGGACGTCAACTCTTAAATACAGGTGGACTTTCCAGGTTGACCCTTCTGGCTGGTGGACTTACAGGTGCAGCAAATCCCATTATTTCATTCCTTTCCTTGCTTAACTCTCCTACTGACTTATCAGAGTCCATTATATCATTCTCATGCCTTTGCGTCCTCATAGCGTAGCTCCTACTTATAAGTGAGAACATAGTGATGATTGATTTTCCATTCCTGAGTTACTGCACTTAGAATCATGGCCTCCAGCTCCATCCAGGTTGCTGCAAATGCCGTCATTTCATTTCTCCTTATGGCTGAGTAGTATTTGGGGTAGATACCAAACTTCCAAGTATCTTAGTCACTTTCAGGGCTGGGACTAGAGTGAGGCATTCATCTAGGGCAATAGATTTATTTCATTATTATTATTATTATTATTATTATCTGAGACGGAGTCTCGCTCTTGTTCCCCAGGCTGGAGTGCAGTGGTGTGATCTCAGCTCACTGCTACCTTCGCCTCCTGGTTCAAGAAATTTTCCTGCCTCAGCCTCCTGAGTAGCTGGGACTATAGGCACCTGCCACCAACCCCAGCTAATTTTTGTATTTTTAATACAGATGGGGTTTCACCTTGTCGGCCAGGATGGTCTCGAACTCCTGACCTCTGGTGATCCACCGTCCTTGGCCTCCCAATGTGTTGAGATTACAGGCGTGAGCCCGTGACTGGCTGGGCACCAGATTCAAAACCTGAGTCACTAGACAAGTAATAATTTATGGCAATGATTTTGAAAAATCCAGAAGAATGCCACGAGTCTGCAAAGAACACAGTAGCCACATCTTAAAGAAACAGGTGCAGGTAAAGACAGGTAGAAGTGGCTGGCTGCAGTGGCTCACACCTGTTATCCCAGCACTTTGGGAGGCCAAGGCAAGGCACGAGGATCGCTTGAGCCCAGGAGTTTGAGACCAGGCTGGCCAACATAGCAAGACCCCATCTCTACAAAAACTGTGACACATTAAGTGGGCATGAAGGCATGACCCTGTAATCGGAGCTACTTGGGAGGTTGAGGTGGGAGGAGGGCTTGAGTCACAGTGAACTGTGACTGAGCCTCTGCACTCCAGCCTGGGTAACAGGGACCCTGTTGTCTAAAAACAAAAATCAAGAGAAATCCAACAACGGTGTGATGAACACAATGGCAACATTTTATAAGTAGATGGATGCGTGTACATAAAGATAGGGTAACTTACTGAGACCTACGTGAGCTTAAAGAGCGAAAAATAGGCCGGGTGCGGAGGCTTACACCTGTCATCCCAGCACTTTGGGAGGCTGAGGCGGGCGGATCAGGAGGTCAGGAGTTCGAGACCATCCTGGGTAACACGGTGAAACCCCGTCTCTACTAAAAATACAAAAAAATTAGCCGGGCCTGGTGTCGGGTGCCTGTAGTCCCAGCTACTCGGGGGGCTGAGGCAGGAGAATGGCGTGAACCTGGGAGGTAGAGCTTGCAGTGAGCCGAGATTGCACCACTGCACTCCAGCCTGGACGACAGAGCGAGACTCTGTCCAAAAAAAGACAGAAAGAAAGAAAGAAAAGAGAGAAAGAGAGAAAGAAAGAAAGAAAGAAAGAAAGAAAGAAAGAAAGAAAGAAAGAAAGAAAGAAAGAAGAAAGGAAGGAAGGAAGGAAGGAAGGAAGGAAGGAAGGAAGGAAGGAAGGAAGGAAGGAAAGAAAGAGAAAAAAAGAAAGAAAGAGAGAGGGAAAAATACCGTGATCCTCCTTTTTTTTTTGTCTTTTGAGATGGAGTCTTGCTCTGTCCCCCAGTCTGGAATACAGTGGCGTGATCTCGACTCACTGCAACCTCCACCTCCCAGGTTCAAGCAATTCTCCTGCGTCAGCCTCCTGAGTAGCTGGGATTACAGGCACCTGCCACCACACCCGGCTAATTTTTGTATTTGTAGTAGAGGCGAGGTTTCACCATGTTGGCCAGGCTGGTCTCGAACTCCTGACCTCAAGTGATCCGCCCACCTTGGATTCCCATAGTGCCAGGATTACAGGCATGAGTCACTGCGCCTGGCCAGTGCTGCTTTTTATAATGACAAAACAGGTGCCTGTCCCACCTCACAACTCAGCCCTTGCGTAGGGGTTGAGCCCCAAGTAGCTTCATTCACACCTGTCAGAGTCATAACGAAATGTTTCTTATTTTAGAAGCACATTCTCTGGTTTTCTTTTCTGTTTTACTTTTCTAACACACAAACATATTTTTAATATAGTTCTAAGAGAAGAAAAAGCAGGTCGTTAAACTGTAATATGTTTTCCTAATATTTTATTTATTTTTCATTATTACTATTTTTTAGATATGCCAGCATGTCGAAAAGAACCTTTATTACTTTCTATAATTGCCTCTTATGCTTTGTTACCAGATGCCTTTGGAGCAGGAGCCTCTGTGGCAGGTGTTTCTTCTATTTTAGGACTGGAGCCTTTATTGTTGTTGTTTTGTTTTGTTGAGAGGGAGTCTTGCTCTGTCCCCCAGGCTGGAGTGTAATGGCACGATCTTGGCTCACCGCAACCTCCGCCTCCCAGGTTCGAGCGATTCTCCTGCCTCAACCTCCCGAGTAGCTGGGATTACAGGCACCTGCCACCACGCCTGGCTGATTTTTGTATTTTTAGTAGACACGGTATTTCACCGTGTTAGCCAGGCTGGTCTTGAACTCCTGACCTCGTGATCCACCCACCTCAGCCTCCCAAAGTGCTGGGATTACAGGCATGAGCCAGTTCGCCTGGCTGGAGCTGAAGCTTTTTGACCCTTCTGAGCTTTCGGAGCAGGTGCCTCTGTGGATGTAACCATCTTCTCACTCTATTGGCAGGTGTTTCTTCTATTTTAGGAGCTGGGGTTTTTGAGTCCTCTGAACTTTTGGAGCAGGTGCTGCCTTCTGGCCTGTGGTTTTCTGGGAAAGAATCTTCTGGGCTGAATCTTCTGGGCTTTCTTACCCACAGTGGTCATCTTTTTTGCTGGAACTTTAGCAGCAGCACCTGCAGCAGCAGCAGGTGCTTTTTTGGAATAAGCTTTCAGGATAGCTGCCTTTTGAAGCTTCTTAACTTTATTCTTGATGATTCTGTTCCTCATTTTCTTTGGCTTCGTAACTTTAAAATGATCCAAATCTGTCATCTTGGCTTTTTGGAGAAGATTTCAGGAGAGCTGCCTTTCGAAGCTTTTTTTTTTTTTTTTGAAATGGAGTCTTGCTCTGTTGCCCAGGCTGGAGTGCAATGGCACAATCTCAGCTCACTGCAACCTCCACCTCCCAGGTTCAAGCGATTCTCCTGCCTCAGCCTCCTGAGTAGCTGGGATTACAGGCATGCACCACTACACCCAGCTAATTTTTGTATTTTTAGTAGAGACAGGGTTTCACTGTGTTAGCCAAGCTGGTCTCAAACTCCTGACCTCGTGGTCTGCCCACCTTGGCCTCCCAAAGTGTTGGGATTACAGGTGTGAGCCACCACACTCAGCCGGATAACTTCTTGAGTGGTGATTTCAGAGGTGTTGGCGCACATCCGAGTCGTGTGCACCATACCCAATGCATGGTCTTTTATTTCCGGTCACCCCCGGGCCTTTCCCCCAGATTCCCCAAAATCCATGTTTCATTCTTATGCCTTTGCATCCTGCTAGCTTAGCTCTCACTTATGAGTGAGAACATAGGATGTTGGTTTTCCATTCCTGAGTTACTCCACTTAGAATAATGGTCCCCTGAGGCCATTGGAACATCACAGAGCCCTCCCTCCCTGCTTCATGAATCTTGCCTCTTTCTGTTTTTTTTTTATTTTTTGTAGAGTTAGCGGAGCGGGGAATCTCACCATATTGCCCAGGCTGGTCTCGAACTTCTGGCCTCAAGCCATCCTCCTGTCTCAGCCTCACAAAGTACTCACTGGCATGAGTCGCTGCCACGTGGATGAATCGTGTGTCTTTTTACCTGCAACCATGTCCATCAACCCTCGTCGGTGTTCGTCAATATTATCAAACATTATTATTGTTATCATTAAATATGAAATAATAATTATTAAATATAAATTAAATATTTAATTTATATGTAATAATATTATATATAATATATATTATATATTATATATTATATTAAATATTTAATATATAATATATAATATATAATATATATAATATTATACATTATATATTATATATAATATTATATATTATATATAATATTATATATTATATATTATATAGAATATTACATATAATATATAATATATAATATTATATATAATATATAATATATAATATTATATATAATATATTATATGTAATATTCTATATAATATATAATATATATTATATATAATATATAATATTATATATAATATATAATATATAATATCATATATAGTATATTATATAACTATTAAGTGATGTTAAATAAATTAAATATTGGTTAAATATTTAATTTATATTTAATCAATATTTAATCAATATTTCTATTGATTTATATTTCTATTTTATATTGCATATATTGCAATATGCATATAGATGCTTATCTATTGCATAGATATATATGCATAGCTATATATGCATATACAAATATATGGATATATGCAAATATATCGATATACAGATATATGCATGTTTATATTTTAATTAAATATTTAATTAATATCTAATAATAATCACAAATATTTAATATTAATAATTAAATATTAATTATTAAATATTTAATTAAAATATAGGTATATGCATATATATTAAATGTTGCTCAACATTTTCCACATCTCACAACTTTCACAGCCGATCCAGCCATATGTTGTGATGTCAGGGGACCCCCCCCCAGTATCCCTCTCTCTCATTGCCAGGTGCCCACACCGAGGTGACCCGGGGACCCCTGCTTTCACAGGCCTGGATTGTGAGGGAGTCTGAAGCATTCACCATTGGTGGGGCACGCTCAGGTGATCAGTGGGACGTGAGTGTGGAAGGTGGGACAGCCAGGAGACAGACGATGTCTCCTGTAACACAGCAGGAGCACAGGAGAAAAGAAAGAAAGAAAAGAAAGGAAAGAAAGAAAAGAAAGAAAGAAAGAAAAGAAAGGAAAGAAAGAAAAGAAAGAAAGAAAGATGACACCACAGCCTGGCACGGTGGCGCACGCCTGTAATCCCAGCACTTTGGGAGGCGAGGCAGGTGCCTTACCTGAGGTCAGGAGTTCAAGACCAGCCTGACCAACATGGTGAAACCCCGTCTCAACTAAAAATACAAAAATTAGCCAGGCATGGTGGAGGGTGCCTGTAATCCCAGCTACTTGGGAGGCTGAAGCAGGAGAGTCGCTTGAACCCGGGAGTCGGACGTTGCAGTGAGCTAGGCATGGTGGCTGGTGCCTGTAATCCCAGCTACTCGGGAGGCTGAGGCAGGAGAATCGCTCGGACCCGGGAGGTGGAGGTTGCAGTGAGCTGAGCTCGTGCTACTACCCTCCAGCCTGGGCGACCAGAGCAAAACTCCATCTCTAAAATATATGATCAAAAAATAATAATAATAAAATAAAATATATGATCAACACAATGTAAATTAGACAATTTATAGTCATACAGCGTCCATCGTGACCTCACCCACAGTGGGAGAGAAAAATTAAAAAAAAAAAACAGTTTTAGGACGATCCCCATGAAATTGTCAAAACCAGCCATCTTCTAAATATCTGACTGGGGCTGTCAGAAAACAGACTTCAGAGAAGAATACAAATCATTGTTTCCAGCCGTAATAACAGAGTTCAAAGCTGAGAGGATATGAAAAATTCATCGTGTGTCTACTTGAAACGAGGGATGTAAATTATGACACTTTGTCTATATTTGTACAATATGTTCTCATTGGCAAATACGGGATCCGTTCATTGTTTCGTTAAATACCTGACAACTCTGTAACAGTTGAAAAGATGGGTGCTTAAATCAGTGTTTCCCACTCTAGGACGGCAAGAAAACAAAAATAAAGAAATAAAACAGGGTCAGAGAGAATGAGAGCCGGGGGAAACTTTATCTAAATCAGTTGCTTGGACCGGGTGTGCGGTGGCTCAGGACTGTCATCCCAGCACTTTGTGAGGCTGAGACGGACGGATCACCTGAGTTTGGGAGTTCAAGACCAGCCTGGCCAACATGGTGAAACCTCGTCTCTACTAAAAATACAAAAATTAGCCAGGCGTGGTGGCAGGTGCCTGCAATCCCAGTTGCTTGGGAGACTGAGGCATGAGGATAGCTTGAACGCGGGAGGTGGAGCTTGCAGTGAGCTGAGATCGGGCCAGTGCACTCCAGCCTGGGCGAACAGAATGAGATTCTGTCTCAAAAAAAAAAAAAGAATTTCTTGAATTCATTCTCTAGGTCTGGGTATGTGATGCGAAGCTCTCCTAAATGCTGAGAAGATGCAAACAGCGTTTTGGTGCATGTCTGTTATCCCAGCTACACGGGAGGACGAGATGGGAGAATTGCTTGAGCCCAGGAGGTTGAGGCTGCAGTGAGCTGAGATTGCACCAGTGCACTCCAGCCTGGGTAACAGAGGGAGACCCTGTCTCAAAAAAAGAAAAAAGACATGGAAATAACATTTGATGAAGAAGATGAGGAAAGCCCACACTTTAGCTTTCAAACTGCTCCAATTTTTTTTTTTTTTGAGACAAAGTCTTGCTCTGTTGCCCAGGCTGGAGTGCAGTGGCGTGATCTCAGCTCACTGCAACCTCTGCCTCCCGGGTTCAAGCAGTTCTTCTGCCTCAGCCTCCCGAGTAGATGGGATTACAGGCGCCTGACACCACGCCCAGCAAATTTTTGTTTTTTTGGTCGAGACCAGGTTTAGCCATGTTGGCCAGGCTGGTCTTGAACTCCTGACCTCAGGTGATCCAGCCGCCTTGGCCTCCCAAAGTGCTGGGATTACAGGCATGAGCCACCGCGCCCAGTGCAATTTTTCCAAATTCTTAAGTCACATGTACCCCAGATGCAAATACTCATACCTCAGACAAGGCAAGAAATTATGATTTTTCCTGCTGACTAAGAAATTCTCATAGCAAAGTATCCCTTGAATAATATAGCCTGGTTATTCCAGTTTGCATATCTTTTGTTTTTTTGAGATGGTGACTCACTCTGTCACCCAGGCTGGAGTGCCGTGGCTTGATCTCGGCTTGCTGCAAACTCCACCTCATAAATACGGTTCTCTGGCTTCAGCCTCCTGAGTAGCTGGCATTACAGGTGCCCACCACCACACCCGCCTAATTTTTTTTTTTTTTTTTTTTTTTTTAAGTACAGACCAGGTTTTACCATGCTGGCCACGTTGGTCTCAAACTCCTGACCTCAAGTAATCTGCCTGCTTCGGCCTCCCAAAGTGCTGGGATTACAGGTGTGAGCCACCATGCCCAGCCTCCAGTTTGCATATCTTGCTGATAGGTTTAATTAGCTGAATGAGCCCAATTTGATAATGCAGGTGGGCAATATTGCTTTCCTGCTGCACACAGGGTCATAGATGAAATGACATCTATCCTCGGTATTCAAAGCAGTTGAATACATTCTGGTTTGCAATTTTGACTGATTTGGTAAGAGGTGGCGGCTGAAGAATCTCAATCCAGTTTTTTAGGTTAGCGTTTTGTTTCGTTTCTTTTTGAGACTCAGTCTTGCTCTGTTGCCCAGGCTGGAGTGCAGTGGTACAATCTCAGCTCACTGCAACCTCCGGCTCCCGGGTTCAAGCGATACTCCTGCCTCAGCCTCCCAAGTAGCTGGGATTACAGGCACCTGCAACCATGCCGGGCTAATTTTTGTATTTTTAGTAGAGACGTGCTTTCACCATGATGGTCGGGTTGGTCTCGAACTTCTGACCTCTGGTGATCCGCCTGCCTCGGCTTCCCAAAGTGCTGGGATTACAGGCATGTGCCACCACGTCTGGCTAATTTTTGTATTTTAGTAGACATGGGGTTTCGCCATGATGGTCAGGCTGGTCTGGAACTCCTGACCTCTGGTGATCCGCCCACCTCGGCCTCCCAAATTGCTGGGATTACAGGTACGTGCCACCACGCCCAGCTAATTTTTGTATTTTAGTAGAGACGGGCTTTCACCATGATGGTCAGGCTGGTCTCGAACTTCTGACCTCAGGTGATCCGCCCGCCTTGGCCTCCCAAAATGCTGGGATTACAGGCGTGAGCCACTGTGCCAGGCCTCTGGTTTGCAATTGTGACTGAGCTGGTAAGAGGTGGGGGCCAAGGATTCTCAATCTGTTTTTTTAGTGTTTGTGTTTTTTTTGTTTGTTTTTGAGACAATATCTTGCTCTGTTGCCCAGGCTGGAGTGCAGTGGTGCAATCTCAGCTCACTGCAGCCTCCACCTTCTGGGTTCAAGCCATCCTCCTTCTCAACCTCCCAAGTAGCTGGGACTATAGGCATACATACCACATCCAGATAATTTTTTTTTTCTTGGTACAGACAGGGTTTCACCATGTTGCCCAGGCTGGTCTCAAATTTCTGACCTCAAGTGATCCACCCGCCTGGCCTCCCAACGTGCTGAGATTACAGGCGTGAGTCACTGCACCCGGCCACTTTTTTTCTTTTCCTTTTTTTAAATAATAGCACAATTGCACAGCTCATGAGTGCCACAGAAAACACACGTTAAATGTTTTCCACCAAATTTTGATTTTATTGCGGTTAAAAATAAACAAGTACCAGAAAATCAGATCTTTTTGTAAAATGTTAAGCACGCATTATGGTTAATGTACACAGGGTAATTGAATTTGATTCGAGTTCATTTACTCTTGCCAAATCAAGCCCCACCGAACAGGTTTTAGTTGTTGTTAGAGACTCAGCTTTGAAATGTCCATTTATCTCTTCCTTTCAACTTCTGGATGTGTTGAAGTGGGGAAAATCCTGTGAGTATAATTTACATGTTACTGCTGCTTTCCACGCTAAGGAGTGCCTGATGAATTCTTTATATGGCGCATCTGAAAGCAAACTCTGAAATGAGGCCGGGCGCCGTGGCTCAAACTCTGAAATGAGGCCAGGCGCCATGGCTCACGCCTGTCATCCCAGCACTTTGGGAGGCCGAGGAGGGCAGATCGCCTGAGGTCAGGAGTTGGAGACCAGCCTGGCCAACATGGTGAAACTTCGTCTCTTCTAATAATACAAACACTAGCCTGGTGTGGTGGCGGGCGACTGTCATCCCTGCTACTTGGGAAGATGAGGCAGGAGAGTCGCTTGAACCCGGGAGGCCGAGGTTGCAGTGAGCTGAGATCGCGCCATTGCACTCCAGCCTGGGCAACAGCGAGACTCTGTCTCAAAAAATAAAAATAGTCACTCATGAGCATCGCCTTATTTTCCATTGTTACTGGTTATTGATAAATTCAGGGAAATACTGGTTTTATAATTTTACAGTTGCTAGAAGTTGCGTCTCACTTTATTTGATGATTTGGTGGTCTTGCATTCTTTTAATTTATTCTGGGTTAATTCTCTATGTCTATTCTTTCTTCAACTTCAAATTTTGATCTCTGCACAATTTTCTGCAATTTGTTTTTTATTTTTTGGTTTTTTTCTTCTTTCACACCCCCTATCGTCTTCTTGGGCTCTTTGCCATATTCGTCGTGTTTTATTTTGTCTTTTCTATATCATTCTTTGTTTCATTTCTATTTTTCTATCCTCTATTTCTCTCTCTCTCTTTTCTCTTTTGAAACAGCATCTCACTCTGTCACCCAGGCTGGAGTGCAGTGGCGTGATCTCGGCTCACTACAACCTCCGCCTCCTGGGTTCAAGTGATTCTCCTGCCTCAGCTTCCTGAGTAGCTGGAATTACAGGTGCCTGCCACCACGCCTGGCTAATTTTTGTAGTTTTAGTAAAGACGCAGTCTCACCATGTTGGCCAGGATGGTCTCGAACTTCTAACCTCAGGTGATCCTCCTGCCTCGGCCTCCCAAACTACGGGTATTTTGTTGCTGTTGTTTTTGAGATGGAGTCTCGCTCTGTCGCCCAGCCTGGAGTGCAGTGGCGCGATCTCGGCTCACTGCAACTTCCATCTCCCAGGTTCAACTGATTTTTCTGCCTCGGCATGCCGAGTAGCTGGGATTACAGGCATGCGCCAGCATGCCTGGCTGATTCTTCTATTTTTTAGTAGAGAGGGGTTTCACCATGTTGGCCAGGCTGACCTCGAACTCCTGATCTCTGGTGATCTGCCCACCTCAGCCTCCCAAAGTGCTGGGATTACAGCCGTAAGCCACCGCACCCAGCCAAAAAGATATCTTAAGAGATCTCAGCATCTCACCTCACTGTAACCTCCACCTCCTGGGTTCAAGTAATCCTCCTGCCTCAGCCTCCCAAGTAGCTGGGATTACAGGCGTGCGCCACCACGACCAGCTAATTTTTGTATTTTTGTAGAGACGGGGTTTCACCATGTTGGCCAGTCTGGTCTCGAACTCCTGATCTCATGTAATCCACCTTCCTCGGCTTCCCAAAATGCTGAAATTACAGGTGTGAGCCACCACGCCCAGCAAAGCTTTTTCTAACTCGATAGCTTGAGAGCTTGCTTTCCTCTTGTTTTTGTGAAGTGCTTAACCCCAGGATTACTTTCTAAAAGATTCTGCTCTTCCCTACACCATTCTTTTTCATTATGGCAAAATACGTATAATGTCATATGCACAATTTTAACTGTTTTTCTTCTTCTTGAGACCACTCTTTTGTGTCTTGCTGTGGTTGTTGTTTTCTTGTGTTTTTTAGAGACAGGGTCTTCTCTTTTTTTTTTTTTTTTTGAGATGGAGTCTTCCTCTGTCGCCCAGGCTGGAGTGCAGTGGCGCAATCTGCACTCACTGCAAGCTCCGCCACCCAGGTTCACGCCATTCTCCTGCCTCAGCCTCCCAAGTAGCTGGGACTACAGGCACCCAACACAGCACCCGGCTAATTTTTTGTATTTTTAGTAGGGACGGAGTTTCACCGTATTAGCCAGGATGGTCTCGATCTCCTGACCTCGTGATCCGCCCGCCTCTGCCTCCCAAAATCCTGGGATGACAGGCGTGAGCCAACGCGCCTGGCCAAGACAAGATCTTGTCTTTTTGCCCAAGCTGGAGTACAGTGGCGTCATCACACCTCACTGCAGCCTCCACTTCCTGGGCTAAACTGATCCCCCTACCTCAGCCTCTCAAGTAGCTGTGAATCCAGGTGTGAGCCACTGTACCCTGCTGAGAACAACTTTTTGCATTTTTAAAATTTAAATCTGTGCAATGTTCATTGTTGCCAACCAAATGTACCCTTTTCCACAAAAGAAAGCATTCTTTTTCCTGTGTTTAGCAATAAAATGTTTTAAGATCATGGTAGAGCACACATAATATAATCTCTGCCATTTTTGTCATTGTAAATAAGAGTACAATTTGGCTGGGCATGGTGGTTCACATCTGTAATCCCAGCACTTTGGGAGGCTGAGGCAGGCTGATCAGGAGGTCAGGAGATTGAGACCATCCTGTCCCACATTGTGAAACCCTGTCTTTACAAAAATACAAAAAATTAGCCAGGCACGGTGGTGCACACCTGTAGTCTCAGCTACTCGGAAGGCTGAGGTAGGGACATTGCTTGAACCCAGGAAGTGGAGGTTGCGGTGTGCCAAGATTGCGCCACTGCACTCCAGCCTGGGGAACAAGAGCGAGACTCCATCTCAAAAAAAAAAAAAAGAAAAAAAATTAAATATTCTGCAATGTTCATTGTTGCCAACCGAATGTATCCCTTTCCTCGAAAGAAAGCTTCTTTTCCTGTCTATAGCAATATATACTTTTTAAAAATTGTGGTAGAGCACACATAATATAATCTCTGCAATTTTTGCCATTTTAAAGAGTATAATTTGGCCAGGTGCGGTGGCTTATGCCTGTAATCTCAGCACATTGGGAGGGCAAGGCTGGTGGATCACCTGAGGTTGGGAGTTCAAGACCAGCCTGGTCAGCATGGCAAAACCCTGCCTCTACTAATAATACAAAAATTAGCCGGGTGTGGTTGTGTGTGCCTGTAATCCCAGCACTCTTGGAGGCCAAGGTGGGTGGATCACATGAGGTCAGGAGTTCAGGACCAGCCTGGCCAAAATGGCAAAACCCCGTCTCTACTAATAATACAAAATTTAGCCAGGCGTAGTGGCACATGCCTGTAATCCCAGGTACTCGGAAGGCTGAGGCAGGAGAATCACTTGAACCCGGGAGGCAGAGTTTGCAGTAAACTGAGATTGCGCCACTGCACTCCAGCCTGGGCAAAAAGAGTGAGACTCTATCTCAAAAAAAAGAAAAAAAATTAAATATTGTGCAATGTTCATTGTTGCCAACTGAATGTACCCTTTTCCTCAAAAGAAAGCTTCTTTTCCTGTCCATAGCAATATATATTTTTTTAATTGTGGGGGAGCACACATAATATAATGTCTAACATTTTAGCCATTTTAAAGAGTACAATTCAGCGAGGCATGGTGGCTCACGCCTGTAATCCCAGCACTTTGGGAGGGCTAGGCAAGTGGATCACCTGAGGTTGGGAATTCAAGACCAGCCTGGTCAACATGGCAAACCCCGTCTCTACTAATAATACAAAAATGAGCTGGGTGTTGTGCTGCGTGCCTGTAATCCCAGCACTTTGGGAGGCCGAGGTGTGTGGATCACCAGAGATCAGAAGTTCGAGATCAGCCTGGCCAACATGGTGAAATCCTGTCTCTACTAAAAATACAAAAAATTAGCTGGGCCTGGTGGCAGGTGCCTGTACTCCCAGCTACTCAGGAGGCTGAGGAAGGAGAATCACTTGAACACGGGAGGCGGAGGTTGCAGAGAGCTGAGATTGCGCCATTGCACTCCAGCCTGGGGAAAAAGATCAAAACTCTATACCCCTCAAAAAAAAAACAGTACATTCAAATAATTGTGCAACAATTGTCACTAACCACCTCCAGAATATTTTCATCATCCCAAACAGAAACTCTCTCCCCATGAAACACCAATTCCCCATTTCACCCCCCAGCCTCTGCCACCCATAGTTCTAGTTTCTGTCTCTATGAAATCTTTGCCTGTTCCAGACATTTTAGATAAGTGGAGTCATACACTATGGGGTCTCTCCAGTCTGGCTTCTCTCACTGGGCCTGATGTCCTCAAGGTTCACCCATGCCACAGCCTGCGTCTGACCCTCATTCCTTTTCCTGGCTGTATAGTATTCCACTGTGCGTCTCTTCTCCCACAGGGCCTGATTTCTTCAAGTTTCACCCATGCCGCAGCCTGCGTCTGACCCTCATCCCTTTTCCTGGCTGTTTAGTATTCCATTGTGTGTCTCTCCTCTCACTGGGCCTGAGGTCTTCAAGGTTCACCCATGCCGCAGCCTGCGTCTGACCCTCATTCCTTTTCCTGGCTGTATAGTATTCCATTGTGTGTCTCTTCTCTCACTGGGCCTGATGTCTTCAAGGTTCACCCATGCCGCAGCCTGCTTCTGACCCTCATTCCTTTTCCTGGCTGTATGGTATTCCATCGTGTGTCTCTTCCTTCACTGGGCCTGAGATCATCCAGGTTCATTCACACTGCAGCCTGAATCTGACCCTCATTCGTTTTTGCTGGCCATATACTATTCCATTGTGTGTCTCTTCTCCCACCGGGCCTGATGTCTTCAAGATTCACCCATGCCGCAGTCTGCGTCTGACCCTCATTCCTTTTCCTGGCTGTGTAGTATTCAATTTGTGTCTCTTCTCTCACTGGGCCTGATGTATTCAAGGTTCACTCACTCTGCAGCCTGCATCTGACCCTCATTACTATTCCTGGCTATATACTATTCCATTTTGTGTCTCTTCTCTCACTGGGCCTGATGTCTTCAAGGTTCATTCACACTGCAGCCTGCGTCTGACCCTCATTCTTTTTCCTGGCTGTATAGTATTCCATTGTGTGTCTCTTCTCTTACTGGGCCTGATGTCTTCCAGGTTCACTCACATTGCAGCCTGTGTCTGACCCTCATTCCTTTTCCTGGCTGTGTAGTATTCCATTTTGTGTCTCTTCTCTCACTAGGCCTGAGGTCTTGAAAGTTCATCCATGCTGCAGCCTGCATCTGACCCTCATTCCTTTTCCTGGCTGTGTAGTATTCAATTGTGTGTCTCTTCTCACACTGGGTCTGATGTCTTCAAGGTTCATTCACACTGCAGCCTGCATCTGACTCTCATTCCTTTTCCTGGCCATATAGTATTCCACTGTGTGTCTCTTCTCTTACTGGGCCTGATGTCTTCCAGGTTCATTCACACTGCAGCCTGCATCTGACCCTCATTCCTTTTCCTGGCTGTATAGTATTCCACTGTGTGTCTCTTCTCTCACTGGACCTGAGATCTTCCAGGTTCATTCACACTGCAGCCTGCATCTGACCCTCATTCCTTTTCCTGGCTGTATGGTATTCCATAGTGTGTCTCTTCTCCCACTGGGCCTGACGCCTTCAAGGTTCACCCATGCCGCAGCCTGCATCTGACCCTCATTCCTTTTCCTGGCTGTATGGTATTCCATTGTGTGTCTCTTCTCCCACTGGGCCTGATGCCTTCAAGGTTCACCCATGCCGCAGCCTGCGTCTGACCCTCATTCCTTTTCCTGGCTGTATGGTATTCCATTGTGTGTCTCTTCTACCACTGGGCCTGATGTCTTCAAGGTTCACCCATGCCACAGCCTGCGTCTGACCCTCATTCCTTTCCCTGGCTATATGGTATTCTGTTGTGTGTCTCTTCTCCGACTGGGCCTGATGTCTTCACAGTTCACCCATGCCGCAGCCTGCGTCTGACCCTCATTCCTTTTCCTGGCTGTATAGTATTCCATTGAGTGTCTATTCTCTTACTGGGCCTGATGTCTTCAAGGTTCATTCACACTGCAGCCTGCATCTGACCCTCATTCCTTTTCCTGGCTGTATGGTATTCCATTGTGTGTCTCTTCTCCCACTGGGCCTGATGTCTTCAAGTTTCACCCATGCCGCAGCCTGCATCTGACCCTCATTCCTTTTCCTTGCTGTATGGTATTCCATTGTGTGTCTCTTCTCCCACTGGGCCTGATGTCTTCAATGTTCACCCATGCCGCAGCTTGCATCTGACACTCATTCCTTTTCCTAGCTATGTGGTATTCCATTGTGTGTCTCTTCTCCCACTGGGCCTGATGTCTTCACGGTTCACCCATGCCGCAGCCTGCGTCTAACCCTCATTCCTTTTCCTGGCTGTGTGGTATTCCATTGCGTGTCTCTTCCTTCACTGGGCCTGAGATCTTCCAGGTTCATTCACACTGCAGCCTGCATCTGACCCTCATTCGTTTTTGCTGGCCATATAGTATTCCATTGTGTGTCTCTCCTCCCACCGGGCCTGATGTCTTAAAGGTTCATCCATGCCGCAGCCTGCATCTGACCGTCATTCCTTTTCCTGGCTGTATAGTATTCCATTGTGTGTCTCTTCTGTCACTGGGCCTGGTGTCTTCAAGGTTCATCCACACTGCAACCTGTATCTGACCCTCATTGCTTTTCCTGGCTGTATAGTATTCCATTTTGTGTCTCTTCTCTCACTGGGCGTGATGCCTTCAAGTTTCACCCATGCCGCAGACTGTGTCTGACCCTCATTCCTTTTCCTGGCTGTATAGTATTCCATTGTGTGTCTCTTCTCTCACTGGGCCTGAGGTCTTCAAGGTTCACCCATGCCGCAGCCTGCGTCTGACCCGTATTCCTTTTCCTGGCTGTGTAGTATTCCATTGTGTGTCTCTTCTCTCACTGGGCCTGATGTATTCAAGGTTCATTCATGCTGCAGCCTGCATCTGACCCTCATTTCTTTTCCTGGCTATATAGTATTCCATTTTGTGTCTCTTCTCTCACTGGGCCTGATGTCTTCAAGGTTCATTCACACTGCAGCTTGCGTCTGACCCTCATTCTTTTTCCTGGCTGTATAGTGTTCCATTGTGTGTCTCTTCTCTTACTGGGCCTGATGTCTTCCAGGTTCACTCACACTGCAGCCTGTGTCTGACCCTCATTCCTTTTCCTGGCTGTGTAGTATTCCATTGTGTGTCTCTTCTCTCACTGGGCCTGATGTCTTCAACTTTCATTCACACTGCAGCCTGCATCTGACTCTCATTCCTTTTCCTGGCCATATAGTATTCCATTTTGTGTCTCTTCTCTTACTGGGCCTCATGTCTCCCAGGTTCATTCACACTGCAGCCTGCATCTGACCCTCATTCCTTTTCCTGGCTGTATAGTATTCCCCTGTGTTTCTCTTCTCTCACTGGGCCTGAGATCTTCCAGGTTCATTCACACTGCAGCCTGCATCTGACCCTCATTCCTTTTCCTGGCTGTATGGTATTCCGTTTTGTGTCTCTTCTCCCACTGAGCCTGATGTCTTCAAGGTTCACCCATGCCGCAGCCTGCGTCTGACCCTCATTCCTTTTCCTGGCTGTATGGTATTCCGTTGTGTGTCTCTTCTGCCACTGGGCCTGATGTCTTCACAGTTCACCCATGCCGCAGCTTGCGTCTGACCCTCATTCCTTTTCCTGGCTGTATGGTATTCCGTTGTGTGTCTCTTCTGCCACTGGGCCTGATGTCTTCAAGGTTCACCCATGCCGCAGCCTGCGTCTGACCCTCATTCCTTTTCCTGGCTGTATGGTATTCCGTTTTGTGTCTCTTCTCCCACTGGGCCTGATGCCTTCAAGTTTCACCCATGCCGCAGCCTGTGTCTAACCCTCATTCCTTTTCCTGGCTGTATAGTATTCCATTGTGTGTCTCTTCTCTTACTGGGTCTGATGTCTTCAATGTTCATCCATGCCGCAGGCTGCGTCTGACCCTCATTCCTTTTCCTGGCCGTATGGTATTCCATTGTGTGTCTCTTCTCTCACTGGGCCTGAGTTCTTCCAGCTTCATTCACACTGCAGCCTGCATCTGACCCTCATTCCTTTTCCTGGCTGTATAGTATTCCATTGTGTGTCTCTTCTCCCATTGGGCCTGATGTCTTCAAGGTTCACCCATGCTGCAGCCTACGTCTGACCCTCTTTCCTTTTCCTGGCTGTATTCCATTGTGTCTCTCTTCTCTCACTGGGCCTGAGAACTTCCATGTTCATTCACCCTGCAGCCTGCATCTGACCCTCATTCATTTTTGCTGGCCGTATAGTATTCCACTGTGTGTCTCTTCTCGCACTGGGCCTGATGTCTTCAAGGTTCACCCATGCCGCAGCCTGTATCTGACACTCATTCCTTTTCCTGGCTGTATGGTATTCCATTGTGTGTCTCTTCTCTCACTGGGCCTGAGGTCTTCGAGGTTCATTCACACTGCAGCCTGCATCTGACCCTCATTCCTTTTCCTGGCCATATGGTATTCCACTGTGTGTCCCTTCTCTCACTGTGCCTGGTGTCTTCAAGTTTCAGCCATGCTGCAGCCTGCTTCTGACCCTGATTCTTTTTCCTGGTTGTATAGTATTCCATTGTGTGTCTCTTCTGTCACTGGGACTGAGGTCTTCAAGGTTCATCCATGCTGCAGCCTGCGTCTGACCCTCATTCCTTTTCCTGGCTGTATAGTATTGCATTGTGTTCCCAGAGCAAATTCTGTTTACCTGTTCATCCACTGATGGGCGCATCGGTTGCTTCCACGTTTGAACTGTTGTGAGTCATGCCGCTATGAAGTTGGGTATAGCAGTATGCTCTGTTTTTCTCGGAAAATTGGGAGATGAAAAAAATATAATCACCCATGAGATCATGTCCTTTGCAGGGACGTCGATGGAGCTGGAAGCCATTATCCTCAGCAAACAAACACAGGATCAGAAAACCAAGTACTGCATGTTCTCTCGCATAAGTGGGAGCTGAACAATCAGAACACATGGACACAGATAGGGGAACATCACACACTGGGGCCTTCCAGGGGTGGAGGGGTGGGAGGGAGAGCAACAGGAAAAATAACTAATGCATCGTGAGCTTAATACATAGGCGACAGTTTGACAGGTGCAGCAGACAACCATGACATGTGTTTACCTATGTAGCAAACTTGCCCACCCTTCCCCCATACCCGAGAGCTTAATTTTTTTTTCTTTTTTTTTAAGATGGAGTCTCACTCTGTTTTCCAGCCTGGAGCGCAGTGGCGCGATCTCAGCTCACTGCAAGCTCCACCTCCCAGGTTCACGCCGTTTTCCTTCCTCAGCCTCCTGAGTAGCTGGGACTACAGGTGCCTGCCACTGCACCTGGCTAATTTTTGTGTTTTTAGGAGAGATAGGGTTTCACCGTGTCAGCCAGGATGGTCTCGATCTCCTGACCTCATGATCCGCCTGCCTCGGCCTCCCAAAGTGCTGGGATAACAGGCGTGAGCTACTGTGCCTGGTACCCCAGAGCTTAAAATAACATTTTTTAAAAAGTTTATATAGTACAAAGAAAAAAAGCGTAATTGTTTTCATAGTCATTAACTAGAGAATAAGAAAGAGACTAATAGAGACAAAAAAGTGTTGTGTGATTGTCACAGCTAAGTGGAAACAGGGCTGGTATAATTTGCATCTTCACCTTTTCAGGGCTGGGAGTGCGGTGGTCCACGTCTGCGATTTCAGCACTTTGGGAGGCCAAGGCAGGTGGATCACGTGGGGTCAGGAGTTCGAGACCAGCATGACCAACTTTGCAAAACCCCATCTCTACTAAAGATACAAAAATTAGCCAGTCGCAATGGCTGCTGCCTAGAAACCCAGCTCCTCGGGAGGCTGACGCAGGAGAATGGTGTGAACCCAGGAGGCGGAGCTTGCAGTGAGCTGAGAAGGCACCATTGCACTCCAGGCTGGGAGACAGAGTGAGACTCCGTCTCAAAAATAACATAATATCCGACTCTCAATTCAACAGTCAATTAAAAACACAGTCCGTAATTTCCCTTCTATCAGAATCTGCAGCCTACGCTTTCATTTCTTTCTTGTCGGCTAGTCCTTCCATCAAGGTAGGACATTTCTCTCTTACGAACCGTGCCCTGTGTTTTGGGCACCCGTAAAATACGTCTTTAAAATCGCTTGAACTCTTTTTATTTATTTATTTATTTGTTTATTTATTTATTTATTTATTAATTCTGAGACAGAGTCTTTCTCTTGTCACCCTGGCTGGAGTTCAGTGTCACGATGTTGGCTCACTGCAACCTCTGCCTCCCGGGTTCAAGCAGTTCTCCTGCCTCAGCCTTCCGAGTAGCTGGGATTACAGGTGCCACACCGCCACACCTGGCTAATTTTTGTATTTTGTAGTAGAGACGGGGGTTTCACCACGTTGGCCAGGCTGGTCTCGAACTCCTAACCTCGTGATCCACCCGTCTCGTCCTCCCGAAGTGCTGAGATGACAGGCGTGAGCCACCGCACCCGGCCAGAAAAAATCATCCGAACTCTTTTTAACGTTTGGAAAGAAGTCCCTGGTTGTGTTCCGTCTGTTGGAGGCACCACGATGGAAAGGGAACCATCTGTGCTAAAGGCACCCGTCCTCATTTTTCACAACAAATCCATCTGGCCTCTTGCTGTGCTCGTGAGCTCTCTGCAGAGAAAGCTTGTTCATCCCGGCTCTTTTCTACTCAGCTCGCATTCAGGTTCCTGCAGACCTGGGATAATCTCTTCTGGAGGAGGGTCTTTTCCAAACCTTTGATCTGCCCTGTTTTATTTATGTCTAGTAATTCCTGTGTCTGCAGAACCGGTGGGGAGGGTCAAGCCAGCTCTGTCCTGATCCAACACGTGTGGTCCCCCGTTAGTGCACAAGCCTGTGGTCTGCTTTTTCAGGAGGCGCCTCCCAGCGAGTCTGAAGCGGGCATCTAATCCTCAGGCGAAAGAACTTCCTGCTTTTATACACAGGAAAAATTGGACTCCGGGTTCTAATACAGAAATCTGTGTCTTTTCCGAGGCTGTCTTTGCGAGGGTATTACTCAGCCTATTAACCGTGTCAATATTAGGTCAATAATATCCCACACCTGTGATAACTTCAGCCTGCCAGGCAGAAATTTGCCGTGCTGATCAAAAGACATTCTCCCAAGGCAAACATTGGAAATTAATGTTTTAAAAACCGGTTCTGATTCCAGAAGGAAAGGCTGTTTTAGAAAGACAACCGGCATTCTAGGGGAAAAAGATGGTCCTCGTTGAAATGCACGGATTGTGCATGACAAATACGGAATTGGATGTTGCCAGGAAATGAAGAGAGCTGTTTGGAAAAGGCTGGTAAAGAGGAAGGTTTTCTGTACCAAGAGAAGCGACTCACACGTTTAAGAGTTTATGCAGCCAGCAGACACATGAAAGAATGCCCATCATCACTGGCCATCAGAGAAATGCAAATCAAAACCACAATTAGATACCATCTCACACCAGTTAGAATGGCAATCATTAAAAAGTCAGGAAACGACAGGTGCTGGAGAGGATGTGGAGAAATAGGAACACTTTTACACTGTTCATGGGACTGTAAACTAGTTCAACCCTTGTGGAATTCAGTGTGGCGATTCCTCAGGGATCTAGAACTAGAAATACCAGTTGACCCAGCCATCCTGTTACTGGGTATATACCCAAAGTACTATAAATCATGCTGCTATAAAGACACATGCACACATACTTTTATTGTGGCACTATTCACAATAGCAAAGACTTGGAACCAACCCAAATATCCAACAACGATAGACTCGATTAAGAAAATGTGGCACATATACACCATGGAATACTATGCAGCCATAAAAAATGATGAGTTCATGTCCTTTGTAGGGACATGGATGAAATTGGAAACCATCAGTCTCAGTAAACTATCACAAGGACAGAAAACCAAACACCGCATGTTCTCACTCATAGATGGGAATTGAACAATGAGAACACATGGACACAGGAAGGGGAACATCACACTGTGGGGACTGTTGTGGGGTGGGGGGAGGTGGGAGGGATACCATTAGGAGATATACTTAATGCTAAATGGCAACAACTCCAGCTCGGGAACGAAGATGTTCTATGTGTGTTTTTAAAAACTTTTTATTTTACATAAAATTGGCAACTAATAATTGCATATTTTTAAGGTGCACAAGATGACGTTTTGATATATGTATCACTGTGGAATAATTACATCAGGTTAATTCACGTATCTGTCACTTCAACTGCTTAATCTTTTTTTAGTAAAAACATGTAAAATCTGTTCTTTTATCAGTTTTGAATTATACATCATCTATTAACTGTTGCCACCATGCTGGGCTAGAATGTTTTCTTCTGTCACTAGAATGCAACCTTTCTGTCAGACTGAAACTTTGTATCATTTCACCAGTGTTTCCCCCTTTTTTTTCTTCTTCTTCCTCCTCCTCCACTTCCCCCTCCTCCTCCTCCCTCCCCTCCCCTCCCCTTTCCTCCCATCCCCTCTCCTCCCCTCCCCTCCCCTCTCCTCCCTCCCCTCCCTTCTCCTCCCTCCCCTCCCCTCCCCTCCCTTCTTCTCCCTCTCCTCCCTTCTCCTCCCTCTCCCCTCCGATCTCCTCCCTCCCATCCCCTACCCTCTCCTCCCTCCCCTGCCCTCTCCTCCCTCCCCTCCCCTCCCCTCTCCTCCCCTCCCCTCCCCTCTCCTCCCTCCCCTCCCCTCCCCTCTACTCCCTCCCCTCCCCTCCCCTCCCTTCTGCCCCCTCTCCTCCCTTCTCCTCCCTCTCCCCTCCCCTATCCACCCTCCCCTCCCCTCCCCTCCCTCCCTTCCGCTCTCCTCCCTCCCCTCCCCTCTGCTCCCTCCCATCCCCTACCCTCTCCTCCCTCCCCTCCCCTCCACTATCCTCCCACCCCTCCCCTCCTCTCTCCTCCCTCCCCTCCCCTCTCCTCCCTCCCCTCCCCTCCACTCTCCTCCTCTCCCCTCCATTCCCCTCCCCTCCCTCTCCTCCCTTCCACTCCCCTCCATTCCCCTCCCCTCTCTCCCCTGTCCTCCTCTCCCCTCCCCTCCCCTCTCCTCCCCTCCCCTCCCCTCTCCTCCCCTCCCCTCCCCTCTCCTCCCTCCCCTCTGCCTTCCCCTCCCCTCCCCTCCCCTCCCCTCACCTCCCGTCTCCTCTCCTCTCCTCCCCTCTCCTCCCCTCTCCTCTCCTCCCCTCCCCTCCCCTCTCCTCCCCTCCCCTCACCTCTGACTTCCCCTCCCCTCCCTTCCCATCTCCTCTCCTCTCCTCTTCCTTTTCTTTTCTTTTTTCCTTTCTTTTTAGACAGAGTCTTACTCTGTCACCCAGGCTGGAGTGCAGTGGCCTGATCTCAGCTCACTGCAACCTCCACCTCCCGGGTACAACCAATTCTCTTGCCTCAGCCTCCAGAGTAGCTGGGATGACAGGCACCTGCCACCACACCTGGCTAATTTTTCTATTTTTAGTAGAGACAGTGTTTCGCTGTGTTGGCCAGGCTGGTCTCGAACGCCTGACCTCGTGATCCACCTGCCTCGGGTTACACTTTTTTACATTCCACGTAGAGGTGAGAGCACGCGGTATTTGTCTGTCTGAGCCTGGCTTATTTCCCTCAACATCACGTCCTCCAGGTTCATCTTGTTTTTTCAGGCTGAAGACTATTCTGTTGTGTGTGTCACACATCTTGTGGCCTGTGTCATAGGAAACGTTTTCCCTCCAAACCCATACCCCGACCGGGACGTTCCAAGCCCTCTCATTGTGCTTATAGGCCCCACGGGAAGGCTGTTATTGTCTCCCTTACTTTTAGTCTTAAGCAAATACAACTGTTGTTTTGCTAAATTTGCCTGTTCTTTCTTTCTCTCCTTTCTTTCTCTTTCTTTCTTCCTTTTCTCCTTCTTTCTCCCTCTTTCTCCCTCTCTTCTTTGTTCTTTTCTCTTTCTCTCTCTCTTCTTTGTTCTTTTTTCTTTCTCCCTCTCTTCTTTCTTTCTTCTTTCTCTTTTCTTTCTTTCTCTCTTTCTCTCATTTCTTTCTTTTTTCTTTCTTTCTTTCTCTCTTTTCTATTTCTCTCTCTGTCTCTTTTCTTTCTTTTCTTCTTTCTCTTTTCTTTCTTTCTGTTTCTGTTTCTTTCTCTTTCTCTCTTCTTTCTTTTTTCTTTCTTTCTCTTTTTTCTCTCTCTCCTTTCTTTGTCTTTCTCTCTTTCCTTCTCCTTTCTTTCTCTTTCTCTTACTTTCTTTATCTCTCTCCTTTCTTTCTCTCTGTTTTCTTTCTTCCTCTTTCTTTCTCTCTCTTTCTTTTTTCTTTCTTTCTCTTTCTTCTTCCTTTCTTTCTCTCTCTTTTCTTTCTTTCTCCCTTCCTTCCTTTCTTTCTCTTTGTTTCTTCTTTCTTTCTTCCTCTCTCCTTCCTTCCATCTTTCCTTCCTTCTTTCCTTCCTTTCAAGACAGAGTCTGACTGTCACCCAAGCTACAGTGCACTGGCACAATCTCAGCTCACTGCAACCTCTGCCTCCTGGGTTCAAGTGATTCTCCTGCCTCAGCCTCTTGCGTAGCTGTGATTACAGGCACTCGACACCACACCCAACTAATTTTTTTATATTTTCAGTAGAGACGGGGTTTCACCATGTTGGCCAGGGTGGTCTCAAACTCCTGGCCTCAAGAGATCCACCCGCTTCGGACTCATAAAATGCTTGCATTACATGAACCACCCTGCCCAGTTCTAAATTTGCTTTTTATGGGGGATGCCTTTGCAAAGGTAGCCTGAAGCTACGTTAAGGCTGTTGTACATGAGCTGGTCACATGACAGTATGCATAAAAGTAGAAGAAGGAAAGGAAAATTGCAATCCTCCAAAGGCTGTGATAACCAAGGGTAGAGTCATATTCCAACACGTGTGAGTGGCTGGATTCTCTATCCGTCCCAGAGAGAGGATCAGGGGTCACTGGGAACAAGGTTTATTATGAGACAACTTGAGATGTCTTCCAGCAGGAAAAGGACAAAAACACTCTGGAATAGGATTGCTTGGGGCAGAAAGGTCTTCACCAGACCACATGCTTTGTAAGCACCTGGCTGTAGGCAGAACCCTATCCGGGAAACCCTGGGTGAACAGAACACGCTGTCCAGCGGGCTTGGGAGGGCCTCATCTTGTGCCAGCTTCAGCCAATTGGAAAAAAATAAAAGATGAGCCGATTATGTAAGGCCTGACATGGTACTGAGGGCTCTCCGAGCATAAATTAACTTCCCCACACAGCCTGGCTGTGAGGTAGGTAGGAAGGTGGATGGTAAACGTTTGTGCCAGTTTTCATCTGGACCTCAGAGACCCGTGTCATCAAAGGTCACACAGTGAGCCTGATGGAGGAAGCGTAGAAACTCTCAGTCATCCGCCAGGCCCAGTCTCATACTTTGGCAGGGAAGTTTTTAGTAAAATGATTAAGGACCGACTTGGTGATCCTGGGAAAAGTTGTTGAATAATGAAAGTTTGGGCCTCTGAGTTAATGGTTTAATTATGCGTCTCAGGATTTGCAAAGAGCACCGTAACCTTATGGGTGGGGCGGTTTCTGACTTCCCTTCCAGCCTTTCATTTCTAGAGACAATCGGCCAATTTATACTTAGGGGAAAATGAAGGATGAGTTGAAAGAATGGCAGAAAGTCCATCCTCCAAGCTCTTCCTGGAAATACAGAAAAGAAAAATGTGTCCTCAAAAAACACCAGCCCACACGTTGACGTCGGCACCTCCTGCGAGATGAGCCGGGCACATTTATTAAGCAGCCGTTTGGCTGGAAAAATGGCCAGTGCAACTCGGTCTGAATTTCTCTCCTGTGTGTCCAAGGATCAAGGCAGGCAGTGAGGTTGGCAGAATTATGAATCTCAATCAAATTTGTTCTATGACCTGATAGAAACACCAGCACACTGTATGAGTCTGTTGTCGAAGTCTAACTTCCAAAATGCAATGCACACTCCCGATCATAAACACAGAGATACAAGTATTCACGAATCGTCCCCCGGCTCCAGCCCAGGATTTCTCTAGAGGCGCTAATGGAGGCCGCTCACATTTGTGGGATAAAAAGGTTTGGGATGAACAGTCTTGCCTGTGGCGTAGAAGGTGAGGAGCTGTGTGTGGCTTTTGCATTTTCTTTCATGATGGAATGTGAGTCTTTCATGCTGGCTGGATCCACGTTTTACGAGGCGGAATTTTTAATATTGAAAGTCAGAAAGGGCTAGATGGTCTTTGGAGTCCCAGTGGGTGAAGTCAAAGTAAAGGAATGTGGTCAAAAAAAAAAAAAAATCACCTTGATTTTTCTTACCCAGAGGTTGCTAAACGGTGAGTCTAATTTTTTCAAATGAAATCTGAAATCAGACCAATTTGGAGTGTGGTTACCTGGGTTCTGCCTCAAACGGGCCCACATCACCAGCCCTCATGTTCGGCGCTGAATTTCCATCACTATTCTGCAAGACGAGCTCACGCCAGGAATACTTCCACCAACCCAATGTCTGACTCAAAACTTTGCAGACTAGGAAAGACCCAAAAGAAAGTATGAAATCGGGGCCAGGTGTGGTGGCTCACGCCTGTCATCCCAGCACTTTGGGAGGCTGAGGTGTGTGGATCACCTGAGGTCAGGAGTTCAAGAGCAGCCTGACCAACATGGTGAAACCCCGTCTTTACTAACATACAATTAGCCAGGCACAGCTGTGGGCACCTGTAGTCCCAGCTACTCGGGAGGCTGAGGCTGGAGGATTGCCTGAACCTGGGAGGCAGAGGTTGCAGGGAGCAAATATCACGCCTCTGAACTCCAGCCTGGGCAACAGAGTGACATTTCATCTCAAAAAAAGAGAAAGAAATGGCCAGGCGTGGTGGCTCACACCTGTAATCCCAGCACTTTGGGAGGCCGAGGCGGTGGATCCCCTAAGGTCAGGACATCCAGACCAGCCTGACCAACATGGAGAAACCCCGTCTCTAATAAAAATGCAAACAAAATTGATCGGGCATGGTAGTGGGTGCCTGTAATCCCAGCTTCTCATGAGGCTGAGGCAGGAGAATTGCTTGAACCCTGGAGGCGGAGGTTGCAGTGAGCTGAGATCGCACCATTGCACTCCAGCTTGGGAACAGAGTGAGATTCCATCTCCAAAAGAAAAAAAAAAAGTTAACATTCTTTCACCCAGATTTCCTAGTCTTTATTTTAGCTGTAAATTCCCCTGTAGGAAAAACACCAGTTTCCATCTTTCTAAAGACATATTCCTGAAACCACACTTGGAGAGTTTTACAGAGCTGGAGCTGCAGAGAGAGGAATAAAAAATCCTGGCTGCGCACAATGGCTCATGCCTGTCATCCCAGCATTTTGGGAGGCCGAGGTGGGTGGATCACCTAGGGTCAGGGGTTCAAGACCAGCCTGACCAACATGGAGAAACCCTGTCTCTACTAAAAATACAAAAATTAGTCAGGCGTGGTGGTGCATGCTTGTAATCCCAGCTACTCCAGAGGTTAAGGCAGGAGCATCGCTCGAACCCGGGAGGAAGAGGTTGCCATCAGCGAACATCGTGCCAATGCACTCCAGCCTGGGCAGCAAAAGCAAAACTCCGTCTCAAAAAAAAAAAAAAGAAAGAAAGAAAGAAAAAAGAAAATCAGAGACTACCTGGCAGATCTCAGGATATGACTCCCCCAGGGTCGCCAGAGCTGACTGCATTAGCACGGCCTTGTGATCACCGGATGAATTGTCTTGGTGGGACAGGTGGCTGGCGTGAGCAAACGGTGTGTCCGCCGGTGCTGACAGGTGAGGTGCCGAGTTACCCACACGGCCCGCCTGGGCCTGGTCCAACAGCAGCAGGGGAGGAGGAGCAGAGCCCAGCTCGGTGCATTTGGAGGCGGTTACCAGGGAAACCAGGGGACAAGCTCAGACGCTCGGGGACGGCCTCTCCACCCAGGCACGTGGAGCCTCATATTAATCAGCAGCCGGGCAGGAGCTGGCAGCCCCTTACCCAGTTGGAAACACGCAGAACTGGGGCTCTCGGCAGTGGCTCGTCACGGCTGATATCTGCCCCAGTGGTCGTGTTGAACCGGGACATCATGTCTGTAGGAAAGGGGGGACGGATGTCTGTCTGGACACGGTGCAAGGTACATCGCTGTCTGAACTTTCCAAAAAGTCAGCGTTTGTGGCTTGAGCTGGAGGCTTTGAAAGGCGAGGGAGTCGGAAGCTTCATCTCAGGGAGCTGTCGTGTGGTATTACCTTGTAGCAGCACCAACCGGCCCTGTCCAGACTGACTTCTCCGGGGCGGGTATTCTAGGAGGAAGAGCACAGTGACTCTGTTTCCCCAGCGGCTTCCAAGCACTCCTGGGGACCTCTGTTTGTGAGAAGGCCAACATCTGTGTCTGTTTGATGGGCTTGGTGGGATACTCTGATCCATGCACCTGCCACTGGAGCTCTCTCTGCAAACGTTCTATGATGATTTAGGGGAGGCAAAGACACAGAGTTGGAGACCAAGGCTGGTTTGTTCTTCAGCCTTTTGACTCTTCATCTGTGGCATCATTGCATCTGTTTGAATATTTTTCAAAAAGTTTATCAAAAACACAGCTGCACTCTGATGAAGATCCCCACACTATTCACAAGGGGAAACATACAGAATCGACCGATGTGTGTTTCATTTGATTTTCCTTGATGATTATTGATTGTCTTAGTCTGTTTTCATGCTGCTGGTAAAGATACAACCGAGGCTTGGGATGGTGGCTCACGCCTGTCATCCCAGCACTTTGGGCGGCCGAGGCGGGTGGATCACCTGAGGTCACGAGTTCGAGACCATCCTGGCTAACATGGGGAAACCCGTCTCTACTAAAAATACAAAAATTAGCTGGACATGGTGGTGAGCGCCCGTAGTCCCAGCTACTCGGGAGGCTGAGTCAGGAGAATGGCGTGAACCTGGGTGGCGGAAGTTGTAGTGAGCTGAGATCGCACCACTGCCCTCCAGCCTGGGCAACAGAGTGAGACTCCGTCTTAAAAAAAAAAAAAAGAGACATACCCGATAGTGGGTAATTTATAAAAAAGAAAGAAAAAGAGGTTGAATGGACTCACCGTTCCTTCCCAAAAGCTCACTGCAAAAACACAACGTGGGGACCACTGCAGCAGTACAAATTTTTTGTTTGTTTGTTTTGAGACAAGTTCTTACTCCATCACCCAGGCTGGAGTGCAGCGGCACCATCTTGGCTCACTGCACCCTCCGACGCCTAGCTTCAAGCGATTCTCCTGCCTCAGACTCCCGAGTAGCCGGGACGACAGGTGCCTGCCACCACGCCTGGCTAATTTCTTGTGTTTTTAACAGAGATGGGGTTTCACTATGTTGACCAGGCTCGTCTCGATCTCCTGACCTCATGATCTGCCAGCCTCGGCCTCCCAAAGTGCTGGGATTATACGCGTGAGCCACTGCGCCCTGCCTAAATGTTTTTTGGTCGGATGGATGGTTGGTAAATCTAGGCTCTTAGTGCACCTGTGCACTGGGTAGTGTACATTGAACCCCAGAGGTAATTTTTCATGCCTCAGTCCGCTCCTGTCTTCCCATCTTCTGAGTCTCCCATGTCCACTAGTCTATACTATATGTCCCTGGGTACCCAGAGCGTAGCATCTTATAAATGAAAACGTGGTATTTTTTTTTTCTGTTCCTGAGCTACTCTAGTTGGGAAAGTCATCTCCAGCTCCATCCAAGTTGCTGCAAATGACATTATTTTGTTCTTTTTCATGACTGAGTAGTATTCCATGGTGTATATACACATTTTTTTTTTTTTTTTCAGATGGAGTCTCACTCTGTTGCCCAGGCTGGAGTGCAGTGGTGCAATCTCGGCTCAGTGCAACCTCCGCCTCTCAGGTTCAAACGTTTCTCCTGCCTCAGCCTCCCGAGTAGCTGGGATGACAGGTGCCCGCCACCATGCCCAGCTCAATTTTTTCTATTTTTTTTTGTATTTTTAGTAGAGACGGGGTTTCACCATGTTGGCCAGGCTGGTCTTGAACTCCTGACCTCAGGTAATCCGCCCGCCTCGGCCTCTCACAGTGCTGAGATGACAAGTGTGAGCCATCTCACACCCGTTTCTTTTCCTTCTTAATGGGCATGTTAAATTGTTCTGCAACAATCCTGACTCTTCTATAGAAGTGTGATGTCCACAAGAAGGAATTTAGGGAGAGCAAGCTTGCTTCTGCACTCTCCGGGAAAGGCAGGTCTGCACAGCTAGGGGGGTCAAGCTCTTGTAGGAAGGAATGAATGCTCCAAGAAGTGTTCTGAACCCAGGAAGAATGCAAGCTTCGGCTCCGAAGCATTCCGAGGAGGCCAAGCTGCCACTAATCACCCCGAATTATCTGTAAGGGGAAGCGTTGGGGAGCTGGTAATCCGTGGGGATGGAAGGTAATTACTTAATCACTCGCATTTGTAAATCGCATTATTGGAAAAGAAATTACTCTGGTGATCGAATTACAGATATTTATCTGCTAATAGCCCTGATTAACTGGCGATGCTAATCTGTCATTTTGAAAGCTAATATTAACAGCATCCATCTCGCCGAGAAAATAAACAGTTTATGAGAAATAAAACCGGGTGTAATGGAAACTACTGCGTGTTGGAAGTGCCAGATCTAGGGTGCTGCTGAGTGGAGTGGCCGGGGTCCCCATTAGCCCTTTATGAGCTGCAAAATAACCTCTGGCTGGGAATGGTTCAGACAGGGCTGACTCTAACAGGCTCAGAGAAGCTGAGGAAAAACACCCAGGGAAAATGCATTTTGAGAAAAATCCCTAAGATTCTAGACAGGGGTCCCCCAGGGAACACCCTGCACGTGTAGTTACGCACTTCACGCTCCATAAAAAGGATCCCCTGGAATTCCAAGCAAGGAAGGATTGAGTTATCCAGCAGACACCCGGTGGGTGTGTTTTACGTCCACTTTAGCCAAATCGATAATCTCAGAGTGAGACTCCGTCTCAAAGAAAAAAAAAATTACCAAATAGTGTCAAAAGATTAGCTATGTGTTTTTCAGACAACGATTTGATGCTTCTTTTTGGAAAAGTAGCAAGATTTGAGGATGGGGTTTGGATTTGCTCAAGAAAAGTATTATGGCAGGATCTGGAGCTTTAGCAACTCCCTCTCTACTAAAAAAAAAAAATTAGCCAGGAGTGGTGGCGGGTGCCTGGAATTCCAGCTACTAGGGAGGCTGAGGCAGGAGAATCACTTGAAAGGGAGTCAATAGGCTGTAAATGTAAAGGAATCCTCCACAATCTGAAAACCGTGGGCTGAACGGTGTCTCCCCTGGAAAGCGTGTTGAAATCCAGACTCTGGTGAACGTAACCTGATTTGCAACATGGTCTTTTATTTGGAAAGTTAACATGATATCCGCAGGGTGGGCCCTGATGCAATAGGACTGGTGTCTTTCTAAGAAGAGGAGATGAGCTGGGCACGGTGGCTCATGCCTGTAATCCCAGCAGTTTGGGATGCTGAGACTGGGGGATCACTTGTGGTAGGGAGTTCAAGACCAGCCTGACCAACATACAGAAACCTCGTCTCTACTAAAAATGTAAAGTTAGCCGGGCGTGGTGGGGCGTGCCTGTAATCCCAGCTACTCAGGAGGCTGAGGTAGGAGAATCGCTTGAACCCAGAAGGCAGAGGTTGTGGTGAGCCAAGATCACGTGATTGCGCTCCAGCCTGAGCGACAACAGTGAAACTCCATCTTAAAAAACAAAAACAAACAAAACAAAGAAACAAACAAACAAACAAAAAACAGAAGGGAGGTGAGGACACAGACACACACACAGAGGGACGACCCTGTGAGCACACAGGGAGAAGACGGTGTCTCCAAGCCCAGGAGAGAGGCCTCAGGAGGAACCAGCAGTGCCCATACCCTGATCTCAGATGTCCAGCCTCCAGGACTGTGGGAGAATGAATGTCTGTTGTTTCTAAGCCACCCAGCCTATGATATTCTGTGATAGCAGCCTGAAATGGACTAAGACTTCTCATAAGAAGAGGAGAGGAGGACACAGACACGCACAGAGGGATGACGCTGTGAGGACACAGGGAGAAGACGGCGTCTCCAAGCCCAGGAGAGAGGCCTCAGGAGGAACAAGCCCTGCCCACACCTGGATCTCAGACTTCCAGACTCCAGGACTATGGAAGAATCAATGTCTGTTGTTTACAATCCACCCAGTCTATGGTATTGTGTGACAGCAGCCTCAAACGGAGTAAGACATCTCATCAGAAGAGGAGATGAGGACACAGACACACACAGAGGGATGACCCTGTGAGGACACAGGGAGAAGATGAAGTCTCCAAGCCCAGGAGAGAGGCCTCAGGAGGAACCAGCCCTGCCCATACCTGGATCTCGGACCTCCAGCCTCCAGGACTGTGGGAGAATCAATGTCTGTTGTTTACAATCCACCCAGTCTACGGTATTCTGTGATAGCATCCTGAGACGGACTAAGATATCCCATAAGAAGAGGAGATGAGGACACAGACACACACAGAGGGGAAAACCTGTGAGGACACAGGAAGAAGACGGCATCTCCAAGCCCAGGAGAGGGGCCTCAGCAGGATCCAGCCCTGCCAGCATCTTCGCTGGAGGCTTCTGTTCTCTGAAAGTGTGAGAGGAAAGTATTATATCTTTCAAAGCCCCCCAGTGTGTGATAGTTGGTGATGGCCACCCCGGGGAACCAGTGCAACAATCTCCCTGCATTTTGCTTTTTGAATTTTCTCAGCCGACTCTCAGAAACGGAATCAAGGAGATGCACAAGGAGACACACACCAGCCCTTTTTTTTTTTTTTTTTGAGAAGGAGTCTCGCTCTGTCGCTCAGGCTGCAGTGCAGTGGTGCAATCTGGGCTCACTGCAGGCTCCGCCCTCCGGATTCAAGCCATTCTCCTGCCTCAGCCTCCCAAGTAGCTGGGACTACAGGCACCCACCACCACGCCCAGCCCATTTTTTTGTATTTTTAGTAGAGACGGGGTTTCACTGTGTTAGCCAGGAGGGTCTCGAACTCCTGACACCGTGATCCGCCCGCCTTGACCTCCCAAAGAGCTGCGATGACAGACGTGAGCCTCCGCACCCGGCCCCACCAGCCCATCTTAAACTGCATCCTTTGTCTGCCCTGGCTGGCCAGGAGTTGTGTTTGGAGAGGTCCCTGGCAAAGGCCGTCGTTGCCATGATCTGCCTACCCGCACTCCCACACCCAAGAGAGGAATGAATGGATAATGTCACCCTGTGCACAGAGCACCCGACATTATCTGTTGGGGAGAAGAGATGGTGTTACCTTCCTTCCTCTTTAATTTTTTAATTTTTTAAATGTCACCGTGTGCACAGAGCACCCAGCATTATCTGTTGGGGAGAAGAGACATTGCTTCCTTCTTCCCCTTTTAAAATTAAAGATACTGGCAGGGCGTGAGGACGGAGTGACGTCTATCTGAGTTAGCGTTACAAAAATGTGCATCTTCCAAAACTCTGTTCATCCTTCTCACAGCCTGTTTCTCCTGTGCTGGATGCTTCCTGCCTTCAAACATCAGATTACAAGTTCTTCAGTTTTGAAACTAGGACTGGCTGTCCTTCCTTCTCAGCCAGCAGACGGCCTATGGTGGGACCTTGAGATCATGTCAGTTCATACTTAGTAAACTCCCCTTTATTTATATATGTATATATGTAAGTATTCCATTAAGAATACCATATATAGGCTGGGCACGGTGGCTCACGCCTGTCATCCCAGTGCTTTGGGAGGCCCAGGTGGGCGGATCATTTGTGGTCAGTAGTTTGACGCCAGTCTGGCCAACATGCTGAAGCCCCTTCTCTACTAAAAATACAAAAATTAGCAAAGTGTGATGGTGGGTGCCTGTAAACCCAGCTACTGGGGAGGCTGAGGCAGGAGAATTGCTTGAACCCAGGAGGCGGAGATTGCAGTGAGACTCCGTCTCAAAAAATAAATACATTAAAAACAATGCAGCACCAGGAGACGCCTGCCAATGAGAAAGAAATAGATAATCAGGCACGCTGCATGGAGAACACATTAAAACAGTGAGTCACCTTCTCTCTGACTCATGCAGCTATGACAACCTGTTCTGGATTGAATCGTGTCCCATACTCGTGGGTATAACTTTATTTGGAAATAGGAGCTTCAGAGGTATAATCAAGTAAAGACGAATTCATGAGCATGAACCCCCATGCAATAGCTCTGAGCTTCTTATGAAAAGAGGAGTTGTTTATTGCAGCACTATTTACAACAGCAAAGACTTGGAACCAACCCAAATGCCCATCAATGCTAGACTGGATAAAGAAAATGTGGCACATAGACGCCATGGAATACTATGCAGCCATGAAAAAGGATGAGTTCATGTCCTTTGTAGGGATGTGGATGAAGCTGGAAACCATCATCCTCAGTAAACTCACACAGGAACAGAAAAGCAAACACCGCATGTTCTCACTCGTAAGTGGGAGTTGAACAGTGAGAACACATGGACACAGGGAGGGGAACATTTCACACCGGGGCCTGTCAGGGCCTGGGGGGCAAGAGGAGGAAGAGAATTAGGACAAATACCTAATGCATGCAGGGCTTAAAACCTACATGACAGGGTGACAGGTGCAGCAAACCACCCTGGCACATGTATACCTGTGTAACAAACCTGCACGTTCTGCACATGTATCCCAGAACTTAAAGTAAAATAAAAATAAATAAATAAAAAGGAGGTGAAACTTTGAGGAGACATTCTCCAGAGTCTCGTTCTGTCGCCCAGGCTGGAATGCAGTGGCACGAACTCAGCTCACTGCAACCTCCACCTCCCAGGTTCAAGTGATTCTCCTGCCTCAGCCTCCTCAGTAGCTGGAATTACAGGTGCCCACCACCACGCCTGGCTAATTTTTATATTTTTTAGTAGAGAAGGGTTTGCACCATGTTGACTAGGCTGGTTTTCAAACTCCTGACCTCAGGTGATCCACCCACCTTGGCCTCCCAAAGTGCTGGGATGACAGGCGTGAGCCACTGCACCTGGCCCTGGTTTTCCTTTTTTAAATTAATTTTTATTCATTTATTTATTTTTCTTTAGAGATGGGGTCTCACTGTTTTGCCCAGGCAGGTCTCGAATTCCTGGGTTCAGGTTATCTTCCTGCCTGAGCCTCCCAAAATACTATATTTCTTGTTTGCACATTCCCTTCCACAAATTTTCCTTTCTTCCTTCTATTCACATCAATATTCTTGGTAGGTCCATGGGAACCTCTTTCAATTGAAATGTCCAGAACCTTCCATAATATTATTCTTGAGCAAATCTAAACCCCATATTCAAATCTTGCTAATTTTCCGAAAAGAAGCATTATCAAATAATTGTCTGAAAAAGGCACAGTTATTCTTTTGACAGTATTTGGTAATTTTTTTTTTTTTTTGAGATGGGGTCTCACTCTGTCGCCCAGGCTGCAGTGCAATGGTGCCGTCTCAGCTCACTGCAACCTGTGTCTGCAAGGTTGAAGCAGTTATCTGCCTCAGCCTCCCAAGTAGCTGGGACTACAGGTGCCCGCCACCACGCATGGCTAATTTTTGTGTTTTGAGTAGAGACGGGGTTTCACCATGTTGGCCAGACTGGTCTGGAACTCCTGACCTCAGGTGGTCCACCCACCTCAGACTCCCAAAGTGTTGGGATGACAGGCGTGAGCCACCGTGCCCGGCCAGGATGGTTTTTTGTTTGTTTGTTTGTTTGTGTGTTTGTTTTCTGGTTTTGTAAACTGGAATGAGAGCAATGTGGATATTCATTGACTTCATCTGTCCAATAATTGGCTAATTGTTCCTTTTAGTCCAAAAAATCCATTCAGACTCAGATGAATTGCACCCACAAGGCATATTAAATATACAATGTTTTCACCTTAAATAATTTCATTTCAACTCCCTTTACCTTGTGGGTTTTTGTTTTTTTCTTTTCCTGGAGGTTTCAGAAACGGTGAGGTGCTAGCTAGCCTGTTCCACATTATGTGCTTAAGAGAATCTTTGTTCCCATCACCCAAAAATGTTTTGACATCTCAGGTCTAGACAGATGAATCTTTGCCGTTCTCCCCTGGTGTTTCGTAGATTTGTTAACTCGTTTTCACTAATAACCTTGACTTTCTATTCTATCTTGTGAGTTTCTAAGTGGGTCCCATAGCATCCCTGGTGTCTCCTCAGAAAAACTAATTTCACTTGGATTAAGTTGTACCTTTTCATCTATCTTCTCTTTCTAAGTGCCTGACACCCTGAAGCACGTTTTTCATCTGTTTCTGTAACCTGCCCAAAGTGGTCACCAACATTTTTTGATCAATGAATTCTAACATTCCACCCTGTGTAAAAAAAAAAAAGTGTTATATGTAATAAATATATTCAGTTTTATATATAAATATTCCATTAGAAATATTTATATTCTATATTATATAATATTATATATGGAATAGCTATAAATATTCCATTACAAATATTTTGTATTATATATATTATATATTGTATATATATATGTATTTCCATTAAGAATGTTTTATATTTTATATATATATTATTGTATTATATATTGAATATATATGTATTTCCATTAGGAATATTTTATATTTTATATGTATATATCACATATTGTATTATATATTGTGCATATATATGTATTTCCATTAGGAATATTTTATATCTTTTATATATATCATATATTGTATTATATATTGTATATATATGTATTTCCATTAGGAATATTTTATATTTTATATATATATATCATATATTGTATCATATATTGTTTATATGTGTATTTCCATTAGGAATATTTTATATTATATATATATCATATATTGTATTATATATTGTTTATATATGTATTTCCATTAGGAATATTTTATATTTTATGTATATCTTATATTGTATTATATATTATATATATATATGTATTTCCATTAGGAATATTTTATAGTTTATATATATATATCATATATTGTATTATATATTGTATATGTATGTATTTCCATTAGGAATATTTTATATTTTATATATATATCATATATATATATAAATAAACATTTTACATATAACAGGGAGTGAGTCATTTGTCGCCTACCAGATTTTGGTGTGGAATCTTACAGGGTGGTGGTTTTTCTCCTACTGCAGAATTATTGCTGGCAGAGAGGTTGGAGTCCTGGTCATTTATAATGATCCCCTGGGTCCAGTCTCTGATCACATGAAGACGTGGGCCCTCGTGAGCCACAGGCCCTGGCAGGAAAGGCAGTTCTTGAAGGCACAAAAACAGGGGTTTGTCTGCACCAAAGAAGAGCCATCATTGAGGGCCTGGGCCGAGGAGGAGGCTTGGAGGACACACCCATGAAGAGGAATTCAAGGTGTTTATTCCAAGCGTGGATGGAAGCAAGCCTGTGTCCACAACACCTCAAGTTACCCCAAAGGGAACAAAGACATGTCATTACCTGTGTTCTGGGCACTGTTGCCTGGGACCTCCCTGAGACTATCTGAAATCTTCGCTAAGAAAATGTCATCAAGGAGATGGGGGAAGCCAGCCTTCTTTCCTGTAAGCCAGAGAGGGTTGTTATCACAGAAGCATGACCTGCAGTTACTCAAAGGAACACAAAACAGGAATTTCCCCCTGCCTATGATGTACGAGAACTTCCCACATCTACAAAACACGAGGATGCTCTCTGTCCTACCTTTTGGGCTAGAAAAAATGTTGCAGAATGTGGCCGGGTGTGGTGGCTCACACCTGTAATCCTAGCACTTTGGGAGGCCAAGGCAAGCTGATCATAAGGTCAGGTGACCGAGACCGTCCTGGCTAACACGGTCTCTAATAAAAATACAAAAAAAAAAATTAGCTGGGAGTGGTGGCACACACCTGTAGTCCCAGCTACTTCGGAGGCTAAGGCAGGAGAATCACTAGAACCCAGTAGGCAGAGGTTGCAGTGAGCCAAGATTGTGCCACTGCACTCCAGGCTGGGTGACAGAGTGAGACCCCGTCTCAAACAAACAAACAAAATTTTGCAGAATGTTAAATATAAAGAAATTATGAAATCAATCTCCATAGAGCACTCCTTTGAATATCTCATTGGACAGATCCAGAAATTGCAAGAAGTAGCAATAAAATAGAGTCTTTTACAGAAAAAAAAAAAAAAATCCAGCCGCAAGGACAATGTCACAAATGTAATTCAAAATATATAGACACATTATGTCCTAGAGTGATTGATATGGTTTGGCTGCGTCCGCCCCCAAATCTCATCTTGAATTGTAGCTGCCATAATTTCCACGTGTTGTGGGAGGGACCTAGTGAGAGATAATCAAATAATGGGGGCAGTTTCCCCCATACTGTTCCCATGATAGTGAATTACTCTTGGCCAGGTGCAGTGGCTCACGCCTGTAATCCCAGCACTTTGGGAGGCCGAGGCAAGTGGATCACCTGAGGTCAGGAGTTCGAGACCAGCCTGACCAACATGGCCAAACCCCGTCTCTACTAAAAACACAAAAATTAGCTGGGTACGGTGGCGGGCGCCTGTAATCCCAGCTACTCGGGAGGCTGAGGCATGAGAATCACTTGAACTGGGAGGTGGAGGTTGCATTGAGCCGAGATCACGCACTGCACTCCAGCCTGGGTGACAGAGTGAGACTCCGTCTCAAAACAAAGAAACGAAACCTCTTCCCTTTATTAACTACCCAGTCTGCAGCATGACTTTATCAGCAGCATGAAAACAGACTAGTACAGTAATGAATATCCTTAAATAGTGATGGAGACAAGTCAGTGAGAACTATCAAGAAAACCGGTCCTGTGATTTCTCTCTAGACTGTCCAAAGCAAACCCAGCCATCTCTCCTTACAACCCAAAGTTAGTTTTAGTTGACATCAGAGGCTTCTTTTGTTTGCTACCACAAAACAGCACTTTTCAAGTCCAATTTGCCATTCACAAAAATCGAGTAATAGAGCCATAATGCTTTCCTGACCTGCATTCACATATAGAGTCATCCCCAAAACAGGTGTCCTTTCTTAACAGATCTCCCCAGAAAGACTCAGATTCCTCCACAGGTTTTCGTTTTTGCTCTAAAACTGCATTTTGTACAGACTCTATTAGATGCATGGCACTGAAAAAATATTTTGCTTTACGTGCCGAGCACTCTTTCTGGTGTTGTACACATTTCAGCCAAATTGCTCTAACATGTGTTACTGGTGACTTTCGATTCTTTCTCACAGCTTCTTTGGTGAACAATTGCGGGTTTGGGGTTGTGCCCGTCTGTGGAGGAAAAGTTAAACATTAAATTTGAACTCGGCCGGGCACAGTGGCTCACACACCTGTCATCTCAGCACTTTGGGAGGCCGACGCGGATGGATCACCTGAGGTCGGGAGTTCGAGACCAGCCTGACGAACATGAAGAAAACCCGTCTCTCCTAAAAATACAAAATTAGCCAAGCGTGGTGGTGGCAGGTGCCTGTCATCCCACCTACTCGTGAGGCTGAGACAGGAGAATCACTTGAACCCGAGAGGTGGAGATTGAGCCATTGCACTCCAGCCTGGGCGACAAGAGCAAAACTCCACCTCAATAAATAAATAAATAAATAGATTCAAACTCAGTTGAACGTGGACACAAACAATGGTCACCAAGTCCCGGAACAGGTTGTGTGAGCCCCCTTGAGGCGTTCATCCAGCGCTATTTGGGAGAAATCTCTATTTCACTCTATTCCTATACATCAGTTATTGAAAAACAACAGACAATCACAAAAACAATTTGACCTTCTTCTGTTCCTTGAGCCCAGTCGAGAGGGGCCCTCATGACTGGGCCTCATGCCAAACAACTAGTTACAAAAAGAGCTAGGGTCCCACACCATGCCAAAGCTTCATGAGACCTCTCCTCATCTGTGCATGGATGACTGGCCGAATCTGGAGCTGTTGCTTCCCAGTCTGGTGGTGAATCCTCCATAGTCTGGTGAGTGTAGCTATCTTTTCCCTTCTCCCTTCTCATTACAATTTGCTTATTATATCAATCTGCTTATTGTGTCCATCTATTTATTATATCATTTGCTTATTATTCTATCATTTGCTTAATTATTTTCTTATTGTTGTTATTACTATTATTATTATTTTCTTGAGACAGAGTCTTGCTCTCTTGCCCAGGCTTGAGTGCAGAGGTGCAATCTCAGCTCACTGCAAGCTCCATCTCCTGGATTCACGCCATTTTCCTGCCTCAGCCTCCCGAGTAGCTGGGACTACAGGCACCTGCCACCATGCCCCGATAATTTTTTGTATTTTTAGCAGAGACGGCGTTTCACCGTGTTAGCCAGGATTGTCTCGATCTCCTGACCTCATGATCCACCCGCCTCGGCCCTGCAAAGTGCTGGGATTACAGGTGTGAGCCACTGCGCCCGGCCTATTATTTGCTTATTATATCTGCCTTGCTATTGACATGGGATAAATGTTGTTTACACCTTCAAGGTATTGCGTGTGTCTTTTCTTCTCCCCTCACAAGTTTCTTGCAGAGAACACAGTCTTGTGTGGTGGTTAATGTCATCCACAACCTTAACACTTGCAGTTAGCCTGTGAGTTCTTTGGGGATTAAAATTCTCTCTTGTTCTTGTCTTTGGTTCTTAAAGTTATTTTCTCATCTCTTTGCATTACAGCAAGTAAAACAAAAAATAAAAATGGGTGGCCGGGCACGGTGGCTTACGCCTGTCATCCCAGCACCTTAGGAGGCCGAGGCGGATGGATCACGAGGTCAGGAGATTGAGACCATCCTGGCTAATGTGGTGAAAACCCGTCTCAACTAAAAATACAAAAAATTAGCCGGGCGTAGTGGCGGGCGCCTGTAGTCCCAGCTACTTGGGAGGCTGAGGTAGGAGAATGGTGTGAACCCGGGAGGAGGAGCTTGCAGTGAGCTGAGATTACACCACTGCACTCAAGCCTGGGTGACAAAGCGAGACTCCATCTCAAAAAAAAAAATGGGTATAAGTTTGATAATTAGGAAACAGATAAATCAATTTATTCAGAAAGTGTTGAAGAGTTTCATAACTAGGAACTCTGTGCACATTGCATAAAACAAAGAGATACATTCCTTGCCTTCATGGAGCCCATGGTCTTTACAGGGTGTTGGACAATACACAGGTAACCACACAGAAGGGCATGTGACTCTAGCTTGTGCTAAAGTGGACACAGGGGTGGATGTCAGTTGCCACCACAAAGATCCATCTTTGGATCTGATATGGTTTGGCTGTGTCCCCCCCCCAAATCTCACCTTGAATTGTAGCTCCCATAGTTCCCACATGTTGTGGGAGGGACATAGTGGGAGATCATTGAATCACGGGCTTGAGTTTTCTCTGTGTTGTTCTTGTGATAGTGAATAAGTCTCACAAGGTTTGATGCTTTGATAAGGGGAACCTCTTTCTCTTGGCTCTCCTTCTCTTCTCTTGTTTGCAACCATGGAAGACATGTTTTTCCCCTTCTGCCATGATGGTGAGGCTTCCCCAGCCACTTGGAACTGTGAGTCCACTACAAGCTTTTCTTTTTTTTTTTTTTCTTTTGAGACAGAGTCTCACTCTGTCGCCTGGGATGGAGTACAGTGGCGTGATCTCAGCTCACTGCAACCTCCACTTCCCGGGTTCAAGCGATTCTTCTGCCTCAACCTCCCGAGTAGCTTGGATTAGAGGTGCCCGCCACTACGCCCAGATAATTTTTTGTATTTTTAGTAGAGATGGGGTTTCACCGTGTTGGCCAGGCTGGTCTCAAACTCCTGACCTTATGATTCGCCCGCCTCAGCCTCCCAAAGTGCTGGGATTACAAGCATGAACCACCATGCCCGGCCATTACATGCCTTTCTTTTGTAAATTTCCCAGTGTTGAGCTTGTCTTTATCAACAGCATGAAAACGAATTAATACACGGTCACACCCACATGGGGTTGCAAGATAATCTGAAAAACATCTTTTCCCATTCTTCCCATTGAGTAGATCTCTTCCCAGACTTTCTTCCTCTCGTCCTCTTTGCTCCTGTCCTTCCCCTACCTATACCCAATGGCTGTGAGATCAGGAGGTCTTCAACTTGGAGAACATTTGATTTATTCCAGCCACAGAAAATGGCACCACAGAGTCTTCTGCCACTGGGAGGATGGCTTTCATGTTTGCTGATTTCTTAGACGTCCACATCACCAAAGCGAACACACCTTTTTTTTTTTTTTGTAATATTAGCTCTGTCCGTGCAGTTCAGTAGGTCTTCAAGGTCACCTACAGGCCTAAAAATGTGCTAGAGAGACTCGCAGAGCTCAGAACAGCTGTTAGACTCATGGTTGTGGTTTATTACAACAAACGAATACAGGCTAAAGTCAGCAAAGACTAAAGGCTTACAAGGTGGAGTCCAGGAGACTCCAGGTATGAGATTCCCAGTGTCCCCTCTTGGTGAAAGCATGCAGATGGTGATTAGTTCTTCTAAGACTCTCCTAGGTTCTTCTAATACACTCCTGGAGTATTTCCAATCAGGGAGGCTCCCATGAGTTTGATATCCAGTTTTCATTGAAGGTCAGTCACAGGTATGGCTGATCACCAGTGTGACTAATTTGTCTCCAGCCTCTCCAGAGGTCAACCTGATATAGGAGGGTGCAGGTCCCCCACCATCAATTACATTCTGTTTTTATTTTGTTTTTGTTTGAGATGGAGTTTTGCTCTTGTTGCCCAGGCTGGAGTGCAACAGCACAATCTCGGCTCACTGCAACCTCCGCCTCCCGGGTTCAAGTGATTCTCCTGCCTCAGCTTCCCAAGTAGCTTGGATTACAGGCACACACCACCATGCAAGGCTAATTTTTGTATTTTTTTGTAGAGACAGGGTTTCACCATGTTGGCCAGGCTGGTCTCGAACTGCTGACCTCAGGTGATCCACCCACCTTAGCCTCCCAAAGTGCTGGGATTACAGGCATGAGCCACTGCGCCCAACCAATTTCATTGTTAACATGGACTCTCTGGCATGGCCCTAAGGGATTAGGTAAGAAAAGATACTCTTATCCAACAAGGGTTTTAAAGTTACCTCTCAGAAGCCAATCAAGTGCCATATATTTCACTGGGCAAGACAAATCCTTTGCCACATGACCCTAGAAATTAATACATGTGGTAGTTTCCTTCCACAGCAATGATGCATGACCTTAACTTACTTAACTAACCTTGTAGTATAGCATTTGTGCATGAAAACACTGAAGATTGGGCTGGGCGCAGGTGCTCACGCCTGTATTCCCAGCATTTTGGGAGGCTAAGGCAGGCGGATCACGAGGTCGGGAGATTGAGGCCATGATGAAACCCCATCTCTACTAAAAATACAAAAAATCAGCTGGGCGTGGTGGCGGGCACCTGTAGTCCCAGCTACTCGGGAGGCTGAGGCAGGAGAATGGTGTGAACCCGGGAGGCGGAGCTCGCAGTGAGCCGAGATCACACCACTGCATTCCAGCCCGGGTGACAGAGCGAGACTCCATCTCAAAAAAAAAAAAAAATTAAAGATCGGATCACAAAGTCAAGAGATCGAGACCATACTGGTCAACACAGTGAAACCCCATCTCTATCTAAAATAAAAAAATTAGCTGGGCATGGTGGCCCATACATGTAGTCCCAGCTCCTCAAGAGACTGAGGCAGGAGAATGGCATGAACCTGGGAGGCAGAGCTTGCAGTGAGCCGAGATCACACCACTGCACCCCAGCCTGGGTGACAGAGAGAGACTCCATCTCAAAAAAAAAAAAGAAAGAAATTAAAGATCGTATCACAAGGTCAAGAGATCAAGACCGTCTTGGTCAACATAGTGAAACCCCATCTCTACTAAAAATACAAAAATTAGCTGGGCGTGGTGGCGCATACCTGTAGTCCGAGCTCTTCAGGATGCTGAGGCAGGAGAATCGCTTCAACCCGGGAAGCGGAGATTGCAGTGAGCTAAGATCGCACCACTGCACTCCAGCCTGGGTGACAGAGCGAGACTCCATCTCAGAAAAAAAAAAAAAAAATTAAAGATCTGTCTTGATAACCCCCTGGATGCCCCATGAGTGAGGGAGGGAGGGATCTCCTACCCCAAATAGTATCCGATAGCCAGATGCACCACACCCAACACTGCATAGGTGAGATTGAGATCTATCCACAGTTTACTAGTCATAGATGGTTACTGCTGGAGTAAGAGGACACCGTCTGCCATGCAGGACCCTGGGAAGGTTGCATTTGAGAGCAGAGTGAACCAGCAGAAGTTGTAGGAAGTAGACTTTGTAGTCACAAGAGGGTGTGGTGCCCCCTGGTTCCCGTGAGAAGACGTGATTGGCTCCTTGCAGCTATGAGTAGAAGAGTGTTTGTGCAGCTATAACAAAATATCCAAGACTGGGCAATTCAGAAAGAACACGCATTTATTTCTTACAGTTCTGGAGGCTGAGAAGTGGCAGATCGAGGTCCCGACAGATTCAGTTTGAGTAATTTTATGGGCTAGGTGGGAGGGAAAATCCATGAGTTTGAAAAGTTCTCATAGGGTATGCCTCCTGCTCAACAGGAATGGCTCCCCACCCGTTGAGTTCTATTTTATCTATTCTATCTATCTGTCTATCTGTCTGTCTGTCTATCTATTCTCTATCTATCTATCCTCTATCCATGTATCTATCAATCTTTCTTCCCATCATCAATTATCCATCTATCTATCCACCTATCCATTATCCATATATTCATCTATCATCTATTTATCATCTATCTAACTATCCTATATCCATGTATCTATCCATCTATCTTTCCATTATCTATCTATTATCCATCTATCTATCCATCATCTATATATTCATTTGTCTATCATCTATCTATCTATTCTCTATCCATGTATCTATACATCCATCTTTCCATTATCAATCTATTATCCATCTATCTATCCATCATCTATATATTAATCTATCATCTGTCTACATATATCTATCATCTATCATCAATCTGTCTATCATCTATCCATCATCTATCTATCTATCTATATACCTATGTATCATCTATCTATGTGTCATCTATCTATCTATCTATCTATCTATCTATCTATCTATCTATCATCTAGCTAGCTAGCTATCATCTATGTATCTATCTATCATCTATCTAGTGATCTATCATCTATCTATCTGTTATCTATCTAGCTATTATCTGTCTATTTATCTATGTATCTATCATCTATCTATCTATGTATCTATCATGTATCTATCAATTACCTGTCATCTCTCTCTCTCTCTCTCTCTCTCCCTCTATCTTATCTATTCTAGCTATTCTAGTTGATGGGAGAACTCGCCACATGGGGAGCCATTTCTGTTGACTAGGGGGCATATCTTATGAGAACAGAGAAACTCATGGTTAGGATTTGGGGTCTCCTGAGGCTCTAAGACGTAAAAGCATCAGCACTTGAATCTTTCAGTCTTACAATGTAACAGCCCCTATCCTTGCAGTAATGAGTAGAACAGTGTCATTATCTGTTTGGGCTGCTGTAACAAAACAACAAAGACTGGGTAATTTTAAAAGAACAAAAATGTGTTTCTTACAGTTCTGGAGGCTGGGAAGTCCAAAAACCAAGTAGCCAAGAATCAATTGATTCTGTTGTCCAGTGAGGGCTCCTGTCTGCTTCCAAGATGAAAACTAGTCACTGTTTCCCCTGCAGGGGAGGAATGCTATGTCCTCACATAGCAGAAGGCAGATGAGCAAGAGAAAGCTAAATGCTGTATGAAGCCCCTTTATAAGGCCTTAATCCCTCCTATGAGGGAGGAGCCATCATGGTCTAATCACCTCTTTAAGGCCTGTTAATACCATCACTTTGGCCATCAAATTTCAACACTTGCATTTTGAAGGAAATACGTTCAAACCATATCAGACAGAAATTATATGGCCAGCTCTATGGTTCCTCTACTTGTGCTAACCATTATTTAAATAAGTAAAAGGCATGCTGGCTGGGTGCAGTGGCTCACATCTGTAATCCCAGCACTTTGGGAGGCTGAGGCAGGAGGATTACTTGAGCCCAGAAGTTTGAGGCCAGCCTGGGCAACATAGCAAGACTCTGTCTCTACAAAATAAAAATTTTTAAACTAATTAGCCATGTCTGTTGGCATATGTCTGTAGAAATAGCTACTTGGAAGGCTGAAGCAGGAGGATTGTTTGAGTCTAGGAGTTTGAGGCAGCAGTGAGCTATGACCACACCACTGCACTCCAGCCTGGGAGAAAAAGCGAGACCCCCAACTCTAAAAAAAAAAAAAAAGAGGATGGTGACCTTATATAGGAGATAGATGGTGGAAGGCATTCCAGAGAAGGCAAGCAGTGAGTAGATGTTGCAGGTCCATTCTCAGCACTGAGACAGGAGGCCCATTAAGCACTTTAGCTGGAATGCATTGTATAGAAGAGAAAAAGAAGCTGAGAGCTGCTGTGCTGTCCTTGTGGGCCTGAGCTGTAGTTTTGTCTTTCTTTCAACAGCAACAGGGAAGGTGTTGCATGGTCTTCAGCAGCTGGGCAATGTTAGCAGGAGTGCCCCCCAATTTCAAGTAGGCCTTCACCACCAAATGGCCTCCACCTCCAAGTTAGTCTCCAGCTTCTAAATTGGCCTCCACCTCCAAGTTAGCCTCCAGTTTCCCAGTTGGACTCTACCTCCTAGTTGGCCTCCACAACCAACTTGGACTCAACTTCCTAACTGGCCTCCACCTCCAAGTTAGCCTCCCACCTCCAAATTGACCTCACCTCCATGTTAGCCTCCAAGTTGAAATTAGCCTCCAATCTCCTAACTGGACTCTACCTCCTAGCTGGCCTCCAACCTACATGTTGGCCTCCACATCCAACTTGGACTCCAACCTCCAAATTGGCCTCCACCTCCAAGTTAGCCTCCCACCTCCAAATTGACCTCACCTCCATGTTAGCCTCCACCTTGAAATTAGCTTCCCATCTCCTAACTGGACTCTACCTCCTAGCTGGCCTCCAACCTACATGTTGGCCTCCACATCCAACTTGGACTGCAACCTCCAAATTGGCCTACACCTCCAAGTTAGCCTCCCACCTCCAAATTGACCTCACCTCCAAGTTAGCCTCCACCTTGAAATTAGTCTCCAATCTCCTAACTGGACTCTAGCCTCCTAGCTGGCCTCCAACCTACATGTTGGCCTCCACATCCAACTTGGACTGCATCCTCCAAATTGCCCTCCACCTCCAAGTTAGCCTCCACCTTCAAGTTAGCCTCCAGTCTCCCACCAACTGGACTGTACCTCCTAGTTGGCCTCCAACCAACATGTTGGCCTCCACTTCCAACTTGGACTCCAACCTCCAAACTGGCCTCCACCTTCAAGTTAGCCTCCAACCTCCAAACTGGCCTCCACCTCCAAGTTAGCCACCACCTGCAAGTTAGCTAATTTACCAACTGCGGGATTATCAATCTGCTTATTATATCAATCTGCTTATTATGTCTTATTATGCCTCCAAGTTGGCCTCCACCATCAAGTTCACCTTCACTTCCACATTGGCCTCCACCGCCAAGTTAAGTGGCCTCCACCGCCAAGTTGAGTGGCCTCCACCTCCAAGCTGGCCTCTACCTCCAAGCTGGCTCTAACCTCCAAGTTGGCCTTCACCTCCAAGATGACCTCCAACCACCCAAATTGACCTCCAACCTCCAAGTTGACCTCCACCTTCAAGTTGCTCTGAACATGGTTTGGAGAATATATCAATGGATGTATATGAAAGTAGTGTGACCAGTGGAGAAGTTTGTGTGGCCACTTGGACGTGATTGATGGACAGGGCTCCAGTGATTCATCAACTCGAGGCTCCTTTCCTTAGAAACCACACTGACTCAACAGACCAGAGACCACATCTAAAGTCTACAGAAGAGCTGATAGCAGGCTCTTTCTGAGATAAACCACTGTCTCAATTTCTCCCCATGTCCACCCAGTTCTGATCATGGTGCCTGGGTAAAGGTAGCCTGCCCTGTGTTTGTCTATTGTCTGAACAATTTCCAAATCACTGCCTCATCTGTAGCTCATTCTCCACGGTCACTAACCTGTGTCCTGACTGTCCACAAGGAAGGAGTGAGATTTCTGTTTCGGTCCTTGCTCCGTCCTCAAAGCTTGGGCACCTCGTCGTATGAACTTTCCCTTTGATGGTCTTTTTGTTTCTTGCACTTCAAATCTGGCAGCCCAGGAAGTGTGGGCTTTGTCCTAGGCACCGAATGTCACATGCCTTCTCCACGCTTAGTAAGGGGTTTTTGTACAATTAACCAGGTTTCTCTGATTCCTTCATTCTTTGCACCTTGGAAAAACTGCATGAACACAATATTATCTGTTCCCAATCTTAACTGTTCTTTGATTCTCTCAAGCTCCTGCATCATTACCTATCTGACCTGTGGATTTAGCTCCTTGTCTGATTGCTTTGTGTTATTTTTCTTACAGTTGCCTTTTCCATCTGCCCCAAAGACTCAACTCATGAAAGCAAGACGATGAAGAAGGAGACGGATTAGAGCAGAGGCCGGGCAGGGAGGCGGGAGACGTGGGCTTCTTCTAAACAAGGTGTGAGATCTGCTGTAGAAGCCAACTTACCAAGGGGTTTAGGCAATACAGCCAAGCCATCCAAGATCTCGGGGGCTGTCCTGGGAGTGCTCCCAAACCCGAGGTTGGACTTGGGAGGTCTAGAGAGGAACACCATAGGCTCATGCTTCACTAGCCTGTTGGGACCACGGCTAATTCCACAGCCTTTTGGCTCCTTGGGAGGATATCACACCTCTCCTGGAACCCGAACCTTTGCGGCCCTCCCGTGATCCAGCACCACCTCCCTAAGAACCTTTATAAGAAGAAGACATGAGGATCTTAGATCAGCTTCCTTCTTTTGCAGCTGAAAATATATTGAATGTCAGTAAAAGTTCTCATCTATTTTTATATATCTATCTCTGTCTGTCTATGTGTCTAGCTATCATCTATCTATCTATCTATCTATCTATCTATCTATCTATCTATCTATCTCTCTATCTACATGTCAATCTATGTACTTATCTGTTTGTCTGTCTGTCTATCTATGTATCTATCTATGTGTGTATCTATGTATCTATCTATCTATGTGTCTATTTATCTATCTGTGTATCGATCTACCTATCTGTCTGTCTGTCTATCTATGTGTCTATCTATCTATCTATCTATCTATTGGTCTATCTATCTATCTGTGTATCTATCTATATATATATATCATCTATCTATTTATCTACCTATTAGTCTATCTATATATCTGTCAATCTATGTATCTATTTGTCTATCTATCTATCTATCTATGTATCTATCTATCTATTGGTCTATCTATCTATGTATCTATCAATCTATCCTTCTATCTATCCATCCATCTATCCATCTCCATCCATCTATCATATCAATTGATCTATCTATCCATCTATCCTATTGATGTATCAATCTATCCTCCATCTATCTGTCCATTTCTACGCATCTATCCTATCAACTTAATAGTCTATCCTTCTATTTATCTATCTCTCTATGTATCTCCATTCATCTATCCAATTGATCTATCAATGTATTCTTCTATCTATCCATCTATCTATCTACCTACCTACCTGCCTATCTATTTTATCTAATCTATCTATCTGTCCATCTATCTACCCATCTATTATCTTTATCTATCTCTATCTATCATCCATCTTTCTATGTCTTTATCTAGCTCTCTATCGAACTCTATCTATCTATCTCTTTCTCTATCTGTATCTATCCATCCATTCTTCTGTTCATTCATCTGTCCATCCATCTGTCTGTCAATCTATCTATCTCTATCTGTCTCTATTTTTCTATCTATCTATCTATCTATCTACCTATCTATCTATCCATTCTTCTGCCCATTCGTGTGTCTGTCAATCTGTCTATCTATCCTTCTATCTATCTATCATCTATCTGTCCATCCATCCATCCATCTATCCATCCATCCACCCATTCATCCATTCACCTATCCATCTATCAATCCATCCATCCATCCATCCATCTACCTTATGCATAACAGCCGGACCATGCAGAAGACAGAGGGCTGAGGAATGGGAGCTTCTGGTGAGGTCTGTGGGTGCAGCCATGAACCCCTCCAGTTAATGTGACTGTATTGGGGAGAACTGGCACCATTGAGAGGGAAGTTGTAGCTGTGAAGAGAACAGGACCCAGTGATTGTTGTTGAAGACCATCTGTGCACGATCTGAGGCAGAGCTGGAACACTCAGGTGACGAGTTCCTCACTGAAGGTCAATTTGGACCATCCCAAGAGTCCCCTTGGTAGCACAGAGAGATACTGATCTCCCAAAGCAGGTACAAAGAAAGTAAAAGATCAGGAACAAAGTGTGCTGGGACTGTCTGATGTCAAACCCCAGCTAACGGGCAGTATCAGGACATGATGGACACCACCTCAAGACATGGGATGGGGTGTCCTGGTATCTGTACCTTTGAGAGCTTTATTTTATTTTATTTTATTTTATTTTATTTTATTTTATTTTATATTTTATTTTATTTTATTATTTTATTTTATTTATTTATTTATTTATTTATTTTATTTATTTTATTTTATTTATTTTATTTTATTTTTTGAGACGGAGTCTCACTCTGTCACCCAGGCTGGAGTGCAGTGGTGCAACCTCAGCTCACTGCAACCTCCACCTCCTGGGTGACAGGCCCCACAGTGTAGCTGGGATGACAGGCATGAGCCACCATGCCCAGTCCCAGCTTGGGTTCTGAACCCTTCAACAGAGACTCTTTCTGAGAAAAAACAGGCCAGGCACAGTGGCTCACGCCTGTCATCCCAGCACTTTGGGAGGCTGAGGCTGGTGGATTATCTCAGGTCAGGAATTTGAGACCAGCCTGGCCAACATGGAGAAACCCCATCTCTACTAAAAATACAAAAATTAGTCAGGCATGGTGACGGGCGCTTGTAATCCCAACTACTCAGGAGGCTGAGACAGGAGAATCACTTGAACCCAGGAGGAAGAGGTTGCAGTGAGCCAAGATCACACCACTGCACTCCAGCCTGGATGACAGAGCAAGACTCTGCCTAAAAAAATTAAAAAATTAAAAGTAAATAAATAAATACGAAGTTGGCAACAAAAAAAATCAAACTTGGCCAGGCGCGGTGGCTCACGCCTGTAATCCCAGAACTTTGGGAGGCCGAGGTGGGCAGATCACAAGGTCAGGAGATCGAGACCATGGTGAAACCCCATCCCTACTAAAAATACAAAAAATTAGCCAGGCTTGGTGGCAGGCACCTGTAGTCTCAGCTACTCAGGAGGCTGAGGGAGGAGAATGGCCTGAACCCGGGAGGCGGAGCTTGCATTGAGCTGAGACCCCACACTGCACTCCAGCCTGGGCGACAGAGCGAGACTCTATCTCAAAAAAAAAAAAAAGAAAAAAATCAAACTTTACTAGATAGGAGAACTGCACAAAAAACAGAAAAAAACCTACAAATCACATTTTCTAATTATAAAAATATGATCATTTACATGAAAATGCTCTGTCTTACCAATAAGAAAGCTTATTAGTTAAAAGAAAAGAAACTGCATGTCTGTATATGCACATATGTATGCGGGCACGTGTGTCTGTACGCGTGTACATATGCAGTTGCCTTCCTCCACCAAAAGGTAAACTTTTGTTTTTTTTTTTTTGAGACGGAGTCTTGCTCTGTCGCCCAGGCTGGCGTGCAGTGGCGCGATCTTGGCTCACTGCAACCTCCCCCTTCCAGGTTCATGCCATTCTCCTGCCTCAGCCTCCGGAGTAGCTGGGATTACAGGCACCCACTACCTCTGGCTAATTTTTTGCATTTTCGTTAGAGATGGGGTTTCCCCATGTTGGCCAGGCTGGTCTCAAACTACCGACCTCAGGTGATCCGCCCACTTCAGCCCCCCTAAGTGCTGAGATTACAGGTGTGAGCCACCGCACCTGGCCTAAACATTTTTTTTATTGGGATAAAATTCGCATACCATGAAATTCCCCTTAACTATCTTGCAGAGAACAGCTCAATGGTATTTAACACTTTCACCATGCTGTGAAACCATCAGTCTATTTCCTTCTAGAACACTCTCTTCAACCCAAGGAGATCCTTCACCCATTATCACTCATGCCCATTTCCTCTCCCCACAAAAAGTCTCTTGAAATTTGTGACTTTGTGTATCTTTCCTCCACAACGACCATTCTCCTTAACTTTTAAAAAGCCATTTGCCCTCTCTTCTTTCTTTTTTTTTTTTTCTGAGAAAGAGTCTCGCTCTGTTGCCCAGGCTGGAGTACAGTGGTGTGATCTCAGCTCGCTGCAACCTCTGTCTCCCAGGTTCAAGCAATTCTCCTGCCTCAGCCTCCTGAGTAGCTGGGACTACAGGTGCACACAACAACGCCCAGCTAATGTTTGTATTTTTAGTAGAGACGGGGTTTCACCATGTTGGCCAGGATGGTCTTGATACCTTGACCTCATGATCCACCCTCCTCAGCCTCCCAAAGTGCTGGGATTACAGGCGTCAGCCACCATGCCCCGCCCCCTCGCTTCTTTAATAAGACCCTAATTTCCTTTACAGGATCCTGCCCCAACCCAGGGGATGAACCAGGCAGGTCAATCTGTTCCCCATTTCTGCTGGCCAAGCTTCAGACTTGATAAAGTGTGTGGGACAAGCAAGGCAAAAGAGGAAGAGGGGAAAAACTATCTTTGCCTACGCCCTCCCTTTCTGCTAAGAATGTTGTCTTGAGGATGTGATGTCTGGAGCTTCAGCAGCCACTTTGTGACTATGAGAAAACTCTGCTGTGCCCATGCCTTTCCTTCCTACCAGGAATGCTGTCTTGAGAGTGTGATGTCCAGAGCTTCAGCAGCCACTTTGTGACTATGAGAAAACTCTGCCATGCCCATGCCCTCACTTCCTGCTAGGGATGCTTTCTTCAGGGTGTAATGTCTGGAGCTTCAGCACCCACTTTGTGAGTATGAGAAAACTCTGTTGTGCCCATGGCCTCCCTTCCTTCTAGGAATGCTCTCTTGAGCATGTGATGTCCAAAGCTTCAACAGCCACTTTGTGAGTATGAGAAAACTCTGTTGTGTGCATGCCCTTCCTTCCTGCTAGCAATGCTGTCTTGAAGGCATGATGTACGGAGCTTCAGTAGCCACTTTGTGATTGTGAGAAAAGTCTCTTGTGCCCATGGCCTCCCTTACTGCTAGGAATGCTCTCTTAATGGCGTGATGTCCAGAGCTTCAGCAGTCACTTTGTAAGAATGTGAAAACCGTGTTGTGCCCATGCCTTTGCTTACTGCTAGGAATGCTCTTTTGAGGGCAGGACATTCAGAGCTCCAGCAGCTGCTTTGTGACTATGAGGCACACTATCAGACTGTGAGGCATTACCATGCAGGAGGATGTCATTACCCGTTCTTTATTTGCATTACTGTTCTTTTGTTTGCATTACCTGTTCTTTATTTGCATTACTGTTCTTTTATTTGCATTACCTGTTCTTTATTTGCATTACTGTTCTTTTATTTGCATTACCTGTTCTTTATTTGCATTACTGTTCTTTTTTTGCATTACCTGTTCTTTATTTGCATTACTGTTCTTTTATTTGCATTACCTGTTCTTTATTTGCATTACTGTTCTTTTATTTGCATTGCCTGTTCTTTATTTGCACTACTCTCTGTTCTTTACTTGCACAAACGGCCTAGATTTCTCTGCCTGCAGCACTGCAGCAAACACTCTATGAGACTTTGGCAAGAGCAAGAAATATTCTCACTTCACATCTCCTCAATGCCTCCCAGCCATTTGTGCTGCTGTGATGATAGGTCTGTGGTAACGAATATTCCTTCTCCCCAGGCTCCAGCAGGTACCTGGAACAGGCATTCCTCGTAGTACTTCTGTTTGGTACTTTTCATCTCCAGAAAAGGAGTGGGAAAATCGCCTGCCTAAGTGGAGCCATACAGAGTAGCTAATGAAGTTCATGCATGAGGGCGTATGGGTCATCAAGCCCCTTTTAAGATTTACATTCCTCCAACTTCTTCTAAAGAACAGCATACTGGCCAGGTGCAGGAGCTCACGCCTGTAATCCCAGCACTTTGGGAGGACAAGGCAGGCAGATCACCTGAGGTCAGGAGATTGAGACCAGCCTGGCCAACATGGTAAAACCCTGTCTGTACTAAAAATAGAAAAATTAGCCAGGTGTGGTGGCACGTACCTGTAGACCCAGCTACTTGGGAGGCTGAGGCAGGAGAATCGCTTGAACCTGGGAGGCAGAGGTTGCAGTGAGCCAACATCTTGCCTCTGCACCCCAGCCTGGGTGACAGAGAAAGGCTCCATCTCAAAAAAAAAAAAAAAAGAAACATATAAGAAAGAAAGAATGAAAGAAAAGAAAGAAAGAAAGACAAAAGAAAGAAAGAAAGAAGAAAGAAAGAAAGAAAGAAAGAAAAAAAAGAAAGAAAGAAAGAAAGAAAGAAAGAAAGAAGGAAAGAAAGGAAAAGAAAGAAAGAGAGGGAAAAAAACACACAAAATACCTCCTGCATTCATTTGTTCCAGCGCCAGGCACAATGAGTTGCTGTTAAAATCCTAAGTTATTTCTCTTCTGGCAAAGAAGAGATGCCGACTTATGTTTTATTAGGTAGCTCATAAATTACCTTTTCTTAGGCGAACACAATGCTGACATCTCGTGTGCATTCTTGTCTAGACCAGCGCCTCTTTTCCTTCCAATTTCTTTAAGGGGGTCTTTTTTTTTTTCCAATGTGCATCGGCCAGCTACTCACTTTAGCAGCTTCTCAGAAACCCTTTCAAGTTCTGAAGCGTCTGCTAATAACACAGCCTTCAATCAAGGCTGTGTCTCCAATCATTCTTTCCAACAAAACCATCTTCCTTCTGCTCCCATAACATATGTTTGTAATCATGTAACACTCTCAGCCTGTTGCAGCAGCCCATCGTCTCTGCAACCCAGAGCTGCTCTTCTGAATGCTGTCCAATGTCATTTACGCTGGATTTTAAATGCATTTTTCCTCTAGCAGTCTTGGCTCTTTTAGGATCTCTCTCTCTCTCTCTCTCTCTCTCTCTCTCTGTTTTTTTCACCTTGTACATGATTTCCTTTGTTTTATGCATGTTGGAAACTCAGACCTTTTTGCAAGAATTCCATTTACCAAGATGCAGACAGCAATCATAAAAGATGATGCTGGCTTTCAGAATGGAAAAAAAAAATTACAAAAGAATTCTTTGACATTTAGCCATGTCATGACTGATTTTTTTAAATGCAATCATTTTCCATTTGTCTTTAACGCTAGCATTTTTACAAGTGGGTTTAAATATTTGATAGATTTATATTTTAAACATTTTAGCCCAGGTGCAGTGGCTCACGTCTGTCATCCCATCACTTTGGGAGGCCGAGGTGGGTGGATCACCTGAGGTCATGAGTTCGAGACCATCCTAGCCAACATGGTGAAACCCTGTCTCTACTAAAAATACAAAAATTAGCCAGGTGTGGTGACGGGTACCTGTAATCCCAGCTACTCAGGAGGCTGAGGCTGGAGGATCACTTGAGCCTGGGAGGCAGAGGTTGCAGTGAGCCAACATCTTGCCACTGCACTCCAACCTGGGTGACAGAGAAAGACTTCATCTCAAAAAAAAAAGAAAGAGAAAGAAAGAAAGAAAAAGAAAGAAAGAAAAGAAAGGAAGGAAGGAAGGAAAAGAAAGAAAGAAAGAAAGAAAGAGAAAGAAAGAAGAAAGAAAGAAAGAAAAAGAAAGGAAGGAAAGGAAAGAAAAAAAAACCAGCATACCTCCTGCATTCATTTGTTTAAGTGCAAGGCACAATGAGGTGGTGTTCAAATCCTAAGAGCTGAGATCATGCCACCGCACCCCAGCCTGGGCAACAGAGAAAGACTCCATCTCAAAAGAAAGAAAGGAAAGAAAGGAAAGAAAGAAAGAAAGAAAGAAAGAAAGAAAGAAAGAAAGAAAGAAAGAAAGAAAAGAAAAGAAAAGAAAGAAAGAAAGAAAGGAGAAAGAGAAAGAAAGAAAGAGACAGAAAGAAAGAGAAAGAAAGAAAGAAGAAATAAAGAAAAAAACCCAGCATTTCTCATGCATTCATTTGTTCCAGCACCAGGCACTACGAGGTGCTGTTCAAATCCTAAAAGCTGAGATCATGCCACTGCACCCCAGCCTGGGCGACAGAGAAAGACTCCATCTCAAAAAAAAAAAAGAAAGAGAAAGAAAGAAAGAAAGGAAAGAAGGAGAAAGAAAGAAAGAGAGAGAGAAAGAAGAAAGAAAGAGAGAGGAAGAAAGAAAGAAAGAAAGAAAGAAAGAAAGAAAGAAAGAAAGAAAGAAAGAAAAGAAACAAGAAAGGAAGAAAAAAAAAAAACCAGCATACCTCCTGCATTCATTTGTTCCAGCGCCAGGCACAGTGAGGTGCTGTTCAACTCCTAAGAGCCGAGATCATGCCACTGCATTCCGCCTGGGTAACATAGAAAGACTCCATCTCAAATAAATAAATACATAAATGAATAAAATGACCTACTCTCCTATTGACTTTGATTAGTCTACGTCTTTCTGGGTAGTGCCTTCACTCCTGTCTGACCCTTAGTGAATACCTCTAGGAATCTGTAATCAATATATTTGTAATGAATCACCATCAGCTGTCCATGGTCCCAATGATTCCCAATGAATTTACCTCCAAGGGTGAAGATGCCCCTGTTTTCTGAGGGATCTCTTCCTCCTTGTGCCTTCTGCACCAAATCAAAATGTCCAATCTCAATGCTGGGGTTGGGATCATTGATGATTATCACGTGGGTTTCTCACATAGACTGTGGGTTGCATTTTTCTAAAATACATGGTCCAACAGCGTTTAAGGTCACTGTCATTGCCCCTAAACACACAGAGCGAGGCGTAGAACACAGAATCGAATGCACATACATGCACACACACACACACATGCACTTCTTTTCCTAACTACATGAGAAAAATCATTCGGTGCTTATCAAAAATGACTCTCTGGCCGGACATGGTGGCTCATGCCTGCAATCCCAGCACTTTGGGAGGCTGAGGCAGGCGGATCACCTGAGGTCAGGAGTTCGAGACCAGCCTGGTCAACAGGGTGAAACCCCCATCTCTACTAATAATACAAAAATTAGCTGGGCGTGGTGGTGGGCGCCTGTAATCTCAGCTACTTGTGAGGCTGAGGCAGGAGGATCACTTGAACCCAGAACGCGGAGGTTGCATTGAGCTGAGATGCTCAGATCTTTTAAGATATCTTTTTGGCTGGGTGCGGTGGCTCACGGCTGTAATCCCAGCACTTTGGGAGGCTGAGGCGTGTGGATCACCTGAGATCAGGAGTTTGAGACCAGCCAGGTCAACATGGTGAAACCCCTTCTCTACTAAAAATACAAAAATTAGCCAGGCGTGGTGGCTTGTGCCTATAATCCCAGCTACTTGGGAGGCTGAGGCAGGAGAATCACTTGAACCCGGGAGGCCGAGGCTGCAGTGAGCTGAGATCATGCCACTGCAATCCAGCCTGGGAGAAACAGCGAGACTCTATCTCAAAAAAAAAAAAAAAAAAAGGAAAAGAAAAACAAAGGAAGGTGTGATTATGGGAGAGCAGCCTAAACATTGAGGGGAACATCATAAATCCCAGCAGCAGGGGAAGAAAGGCCAGGTGACAGGGCTTTTTTCTTCACAGAAGTAACTGATGTCTGACTCCATTTCTATGAAACGTGCTCAACAGGCAAATCCACAGAGAGGAAGTGAATTTGTGACTCTCAGAGGTTGGGGAGGGGGATGTGGAGTGACTGCTTGATGGGAATGGGGTTTTCCTTTTAAAGGGAATGAAGATTTTCTCAAACTACATAGAACTGGTGGTTGTACAGCACGGTGAAAGTACTAAATGCCCCGTTCGTATAATATAAAATAACTAAATTGATGTAATTTTTTTTTTTTTGAGACAGAATCTTGCTCTGTCACCCAGGCTGGAGTGCAATGGTGCGATCTTGGCTCACTACAAGCTCCGCCTGCCGGATTCAAGCGCTTCTCCTGCCTCAGCTTCCCGAGTAGCTGGGATTACAGGCACCTGCCCCCACACCAGTATTTTTAGCAGAGATGGGGTTTCTCCATGTTGGCCAGGCTGGTCTCGAACTCCTGACCTCAATTGATCCACCCACCTCGGCCTCCCAAAGTGCTGGGATGACAGGTGTGAGCCACTGTGCCCGGCTATGTGATGTGTGCAAGTTTTTATTTGATAATTGTGAGTATTTCACACAAACGTGGGAGTACGGGGTATGCAACAAGCTTTTTAAAAAACAGAGGTATGTGATGTGAATCTTACCTCTATTTTTAAAAAAGCTTGTCACATGTCTCACACTCACAAGTTTGTGTAAAATAGTCACAATTATCAAATAAAAACTTGTACAGGGATATTCATAGCAGTGGTATTCACAGTAGCCAAAAAGTAGAAACAGCCCTACTGCCCATTTATGAATAAATGGGTAAACACAATGTGGCTCATCCATGCAATGCAATATGATAATGGAATATTATGCAGCCAAGAAAACGAAGAAGGCTCTAACAAAAGGCTGCAACATGAATGAATTTTCGCAACAGCCCTACTGACCTTCTATGAAGGAATGATAAACACGATGTGGTTCATCCATGCAATGGAATGTTATGCAGCCTTGATAAGGAACAAGGCTCTGACAAAAGCTGCAACAGGAATGAATCTTTGGAACAGCCCTACTGCCCATCTATGAAAGAATGGATAAACACAGCATGGTTCATCCATGTGATGCAATATTATAATGGGATATTATGCGGCCTGGAAAAGGAGCAAGGCTCTGACAAAAGGCTGCAACATAAATGCATTTTTAGAAACAGCACTACTGCTCATCTATGAAGGAATGATAAACACAATATGGTTCATCCATGCAATGCAATCTTATAGTGGAATATTATGCAGGCTGGAAAAGGAACAAGGCTCTGACAAAAGCAGCAACATGAATGAATTTTGGAAACAGCCCTACTGCTAATCTATGAAGGAACGGATAAACACAACATGGTTCATCAACGCAATGGAATATTATGCCACCTGGAAAAGGAATGAGGCTGTGACAAAGGCTGCAACATGAATGAATTTTGGAAACAGCCCAATGCCCATCTGTGGATGAATGGATAAACACCACGTGGTTCACCCATGCAGTGCAATATTATAATGGAATATTATGCAGTCTGGAAAAGGAACAAGGCTCTGACAAAGGCTGCAATGTGAATGAATTTTTGGAAACAGCCCTGCTGCCCATCTATGAAGGAATGACAAACACACCATCATTTATCCATGCAATGGAATATTATGCAGTCTGGAAAAGGGACAATGTTGTGACAAAAGCAGTAACATGAATGAATTTTGGAAACAGCCCTACTGCCCATCTATGAAAGAATGATAAACACGATGTGGTTCATCCATGCAATATTATAGTGGAATATTATGCAGCCTGGAACAGGAACAAGGCTCTGACAAGACTGTATCAGGAATGAATTTTTGGAAACAGTCCTACTGCTCATCTATGAATGAATGATAAACACAATGTGGTTCATCCATGCAATGCAATATTATAATGGAATATTACGCAGCTGGAACAGGAACAAGGCTCTGACAAAGGCTGCAATGTGAATGAATTTTTGGAAATAGCCCTAATGCTCATCTATGAAGGAGTGATAAACACAGCATCCTTTATCCATGCAATGGAATATTATGCAGTCTAGAAAAGGAATAAGGCTCTGACAAAAGACTGCAATATATATGAATTTTGGAAACAGCCCTACTGCCCATCTATAAAGGAATGGATAAACACAGCATAGTTCATCTATGCAATGCAATATTATAGTGGAATATTACACAGCCTGGAACAGGAACAAGGCTCTGACAAAGGCTGCAATGTGAATGAATTTTTGGAAACAGCCCTACTGCCCATCTATGAAGGAATGATAAACACAGTGTGATTCCTCCATGCAATGGAATATTATGCAGCCTGGAAAAGGAACAAGGCTCTGACAAAAGCTGCAACATGAAAGAATTTTTGGAACAACCCGAACAACCCGACTGCCCATCTATGAATGAATGGATAGACATAGCATGGTTCATCCATGCAATGGAATATTATAATGGAATGTTATGCAGCCTTGAAAAGGAACGAGGCTCTGACAGAAGACTACAACATGAATGAATTTTGGAAGCAGCCCTACTGCCCATCTATGAAGCAATGGATAAATAAAGCATAGTTCATCCATGCAGTGGAATATTATGCAGCCAAAAAAAAGAACAAGGCTCTGACAAAGGCTGCAATGTGAATGAATTTTTGGAAACAGCCCTACTGTCCATCTTTGAATGAATGATAAACACAGTATGGTTTATCCATGCAATGGAATATTATGCAGCCTTGAAAAGGAGCAAGGCTCTGACAAAGGCAGAGACAGGTTGCAATGTGAATGAATTTTTGGAAACAGCCCTACTGCACATCTATGAATGAATGATACACACAATGTGGTTCATCCATGCAATGCCATATTATAATGGAATATTATGCAGCCTTGAAAAGGAAGGAGGCTCTGACAAAGACTGCAACCAGCATGAATTTTTGGAAACAGCCCTACTGCCCATCTATGAAGGAATGATAAACACAGTGTGATTCCTCCATGCAATGGAATATTATGCAGCCTGGAAAAGGAACAAGGCTCTGACAAAAACTGCCATGTGAATGAATTTTTGGAAACAGCCTTACTGCCCATCTATGAAATTATGATAAACACAATGCAGTTCATCCAGGCAATGCAATATTATAATGGAATATTATGCAGCCTAGAACAGGAACAAGGCTATGACAAAAGACTGTATCATGAATGAATTTTTGGAAACAGCCCTACTGCCCATCTATGAATGAATGATAAACACAATGGGGTTCATCCATGCAATGCAATATTATAATGGGATATTATGCAGCCTGGAACAGGAACAAGGCTCTGACGAAGGCTGCAACATGAATGAATTTTTGGAAATAGCCCTACTGCTCATCTATGAAGGAATGATAAATACGGCATGGTTCATCCATGCAATGGAGTATTATGCAGCCTTGAAAAGGAACAAGGCTCTGACAAAATCTGCAACATGAATGAATTTTTGGAACAGCCCTACTTTCCGTCTATGAAAGAATGATAAACACAGTATTGTTCATTCATGCAATGCAATATTATAATGGAATATTATGCAGCCTGGAAAAGGAACAAGGCTCTGACAAAAACTGCAATGTGAATGAATTTTTGGAAAGAGCCCTACTGCCCATCTATGAAAGAATGATAAACACAATATGGTTCATCCAGGCAATGCAATATTATGATGGAATATTATGCAGCCTGTAAAAGGAACAAGGCTCTGACAAAGGCGGTAACATGAATGAATTTTTGGAAATAGCCCTACTGCCCATCTATGAAGGAATGACAAACACACCATCGTTTATCCATGCAGTGGAATATTATGCAGTCTAGAAAAGGAACAATATTTTGACAAAGGCTGTAACATGAATGAATTTTGGAAACAGCCCTACTGCCCATCTATGAAAGAATGATAAACACCATGTGATTCATCCATGCAATGCAATATTATAATGGAATATTACGCAGCCTGGAAAATGAAGAAGGCTCTGACAAAAGGCTGCAATGTGAATGAATTTTTGGAAACAGCCCTACTGCCCACCTATGAATGAATGATAAACACAGTGTTTTTCATCTGTGCAATGCAATCCTATAATGGAATATTATGCAGCCTGGAAAAGGAATGAGACTATGACAAAGACTGCAATGTCAATGAATTTTGGAAACAGCCCTACTGCCCATTTGTGAATGAATGGATAAACATCACGTGATTCATTCGTGCAATGCAATATTATAATGGAATATTATGCAGCCTTGAAAAGGAACAAGGCTCTGACAAAAGGCTGCAATGTTGATGAATTTTGGAAACAGCTCTACTGTCCATCCATGAAGGAATGGAGAAACACAGCATAGTTCATCCATGCAATGGAATATTATAATGGAATATTACACAGCCTGGAAAAGGAACAAGGCTCTGACAAAGACTGCAACGTGAATGAACCTTGAGGACATCATGCTCAGGGAGAAAAGCCAGGCACAAACACAAAAGCACACGTAGTGTATGATTCCCTTTCAATGAAACGTGCTGAACAGGTAAACTCCTAGAGAAAGATAGTGGATTTGTGGGTGCCAGGGCCTGAGAAGGAGAAATGGAAGTGACTGTTTAATGCGTACAGGGTGCGCTTTTGGGGGTGATGAGAAATTTCTGGACCTAGAGATTGGTGATGGTTGTACAACATTGTGAATGCACTAAATATCACTGACTCATTGAGTTTAAAACAGTTATAATGCTGAATTTTATATATTTGTATTTTGTCATCATAAAAAGAGTGTACATTCTGAATTTTCTTTTTTAACAGGTGAGAGGTTGGGTAAAGAATCTTCCAGAATGGACGGACATGGTGACTCACCCCTGAAATCCCAGTACTTTGGGAAGTCAAGGTGGGCAGATCACCTGATGTCAGAAGTTCGAAACTAGCCTGGCCAACATGGCGAAACCGCGTCTCTGGTAAATATACCAAAAAATTAGCCGGGTGTGGTGGTGCACGGCTTAATCCCAGCTACTTGGGAGGCTAAGGCAGCAGAATCGCTTGAACCTGGGAGGCAGAGGTTGCAGTGAGCTGAGATTGCGCCACTGCACTCCAACCTGGAGGACGGAGCAAAAACTCTGTCTAAAAAAAAAAAAAAAAAAAAAAAAAACTTCCAAATGCTTGCCTTCTCCACACGCTATGTCACTTTTGCTGGTTGACCTAGAATCCATCCTTTTTTTTTCTTTTTTTTTTTTTTTTTCTCGAATGCAATCCACACATACAAGCTGAAGCTGGCCACAGTCGCCACTTATAAAGTGTGATTGGTGTAATAGAGTTGAACTTCCATTTTTACTTACTTATTTTCATCATACCCAGAACGATTTATGTGGTTTCACACTTAGATGTCCAAAGGGTGCCGGCATTAAAGTGGTTTGTGCTGAATGCCGTTGTAATTCGGAAGGGTTGGGGGCGTCCACTGGCGTAATTGATACTCTAACCCGTAATTGGCACTCTAACTTGAAACACATTTTATTTATAATTTTTATTTATTTATTTATTTATAAAATAATATTTTATTTACACAATGTGTTTCATTCACGTGGCTGTCTTTGTCGGAAAACTGTTCCTTTTCCAGGCTGCATAATATTCCATTATGAGTCCACGGTTTCTGTGAAGGTATTGCCCAAAAAGCCATAACAAAACAAAATGAAGTTCAGAGCCGTCATCACAGCCCGGAATGCTGGTGTTCACTTTGGCCCCATCAAGAGTCTAAGATGTTTTGGTGGGGAGCCCTGATATTCATTTCTGTGCTGCTGGAGACCTTGTAGAGAAATCTCAGCTTACCAAAGGCCAGAAGAGAAATGGCGGAAACGTTTTGACATTCTCTGGCTGGGATGCCTGCAGAATTACACAATGATCCAGAATCATGTGGGTAAAGAAGGAGTTTGGGAAACTTTTGCTGGTTTTTTTGCTGTTTGTTTGTTTTTGAGATGGACTTTCACCCTGTCACCCAGGCTGGAGTGCAATGGTGTGATCTCGGCTCACTGCAAACTCCACCTCTGGGGATCAAGAAATTCTCCTGCCTTAGCCTCCCTAGTAGCTGGGATTACAGGCGCACGCCACCAAGCCCGACTAATTTTTTTTTTTTTTTTGAGGTGGAGTCTTGCTCTGTCTCCCAGGCTGGAGTGCAATGGCATGATCTCGGCTCACTACAACCTCCGCCTCGTGTGTTCAAGCCATTCCCCTGCCTCAGCCTCTGGAGTAGCTGGGACTTCAGGCATGCGCTACTGCGCCCAGCTAATTTTTATATTTTGAGTAGAGATGGGGTTTCTCCATGTTGGCCAGGCTAATCTCGAACTCCTGACCTCAGGTGATCTGCCCGTCTCGGCCTCATGAAGTGCTGTGTTTACAGGCGTGAGCCCCTGCACCTGGCCCAGCTAATTTTTTTTTTTTTTTGAGATAGAGTCTTTCTCTGTCGCCCAGGCTGGAGTGCAGTGGCACAATCTCGGCACACTACAACCTCCACCTCCAGGGTTCAAGCAATTCTCCTGCCTCAGCCTCCCAAGTAGCTGGGATTACAGGCACCAGCCACCACGCCTGGCTAATGTTTGTATTTTTAGTAGAAACGGGGATTCACCATGTTGGCCAGGCTGGTCTCGAACTCCCGATCTCAGGTGATCCACCCACCTCAGCCTCCCAAAGTGCTGGAATGACAGGCGTGAGCCACCACGCCTGGCCGAGTCTGGGAAGGCTTTGACAAAAATATCGCTTTTCCTGGGAGTTGGTGGCACCCAATGAGTGTTGACAAATTCTGTCAGGGTGAAATTGAGCCAGTTGTCACCTTCGGTCACCAGCAAATAAGCCAGTGTGACAGTTGTCACATCTTCTGTAGGCCTTAGCTCAAAGCAAATGTGGCTTGGTGTTTTCCTGGCCTGGTACAAATCTGACCATCTCCCTGTAAACTCTGCCCTCCTCTTTGGGCCTGAAGCAGACCCTGTCCCTTGTCAAACCTCATAGCAGGCTGGGCGTGGCTGCTCACGCCTACGATCAAAGCACTTTGAGAGGCTGAGGCAGGAGGATTGCTTGAGACTTGAAGTTCAAGACCAGCCTAGGCAACACAGTGAGGTCCCGTCTCTACAAAAAATGAAAAAATAGCCGGGCATGGTGGTAAGTGCCTGTGGTTCCAGCTACTCGGGAGGCTGAGGGAGGAGAATCACTGGAGCCCAGGAGGTTGAGGCTGCAGCGAGCTATGATAATGCTGCTGTACTCCAGCCTGGACAACAGAGCAAGACCCTGTTTTTCTTCCTCAAAACACACACACACACACACACACACACACACACACAAACTCCTTAGGAATTATGGCTCACATATGATTTTTTTTTTTTTGAGACAGAGTCTTGCTCTCTTCCCCAGGCTGGAGTGCAGTGGGGTGATCTCAGCTCACTGCAACCTCTGCTTCCCCAATTCAAGTGATTCGTCTGCCTCAGCCTCCCAAGTAGCTGGGATTACAGGCACCTCAGCTCACTGCAACCTCTGCTTCCCCAATTCAAGTGATTCTCCTGCCTCAGCCTCCCAAGTAGCTAGGACTAGAGGCACCTGATACCACGCCGGGCTAATTTTATATTTTTAGTAGAGACGGTGTTTTGCCATGTTGGCCGGGCTGGTCTCAGACTCCCGACCTCAAATGATCCACCCACCTCAGCCTCCCAAAGTGCTGGGATTATAGGTGTGAGCCACTCCACCCGGCATTTCTTTTGTAAGTATTTTAACGCTGGTTGGACTCAAGGGCGACTAGTCCATGGAGTCAAGGACGATCAGTACTTTCCTTTGGATTTTTTTACATTTTAATTTTAATTTGTGTAGATTTACGGATTCCAGTTCCAGTTTTGCTCCACGGATATTGTGCGTGGTGAAGTCTCCGCCTTCAGCATCACCAAAGGTTTTGTTCAGTCCTCAAATCATTGATTCCAGGTACTGTTTAAAACCATTTTTGCAGGATAAATGTTAACTTGTTAAGTAAAGTAAGGCTAAGCAGGGAAAAAAAAGAAAAACACCTTTGGACTCAAAAGAGGCATGATATATTTTATATCATGTTCTGCCTGATGGAGGGAAATAAATATTTCTGTGCTTGTGCCTTGGAGGACCAGGTGAAGCCCCAGAGTGGACGCCCATCACTGTGTTAGAGGCTGTTTACTGAGGTCCTACTATGTGCAAAGCTCTGAGCGGCACGTTTTGAGGAAGAATGAATGATTTGACCTCTGAAAATTCATGTCCCTACTAGGCTAATCCAACACGGGGCAGATACAGAAAGGAGATAACGGCCGGGCACGGTAGCTCACACCTGTAATCCTAGCACTTTGGGAGGCCGAGACAGGAGGATCATGAGGTCAGGAGTTCGACAGCAGCCTGGCCAACATTGAGAAACCCCATCTCTACTAAAAATGCAAAATTAGCTTGGCATGGTGGCGGGTGCCTGTAATACGAGCTACTGTGGAGGCTGAGGCAGGAAAATCACTTGAACCCAGGAGGTGAAGGTTGCAGTGAGCTGAGATCATGCCACTGCACTCCAGCCTGGGCAACAGAGCAAAACACCATCCCCCAAACGAAAACAGAAACAAAACAAACAAACAGAAACACAGGAGGGAGAGCTCAGCCTTATTTCTGCAAGGGTGACCAATGTGAGTCACGAGGGATCAGGTAAATGGGGTTTTGCAGACTGCATAGGAGTTTGCCAGGGAGATTTAGGAGAGTTTGTGGAGAGGGATCAATACTTGCAAATGCTTAGAGGTGTGGTTGTGGGCCCCTTTAACGGGAATAGCAGAAGGGGGGTTGTATGAAGACAGAATCAAAGAGAATGTTATTATTTCTCCCAACAAAGCAGGTACCGCCCAAATCAGGGCATTTTTCTTTATCGTTGTTCTCATTTTAATTTGTCCTCCCAGGTTCTGCCGTTAGGACTCTCGGCTCTTGACCATTAATTTTTGCCTTCACTTTTATCTTAATAGTTACATATATATTTAAGATGTTAGTTAGGTATTCTTAATACCCCAACACAATTTTATAGTTGATTTTTTTCATGGGGGTTAGGTAGAGGTCCCCTTTAACACTCTAATGCAATCTGTCCAACCGTCACCAATATATAAACAGAGACATTAAGAATAACGGACACCCATCGCTTCTCCCACCCCATCCAGCCCTCTGCGACGCTACCCACAACCCAAGGTGACCCTGTGTGGAGTTTGGTATCCTTCATTTTCTGAATTTCCTTTGATACTTCACTTTATTGCATTTCTCTATTTTAATTGTCTCTAACTTTATGAAAAGTGTATGTCATGCTCTATGTAATTTTTTGAGACCAGCATTTCCCACTGAAAACGTCATTTCAAAGATTCATCCATACTGGATTTCTGCTCTGTCTTCATTTTGGTGGCTCCATAATATCCCCGTGGGTGAATATTCCACAACTTATGGATGCGTCCTTCTGCCTATGGGCATTAGGTTATTTCCTCGTAGAAACAGGAAATGGAAATAGGAATATTTCTATGGGGTATTTTGGGGCAGGGCTACTGTAAACATTTTTAGACTTGTTACCTGATGGGCAAATCAAGACTGCCGTGAGACACCCTTTTCACACCAATATTGAAAGACAGGACTAGCTGGATTTCCTAGGCCAACTCGGAATTCCTAAGTCTAGGTGGGGAAGGTGATCGCACCCACCTTGTAACTCAGCTCACACCCAACCAATCGGGTAGCAAAGAGGGAGCTCACTAAAATACAAATTAGGCTAAAAGCAGGAGGTAAAGAAATAGTCAAATCATCTATCACCTGAGAGCACAGGGGGAGGGACAATTATTGGGATATAAACCCAGGTATTTGAGCTGGGAGTGGGCAACCCCCTTTGGGTCCCCTCCCATTGTATGACAGCTCTGTTTTCAAGCTGTTAAATCTTGCAACTGCACACTCTTTTGGTGAATGTTTGTTCCGGCTCGAGCTGAGCTTTCGCTCGCCGTCCACCACTGCTGAACGCCGCCGTTGCAGACCCACCATTGACTTCCACCCCTCTGGATAGGGCAGGGTATCTGCTGTGCTTCTGATCCAGCAAGGCACCCCCTGCCACTCACAATCATTTTTCCTGCGTGGCTAAGTGCCCTGGTTTGTCCTAATGGAGCTGAACACCAGTCGCTGGGTTCCAGGGTTCTCTTCCGTGACCCATGGCTTCTAATAGAACTACAACACTCACTGCATGGCCCAAGGTTCCATTCCTTGGAATCCATGAGGCCAAGAACCCCAGCTCAGAGAACAAAAGACTTGCTGCCATCTTGGGAGTGGCCCACCCCCATCTTGGGAGTGGCCTGCCCCCATCTTGGGAGCTCTAAGACCAAAGACCTGCCCGTAACGATATGTTTGGCAAAAATGTTAAAAATGAAGCATTCTGAAGGTTGCAGATGTTGCCGTAGGTGCCAGAGATTGGCTTTCCTCAACATTGTAGGGCGAAATGTCTGTCTCGATCACCATTTTGGAAAGGGGTTTGGCCTCATCTTAAAGTTGAGAAACACGGGTTCCCCAGCCCAGCAATTGTACTCTGGATGTGTCCCCAAGATGAACTCCAGCCTTTGGGTATTGTCAGAGGCACTGGAACCGGAACAACTTTGGCTTGAATAGGGGCTGGGTAAAATGAGGCTGAGACGTACTGGGCTTCATCCCCAGATGGATAAGTCATCCTAAGCTACAGGATGAGTTAGGAGGTTTGCACAAGAACACAGGTCACAAAAACCTTGCTGATGAAACAGGTTGCAGTAAAGAAGCTGAATGAAACCCACCGAAACCAAGATGGCAAAGAGAGTGACCTCTGGTGGTCCTCACTGCTACACTCCCACCAGCGCTAAGACAGTTTACAAATGCAATGGCAACGTCAGGAAGTTACCCTATATGGTCTAAAAAGGGGAGCCATGAATTATCCACCCCTTGTTTAGCATAAATTCTTTCCTGGGGGCTCCAGGACTCCTCCCTCTCTGGGGGGTCTGGAATGGCATCCTTGGGCTTGTGGCCTCATCAGTCCAGTCTCTACCTCCTCTCAAAGGTTTTTGGGTTAGAATATGAAACATATCTTTTTTGGGATACACAGTTCAATCCACTTCAAATGTATCAAGTTCTCTCTGGAGGCTCTAGGAAGGATCCTTCCTGCCTCTCCCAGCTCCTAGAGGATCCAGAGTCCCTGAGCTTGTGGCTGCATCACTCCAGTCTCTGCCTCCGTCTCCAGGTGGCCTTCTCCTGTGTGTCTGTGTCTCCTCTTCTGTCTCTTGAAAAGACACTTGTCATTGCATTTAGGGCTTACCCTACTCTACTCCAGGATGATCTCATCTCAAGGCCCTTCACTTTATCACATCTACAGAGACCCTATTTCGAAATAAGTTCTCACTCCAGGTTCTGGGCTTTCAGATGTGGACAGATCTTTCTGGGGGCCACTGTTCAATCCAGTACAATTGTATCCAGTTCCCTCTGGAGGCTCTAGGGGAGGATCCTTCCTGCCTCTCCCAGCTCCTGGGGGATCCAGCATCCCTGGCCTTGTGGTCCCATCACTCCAGTCTCGGCCTCCATCTCCATGTGACCTTCTCCTCTGTGTCTGTGTCTTCTCTTCTGTCTCTTATGGGGACAGCTGTCATTGGATTCAGAGTCCACCATAATCCAATATGACCTCATCATAACTTGACTAAAACTGTGAAGAGCGTATTTCCAAAGAAGGTGATGATGAGAGATTCTGAGTGGATGCGAATTTTGGAGAGAACGCAGTTCCATCCTCTGCAGAGTGTCTTGTGCTGTCTCCAACGTCCTTATCTGCTGGAGACCCTGTGGGCGTTGAGCAAGGTGGTCCTCCTGCGTCACCACCTCTGGGGTCTTACCTTTCGCCAGGTGTGCCCACCTGGTGGCCGAATGGTGCAATGTGAAATGATCTTTGCTCTCTGCTCCCTCATCTCTCTCTCTCTCTGTGTCCCTCTCTCTCTCTCTCTCTCTCTCTCTCTCTGTTTCTCCAGCATGCTGGTCCTGTCCACACCACCTCATCCAGCCAGGTGGACCCCATTCTCATCCACTCAGCAAGGGAGGAAAGTGCTCACGTGAAAACAGGTAAGGATGTGCAGAGGGGCTTCGGAACATGGAGTCAGGGCAAGAGGGTGGGTAACACTGGGATGGAGCCCACAGCATTCTGTGCTCATCCCTGCAGCTGCCTGGGGGCTTTGTCTGCATTCGCTCCTCTCCACCATCCACAGCTTCTCACTCTTCCTCCATGTGGTACACATTTTCCTGCCCAGGAGCTGCTCCGTGAGCTCTGGATGCTCTCCCTCTAGATCCCTGCATGGCTGTCACCTTCCTGTCCACACTTAGCAAGACCCACAGTTGTTTCGTTCAGTCTTTGGGGGCAGCTGTCTCCTGAGCAAGACCACCTCTCTCAAGCCTAGAATGTGAGTCAAGGAAGCAGCCAGGAGCTGAACCAGCAGCACTAAAGCTACATCCGCCTCTTCCCAGGAAACAATGGTTTAGAATCATCCTTGTGCACCTGCCAGGATTGTTAGACTCAAAACATAAGGAAAGAAAAATAATAAGTGGGCTGGACACAGTGGCTCACGCCTGTAATCCCAGCACTTTGGGAGGACAAGGCGGGCGGATCACCTGAGGTCAGGAGTTCGAGACCAGCCTGACCAACATGGAGAAACCCCGTCTCTAGTAGAAATACAAAACTAGCCGGGCGTGGTGGTGCACACCTGTAATCCCAGCTACTTGGGAGCCTGAGGCTGGAGAATCGCTGGAACCTGGGAGGAGGAGATTGAGGTGAGCCGAGATCGGGCCACTGCACTCCAGCCTGGGCGACAGAGCGAGACTCCATTTCAAAAAAAAAAGAGGAACCGTATTTGCAAACTATGCCTCTCTGAAATGCATTAATTTTAATATATAAGACAGTTAGGTCCGGACACACTGGCTCACGCCTGTAATCCCAGCACTTTGTGGGGCTGAGGTGGGCAGATCACGAGGTTAGGAGATTGAGACCATCCTGGCTAACACGGTGAAACCCCGTCTCTACTAAAAATATTTAAAAAATCAGCCAGACGTGGTGGCGGGCACCTGTAGTCCCAGCTGCTGGGAAGCCCGAGGCAGGAGAATGTCATGAACCCGAGAGGCGGAGGTTGCAGTCAGCTGAGATCGCACCATTGCACTGCAGCCTGGCTGACAGAATGAGACTCCAGCTCAAAACAAAACAAACAAACAAACAAAAATTCACAAATGAGTGAGATGGCTTGGCCCCTGTGCGCAGACAGTCCCTTGCAGAGGAAGCTTTCATGGGATTTTCAGAACCGGTCAGCTGCTCAGGAAGCTCCTCCTGCAGCAGGAAGATAGGGAGGATATTGAAGTAAGACGTGTCCACTGGGAATAGGCCATCAATGCATGCACTTCCATTCCAAGTTCCTTTCCACGTTCCATTCCACGTTCCATTCCGCGTTCCATTCCACATTCCACGCCATTCCATTCCACATTCCATTCCATTCCATTCCCCATTCCATTCCACATTCCATTCCATTCCATTCCAAACTCCATTCCATTCCATTCCACATTCCATTCCATTCCATTCCGATCCACATTCCATTCCATTCCATTCCCTTCCACATTCCGTTCCAGATTCCATTCCATTCCATTTCACATTCCATTCCATGTCATTCCACATTCCATTCCACATTCCTCTCCAATATATTCCATATTTCGTTCCATTCCATTCCTCATTCAATTCCATTCCATTCCATTCCACATTCCATTCCATTCCATTCCACATTAAACATTCCATTCCACGTTCCATTCCATGTTCCATTCCACATTCCATTCAATTCCATTCTACGTTGTATCCCACGTTCCATTCCTTTCCATTCCACATTCCATTCCGCATTTCATTGCATTCCATTCCACTTTCCTTTGTATTCCATTATACATTCCATTCCACATTCCATTCCGTTCCTTTCCACATTCCATTCCACATTCCATTCCATTCCATTCCATGTTCCATCCCACATTAGATTCCATTCTATTCCACATTCCATTCCAGATTACATTCCACAGTGCACTCCACATTGCATTCCATTCCACGTTCCATTCCACATTCCATTCAATTCCATTCTACGTTGTATCCCACGTTCCATTCCATTCCATTCCTCATTTCAATGCATTCCATTCCACTTTCCTTTGTATTCCATTATACATTCCATTCCACATTCCATTCCGTTCCTTTCCACATTCCATTCCACATTCCATTCCATTCCATTCCACGTTCCATTCCACATTCCATTCCATTCTATTCCACATTCCATTCCAGATTACATTCCACAGTGCATTCCACATTGCATTCCATTCCACGTTCCATTCCACATTCCATTCCACATTCCATTCCATGTTCCATTCCACATTCCATTCAACATTCCATTCAACATTCCATTCCACGTTCATTTCCAATTTCCCTTCCACATTCAATTTCATTCCATTCCACATTCCACTCAATTCCATTCCACTCCTTTGCAGGTTCCATTCCTCATTGCATTCCATTCAATTCCACTTTGAATACCACATTCCATTCCATTGCATTCCACTTTCCATTACACATTCCATTCCATTGCATTCCACATTCCATTTTACATTCCATTCCATTCCATTCCACATTCAATAAGACATTCCATTCCATTCTATTTCACATTCCATTCCACTGCATTCCATTCTATTCCATTCCACATTCCAATCCTTTACATTCCACATTCCATTCCTTTCCACATTCCATTCCATTCCATTCCATTCCGCCTTCCATTCCAGCTTCCACTCTACATTCTCTTCTGTTCCATTAAACATTCCATTCCACATTCCATTCCATTCAATTCCAGTCCATATTCCATTTCATTCCATTCCATACCACATTCCATTCCATTCCACTTTGCATTCCATTCCATTCCACATCCCATTCCATTATGCATTCCATTCCATTCCATTCCACTCCATTCCACAATCCATTCCAATCCACATTCCATTCCACATTCCACTATTTTCCACTCCACATTCCCTTCCACATTCCATTCCATTCCTTTCCATTCCACATTCCATTCCATTCCATTCCACATTCCAATCAACTCCATTCCACATTCCATTCCACATTATATTCCATTCAATTCCACGTTGCCTTCAACATTCCATTCCATTCCACTCCACTTTCTATTCCATTACACCTTCCATTTCATTCAATTCCACATTCCATTGCATTCCATTCCACGTTCCATTCCATTCCATTTCACATTCCATTCCATTCAGCATTCCATTCCACATTCCATTGCATTCCATTCCATTCTATGTTCCATTCCAGATTCCATTCCATTCAATTCCACATTCCTTTCCATTCCATTCCATGTTCGATTCCATTCCATTCCACATTCCATTCCATTCCATTCCACATAACATTCCATTCCTTTCAAAATTAATTCGATTCCATTCCATTCCACATTCCTTTCCATTCTAGTCCACATTCCATTCCATTCTTTGCCACATTCAACTCCATTCCATTCCACATTCCATTCCATTCCAATCCAATTTCCGCATTCCATCCCACTTTCCATTTTGCGTTCCATTCCACGTTCCATTCCAATCCATTCCACGTTCCATTCCATGTTCCATTCCTTTCCATTCCATGTTCCATACCACATTCCATTCCATTCGATTTCACGTTCCGTTTCACTTACCAATCCATTCCAATCCAATCCACATTCCATTCAAATCCATTCCACATTCCATTCCAGTCGACATTCCATTCCACTCTTTATTCCATTCGACATTCCATTCCAATCCGTTCCATTCCACATTCCATTCCATTCCATTCCCCATGACATACCATTCCATTCCACGTTACTATCCATTCCATTCCACCTTCCATTCCATTTCATTCCACGTTCCATTCCATTCCATTTCACCTTCCATTCCATTCCATTCTACTTTCCATTCAATTCCATTCCACGTTCCATTCCACATTCCATTCCATTTAAATCCAAGTTGCATTCCATTCCATTCCACTTTCCAATCCATTCCATTCCACATTCCATTCCACTGCACATTCCATTCCATTCCATTCCACTCCATATTCTATTCCATTCCACGTTCCATTCCATTCAATTCCATTCCACTTTCCATTCCATTCCATTCCACATTCCATTCCATTCCATTCCACTTTCAATTCCATGTTCCATTCCACGTTGCATTCCACAATGCATTCCACTCCATTCCACGTTCCATTCCACGTTCTATTTCACGTTGCATTCCATTAAATTCCACGTTACATTCCACTTTCTGTTCCATGTTACATTCCATTACATTCCACGTTCCATTGTACTTTCCATTCTATGTTCCATTCCATTCTATTCCACCATCCTTTCTACGTTCCATTCCACATTCCATTCCATTCCACTCCACATTCCATTGCACATTCCATTCCATTCCATTCCACATTCCATTCCACTCCACATTCCATTGCACATTCCATTCCATTCCATTCCACATTCCATTCCACATTCCAATCCATTACATTCCACATTCCACTCCATTCCATTCCACATTCTGTTCCATTCCATTCCACATTCCATTGCTCTTTCCATTATATTCCATTCCCCATTCCCTTCTACATTCCATTCCATTCCATTAAACATTCGATAACACATTCCATTCCACAATCCATACCACATTCCATTCCATTCCAAGATCCATTCCACATTCCATTCCTTTCTATGTTCCGTTCCACATTCCATTACACGTTCAATTCCACATTCCATTCCATTCCATTCCAAGTTCCATTCCACAACCCATCTCATTCCATTCCATACACCATTTCATCTCATTCCACATTCCGTTCTACATTCCATTCCATTAGATTCCACATTCCATTTCACATTACCTTCCACAATCCATTCTACATTCAATTCCATTCCAAGTTTGATTCCACTTTCCATTCCACTTTCCATTCCACGTTCCATTCCATTCCATTCCATTCCACATTCTTTTCCAGTCCATTCCACATTCCATTCCACATTCCTTTCCATTCCATAACACATTCCATTCCACATTCCATTCCACATTCCAATTCACATTCTATTCTATTAGATTCAATTCCATTCCACATACCATTCCATTCCATTCCATATTCCATTCCACTGCATTCCATTCCATTACACATTCCATTAGACATTCCATTCCATTCCATTTCATTCCATTGCATTCCATTACATTTCATTCCGTTGCATTCCATTCCATTTCATTCCATTTCATTCCATTCCACATTCCACTCATTTCCATTCCGCTCCACATTCCATTCCATTCCATTCCACATACCATTCCTTTTCACATTTCATTCTATTTCATTCCATTCCTTTCCTCATTCCATTTCAGATTCCATTCCACTATCCTTGCCACATTCCATTCCATTCCATTCCATTCCATTTCAGTCCATTCCATTCCTTTACACATTAAATTACAGAGTTCATTCCATTCCATTCCATTCCATTCCATTCCACATTCCATTCTTTCCACTCCACTTTCAATTGCATTCCATTCCACATTCCATTTCATTAAATTCCACATTCCATTGCAGATTCCATACCGCATTCCATTCCACATTCCATTCCATTCCATTCCATTGCACATTCCTTTCCACATCCCACTCCATTCCATTCCATTACATTCCACATTCCATTCCATTCCACATTCCATTCAATATTTCATTCCACATTCAATAACATTTCATTCTACATTCCTTTTCATTCCATTCCATTCCGTTCCACATCCCTTTCCATTCAATGTCATTCCATTCCATTCCACATTCCTTCCCATTCCATTCCACACTACATTCCGCATTCCATTCCACTACATTCAACATTCCATTCATTAACACATTCCATTCCAATCCATTCCATTCCACATTCCGTTCAACATTCAATTCCACATTCAATTCCATTCCTTTCCACATTCCATTCCATTACTTTGCATTCCACATTTCATTCCATTCAATTCCATTCCACATTCCATTGCATTCTACATTCCGTTACATTACTATCCAATCCATTCCACATTCCATTCCACATTCCATTCCATCCCATTCTATCTTCCATTCCATTCCATTTAACATTGCATTCCATTCCATTTCACATTCCATTTCATTCCACATTCCATTCCATTCAAATCCATTCCATTCTACATTCCATTCCACTTTCCATTCCATTCCATTCCGCATTCCAATTCACCCTCGATTCCATTCCGTTCCACATTACTATCCACATTCCATTCCACATTCAATTTGTTTCCATTCCATTCCACATTCAATTCCATTCCATTCCACATTCCAATCCATTCCGTTCCACATTCCATTCAATTCCACATTCCATTCCACATTCCATTCCATTCCTTTCCACTTTCCACTCCACTGCATTCCACATTCCATTCCACATTCCATTCCATTCCATTGCACCTCCCATTCCTTTCCATTCCACATTCCTTTCCATTCCATTCCACATTCCATTCCATTCATTACACATTCCATTCCATTCCATACCTCATTCCATTTCATTACATATTCTATTCCATTCCACTTTCCATTCCATTCCATTCAACTTTCCATTCAACGTTCCATTCCATTCCATTCCTGGTTCCATTCCACATTCCATTCCTTTCCATTCCACGTTCCATTCCGTTCCATTCCACATTCCATTGCACATTCCATTCAATTTGATTCCTTTCAACATTCTTCATTCCATTCCATTCCTTTCAACATTCCGTTCCACTTTCCATTGCATTTCACATTCCACTTTGTGTTTCATTCCGTTCCATTCCACATTCCATTCCACGTTCCATTCCATTCCATTTCACATTCCATTTAAGATTCCATTCCACATTCCGTTCCATTCCATTCCCTTCCACATTCCATTTCATTCTCTTCCACATTCCATTAAATTCCATTAAACATTCCATTCCATTCCATTCCTTTACATATTCGATTCAACTTTCCATTCCTTTCCATTCCACATTCCATTCCATTCGCTTTCCATTCCATTCCATTCCACATTCCATTCCGTTCCATTCCACATTCCATTCCATTCCATTCCACATTCCATTCCATACCATTATCCATTCTTTCCACTTTCCATTCAATTCCATCCCTCATTCCACTCCTTTCCAATACATTGCATTCCATTCCACATTCCGCTCCTCTCCATTCCATTCCACATTCCTTTTCATTCCATTCCGCATTCCATTCCACATTCCATTCCATTCCATTCCACATTGCATTCGCATCCACTCCATTCCAATCCACATTCCATTCCATTCAATTTCACATTCGATTCCACATTCCATTGCATTCCATTCCACGCTCCATTCCATTTTCCTTTCCACATTCCATTCCACATTCCATTCCACATTCCAAGGCATTACATTCCACATGCATTCCATTCCAGATTCCATTCCTTTCCATTCCACGATTCATTTCATTGCATTCCACGTTCCATTCCGCATTCCATTCCATTCCATTCCACATTCCATTCTATTCCATTCCACCTTCCATTCCACCTTTCATTCCATTGTATTCCACATTCTATTCAATTCCATTCCATTCCACATTCCATTCCATTCCGTTCAACGTTCTGTTCCATTCCAATTCACGTTCCATTCCGTTCCATTCCACGTTCCATTCCACATTCCATTCCATTCCATTCCATATCATTCCATCCCTTTCCAGATTCCATTCCATATTTTATTGCATTCAGATTCCATTCCACATTCCATTCCATTCCATTCCATACTCCATTCCACATTCCATTCCCCATTCCATTGTACATTCCATTCCATCCCATTCCACGTTCCAATCCATTCCAGTCCATTTTCTATTCCATTCATTCCACATTCCATTCCACTTTCAATCCCACGATCCATTCTACGTTCCATTCCACTTTTCATTTCATTCCATTTCACGTTCTATTAAACGTTCCATTCCATGTTCCATTCCATATTTCATTCCATTCCATTTCATACTCCATTCCACATTTCATTCCAATCCATTTCATACTCCATTCCACATTCCATTCCATTCCATTCCATTCCTTTCCACATTCCATTCTATTCCATTCCATGTTCCATTCCATTCCATTACATATTCCTTTCCTTCCCATTCCACGTTCCATTCCACATTGCATTCCATTCAATTCCATTCCACTATGCATTCCATTCCATTCTACATTCCATTCCACATTCCTTTCCACTTTCCATTCCATTCCATATTCCATTCTACATTCCATTCCATTCCATTCCATTCCACATTTCAATCCATTGTATTCCACATTCCATTCCATTTAGTTCCACATTCCATTCTACATTTCATCCCATTTCATTGCACATTCCATTCAATTGCGTACCACTTTCCATTCCATTCCGTTTCACATTTAATTACATTCCATTCCATTCTTGTCCAGATTCCATTCCATTCCATACAACATTCCATTCCATTCCATTCCACATTCCATTCCATTCCATTCTACCTTCCATTCCACTTTCCACTCCACATTCCATTCTACCCCATTCCACATTCCATTCCCTATTTCATTCCACATTCCATTCCATTCCATTCCACTTTCCATTTTATTCCATTCCACTTTCCATTCCATTCCATTCCACGTTCTATTCCATTCCATTCCACGTTCCATTCAACATTCCATTCCATTACATATTCCATTCCATTACATTACTCTTTCCATTCCACATTCCTTTCCATTGCATTCCAAATTGTATTCCATTTCACATTCCATTCTGTTCCATTCCACATTCCATTGCATTCCACATTCCATTCCATTCAATTCCACTTTCCATTCCATTCCACTTTCCATTCCATTCCATACACCTTCCAATCCATTCCATTCCATTCCACTTTCCATTCCATTCCACTTTCCATTCCATTCCATACACCTTCCAATCCATTCCATTCCATTCCACTCCATTCCACATTCCGTTCCATTCCATTCCGTATTCTAATCCAGTTTCCATTCCTTTTCATTCCACGTTCTATTCCATTTAATTCCACGTTTGATTCCATTCAATTCTCCATTTCATTGCACTCCATTCCATTCAAGTCCTCATTCCATTCAATTCCATTCCATTCCAAACTATGTTCCATTCCATTCCAGTCCACATTCCTCTCCATTCCATCCCATTCCATTCCACATTCCATTTCAGTACATTCCACATTCCATTCCATCCCTTTCCGCACTCCATTCCATATTAAATTCCATTCCATATTCCATTCCATTCCATTCCATTCCACATTCCATTCCATTCCATTCTACCTTCCATTCCGTTCCATTTAATATTGCATTCCATTCCATTTCTCATTCCATTCCATTCCACTTTCCATTCCTTTCAAATCCATTCCATTCTACCTTCCATTGCATTCCAGTTTCCATTCCATTCCATTCCACATTCCAATTCACCCTCGATTCCATTCTGTTCCATATTCCTATCCACATTCCATTCCACATTCAATTTGTTTCCATTCCATTCCACATTCCATTCCATTCCATTCCACATTCCAATCCATTCCATTCCCCATTCCTTTCCATTCTACATTCCATTCCAAATTCCATTCCATTCCTTTCCACATTCCACTCCATTGCATTCCACATTCCATTCCACATTCCGTTCCATTCCATTGCATCTTCCATTCCATTCCATTTCACGTTCCATTCCATTCCATTCCATATTCCATTCCATTCATTACACATTTCATTCCATTCCATGCCTCATTCCATTTCATTACATATTCTATTCCATTCCAATTTCATTCCATTCCATTCAACGTTCCATTCAACGTTCCATTCCATTCCATTCCTGGTTCCATTCCACATTCCTTTCCTTTCCATTCCACGTTACATTCCATTCCATTCCACATTCCGTTGCACATTCAATTCCATTCGATTCCTTTCAACATTCCACATTCCATTCCACTTTCCATTTCATTTCACATTCCATTCCATGTTCCATTCCATTCCATTCCACATTCCTTTCCACGTTCCATTCCATTCCATTCCACATTCCATTTAAGACTGCATTCCACATTCCATTCCATTTGATTCCATTCCACATTCTATTGCATTCTCTTCCACTTTCCATTAAATTCCATTTAACATTCCATTACATTCTCTTCCATTACACTTTCGATTCAACTTTCCATTCCATTCCATTCCACATTCCATTCCACATTCCACTCTATTCCATTACATATTCCATTCCATTCCATTCCACATTCCATTCAATTCCATTCCACATTGCATTCCATTCCATTGCATTCCACATTCAATTGCACATTCCATTTCACATTCCATTCCTTACCATTCCACTTTCCATTCCAATCCATTCCACTTTCCTTTCCACTTTCCATTCCATTCCATTCCACATTCTACTCCAATCCAATGCATTCCAGTCCACACTCCATTCCAATCCATTCCATTCCACATTACATTCCATTTCAATCCATGCCATTCCACATTCCTTTCCATTTCACATTCCATCCTACATTCCATTCAATTCCATTCCACATTACGTTCCATTCCATACCACATTCAATTCCATTCCCATCCACATTCCATTCCTTTCCATTCCACATTATTTTCCTTTCCATTCCACATTCCACATTCCATTCCACGTTCCATTCCATGTTCCATTCCACGTTCCATCCCGAGTTCCATTGCACGTTCCATTCTTTCCATTCAACATTCCATTCCATGTTCCATTCTATTCCATTCCATGTTCCATCCACATTCGTTCCATTCCATTCCACATTCCATTCCAGTTTCCATTCCATTTCAATTTCCATTTCACATTCCGGTCCATTCCATTCCACATTCCATTCCGTGTCATTCCACATTCCATTCCACTTTCCATTATATTCCAATCCACATTTCATTCCATTCCATTCTATTCCAGTCCATATTCTATTCCATTACACATTCCATTCCATTCCATACCAAATTAAATTCGATTCCATTGCACATTCCATTCCGTTTCTTTCCACGTTCAATTCCATTACATTCAACGTTCCATTCCATTCCATTCCATTCCATGTTTCATTCCACGTTCCATTCCACTTTCCATTCCACATTCCATTCCACGTTCCATTTCATTACACTCCATGTTCCATTCCACGTTCCATTCCACATACAATTCCATTCAATTCCACGATACATTCCATTTTCCATTCCACGTTTCATTCCCGTTTCCATTCCATTCCATTCCACATTACATTGCAAATTCCATTCCACATTCTGTTCCATTCCATATTCCATTCTACATTCGATTCCATTCCATTCCACATTCCAATCCATTGTATTCCACATTTCATTACATTTAGTTACACATTCTATTCTACATTTCATCCCATTTCATTGCACATTCCATTCAATTGCGTACCACTTTCCATTCCATTCCATTTCACATTTCATTGCATTCCATTCCATTTCTGTCCACATTCCATTCAATTCCATTCCACATTCCATTCCGTTTCATTCCACATTCCATTCAATTCCATTTCATTCCAAATTCCATTCCATTCCACTTCATTACACATTTTATTCCAATCCATTGCATTCCATTACACATTCCATTCCATATTCCGTTCCATTTCATTTCACATTTGATTCCACATTCCATTCCATTCAATTCCTCCTTCTATTCCACTTTCCCCTCCATATTCCTTTCTACCCCATTCCACATTCCATTCCCTATTTCATTCCACATTCCATTCCATTACATTCCACATTCCATTTTATTCCATTCCACGTTCCCTTCCATTCCATTCCACGCTGTATTCCATTCCATTCTACGTTCCATTCAACATTCCATTCCATTACATATTCCATTCCATTACATTACTCTTTCCATTCCACATTCCATTCTGTTCCATTCCACATTCCATCCATTCCACATTCCATTCCATTCCATTCCACTTTCCATTCCATACCATACACCTTTCAATCCATTCCATTCAATTCCACTACATTCCACATTCCATTACATTCCATTCCATTCCGTGTTCTAATCCAGTTTCCGTTCCATTTCATTCCACGTTCCATTCCACTTAATTCCACATTCGATTCCGTTCAATTCTACATTTCATTCCACTCCATTACATTCAAGACCTCATTCCATTCAATTCCATTCCTTTCCAAACTATATTCCATTCCATTCCAGTCCACATTCCACCCAATTCCATCCCATTCCATTCAACATTCCATTTCAGTACATTCCACATTCCATTCCATTCCTTTCCACATTCCGTTCCACATTAAATTCCATTCCATATTCCATTCCATTCCATTCCATTCCACATTCCATTCCTTTCCATTCTACCTTCCATTCCATTCCATTTAACATTGAAATCCATTCCATTTCACATTCCATTCTATTCCACGTTCGATTCCATTCAAATCCATTCCATTCTACATTCCATTCCTTTCCACTGTCCATTCCATTCCATTCCGCATTCCAATTCACCGTCGATTCCATTCTGTTCCACATTCCTGTCCAAATTCCATTCCACATTCAATTTGTTTCCATTCCATTCCGCATTCCATTCCATTCCATTCCACATTCCATTCCATTCCACATTCAAATCTATTCCATTCCACATTCATTTCCATTCTACATTCCATTCCACATTCCATTCCATTCCTTTCCACATTCCACTCCATTGCATTCCACATTCCATTCCACGTTCCATTCCTTTCCATTCCGCATTCCTTTCCACATTGCATTCCATTCCATTCTACACTACATTCCCCATTCCATTCAATTGCATTCCACGTTCCAATCCATTCCATTTCACATTCCATTCCACATTCCATTCCACGTTCCATTCCACTCCATTCCAGGTTCCATTCCACATTACAATCCATTCCATTCCATGTTCCATTACACTTTCCATTCCACAATCCATTCCACATTCCATTCCACGTACCATTGCATTCCATTCCACGTTCCATTCCACTTTCCATTCCTTTCCATTCCACAATCCATTCTACATTCTATTGCCCATTCCATTCCACGTTCCATTCCACATTCCATTCCTCGTTCCATTCCACATTCTTTTCGACCATTCATTCCATTCCATTCCCCGTTCCATTGCACGTTCCATTCCACTTCCTATTCCACGTTCCATTCCGTTCCACTCCCCATTCCATTCCACATTCTATTCCGTTTCATTCCGCTTTCCATTCCACATTCCATTCCACATTCCATTCCATTCCATTCCACATTCCTTACCATTCCATTCTATTCCCTTCCACAATCCATTCCATTCCTTTCCACATTCCATTCCACATTGCATTCCATTCCATTCCACATTCCATTCCATTCCATTCCACATTCCATTCCATTCCATTCCACATTCCATTCCATTCCATTCCATTCCACTTGCCCTTCAACGATACATTCCACATAGCATTCCTCGTTCCACTCCATGTTCTATTCCACGTTCCATTCCACGTTCCATTCCATTCAATTCCACGTTCCATTCCACAAGCCATTCCATTATATTCCACATTCCATTCCACATTCCATTCAACATTCCTTTCCACATTCCATTCCATTCATTTCCACATTCCATTCCACATTAGATTCCGCTTTGCATTTCACATTCTATTCCATTCCTTTCCAAATTGTATTGAACATTCCTTTCTATTCCATTTCAGCCTCCATTCCACATTCTATTCCAATCCATTCCACGTTAATTTCCACGTTCCATTCCATATTCCATTGCACACTCCATACCACATTGCATTCCATTCAATTTCACGTTCCATTCCATACTAAATTCCACATTCCATTCCACACAACATTCCACATTCCATTCCACATACCATTTCACGTTCCATTCTATGATCCATTCCGCATTCCATTTCACGTTTCATTCCATTCCATTTCACGTTCCTTTCCACATTCCATTTCACCTTCCAGTTCATATTCCGTTACACATTCCATTCCATTCCACATTCCATTCCACATTACATTCCACATTCCATTCCATTCCATTTCTCATTCCATTCCACATTCCATTCCACATTTTATTCCACATTTCATTCCGAATTCCATTCCAAACTCCATTCTATTCCATTCCACATTCCATACCACATTCCATTCCATTGCATTCTGTTCCATTCAATTCCACATTGCCCTCCATTCTGTTCCATTCCGCATTCCATTCCTTTCCATTCCACATTCCATTCCATTCATTTCCACATTTCATTGCATTCCATTGCATTCCATTATAAATATTATTCCATTCCACATTCCACTCCACATTCTATTCCATGTTCCATTCCACGTTCCGTTCCATTCCATGCCACTTTCTATTCCATTCCATTTAGCGTTCCATTCCCTTCCATTTCACATTCCATTCCATTTAGTTCCACATTCCTATCCACATTTGATTCCATTCCATTGCACATTCCAGTCCACATTCCATTACATTCCATTTCATTCCACGTTCCATTCCACATTCCATTCCTCATTCCATTCCACATTCCATTCCACATTCCATTCTCGTTCCATTGCATTTCATTCCACATTCCTTTCCACATTCCATTGCATTCCAGTTCACATGCCATTCCACATTCCCTTCCATTACATTCCATTCCATTCCACACTCCAATCCGCAGTGCATTCCTTTCCATTCCACATTCCATTCCATTCCAATTCACATTCCATTCCACGTTCCATTCCACTTTCCATTCCTTTCCATTCCACAATCCATTCTACATTCTATTGCCCATTACATTCCACGTTCCATTCCACAATCCATTCCTCGTTCCATTCCACATTCTTTTCGACCATTCATTCCATTCCATTCCCCATTCCATTGCACGTTCCATTCCACTTCCTATTCCACGTTCCATTCCGTTCCACTCCCCATTCCATTCCACGTTCTATTCCGTTTCATTCCGCTTTCCATTCCACATTCCATTCCACATTCCATTCCATTCCATTCCACATTCCTTACCAGTCCATTCTATTCCCTTCCACAATCCATTCCATTCCTTTCCACATTCCATTCCACATTGCATTCCATTCCATTCCACATTCCATTCCATTCCACATTCCATTCCATTCCATTCCACTTGCCCTTCAACGATACATTCCACATAGCATTCCTCGTTCCACTCCATGTTCTATTCCACGTTCCATTCCACGTTCCATTCCATTCAATTCCACGTTCCATTCCACAAGCCATTCCATTATATTCCACATTCCATTCCACATTCCATTCAACATTCCTTTCCACATTCCATTCCATTCATTTCCACATTCCATTCCACATTCCATTCCGCTTTGCATTTCACATTCTATTCCATTCCTTTCCAAATTGTATTGAACATTCCTTTCTATTCCATTTCAGCCTCCATTCCACATTCTATTCCAATCCATTCCACGTTAATTTCCACGTTCCATTCCATATTCCATTGCACACTCCATACCACATTGCATTCCATTCAATTTCACGTTCCATTCCATACTAAATTCCACATTCCATTCCACACAACATTCCACATTCCATTCCACATACCATTCCACGTTCCATTCTACGATCCATTCCACGTTCCATTTCACGTTTCATTCCATTCCATTTCACGTTCCTTTCCACATTCCATTTCACCTTCCAGTTCACATTCCGTTACACATTCCATTCCATTCCACATTCCATTCCACATTACATTCCACATTCCATTCCATTCCATTTCTCATTCCATTCCACATTCCATTCCACATTTTATTCCACATTTCATTCCGAATTCCATTCCAAACTCCATTCTATTCCATTCCACATTCCATACCACATTCCATTCCATTGCATTCTGTTCCATTCAAATCCACATTGCCCTCCATTCTGTTCCATTCCGCATTCCATTCCTTTCCATTCCACATTCCATTCCATTCATTTCCACATTTCATTGCATTCCATTGCATTCCATTATAAATACTATTCCATTCCACATTCCACTCCACATTCTATTCCACGTTCCATTCCACGTTCCGTTCCATTCCATGCCACTTTCTATTCCATTCCATTTAGCGTTCCATTCCCTTCCATTTCACATTCCATTCCATTTAATTCCACATTCCTATCCACATTTGATTCCATTCCATTCCACATTCCAGTCCACATTCCATTACATTCCATTTCATTCCACGTTCCATTCCACATTCCATTCCTCATTCCATTCCACATTCCATTCCACATTCCATTCTCGTTCCATTGCATTTCATTCCACATTCCTTTCCACATTCCATTGCATTCCAGTTCACATGCCATTCCACATTCCCTTCCATTACATTCCATTCCATTCCACACTCCAATCCGCAGTGCATTCCTTTCCATTCCACATTCCATTCCATTCCAATTCACATTCCATTCCACATTTCATTCCACTGCTTTCCACTTTCCATTCCACATTCCATTACATTCCATTCCACATTCCATTCCATTCCACTTTCCATTCCAATTGCCATAGAATTCCATTCCACATTCCATTCCATTCCATTCCACATTCCATTCCATTCCAATCCACATTTCATTCCACCTTTCCTTCCATTCCATTCCACATTCTGTTCCACATTCCTTTCCACAATCTATTCCACATTCATTTCCTTTCCATTCCATTCTATTCCATTCCACATTCCATTCCAATTTCCATTACATTCCTTTCCTCTTTCCATTCCACATTCCATTCGATTACATTCCACGTTCCTTTCCACACTCAATTCCGCATTCCATTCCTCATTCCATTCCGTTCCATTCCACATTCCATTCCACATTCCATCCCACCTTCAATTCCACATTATATTACACGTTTCATTCCACGTTACATTCCACGTTCCATTCCATTCCATTTGACGTTCCATTCCCGTTACATTCCATTCCATTCCAAGTTCCATTCCAGATTCCATTCCATGTTCCATTCCATTATATTCCACTGTCCATTCCATGTTCCATTGCCCGTTCCTTTCCATTCGATTCCACATTCCATTCCACATTCCATTAATTTCCATTCCGAGTTCCATTCCATAGTCCGTTCAATTCCTTTCCACACGCCATTCCTCATTCCATTCCACATTCCATTGCATTCCGTACCACATTCCATTCTGCCTTCCATTCCACTTTCCATTCCACGTTCCATTCGATTTCATTCCATGTTCCATTCCACATTGCATTCCTTCACATTGCACTTTTCATTCCACATTACATTGCGTTACATTCCACATTCCATTCCATTCCATTACACATTCCATTGCATTCATTTCCAAATTTCATTCCATTCCATTCCATTCCATTCCACATACCATTCCATTCAACATTCCATTCCACATTCCATTCCTCTTTCCATACCGTGTTCCATTCCATTCCATTCCACATTCCATTCCTTTCCATTCCACATTCCACTACACATTCTATTCCATTCCATCCCATTCCACATTTCATTCCACTCATTTATTGCATTCCATTCTATTCCACCCCACATACCATTACATTCCACATTCCACTCCACATTCCATTCCACGTTCCATTCCATGTTCCATTCCTTTCCATTCCACTTTCATTCCATTCCATTCCACATCCCATTCCAAATCCCATTCCACATTCCACTCCATTCCTTTCCACATTCCTTTCCACATTACATTCCTATACATTACATTCCACATTCTGTTCTCCATTCCATTCCTTTCCATTTAACATTCCGTTCCATGAATTCCACATTACATTCCACATTCCATTCAATTCCATTCCATTCCACATTCCATTCCATTCGATTCCATTCCAGATTCCAATGCATTCCTTTCAACATTCCATTCCAATTTCCATTCCATTCCATTCCATTCCACTTTCCAGTCAATTACGTTCCACTTTCCATTGAATTTCTTTCCACATTCCTTTCCATTCCGTTGCACGTTCCTTTCCATTCCATTTGACATTCCATTCCACATTCCATTCTACATTCCATTCCATTCCATTTAACATTCCAATCCACATTCCATTCTATTCCATTCCTTTCCGCATTCCATTCCATTCCATTCCACATTCAATTCCAGATTCCATTCCATTCCTTTTAATACCACATTCCATTACACATTCCCTTCCATTGCATTCAACATTCCATTCCACATTCCATTCCATTCCTCTCCACATGCCATTCCATATACCATTACATTCCTTTCCATTTCACTTTGCATTGCATATTCCATTCCACATTCCATTCCATTCAATTCCACATTGCATTGCACGTTCCATTCCACATTCCATTCCAAAATGCATTCTTTTCCATTCCACATTCCATTCCACATTCCTTTCCACATTCCATTCCATTCCATTTCACATTCCATTCTCATTCCATTGCATTCCATTCCACATTCCATTACATAATCCATTCCATTCCATTCCACATTTCATTCCACATTCCATTCCATTTCATTCCACATTCCATTCCATTTCATTCCATATTCCATTCCATTCCTTTCCACATTCCATTCCCTTCCATACCACATTCCATTCCACATTCCATTTCACTTTCTATTGCAGATTCCATTCCACAATCCAATCCACGTTCCATTCCATTCCATTCCACTTTCCATTCCGTGATCCATTCCACGTTCCATTCCACGTTCCATTCGATTCAATTCCATGTTCCATTAAACTTTCCATTCCATTAAATTCCACGTTCCATTCCACATTCCATTCTAGATTCCATTCCTCCTTCCATTCCACGTGACATTCCACTTTCCAATCCACGTTTCATTCAAAGTTGCATTCCACGTTCCATTCCATTCCATTAAACTTTCCATTCTACATTCCATTCCTCATTCCATTCTACAGTGAATTACGTTCCACTCCACATTCCATTCCGCATTCCGTTTAACTTTCCATTCCACAATCCATTACATTCCATTCTGTTTTCCATTCCACATTCCATTCCACATTCCATTCCGTTCTATTCCGCATTCCATTCCACTTCATTTCCACCTTCCATTCCACATTCCTTTCCATTACATTCCATTTAACATTCCTTTCCACTTTCAATTCCATTACATTCCACGTTCCATTCCACATTCCATTCCACATTCCATTCCACGTTCCTTTCCGTTCCATTCCACGTTCCGTTCCACATTCCATTGCACATTCCATTCCACGATCCTTTCCGTTCCATTCCACGTTCCATTCCACTTTCCATTCCATTCCATTTCACATTCCATTGCACATTCCATTCCATATTCCATTCAACGTTCCATTCCATGTTCCATTCCATGTTCCGTTCCATTCCATTCCATGTACCATTACACATTCCTTTCCATTCCATGTTCCATTACACATTCCTTTCCATTCCAGTCCACCATGCATTCCACATTCCATTACCAGGTTCCAATGCACATTCCATTCCCTCCATTCCACTTACCATTCCACATTCCATTCCATTCTATTTTACGTTGCATTCCAAATTCTATTCCATTCAATTCCACAATCCATTCCACATTCCATTCCACGTTCCTTTCCACATTCCATTTCATTCCATTCCATGATACATTTCACATTCCATTCCGTTCCATAACACGTTCCATTCCACATTCCATTCCATATTCCTTTCCACATTCCATTCCATTCAATTCCACATGCCACTCCACATTCCATTCCACATTCCATTCCACATTCTATTCCTCATTCTATTCCGCTTTGCAGTCCACATTCCATTCCATTCCATTACACATTCCATTCCACATTCCATTCCATTCCATTCCACATTCTATTCCACTTTCCCTTCTACATTCTATTCCATTCCAATCCGGATTCCTTTCCACGTTCCATTCCATTCCATTTCACATTCCATTCCACTTTCCATTCCACATTCCCTTTTACATTCCATTCCATTCAATTCCACATTCCAGTCAAAATTCCGTTCCCTTTCATTATACATTCTATTACACATTCAATACCAAATTCCATTCCATTGCATTCAACATTCCATTCCATTCCATTCCACATTCCATTCCATTCCATTCCACATTCCATATCATTCCATTCCACACTGCATTACACATTCCCTTGCATTCCATTCAATAGTCCATTCCACATTAAAACCCATTGCATTCCACATTCCATTCCACATTCCATTCCATATTCCATTCCACATTCCATTCCATATTCCATTCCATTCCATCCAGATTCCATTCCATTCCATTTCATTCCAATCCATTACACATTCGATTCCACATTCCATTGCATTCCACGTTCCATTCCACATTCTATTTAACGTTCCATTCCACCTTCCATTCCACGATTCCATGCCACGTTCCATTCCATTCCATTCCAAGTTCCATTCCACCTTCCATTTCACATTCCATTCCAACTTCCATTCCTTTCCATTCCGCATTCTATTCCCCATTCCATACCTTTCCAGTCAATTTCTCATTCCATTCAATTCCACATTCGTTTCCATTCCAACACATTCCATTCCACATTCAATTCCGTCCATTCCACATGGAATTCCATTCCATTCCACATTCCATTCCATTCCACTTTCTATTAAGTTCCATTCCTCACTACATTCCATTCCATTATACATTCCACTCACCACCATTCCATTCCACGTTCCATACCATTCCATTCCATTCCACATTCTATTCCATTCCATTCCACATTCCATTCCAATCCAATTCATTCCATTCCATTCCCCATTCCATTCCACCTTCCATTCTCTTCCTCTACACATTCCATTCCATTCCATTCAACACTCCATTCCACGTTCCATTCCATGTTCCATTCCAAGTTCCATTCCATTCCATTCCACATTCCATATTATTCCATTCCATTTCATTCCGGATTCCTTTCCATTCTATTCCACATTCTATTCAATATACCATTCCATTCCATTCCACATTCCTTTCCACATTCCATTCCATTCCATTCCACATTCCATTCCATTCAATTCCACATTCCGTTCCTTTCCAATCCACATTACATTCCACATTACATTCCGTGTTCCATTCCACATTCCATTCCGCGTTCCATTCCATGATCCATGCCATTACATTCCACGTTCCATTCCACATTACATTCCACTTTTCATTCCACATTCCATTACATGTTCCATTCCATTCCATTCTACTTACCAATCCACATTCCATTCCATTCCATTCTATTCCATTCCATTCCACTTTCACTTGCATTCCATTGCATTCCATTACACATTCCATTCCTGATTCCTTTCCACATTCCCTTCCAAGTTCCATTCCAAATTCTAATCCATTCCATTCCATTCCACATTCCATTCCACATTCCATTCTATTCCATTCCATTCCACATTCCATTCCCTATTCCATTCCATTTTCAATTCCACATCCCTTTCCACATTCCATTCCATTCCATTCCATTCCACATTCCATTCCACATTCCATTCCAGTTTTCTTTCCACATTCCTTTCCACATGCCATTCCATTGCCTTCCACATTCCATTCCATTCAATTCCATTCCATTTCATTTCAATCCTTTCCACATTAAATTCCACTTTCAATTCCATTCAGTTTCCCATTCCATTCCATTCCATTCCACATTCTATTCCTTTCCATTCCATTCCGCATTCCATTTCGTTCCATTCCATTTGATTCCATTCCAATTCCCATTCCACATTCCTTTCCACATTCCATTCCATAGCATTCCACAATGCATTCACTTCCACTCCACATTCCATTCCATTCAATTCCACATTCCGATCCTTTCTAATCCACATTACATTTCACATTTCATTCCGTGTTCCATTCCACTTTCCATTCCACATTCCGTTCCACGTTCCATGTCATTCCATTCCACGTTCCATTCCACGTTCCATTCCAATTTCCATTCCACTTTCCATTACACGTTCCATTCCATTCCATTCCACATTCCACTCCACATTCCATTCCATTTCATTTTATTCCATTCCATTCCATTCCACAGTCCATGCCATTCCATTCCACCGTCACTTCCATACCATTGCATTCCATTACACATTCCATTCCTCGTTCCATTCCGCGTTCCCTTCCACGTTCCATTCCACATTCCATTCCACATTCCATTCCTTTCCATTCCACTTTCCACTCCACATTCCATTCATTTCCTTTCCACCTTCCTTTCTATTCCATACCACATTCCATTCCATTCCATTCTATTCCATTCCACATTCCAGTCCACATTCCATTCCACATTCCATTCTATTTTCAATTCCACATTCCTTTCCACATTCCAATCCATTCCATTCCATTCCATTCCACATTCCATTCCACATTCTATTCCATTCAATTTCACATTCCATTCAACATTCCATTCCACATTCCGTTAATTTCCATTCCACATTCCATTCCACATTCCATTCCACATTCCATTCCATATTCCATTCCATTCTCTTCCACATTCCATTTCTCATTCCATTTCATTCCATTCCACATTCCATTAAATTCCACTTCATATACCATTCCACATTCCATTCCATTCCGTTCCATATTAAGTTCCAAATTCCATTGAACATTCCATTCCATTCCACATTTCTTTCCACGTTCCATTCCATTCCACTCCACGTTCCATTCCACATTCCATTCCATTCTATTCCACATTCCATTCCACATTCCATTACACATGCTATTCCACATTCCATTCCCTTCCATTCCTAATCCCATTCCATTCCATTCCACATTCCCTCCACATTCCATTCCACGTTCCTTTCCATGATCCATTACACGTTCCATTGCACAATCCATTACATTGCAATCTACATTCCATTACACAATCCATTAAATTCCACATTCCCCCCACATTCCATTCCACGTTCCATTCCAAGTTCCATTCCAATTTCCATTCCATTGCATTCCATGTTCCATTACATTGCATTCCACTTTCCTTCTCATTGCGTTTCACGTTCCATTCCACATTGCATTTCATATTACATTTCACATTCCATTTCACATTCCATTCCATTCCATTCCATTCCATTCCACTTTCCATTGTATTCCATTCCACATTCCATTCCACGTTCCATTCCGCCTTCTATTCCACTTTTCATTGCACTTTCCATTCGATTCCATTCCAAATTCCATTCCACATTCCATTACACATTCCATTCCACATTCCATTCCATTCCACTCATATTCCATTCCACATTCCATTCCATTCCATTACACATTCTATTCCCAATTCCATTCCACATTCCATTCCATTCCATTCCACATTCCATACCGTTCCATTCTACTCTGGTTTCCATTCTTTCCATTCCACATTCCATTCCATTCCATTCCACATTCCATTGCATTCCATTCCATTCCAAATTGCATTCCACATTGCATTCACTTCCATTGCACTTTCCATTCCATTCCATTACTTTCCATTCCACGTTCTGTTGCTCTTTCCATTCCAATCCGTTAAACATTCCATTCCACATTCCATTCCATTCCATTACACTTTCCAGTCCACATTCCATTCCACATTGCATTCAGTTCCATTCCACATTGCATTCCACATATCATTCCGCGTTGCATTCCATTCCATTCCACATTACATTCCACATTATATTCCATTGCATTCCGCATTCCATTCCATATTCCAATCCATTGCATTCCGCATTCCATTCCATTCTAATCCACATTCCATTCCATTCCACTTTCCATTCCATTCCACTGCATTCCACAATGCATTCCATTCCAATCCGCTTTCCTTTCCATTCCATTCCATTTCATTCCACATTCCTTTCCATTCCATTCTATTCCACACTGCATTTCTTTCCATTCCATTCCATTCCAAATTGCATTCCATTCCATTCCACATTCCATTTCATTCCATTCCATTCCATTCCACATTCCATAGCATTCCATTCCTTTCCACATTCGATTACTTTCCATTCTGTATTCCGTTCCATTGTATTCCACATTCCATTCCATATCCCTTTCCATTCCATTCCATTCCACATTACATTCCACATTATATTCCATTGCATTCCGCATTACATTCCACATTCCAATCCATTGCATTCCGCATTCCCTTCCATTCTAATCCACATTCCATTCCATTCCATTCCATTCCACTTTCCATTCCATTCCACTGCATTCCACAATGCATTCCATTCCAATCCGCTTTCCTTTCCATTCCATTCCATTTCATTCCACATTCCTTTCCATTCCATTCTATTCCACACTGCATTTCTTTCCATTATATTCCGTTCCATTCCATTCCAAATTCCATTCCATTCCATTCCACATTCCATTTCATTCCATTCCATTCCATTCCACATTCCATAGGATTCCATTCCTTTCCACATTCGATTACTTTCCATTCTGTATTCCGTTCCATTGTATTCCACATTCCATTCCATATCCCTTTCCATTCCATTCCACATTCCATTCCACGTTCCGTTACACATTCCTTTCCACGTTCCATTCTATGTTCCATTCCACATGGCATTAATTTTTACATTACATTCCTTTCCATATTCCATACCATTCCATTGCATTCCTTTCCACATTCCATTACATTACATTCCACATTCCATTCCATATTCCATTCCCTTCCATTACACATTCCATTCCAATTTCCATTCCATTCCATTCCACATTCCATTCAACATTCCTTTCCATTATATTCCACATTCCATTCCACATTCCATTGCTTTCCAATCCACATTCCATTCCATCCAAGCTTCCATTCTTTTCCGCATTCCATTCCATTCCATTCCACATTCGATTCCATTAAATTCCACATTCCATTACATTCCATTCCACATTCCATTCCACATTCCATTCCACATTCCATTCCATTCCATTCCACATTCCATTCCATTCCATTCCATTCCTTTCCATTCAGGATTCCATTCCACATTCCATTCCACATTCCATTCCACGTTGCATTCCATTCCACTCCACAATGCATACCATTCCAATCCACATTACATTCCATTGAATTGCACATTTAATTAAATGCCTTTGCATTCCACATTCAATTCCATACGATTCCGCCTTCAGTTCCATTCCATTCCCTTCTATTCCATATTCCATTCCATTCCATTCCACATGCCATTCCATTCCATTCCACATGCCATTCCATTCCAATCCACATTCGATTCAATTAGATTCCACATTCCATTCCATTCCATTCCACATTGCATTCCACATTCCATTCCACATTCCATTCCATTCCGTTCCACATTCCATTCCATCCCATTTCATTCAATTCTAGATTCCATACCACATTCCTTTCCACATTCCATTCCACGTTCCACTCCATTCCACTCCACGTTGCATTCCATTCCAATCCACATTCCATTCCACTGAATTCTACATTTAATTCTATTCCATTTCATTCCACATTCAATTACATACCATTCCGCGTTAAAATCCATTCCATTCCCTTCTATTCCACATTCCCTTCCATTCCATTCCACTTTTCATTCCATTCCATTCCACTTTCCATTCCCCATTGCATTCGAAATTCTATTCTAATTTCCATTCCATTTCATTCCACATTCCATTGAATTCCATTCCACATTCCATTCCACGTTCTATTCCATTCGATTCCACATTCCATTGCATTCCTTTCCACATTCTATTCCGTTCAATTGCTTATTTCTTTCCATCTCATTGCATTCCACTTTCCATTCCATTCCTTTCCAATTCCATTCCATTCCATTCTATTCCAATCCACATTCCATTCCATTCCATTCCACATTCCATTCCACATTCCAATCCATATTCTATTCCACGTTCCATTCCATTTCATTACACATTCCATTACATTCCATTCCACATGCCAATCTATTCGATTCCACATTCCTTTCCACATTCCATTCCACATTCCCTTCCACATTCCATTCCATTGCATTCCACATTCCATTCCACATTCCATTCCATTGCATTCCACATTCCATTCCACATTCAATTCCATTCTATTCCACTTTCCATTCCATTCCATTCCATTCCATTCCACTTTGCATTCCATTCCATTCCACATTCCATTCCCCATTGCATTCCACATTCTTTTCCGATTTCCATTCCATTTCATTCGACATTCCATTCCATTCCTTTCCACATTCGTTTAGATTCAATTGCTTATTTCTTTCCATTCCATTGCATTCCAGTTTCCATTCCATTCCATTCCAATTCCATTCCACTCCATTCTATTCCAATCCACATTCCATTCCACATTCCATTCCACATTTTTTTCCACGTTCCATTTCATTTCATTCCATATTCCGTTACATTCCATTCCACATGCCATTCCATTTGATTCCACATTCCTTTACACATTCCATTCCACATTCCATTCTATTCCATTCTATATTTCATTCCATTCCATTCCACATTGCATTCCATTCCATTCCAATTTCCATTCTATTCCAAATACCAATCTGTTCCACTCCATTAAATTCCACTTTCCATTCCGTTCCACATTCGATTCCACATTCCAATGAATTGCATTCCACATTCCATTCCACATTCCATTAAGTTGAATTCCACAACCCCTTCCATTCCATTCCATTCCATTCCTCTCCACAATGCATTCCACTGAATTCCACATTCCATTCCACATTCCATTCAATGTTCCAATCCACGTTCAATTCCACACTCCATTCCATTCAATTGCATTTAATTCCGCATTCCATACCACATTCCATTCCAATTCTTTCCACGTTCCATTCAACATTAAATTCCACTTTCCATTCCACATTCCATTCCATTCCATTCCACATTGCATTCAATTACCTTCCAGTTCCCATTCCATTACACTCCACATTCAATTCCATTCCACTCCAACTTACATTCCATTCCATTCCATATTCCATTCTCTTCCATTCCACAATCCATTCCACATTCCAGTGAAATGGAATGGAATGGAACGTGGAATAGAACGGAATGGAATGTGGAATCGAATGGAAGTGGAATGGAATGGAATGGATCGGAATCTGGAATGGAATGGAACGGAATGGATTGTGGAATGGAATGGAACGGAATGGAATGGAACGGAATGGAATGGAAAGTACAATGCTTTCAAATGTTATGTAGGATTGAATGGAATGGAATTGAATGGAAAGTGGAACCGAATGGAATGGAATGGAATGTGGAACTTAATGGAATGTGGAAGGAATGGAATGGAAAGAGGAATGGAACGTGGAATGAAATGAAGAATGGAATGTGGAATGTGGTGGAATGTAATGGAATCTGGAATGGAATGTTGAATGGAATGAGGAATGGAATGTGGAATGAAATGTGGAATGGACTGTGGAGTGGAGTGGAATGGAATGAAATGTGCAATGGAATGTGGAATGCACCGTAGAATGGAATGGAATGGAATGTGTAATGGAATACGGAAAGGAATGTGGAATAGAATGGAATCGAATGGAATGTGGAATGGAATGTGGAATGGAATGCAATGGAATGTGGAAGGAAATGTGGAATGTTATGGAATGGAATGTGGAAATGAATGGAATGGAATGGGGAAAGGAATGTGGAATGGAATGGAATAGAATGTGGAATGGAATGTGGAATAGTATGTAGATTGGAATATGGAATGGAATGGAAAAGAAAGGAATGTGGAATGGAATGTGGAAAGGATTGGAATAGAATGAGTAATGGAATGTGGAATGAAATCTGGAATGGAATGGAATGCGGAATGGAATGTGGAATGTAATGAGGAATGGAATGTGGAATGGAATGTGTAATTGAATGTGGAATGGAAAGTGAAATGGAATGTGGAACAGAAAGGAATGGAATATGTAATGATGCATTGTGGAACCGAAAGTGGAAGTCATTGGAAAGGAATGTGGAATGGAACGTGGAATGGAATGGAATGGAACATGGAATGGAATGTGGAATGTAACGTGGAATTGAATGTGGAAAGGAACTTGGAATAGAATGGGTAATGTAATGTGGAATGGAACGTGGAATGGAATGGAATGCAATGTGGAATGGAAAGTGAAATGGAATGGAATGGAAAGTGGAATGGAATGTGGAATGGAATGTGGAATGAAACGTGGAATGGAATATGCAATTTAATAGAATGGAATGTGAAAGGGAATTGAAAGTAATGTGGTATGGAATTTGTACTGGAATGGAATGCAATATGGAATGGAAATTGGAAAGTATTGGAATGGAATGTGGACTGGAATGGAATGGAATCGGAAATGGAATGGAATGGAATGTGGAATGGAAAGTAATGGAATGTGGAATGGAATGGAATTTTATGTAATGTGCAATGGAATGAAATGGAATGGAATGGAATGTGGAACAGAATGGAATGGAATGTGGAATGGAAAGGAATGAAGGAATGGTATGTGGAATGGAATGGAAGGGTATGCAATGTGGAATGGAAAGGTATGGAATTTGGAATGGAAAGGAATGGCATGTGGAACGGAATGGAATGGCATGGAATGTGGAATGGAATGGAATGGAATGGAATGTGGAAAGGAATCGAATGGAATGTGGAATGGATTGGAATGGGGCGGAATGGAATGGAATGGAATGTGGAATGGAATGGAATGGAACATGTAATGGAATGGAATGGAAAGTGGAAAGGAACGTCGAATGGAACATGTAATGGAACGTGGAATGGAAGGTGGAATGCAGTGGAATGTCGAATGGAATTCAATGGAATGTGGAATGGAATGTGCAATTAAATTGAATGGAATGTGGAATGGAAAGTTTAATGGAATGGAAAGGAAAGTGCAATGGAATGGAATGCAATGTGGAATGGAATGAAATGGAACGTGAAACAGAAAGTGGAATGGAATGAAATGGAATATGGAATGGAATGTTTAATGGAATGGAATGGAATGTGGTATGGAATATGGAATGGAATGGAATGGAATGTGGAATGGGATGTGGAATGGGATGTGGAATGGAATGGAATGGAATGTGAAATGGAGTGGAATGGAATGTGGAGTGGAATGGAATGGAATTGAATGGAATGTGGAATGGAAACAGGAATGGAACGTGGAATGGAATGAGATTGAATGGAATGTGAAATGGAAGCAGGAATGGAACCTAGAATGGAATGGAATGTGGAGTGGAATGCAATGAAATGGAATGGAATGTGGAATGGAAACAGGAATGGAAAGTGGAATGCAATGGAATGGATCATGGAATGGAACGTGGAATGGAACGTGGAATGGATTGTGGAATGGAATGTGGAATGGAACTTGGAATGGAAGGTGGAATGGAGCGTGGAATGGCATGGAATGGAACGTTAAATGGAATGTAAAACTGAATGTTTAATGGAATGTAATGGAATGTGGAGTGCAATGAGGAATTAAATGGAATAGAATGTACACTGGAATGTGGAATGGAATGGAATGGAATGTGGAATGGAGTGGAATGGAATATGGAATGGAATGGAATGGAACGAGGAATTGAACTCAATGGAGTGGAATCTGGATTGGAAGGGAATGTGGACTGGAATGTGGAAAGGAATGAGATGGAATGTGGAATGGAATGAAATGGAAGGTGGAATGGAATGTGGAAAGGAATGTTGAATGCAATCTGGAATGGAATGCAATGTAATTTGTAATGGAATGTGGAATGGAATATGGAATAGAATGTAATGGAATGTAATGAAATGTGGAATGGAAAGTGGAATGGAACGTCGAATTGAATAGGGAAAGAAATGTGGAATGGAATGTGGAATGGAAAGGAATGGATTGGGGAATGGAATAGAATCGAATGGGGACAGGAAGGGAATGGAATGTGGAATGGAATGCCATGGAATAAGGAACGGAAAAGAAAGCAATGTGGAATGGAATGCAATGGAAAGTTGAATGGAATAGAATGGAATGTTGAATGGAATGAGGAATCGAATGTGGAATGGAATGGAATGGAATGTGGAATGGAATGTGGAATGGAATGGAATGGAACATGGAATGCAACGTGGAAAGGAATGGAATGGAATGCAGAGTGGAATGTGGAATGGAACGTGGAATGGAATGTGGAACGTGGAATGGAATGCAATGGAATGAGGAATGGAATGGGATGGAATATGGATTGGAATGGAAAGGAATGCGGAATGGAATGGAATAGTATGTGGAATTCAATTGAATGGAATTTGGAATGGTATGGAAAGGAACGTGGAAAGGAATGGAATATACTGGAACGTGGAATTGAATGGAATTCAATGGGGAATGGAATGGAATGGAACGTGGAAGGAACGGAATGGAATGTTGAATGGAGTGGAATGGAATGTGGAATGGAATGGAATTAAATGGAATGGAACATGGAATGGAATGAAATGTAAGGTGGAATTTAATGGAAAGGAATGTGGAATGGAATGGTATGGAACAGAATGGAAAGTGGAATGGTATAGAATGGAACATGGTATGGAATGGAATGGAAGGTTTAATGGAATGGAATGGAACCTGGAATAGTATGGAAAGAACGTGGAATGGAATGTAATGGAATGTCGAATGAAATGGAATGCAACGTGGAATGGAATGGAATGGAACGTAGAATGGAATAGAATGGAATGCGGAATGGAATGGGATGGGAGATGGAATGAATTGCAATGGAATGTGGAATGGAATATGGAATGGAAAGCTGAATGGAATGTGGAATGGAATGGAATTGAATGCAGAAAGTTAAGTGGAATGGAATGGATAGGAATGTCGAATTGAATGCAATAGAAATTGGAATGGAATGAAATGGAAGATGGAATGGAATACAATGCAACATGGAAAGGAATGGAATGGAATGGTATGGAATGGAATTGAAAGCGGAACGGAATGGAATGTGGAATGGAACGGAAAGTTGAATGGAATGGAATGGAATGTGGAATGGAATCGAATGTAATGTGGACTGGAATCGAATGGAATTGAATGTGGAAAGGAATGTGGAATGGAATGGAATGGAAAGTGAAATGGAATGTAGAATGGAATGGAATGGTAGGTGCAATGGAATGTGGAATGGAACGTGGAATGGAATTTGGAATGGAATTGAATGGAATGTGGAGTGGAATGGAATGTGGAATGGAATGGAAAGGAATTTGGAATGGAATGGAATGGAATGTGGAACGGAAAGGAATGGAATTTGGAATGAAATGGAATGGGATATGAAATGGAATGGCATTGAAGGTGAAATGGAATGCACGGGAATGTGCAATGGAATGGAATGGAATGTGCAATGGAATGGAATGTAATGTGGAATGGAATGGAATCTAATGGAATGGAATGTGGAATGGAATGGAATCTAATCGAATGGAATGTGGAATGGAATTGAATGTGAAATTGAACGGAATGCAATGTGGAATGGAATAGAAAGTAGAATGAAAAAGAATGGAATGTGGAATGGAATATGGAATGGAATGGAATGTGGAATGGAACGCAGAAGGGAACAGGGAATAGAACATGGAATGGAACGTTCAATGGAACGTAGAATGTAATTGAATGGAAAGTGGAATGGAATGTGGAATGGAATCGAATGGAATGTGAAATGCAATGGAATGGAATGTGGATTGCAATGGAATGGAATGTGGAATGAAATGGAATGGAATGTTGAATGGAATGGATTGTAATAGGGAATGCAATGGAATTGAATATGGAATGGAATGTGGAATGGAATGGAATGGAAAGGAATGTGGAATGGAATAGAATGGAATGGAATGTGGAATGGAATGTCGAATGGAATGGAATGGAATGTCGAATGGAATGTGGAATGGAATGTGGAATTGATGGAATGGAATGTGAAATGGAATGTGGAATGGAATGTGGAATGGAATAGAATGGAAAGTAATGTGGAATGGAATGTCGAATGGAATGGAGCGGAATGTGGAATGGAAGGTGGAATGGAACGGAATGGAATGTGGACTGGAAGGATGAATGGAATATGGAATGGAATGTGGAATGGAATGGAATGCAATGTGGAATGGAATGGAATGGAATGTGGAATGGAATGCAGAAGGGAATGGAATCAAATGTGGAATGGAATGTGGAATGGAATGGAATTGAACAGAATGTGTAATGTAATGGAATGGAACGGATAGTGGAATGGAATGGAATCGAACAGAATCTGTAATATAATGGAATGGAATGGAAAGTGGAATGGAATGTAATGGATTGTGGAATGTAATGGAATTTAATGTGGAATGGGATGTGGAAAGGATTGGAATGGAACGTGGAATGGAATGGAAAAGAATGTGCAATGGAATGTGGAATCGAACTTGGAAAGAAACGTTGACTGGAACGTGGAACAGAACGTTGAATGGAACGTGGAATGAAATGGAATGTAAAGGAAAGTGGAATGGAATGAAATGGAAAGGAATGTGGAATGGAATGGAAAGGAATGTGGAATGGTTTGGAATGGAATGTAGAATGGAACTTGGAATGGAACGTGTAATGGAAAGTGGAGCGGAATGTGGAATGCAATGTGTAATGGAACGGAATGGAACGGAATGGAACGGAATGTGGAATGGATAGGAACGTGGAATGGAATGGAATGGAAAGTGGAATGGAATGGAATTGATTGGAATGTGGAATGGAATGTAATGGAATGTGGAATGGAAACGAATGTGGAATGGAATAGAATGGAAAGGGAAAGGAATGTGGAATGGAATGGAATGTTGAATGGAGTGGAATGGATTGGAATGGAAATTGTATGGATGGAATGGAATGGAATGTGGAATGGAATGGAATGGAATGTTGAATGGAATGCAATGGAATGTGGAATGGAATGTGCAGTTGAAAGGAATGGAATGGTATGGAATGTGGAATGGAAAGTGCAATTGAAAGGAGTGGAATGGTAGGAATATGGAATGGAATGGAATGTGGAATGGAATGGAATGGAATGTGGAATGGAATGGAAAGCAATATGGAATGGAATGGAATGGAATGTGGACTAGAACGTGGAATGGAATGGAATGGATCATGGAATGGAATGTGGAAAGGAACGTCTAAAGGAAGGTTGAATGGAACTTGGAATGGAATGGAATGGAATGTGGAATGCCATGTGGAATGGAATGTGGAATGTAATGGAATGGAAAGTGGGAGAGAATGGAATCGAATGTGGTATGGATTGTGGAATGTACTGGAATGGAATGTGTAATGGAATGAGGAATGTAATGTAATGGAATGTGGAAGGGAATGTGGAATGGAATGTAGAATGAAATGGAATGGAATGTTGAATGGAATGTGGAATGGAATGGAATGGAATGCGGTATGGAATGAAGAATAGAATGGAAAGGAATGTCAAATAGAAAGAAATGGATTGTGGAATGGAATATGGAAGGGAATGGAATGGAATGGAATGTGGAATAGAATGGAATGGAATGGAATGAGGAATAGAATGTGGAATGCACTGTGTAATGGAATGCAGTGGAAAGTGGTATGGAATGGAATGGAATGTGGAATGGAATGGAATGGAATGGAAGGTGAAATGGAATGTGGAATGGAATGTGAAATGGAATGTGGAATGGAATGTGGAACGAAATGAAATGGAACGTGGAATGGAATGGAATGGAAGGTGGAATCGGATGTAATGTAACGTGCAATTAATCCTGGAATGGAACATGGAATGGAAGTAGGAATGGAATGTGGAATGGAATGTGGAAAGCAATGGAATGGAATGTGGTAAGAAATGTGTAATGGAATGGAATAGAATGCTGAACAGAATGCAAACGATTGTGGAAAGGAATGTGGAATGGAATGGAATGGAAGGTGGAATGAAATGGCAAGTGGAATGTAACGGAATGGATCATGCAATGGAGCATGGAATAGAACGTCTAATGGAACCTGGAATGGAACGTGGAATGGAATGTGGAATGGAGTGGAATCGAATGTGTAACGGAAGGTTAAATGGAATGGAATGAAATGTGGAATGCAATGTGGAATGGAATGGAATGTTTAATACAATGTGGAATGGAATGGAATGGAATGTGGAATGGAATGTTGAGTGGCATGTGGAATGGAAAGTGGAATGGAATGGAATGTTTAATACAATGTGGAATGGAATGGAATGGAATGTGGAATGGACTGTTGAGTGGCTTGTGGAATGGAAAGTGGAATGGAGTGGAATGGAAAGTGGAATGGAATGGAATGGAATGTGGAATGGATTTTGGAATGGAATGTGGAAAGGAACAGATTGTAATGTGGAATGGAAAGTGGAATGGGATGTGGAAAAGACAGTGGAACGGAATGGAGTTGAATGGAATGTGGAATGTAACGTGGAATTGCATGGAAAGGAACGTGGAATGGAATGTGGAATGGAATGTGGAATGGAACGAGGAATGGAATGCGGAAAGTAACGTGGAATGGAAAGTGAAATGGAATGTGGAATGCAATGGAAAGGAATGTGGAATGGAATGGAATGCAATCTGGACTGGAATGGAATGGAATGGAATGTGGAATGGATTGTGGAATGGAAAGGAATGGAATGGATTTTGGAATGGAATGGAATGGAATGGAATGGTATGGTATGTGGAAATGAATGGAATGGAATGTGGAATGGAGTGTGGAATGTAATGGAATTGAACATGGAATGGAACGTGGAATTGAATAGAATGGAATGTGGAATGGAATGGAATGGAATGTGGAATGGAATGTGGAGTGGAATGGAATGGAATGTGGAATGGAATGTGGAGTGGAATGGAATGGAATGTGGAATGGAATGGAATAGAATGTGGAATGGAACGTGGAATGGAATGTGGAATGAAATGTGGAATGCAATGCTATGTGGAATGGAATGGAATGGAATGCAATGAAATGTGGAAATAAATGGAGTGGAATGTGGAATGGAATGGAAAGGGAAGTGGAATGGATAGGAAAGGAATGGAATGTGGAAAGGAATGGAATGTGGAATGGAATAGAATTGAATGCAATGGAAGGGAAAGGGGAATTGAATGTATTGGAATGTGTAATGGAATAGAATGTGGAATGGAATGAAGTGGAATGGAATGTGGAATGGAATGGAATGGAATGTGGAATGGAATGGAATGGAATGGAATGAAGTTTGGAATGGAATGGAATGGAATGTGAAATGGAATAGAATGTGGAGTTGAAAGGAATGGAATGGAATGGGGAATGGAAGGGAATGGAATTGAATGGAATGTGGAATGGAATGGAATGGAATGGAATGGAATGGGGAATGAAATGGAATGGAATTGAAAGGAAATTGGAATGGAATGGAATGGAATGTGGAACGGAATGGAATGGAATTGAATGGAATGTGGGATGGAATGGAATGGAATGTGGAGTGGAATGGAATGTGGAATGGTATGTGCAATGGAATGGAATGAAATGGAATAGAGTGTAATGGAATGGAATGTGGAATGGAATGGAATGGATTAGAATGTTGAATGCAACGTGGAATGCAAAGCAATGGAATATGAAATGGAATGTGGAATGGAATGGATTGGAATGCAATGAAATGTGGAAGTGAATGGAATGGAATGGAATGGAATGTGGAATAGTTTGGAATGTAATGTGGAATGGAATTTAATGTAATGGAATGTGGAATGGAATGGAATGGAATGGAATGGAAGGTGGAATTGAATGGAATGGATAGTGGAATGGAATAGGGTGTGGAATGGAATGAAATGGAATGAAATGTAGAACAGAATTTAATGGAATGTGGAGTGGAATGGAATGGAATGAAATGGAATGTGGAATGGAATGGAATGGAATGAGGAATGGAATAGATTGATGAATGCCATGGAATGGAATGGAAAGTGGAATGGAATGTAATGGAATGGATTGGAATGGAATGTGGAATGGAATGGAATGGAATGGAAAGTAATGTGGAATGGAATGAGGAATGGAATGGAATGGAATGGAATTAAATGTGGAATGGAATGGAAGGGAATGTGGACTGGAATGTGGAATGGAATGTGCACTGCAGAGTGGAATGGAAATGAATGGAATGTGGAATGGAATGGAATGGAATGTGTAATGGAACTTGGAATGGAATGGAATGGCATGTGGAATAGAACGTGGAATGGATTAGAATGGAACGTGGAATGCAATGGAATGGAATGTGGAATGGAATGGACTGGAATGTGGAATGGAATGTGGAATGGAATGTGGAATGGAAGGGAATGGAATGCGGAATGGAATGTGGAATGGAATGGAAAGGAATGTCAAATGGAAAGAAATAGATTGTGGAATGGAATGTGGAAAGGAATGGAATGGAATGGAATGTTAAATGGAATGGAAGGGAATGTGGAATGGAATGTGCAAAGGAATGGAATGGAATGGTATGTGGAATGGCATGTGCAATTGAATGGAGTGGAATGTGGAATGGAATAGAATGAAAGGAATGGAATGTGAAATGGAATGGAATGGAATGCGGAATGGAATGTGAAATGGAATGGAATGGAATTGAATGTGGAATGGAATGTGGAATGGAATGTGGAATGGAATGGAATGGAATGTGGAATGGAACGCGGAAAGGAGTGTGGAATGGAATGTAGTGGAATGGAATGGAATGCAATGGAATGTAGAATGGAATGGAATGGAATGGAATGTGGAATGCAATCTGGAATTCAATTCAATGGAATATGTTATGGAATGTGAAGAGAATGGATGGAATGCTATGAAATGTGGAATAAAGGGAATGGAATGTGGAATGGAATGGAATTAAATGTGGAATAGAATTGAATGTAATATAGAATTTAATGGAATGGAATGGAATGGAATTTGGAATGGAATCAAATGGAATGGAATGGAATGTGGAATCGAATGGAATGTAATGTGGAATGCAATAGAATATGGAATGGAATGAAATGGAATGCAATGAAGAATGGAATGGAATGGAATGTGGAATGGAATGGAATGGAAGGTGTAATGGATTAGAATGTCAAATGCAATGGAATGGAATTGTTTGTAATGGAATGTGGAATGGAATGGAATGGAATGTGGAATGGAATAGAATGTGGAATGGAATGAAGTTGAACGGAATGTGAAATGGAATGGAATGGAATGTGGAATGGAATGGAATGGAATGTGGAATGGCATGGAACGGAATGTGGAATGGAATAGAATATGGAATGAAAGGAATGGAATGAAATGCGGAAAGGAATGGAATGGAATGGATTGGAATGGAATGTGTAATGGAATGGAATGGAATGTGCAATGGAATTGAATGTGGAATGGAATGAAATTGAATGGAATGTGACATGGAATGGAGTGGAATGTGGAATGTAATGGAATGGAATTTGGAATTGAATGGAATGAAATGGAATGTGGAGGGAATGTGGAATGGAATGTGGACTGCAATGTGGAATGGAATGGAATGGAATATGGAATGGAATGGAATGGAATGTGGAATATAATAGAATGTGGAATGGAATGAAATGGAATGGAATGTAGAATGGAATGGAATGGAATGTCATGTGGAATGGAATTGAATGGAATGGAAAGTGGAATGGAATGGAATGGAATGTGGAATGGAATGGAATGGAATGTGGAATGCACTCATCCCAAAGAAGTTTTTATGTGAAGATATTTTTAGACAGAAGCAGTCTCAGAATCTTGTTTGTCATTTGGGGATTGAACTCAGAGAGTTGAAACTTCCTATTCATAGAGCAGTTCTGCAACACTGTTGTTGTGGGAACTGCAAGTGGAGATTTAGTGTGATTGCTGCATCTAGTGGAAAAGCAAATACATTCAGATGAAAACTAGATAGAACCGTTCTCTAGAAACTTCTTTCTGATGTGTGCATTCTACTCACAGAGTTGAACCTTCCTTTTGATAAAAGAGTTTTGAAACACTCTTTTAGAGGAGTCTGCAAGTGGAAGTTTGGAGCGTTTTGAAGCCTATGGTGGAAAAGGAAACATCTTCATATAAAAACTAGATAGAAGCATTCTCAGAAACTACTTTGTAATGTGCGCATTCAACTCACAGAGTTGAAACTTCCTTTTGATATAGCTGTTTTGAAACACTGTTTCAGTAGGATCTGCAAGTGGATATTTGGAATGCTAAGAGGCCAACACTGCAAAAGGAAATACCTTCACATAAAAAGTAGACGGAAGCATTCTCAGAAACTTCCCTGTGCTTTATGCATTCAAGTCTCAGAGAGTAACCTTCTTTTTGAAAGCGCAGTTTTGAAACCCTCTTTTTGGAGAATTTGCTAATGGATGTTTGGAGCGATTTGAGGCCTATGCTGGAATACGAAATATCTTCCCATAAAAACTAGACAGAAGAATTCTCAGAAACTACTTTGTGATGAGCGCATTCAACTCACACACTGGAACCTATATTTTGAAAGAGCAGTTTTGAAACACTCATTTTGTAGAATCTGCAAGTGGATATTTTGAGCGTTTTGAGGCCTTTGCTGGGAAATGAAATATCTTCACCTGAAAACTACACAGAGGCATTCTCAGAAATTTCTTTGTGATGTGTGCATTCAACTCACAGAGTTGAACCTGCCTTTTGATAGAGCAGTTTGGAAACAGCCTTTTTGTGAAATCTGCAAGTGGATATTTTGAGGGTTTTGAGGCCTATGCTGCAAAAGGAAATATCTTCACAGAAACCCTAGAGAGAAGCATTCTCAGAAACTTCTGGGTGAATAGTGCATACAATTCATGGACTTGAACCTTCCTTTTGATAGAACAGTTTTGAAACACTCCTTTTGTAGAATCTGCAAGTGTTTATTTGGAGCGCTTTGAGGCCAATGATGGAAAAGGAAATATCTTCAAATAAAAACGAGACAGAAGCATTCTCAGAAACTTCTGTGTGATGAGTGCATTCAACTCACACACTTGAACTTTCCTTTTGATAGAGCAGTTTTGGAACACTCTTTTAGTAGCATCTGTAAGTGCATATTTGAAGGGACTTTATGCCAATGCTGCAAAACGAAATATCATCACATATAAAGTAAGCAGAAGCATTCTCAGAAACTACTTCGTGATAAGTGCATTCAACTCACAGAGTTGAAAGTTCCTTTTGATAGAACAGTTTTGAAACACTCCTTTTGTAGGATCTGCAACTGTTTAATTGGAGGGCTTTGAGGCCTATGTTGGAAAAGGAAATATCTTCACATAAAAACTAGACAGAAGCATTCTCAGAGACTTCCCTGTGCTTTCTGCATTCAACTCACATAGTTGAACCTTCCTTTTGATAGAACAGTTTTGAAAAACTCTTTTCGTAGAATCTGCAAGTTGACATTTGGAACGCTTTGAGGCCTATGCTGGAAAAGGAAATATCTTCACATAAAAACTAGATAGAAGCATTCCCAGAAACTTGCTTGTGATGTGCGCATTCAACTCATAGAGTTTAAGCTTCCTTTGGATATAGCTGTTTTGAAACACTCTTTTAGTAGAATCTTCAAGTGGATATTTGGAGTGTTAAGAGGTCAACACTGGAAAAGAAAATATCTTCACATAAAAACTACAGGGAAGCATTCTCAGAAACTTCCCTGTGCTTTATGCATTCAAGTCCCAGAGAGGAACCTTCCTTTTGAAAGCGCATTTTTGAAACACTCTTTTGGTAGAATTTACTAGTGGATGTTTGGAGCGATTTGAGGTCTATGCTGGAAAACGAAATATATTCCCATAAAAACTAGACAGAAGCATTCTCAGAAACTAATTTGTGATGAGTGCATTCAACTCACAGACTTGGACCTCATTTTGAAAGAGCAGTTTTGAAACACTCTTTTTGTAGAATCTGCAAGTGGATATTTGGAACGTTTTGAGGCCTTTGCTGGGAAATGAAATATCTTCACCTACAAATTACACAGAGGCATTCTCAGAAACTACTTTGCAATGTGTGCATTCAACTCACAGAGTTGAACCTGCTTTTTGATAGAGCAGTTTGGAAACAGCCTTTTTGTAAAATCTGCAAGTGGATATTTGGAGCGATTTGAGGCCTATGCTGCAAAAGGAAATATCTTCACAGAAACCCTTGACAGCAGCATTCTCAAGAATTTCTGTGTGATGAGTGCATTCAACTCACGGACTTGAACCTTGCTTTTGATAGAACAGTTTTGAAACCCTTCTTTTGTAGAATGTGCAGGTGTTTATTGGGAGCGTTTTGAGGCTTATGATGGAAAACGAAATATCTTCACATAAAAACGAGACAGAAGCATTCTCAGAACCTTCTGTGTGATGAGTGCATTCAACTCACACACTTGAACTTTCCTTTTGAAAGAGCAGTTTTGAAACACCCTTTTAGTTGCATCTGTAAGTGGATATTTGAAGCGTTTTTATGGCAATGCTGGAAAAGGAATTATCATCACATAAAAACTAGGCGGAAGCATTCTCAGAAACTTCTTCATGAAGAGTGCATTCAACTCACAGAGTTGAACGTTCCTTTTTATAGAACAGTTTTGAAACACTCTTTCAGTAGAATCTGCAAGCGGATATTTGGAGTGCTAAGAGGCCAACGCTGGAAAAGGAAATATCTTCACATAAAAAGTAGATGGAAGCATTCTCAGAAACTTCCCTGTGCTTTATGCATTCAAGTCACAGAGAGGAACCTTCCTTTTGAAAGCGCAGTTTTGAAACACTCTTTTTGTAGAATTTGCTAGTGGATGTTTGGAGCGATTTGAGGCCTACGCTGGAAAACGAAATATCTTCCCATAAAAACTAGACAGAAGCATTCTCAGAAACTTCTTTGTGCTGTGTGCATCCACCTCACAGACTTTAACATTCCTTTTGAAAGAGCAGTTTTGAAAACACTCTTTTTGTAGAATCTGCAAGTGGATATTTTAAGCGTTTTGACACCTTTGATGGGAAATGAAATATCTTCACCTGAAAATTACAGAGAAGCATTCTCAGAAACTTCTTTGTGATGTGCACATTCAACTGACAGAGTTGAAGCTTCCTTTTGATATAGCTGTTTTGAAACACTCTTTCAGTAGGATCTGCAAGTGGATATATGGAGTGTTAAGAGGCCAACACTGGAAAAGGAAATATCTTCACATAAAAACTAGATGGAAGCATTTTCAGAAACTTCCCTGTGCTTTATGCATTCAAGTCATAGAGAGGAAGCTTCCTTTTGAAAGCGCAGTTTTGAAACACTCCTTTTCCAACATAGGCGTCAAAGAGCTCTAAATAAACACTTGCAGATTCTACGAAAACAGTGTAGAGTGGATTGGAGATTCCAATCCATTCCATTCCATTGCATTCTACTCACAGATTTGAACCTTCCTTTTGATAGAACAGTTTTGAAACACTCTTTTTGAAGAATCTGCAAGTGTTTATTTGAAGTGCTTTGAGGCCTACGTTGGAAAAGGAAAAATCTTCCCATAAAAACTAGACTGAAGCATTCTCAGAAACTTCTTTGTGATGAGTGCATTCTAGTCACAGAGTTGAACCGTCCTTTGATAGAATAGTTTTGAAACACTCTTTTTGTAGAATTTGCAAGTGGATAGTTGTGGGCTTTGAGGCCTATGTTGGAGAAGGAAATTTCTTCCCATAAAAACTAGACCGAAGCATTCTCAGAAACTTCTTTGTGATGAGTGCATTCTACTCACAGAGTTGAACCTTCCTTTTGACAGAACAGTGTTGAAACACTCTTTTTGGAGATTCTGCAAGTGTTTATTTGGAGCGCTTTGAGGCCTATGCTGGAAAAGAAATTATCTTCACATAAAAACCAGACAGAAGCATTCTCAGAAACTTTTTCTGATGTGCGCATTCAACTCACTGAGTTGAACCTTCCTTTTGGTAGAGCAGTTTTGAAACACTCTTTTTCTAGAATGTGCAGGTGGATATTTGGATTGTTAGGGGGCCAACACTGGAAAAGGAAATATCTTCCCATAAAAGCTAGACAGAAGCATTCTCAGAAACTTCTTTGTGATGGGTGCATTCAACTCACATACTTTAACTTTTGTTTCAAAAGAGCAGTTTTGAAACACTATTTTTGTAGAATCTGCAGGTGGATATTTTGTGTGCTTTGAGGCCTAAGCAGCAAAAGGAAATATCTTCATGTAAAAACTAGACAGAAACATTCTCCAAAACCTCTTTGTGATGTGTGCATTCAAATAACAGAGTAGAACCTTCCTTTTGATAGGGCAGTTTTGAAACACCCTTTTTGTAGAATCTGCAAGTGAATATTTGGAGAGATTTGAGGCCTATGCTGAAAAAGGGGATATCTTCACATAAAAACTAGATAGAAGCATTCTCAGAAACTTCTCTGTGCTTTATGCATTCAACTTACAGACTTGAAACTTCGTTGTGAAAGAGCAGATTTGAAACACTGTTTTTGAAGAAACTGCAAGTGGATATTTGGAGCGCTTTGAGGCCTATGCTGGAAAAGGAAATATCCTCACACAAAAACTAGACAAAAGCATTCTCTGAAACTTGTTATGATGAATGCATTCAGCTCACAGAGTTGAACTTTCCTTTTGATGGAACAGTTTTGAAACACTCTTTTTGTAGAATCTGCAAGTGGATATTAGGAGCGCTTTCAGGCCTATGCTGGAAAAGGAAATATCTTCACATAAAAACTAGACGGAAGCATTGTCAGATACTTCTCTGTGATGAGTGCATTCACCTCACAGAGTTCCACCTTCTTTTTTGTAGAACAGTTATGGAACACTCTCTTTGTAGAATCTACAAGGGATCATTTGGAGCACATTGAGGCCTATGCTGGAAAGGGAAGTATCTTCCCATAAAAAAATAAGCAGAATCATTCTGAGTTACTTTTTTGTGATGAGTGCATTCGACTGACAGACTTGAACCTTCCTTTTGATAGAACAGTTTTGAAACACTCTGTTTGTAGAATTTGCAAGTTTGTATTTGGAGCAATTTGAGGCCTATGCTGCAAAACGGGAATATCTGAACATAAGAACTAGACAGAAGCATTCTCAGAGACTTCCCTGTGCTTTATTCATTCAACTCACACTCTTGAACCTTCCTTTTGATAGAGCAGTTTTGAAACACTCTTTTTGTAGAATCTGCAATTGGATATTTGGAGTGATTTGAGGCCTATGATGAAAAAGGAAATATCTTCACCTAAAAACTAGACAGAAACATTCTCAGAAACTTCTGTGGGATGAGTGCATTCAACCAACACAGTTCATCCTTCATTTTGATAGACTAGTTTAGAAACACACTTTTTGTAGTATCTGCAAGTGGATGTTTGGAGGGCTTTGAGGCCTATGCTGGAAAAGGAAATATCTTCACCTGAAAACTAGACAGAAGCATTCTCAGAAACTACTTTGTGATGAGTGCATCCAACTCACAGGGTTGAAACTTCCTTTTGATAGAACAGTTTGGAAACAATGTTTTTGTGGAATATGCAAGTGGATATTTGGAGCGCTTGAGGCCTATGCTGCATTAAGAAATAACTTCACATAAAAACTATATTGAAGCATTCTGAAAAACATCTTTGTGATGTGTGTCTTCAACTTAGAGACTTGAAACTTCGTTTTCATAAAGCAGTTTTAAAACACCATTTTGTAGAATCTGCAGGTGGATAATTTTAGCACTTTGAGGCCTAGGCTGGAAAAGGGAATATCTTCACATAAAAATTGGACAGAAGCATACTCAGAAACTTCCCTGTGCTTTAGGAATTAAACACACAGACTTGAACCTTCCTTTTGATAGAAAAGTTTTGAAACACTGTTTTTGTTGTACCTGCAAGTGGATATTTGTAGTGCTTTGAGGCCTATGCTGGAAAAGGAAATACCATCATATAAAAACAAGACAGAAGCATTCTCAGAAACTTCTTTGTGACGTGTGTATTCAACTCACAGGGTTGAACCTTCCTTTTGAAAGAGCAGTTACAAAACACGCTTTTTTTAGAATCTGCACGTGGATATTTTTGAATCTTTGAGGCCAGTGCTGGAAAAGGGAATGTCTACACATAAAAACTAGACAGAAGAATTCTCAGAAACTTCTCTGTGTTTTATGATTTCAACTCACAGAGTAGAACCTTCCTTTTGATAGAGCAGTTTTGAAACACACTTTTTATAGAATCTGCATGTGGACATTTGGAGCGATTTGAGGCCTATGCTGGAAAAAGGAATATCTTCATATAAAAACTAGACAGAAGCATTCTGAGAAACGTCCCTGCACTTTGTGCATTCAGCTCACACTCTTGAACCTTCTTTTTCAAAGATCAGATTTGAAACACTCTTTTTTGTAGAAACTGCAAGTGCATATTTGGAGCGCTTTGAGGCCTATGATGGAAAAGGAAATATCCTCACAGAAAAATTAGACAAAAGCATTCTCAGAAATTTCTTTGTGATGAGTGCATTTAACTCACCGAGTTGAACATTCCTTTTAATAGAACAGTTTTGAAACGTCTTTTTGTAGAATCTGCAAGTGGATATTTGGAGCATTTTGAGGTCTATGCTGGAAAAGGAAATATCTTCACATAAAAACTAGACAGAAGCATTCTCAGAAATTTCTTTGTGATGAGTGCATTCAACTCACAGGGTTGAACTTTCCTTTTGATAGAAGAATTTTGAAACACTCTTTTTGTAGAATCTGCAAGTGCATATTTGGAGCGATTTGAGGCCTATGCTGCAAAAAAGGAATATCTTCACATAAAAACTAGACAGAAGCATTCTCAGAAACTTCCCCATGCTTTATGCATTCAACTCACGGACTTGAGCATTCCTTTTGATTGAGCAGTTTTGAAACACTCTTTTTGTAGTATCTGCAAGTGGATATTTGAAGAGATTTGAGGCCTATGATGAAAAAGGAAATATCTTCACCTAAAAACTAGACAGAAGCATTCTCAGAGACTTCTTAGTGATGAGTGCATTGAACTCACAGAGTTGAAACTTCCTTTTGATAGAACAGTTTTGTGACACTATTTTTGTAGAATCTGCAAGTGGATATTTGGAGTGTTTTGATGCCAATGCTGGAAAAGGAAATATCTTCACATAAAAACTAGACAGAAGCATTCTCAGAAACTTCTCTGTGATGAGTGCATTCAATTCACAGAGTTGAACCTTCCTTTTGATTGAACAGTTTTGAAACACTCTCTTTATAGAATCTGAAAGTGGATACTTGGAGCACTTTGCGGCCAATGCTGGAAATGGAAATATGTTCTCATAAAAACTAAGCAGAAGCATTCTCACAAAGTTCTTATTGATGAGTGAATTCAACTCACAAACTTAAACCTTCCTTTTGATAGAGCAGTTTTGACACACTCTTTTTGTAGAATCTGCAAGTGGATATTTGGAGCGCTATGAGGCCTACACTGGAAAAGGAAATATTTGCACCTAAAAACTATACAGAAGCATTCTCAGAAACATCTCTATGATGAGTGCATTGTACTCACACACTTGAACCTTGCCTTTGACAGAGAAGTTTTGAAACACACTTTTTATAGATCCGCAAGAGGATATTTGGTGTGCTTTGAGGCCTAAGTTGGAAAAGGAAATATCTTCAGATAAAAACTAGACAGAAGCATTCTCTGAAACTTCTTTGTGATGCGTGCATTCATCTAACAGAGCAGAACTTTTCTTTTGATAGCGCATTTTTGAAACACCCTTTTTGTAGAATCTTCAAGTAGATATTTGGAGCGATTTGAGGCCTATGCTGAAAAAGGGAATATCTTCACATAAAAACTAGACGGAAGCATTCTCAGAAACTTCCCTGGGCTTTATGCATTCAACTCACAGACTTGAAGCTTCATTTTGAAAGAGCGGATTTGAAGCACTCTTTTTGTAGAAACTGCAAGTGGATATTTGGAGTGCTTTGAAAAACTGGACAGAGGCCTTCTCAGAAACTTCTTTGTGATGAATGCATTCAGCTCACAGTGTTGAACCTTCCTTTTGATAGAACAGTTGTGAAACACTATTTTTGTAGAATATGAGGGTGGATATTTGGAGCTCTTTGAGGCTTACGATGGAAAAGGAAATATCTACACATAAAATCTAAATGGAAGTGTTCTCAGAAACTTCTTTGTGATAAGTGCATTCAATTCACAGAGTTGAACCATCCTTTTGATTGAAGAGTTTTGAAACACTCTTTTTGTAGAATCTGCAAGTGGATATTTGGAAGGCTTTGAGGCCTATGCTCGAAAAGGAAATATCTTCATATAAAAACTAGATGGAAGCATCCTCAGCGACTTCTTTGTGATGACTGCATTAAACTAACAGAGTAGAAACTTCCGTTTGATAGAGCAGTTTTGAAACACCCTTTTTATAGAATCCGCAAGTGGACATTTGGAGAGATTTGAGGCCTATGCTGGAAAAAGGAGTGTCTTCACATAAAAACTAGAAAGAAGCATTCTGAGAAACTTCCCTGCACTTTATGCATTCAACTCACAGGCTTGAACCTTCCTTTTGAAAGAGCAGATTTGAAACACTCTTTTTGCAGTATCTGCAAGTAGATATTTGGAGGGCTTTGAAGCCTATGCTGGAGAAGGAAATATCCTCACATAAAAACTAGACAAAAGCATTCTCAGAAACTTCTTTGTGATGAGTGCATTCAACTCACAGAGTTGAACTTTCCTTTTGATAGAACAGTTTTGAAACACTCTTTTTGTAGAATCTGCAAGTGGATATTTGAGAGCTTTGAGGCCTATGCTGGAAAAGGAAATATCTTCACATAAAATCTAGATGGAAACATTCTCAGACACTTCTCTGTGATGATTGCATTCAACTCACAGAGTTCAACGTACCTTTTCATAGAACAGTTTTGAAGCACTCTCCTTGTAGTGTCTATAAGAGATTATTTGGAGTGCTTTGAGGCCTGTGCTGGAAAAGGAAATATCTTCCCATAAACACTAAGCAGAACCATTCTCAGAAACATTTTGTGATGAGTGGATTCACCTCACGGACTTGAACCTTCCTTTTGAAAGAGCAGTTTTGAAACACTCTTTTTGTAGAATCTGCAAGTGGATATTTGGAGCACTTTGAGGCCTATGCGGGAAAAGGGAATATGTTCACAAAAAAAGTGACAGAAGCATTCACAGAAATTTCTTTGTGATGTGTGCATTCAACTAAAAGAGATGAACCTTCCTTTTCATAGAACAGTTTTGAAACACTCTTTTTGTAGAATCTGCAAGTGGATATTTGGAGCGATTTGAGGCCTATGCTGCAAAAAGGGAAAATCTTCACATAAAAACTAGATAGAAGCATTCTCAGAAATGTCCTTGTGATGACTGCATTAAACCCACAGAGTTGAACTTTCCTTTTGATAGAACAGTTTTGAAACACTCTTTTTGTAGAACCTGCTGGTGGATATTTTAGTTCTTTGAGGTCTATGCTGTAAAAGGAAATATCTTCACATAAATACTAGATAGAAGAATTCTCAGAAACAACTTTGTGAGGAGTGCATTCAAATCACAGACTTGAACTTTCTTTCTGATAGAGCAGTTTTGAAACACTCTTTTTGTAGAATCTGCAAGTGAACATTTGGAGGGATTTGAGGCCTATGCTGGAAAAAGGAATATCTTCACATAAAAATTAGACAGAAGCATTCTGAGAAGCTTGCCTGTGCTTTATGCATTCAACTCACAGACTTGAACCTTCCTTTTGAAAGAGCAGATTTGAAACACTCTTTTTGTAGAAACTGCAAAAGGATATTTGGAGGGCTTTGAGACCTATGCTGGAAAAGGAAATATCCTCACATAAAAACTAGACAAAAGCATTCTCGGAAACTTCTTTGTGATGAGTGCATTCAACTCACAGAGTTGAACTTTCCGTTTGATACAACAGTTTTGAAACACCCGTTTTGTAGAGTCTGCAAGTGGATATTTGAGCACCTTGAGGCCTATGCTGGAAAAGGAAATAACTTCACATAAAAACTAGTCTGAAGTATTCTCATACACTTCTCTGCGATGATTGCATTTAACACACAGAGTTCAACATTCCTTTAGATAGAACAGTTTTGAAACACTCTATTGGTAGAATCTGCAAGAGATTATTTGGAGCACTTTGAGGCCTGTGCTGGAAAAGGAAATATCTTCCCATAAAACATGAGCAGAAGCATTCTCAGAAACTTTTTTGTGATGAGTGCATTCACCTCACAGACTTGAACCTTCTATCTGATAGAGCAGTTTTGAAACACTCTTTTGGCAGAATCTGAAAGTGGATATTTGGAGCGCTATGAGGCCTTTGTTGGAAAAGGAATTATCTTCACATAAAAACTGGACAGAATCATTCTCAGAAACTTCTTTGTGATGTGTGCATTCAACTCACAGTGTTGAACCTTCCTTTTGAAACAGCAGTTTGAAACACACTTTTAGTAGAATCTGCAGGTGGATATTGGGAGCGCTTTGAGGCCTTTTATGGAAAAGGAAATATCTTCACATAAAAACTAAACAGATGCATTATCAGGAACATCTTTGTGATGTGTGCACTCAACTCAGAGAGTTGAACACGACTTTTGATAGAGCAGTTTTGAAACACCCTTTTTGTAGAATCTGCAAGTGGATATTTGTAGCGCTTTGAGGCCTCTGCTGGAAAAGGAAATACCTTCACATTAAAACTACAGAGAAGTATTCTGAGAAACTTCTTTGTGATGAGTACATTCAGCTAATGCAGTTGAACCTTCCTTTTCATAGAACTGTTTTGAAACACTCTTTTGTTAGAATCTGCAAGTGGATATTTGGAGAGCTTTGAGGCCTATGATGGAAAAGAAAATATCTTCACATAAAAACTAGAGAGAACCATGCTCAGAAACTTCTCTGTGATGAGTGCATTGAAGTCAAAGAGTTGAACCTTCCTTTTGATAGAGCAGTTTTAAAACACCCTTTTTGTAGAATCTGCAAGGGAATATTTGGAGCTCATTGAGGCCTATGCTGGAAAAGGAAATACCTTCACATAAAAATTAAACAAAAGGATTCTCAGAAAATTCTTTGTGATGTGTGCATTCAATTCACAGAATTGAACAGTATTTTTGATGGAGCAGTTTTGAAACACCCTTTTTTCAGAATCAGCAAGTGGATATTTTGAGCGCTTTGAGGCCTATGCTGGAAAAGAAAATATCTTCACATAAAAACTAGACTGAAGCATTCTCAGAAACTTCTTAGTGATGAGTGCATTCAACTCACAGATTTGAACCTTCATTTTGATAAAGCGGTTTTGAAGCACACTTTTTGTAAAATATGCAGGTGGATATTTGGAGTGCTTTGAGGCCTACTCTGGAAAAAGGAATATCTTCACATAAGAACTTGACAGAAGCATTCTGAGAAACTTCCTCATGCTTTATGCATTCAAATCAAACAGTTGAACCTTCCCTTTGATAGCGCAGGTTTGAAACACTCTTTTTGTAGAATCTACAGTTGGATATTTTGAGCGCTTTGAGGTCTATCCTGGAAAAGGAAATAACTTCACATAAAAACTAGATTGAAGCATTCTCAGAAACTTCTTTGTAATGTGAGCATTCAACTCACAGAATCGACGCTTCCTTTTGACAGAGCAGTTTTGAAACACCCTTTTTGTAGAAACTGCAAGTGGATATTTGTAGCCATTTGAGGCCTATGCTGGAAAAGGAAATATCTTCACCTAAAAACTAGACAGAAGCATTCTGAGAAACTTCTTTGTGATGATTGCATTGAACTCACTGAGTTGAAAATTTCTTTTGATAGGACAGTTTTGAAACATTCTTTTTGTAGAATCTGCAACTGGATTTTTGGAGTGCTTTGAGGCCTACCCTGGAAAAGGAAATATCTTCACATAAAAACTAGACAGAAGAATTCTCAAAAACATCTTTGCGATGAGTGCATTCAATTCACAGAACTGAACTTTCCTTTTGATAGAGCAGTTTGAAATTCTCTTCTAGTGGAATCTGAAAGTAGATATTTGGAGTGCTATGAGGCATTTGCTGGAAAAGGAAATATCTTCACATAAAAACTAGATAGAAGTTTTCTCAGAAACTTGTTTATGATGGGCGCATTCAACTCACAGAGTTGAAACTTTCTTTTGAAACAGCAGTTTTGAAACACACTTTTAGTAGAATCTGCAAGTGGATATTTGGAATGCTTTGAGGCCTATGCTGGAAAAGGAAATGTCTTCACAGAAAAACTAAACAGAAGCAATCTCAGAAACTTCTTTATGATGTGGGCATTAAACTCTCAGAGTTGGACCTTCCTATTGATAGAACAGTTTCGCATCACTGTTTTTACAGAATCTGCAAGTGTATATTTGGAGTGCTTAGAGGCTTATGCGGTAAAAGGAAATAACTTCACATAAAAACGAAACAGAAGCATCCTCACCAACTTCTTTGTGATGTGTGCATTCAACTCACAGTGTTGAACCACACTTTTGAGAGAGCAGTTTTGAAACAACCTTTTTGTAGGCTCTGCAAGTGGATATTTGCAGTGCTTTGAGGCCTATACTGGAAAATTAAATATCTTCACATAAAAACTAGACGGAAGCATTCTCAGAAACTTCTTTGTGATGAGTGAGTTGAACTCACAGAGTTTAACTTTGCTTTTTAAGGGCAGTTTTGAAACACCCCTTTTATAAAATCTGCAAGTGGATATTTGGAGTGCTTTGATGCCAATGATGGAAAAGGAAATATCTTCACATAAAAATTAGACAGAAGCATTCTGATAAACTTCTATGTGATGAGTGCATTCAAATCTCAGAGTTGAACCTTCCTTTTGAAAGAACAGTTTTGAAACACTCTTTTTGTAGAATCTGCAGTTGGATATTTGGAGCAATTTGAGGCCTATCTTGGAAAGGGTTATATCTTTATATAAAAACTAGACAGTAGCATTCTCAGAAACTTCTTTGTGATGAGCACATTCATCTCACAGAGGTGAGACTTCCTTTAAATAGAGCAGTTGTGAAACACTCTTTTTGTAGAATCTACAAGTGTATATTTGGAGTGCTTTGAGGCCTATGCTGGTTAAGGAAATACCTTCACACAAAAATTAGACAATCATTCTCAGAAACTTCTTTGCAATGAGCGCATTCACCTCACAGAGTTAAGCCTTCCTTTTGATAGAGAAGTTTTGAAACACTCTTCTTGTCGGATCTGCAAGTGCATATTTGGGGCACTATGAGGCCTATGCTGGAAAAGGAAATATCTTCACATAAAACCAAGACAGAAGAATTCACGAAAATTTCTTTTTCATGAGTGCATTCAAGTCACCGAGTTGAACCTTCCTTTTCATAGTACAGTTTTGAAACACTCTTTTTGTAGAATCTGCAAGTGGATATTAGGAGCGTTTTGAGGCCTATGATGGAAAAGGAAATATCTTCACATAATAACTACACAGAAGTATTCTCAGAAACTTCTCTGTGATGAGTGCACTGAACATCCTGAGATGAAACTTTCTTTTTATAGAACAGTTTTGAAACACTCTTTTTGTAGAATCTACAAGTGGATATTTGGAGCCCTTGAGGCGTATGCTGGAAAAGGAAATATCTTCACATAAAAACTAGACAGAAGAATTCTCAGAAATACCTTTGTGTTGAGTGCATTCAACTCACAGACTTGAACTTTCCTTTTGATAGAGCAGTTTTGAAAAATTCTTTTGGTAGAATCTGAAAGTGGATATTTGGAGTGCTATGAGGCTTATGCTAGAAAATTGAATATCTTCACATAAAAACTAAACAGAAGCATTCTCATAAACTTCTTTGGGATGTGTGCATTCAACTCACAGAGTTGAACCTTACTTTTGAAACAGCAGTTTTCAAACACACTTTTAGTAGAATCTGCAAGTGGATATTTGGAATGCTTTGAGGCCTATGCTCGAAAAGTAAATATCTTCTCATAAAAAATAGACAGATGCATTCTCAGAAAGTTCTCTATGATGAGTGTTTTTAACCCACAGTGTTGAGCTTTCCTTTTGATAGAACAGTTTTCAAACACACTTTTTGTAGAATCTGCAGGTGGATATTTGGAGCGATTTGAGGCCTATGATAGAAAAGGAAATATTTTCTCATGAAAACAAAACAGAAGAATTTCAGAAACTTCTTTGTTATATGTGCATTCAACTCACAGAGGTGAACCATACTTTTGATAGAGCAGTTTTGAAACACACTTTTTGTAGTATCTGCTAGTGGATATTTGGAGCGCTTGGAGGACTATACTGGAAAATTAAATATCTTCAAATAAAAACCAGACAGAAGCATTATGAGTAACTCCTTTGTGATGAGTGCATTCAACTCACCGAGTTTAAAATTTCCTTTCATAGAGCAGCTTTGAAACACCCTTTCTGTAAAATCTGCAAGTGGACATTTGGAGCTCTTTGAGGCCTATGTTGGAAATGAAAACATCTACACATAAAAACTAAACAGAAGGATTCTGGGAAACTTCTATGTGATGAGTCCATTCAACTCTCAGAGTTGAACCCTCCTTTTGATAGGACAGTGTTGAAATAATCTTCTGTTTCAATAATCTGCAAGTGGATATTTGGAGCACTTTGAGGCCTATGCTGGAAAAGGAAATATCTTCACATTAAAACTAGACAGTAGCATTCTCAGAAACTTCTTTGTGATGAGCGCATTCAACTCACAGATTTGAGCCTTCCTTTTGATAGAGCAGTTTTGAAACCCTGTTTTTGTAGAATCTGCAAGTGGATATTTGGAGCACTTTGAGGCCTATGCTGGAAACGGAAATATCTTCACATCAAAACTAGACAGAAGAATCCTCAGAAACTTCTTTGTGATGAGCACATTCAATTCACAGAGGTGAGCGTTCCTTTTGAAAGAGCAGTTTTGAAACACTCTTTTTGTAGAATCTGCAAGTGGATATTTGGAGCGCTTTGAGGCCTATTCTGGAAAAGGAAATATCTTCACATAAAAACTAGACAGCAGTATTCTCAGAAACTTCTCTGTGGTGAGCGCATTGAACTCCTTTAGTTGAACCTTTCTTTTGATACAACAGTTTTGAAACACTCTTTTTGTAGGATCTGCAAGTGGATATTTTGAGCGCTTTGAGACCTAAGCTGGAAAAGGAAATATGTTCACAAAAAGCTAGGTGGAAGAATTCACAGAAACATCTTTATGATGAATGCATTTAACTCACAGACTTGAACTTTCTTTTAATAGAGCAGTTTTGAAACACTCTTTTCGCAGAATCTGAAAGTGGATATTTGGAGCGCTATGAGGCCTATGCAAGAAAAGGAAATATCTTCACATAAAAAGTAGACAGAAGCATTCTCAGAAACTTCTTTGTGATGTGTGCATTCAACTCACAGAGTTGAAACTTCGTGTTGAGACAGCAGTTTTGAAACACATTTTTTGTAGAATCTGCAAGTGGATATTTGGAATGTTTTGAGGCCTATGCTGGAAAAGGAAATATCTTCACATAAAAACTAAACAGAAGCATTCTAAGAAACTTCTTTGTGATGTGTGCATTCAACTCACAGGGTTGAACCTTACTTTTGATAGAGCAGTTTCGAAACACCCTTTTTGTAGTATCTGCAAGTGGATATTTGGAGCGCTTTGAGGCCTATGCTGGAAAAGGAAATATCTTCACATAAAAACTAGAGAGAAGCATTCTCAGAAACTTCCCTCTGCTTTATGCATTCAACTCACAGACTTGAACTTTCCTTTTGATGCAGCAGTTTTGAAACACTCTGTTTGTAGAATCTACACGTGGATATTTGGAGCGCTTTGAGGCCTAAGATAGAAAATAAAATATCTTCACATAAAAACTCGATGGAAGCATTCTGAGAAACTTCTTTGTGATGACTGAATTCAACTGACAGACTTGAACCATCCTTTTGATAGAGGAAATTTGAAACACTCTTTTCTTAGAATCTTCAAGTGGATATTTGGAGCACTTTGAGGCTTATGATTGAAAAGGAAATATCTTCACATAAAAACTAGACAGAAGCATTTTCAGAATCTTCTCTATGATGAGTGCATTCAACTTACAGAGCTGTACTTTTCTTTTCATGCAACAATTTTGAAACACTCTTTTTATAGAATATGCACGTGGGTATTTGCAGGTTTTTGAGACCTATGCTGCAAAAGGAAATATCTTCAAATAAAGACTAGACAGAAGCCTTCTGAGAAACTTCCTTGTGATGTGCACAGTCAACTCATAGAGTTGAACCTTCCTTTTGATAGAACACTTTTGAAACATTCTTTCTGTTGAATCTCCAAGTTATTATTTGGAGCGCTTTGAGGCCTTTGCTGGAAAAGGAAACAACTTCACATAAAAACTAGATTGAAGCATTCTCAGACACTTCTTTGAGATGTGTGCATTCAACTTACAGGCTTGAACCTGCCTTTTGATAGAGCAGATTTGAAACACTCTTTTTGTAGAATCTGCAAGTCGATATTTGGAGCACTTTCAAGCCTATGCTGGAATATGAAATATCTTCACATAAAAACAAGACAGAAGCTCTATCAGAAACTTCTTTTTGATGAGTGCATTCAACACACAGAGTTGAACCTTTCTTTTGATAGAACGGTTTTGAACCACTCTTTTTGTAGAATCTGCAAGTGGATATTTGGAGTGCTTTGAGGCCTATAATGGAAAAGGAAATATCTTCACATAAAAACTAGACAGAAGCATTCTCATAAACTTCTCTGTGATGAGTGCATTGAACTCCCTCAGTTGAAATTTTCTTTTGATAGAAAAGTTTTGAAACACTCTTTTTGTAGAATCTGCAAGTGGATATTTGGTGTGCTATGGGGCCTATGCTGGAAGATGAAATGTCTTCCCATAAAAGTTATACAGAAGAATTCTCAGAAACATCTTTGTGATGAGTGCATTCAACTCACAGAGTTGAACTTTCCTTTTGATAGAGCAGTTGAAAAACTCTTTTGGTAGAATCTGAAGGTGGATATTTGGAGCGCTATGAGGCCTATGCTATAAAAGAAAATATCTTCACATAAAAACTAGACAGAAGCATTTTCAGAAACTTCTTTGTGATGTGCACATTCAACACACAGAGTTGAAGCTTGCTTTTGAATCAGCAGTTTTGAAACACACTTTTAGTAGATTCTGCAAGTGGATAGATTGAAGGCTTTGAGGCCTAAGCTGGAAAAGGAAATATCTTCATATAAAAGCTAAACAGAAGCATTCTCAGAAACTTCTTTTTGATGAGTGCATTCACCTCACAAAGTTGAACCTTCCTTTTGATAGAAGAGTTTTGAAACACTCTTTTTGTGGAATCTGCAAGTGGATATTTGGAGCCCTTTGAGGCCCATACTGGAAAAGGAAATAAATTCACATAAAAACTACATTGAAGCATTCTCAGAAACGTCTTTCTTATGTATGCATTCAACTCACAGACGTGAACCTTCCTTTTGATAGAGCAGTTTTGAAACACTCTTTTTGTAGAATTTGCAAGGGTATATGTGGAGCGCTTTGAGGCCTATGCAGGGAAATGAAATATCTTCACATAAAAACAAGACAGAAGCATTCTCAGAAACTTGTTTGTGATGCGTGCATTCAAATCACAGTGTTGAATCTTCCTTTTGATGGGGCAGTTTTGAAACACCCTTTTTGTAGAATCTGCAAGTGGATATTTGGAGCGATGTGAAGCCAATGCTGGAAAAGGGAATATCTTCACATAAAAACTAGACAGAAGCATTCTCAGAAACTTCTTTGTGATGTCTACATTCAAGTTATAGAGTTAAAACTTCATTTGATAGAGCAGTTTTGAAACACTCTTTTTTTAGAATCTGCAAGTGGATATTTGGAGCAATTTGAGGCCAAACCTGGAAAAGGAAATATCTTCACATAAAAACTAGACAGAAGCATTCTCAGAAACTTCTTTGTGATGCGTGTATTCAACTCACAGAGTTGAACCTTCCTTTTGATAGAGCAGTTTTGAAACACTCTTTTTGCAGAATTTGCAAGTATATATGTGGAATGCTTTGAGGCCTATGCTGGAAAAGGAAATAACTTCCCATAAAAAGTAGAGAGAAGCATTGTCAATAACTTGTTTTTGATGTGTGCATTCAACTCACAGAGTTGAACCTTCCTTTTGATAGAGCAGTTTTGAAACCCTCTTTTTGTAGAATCGGCAAATGAATATTTGAAGCCCTTTAAGGCCTATGCTGTAAAAGGAAACATCTTCACATAAAAAACTAGACAGAAACATTCTCAGAAACTTCTTTGTGAAATGTGCAGTCAATTCATAGAGTTGAACCTTCCTTTTGATAGAGCAGTTTTCAAACACTCTTTTTGTAGAATCTGCAAGTGGATATTTGGAGTGTTTTGAGGCCAATGCTGGAAAAGGAATTATATTAACATAAAAACTAGACAGCAGCATTCTCACAAACTTCTTTGTTCTGTGTGCATTCAACATGCAGAGTTGAATCTTCCTTTTGATAGAGCAGTTTTGAAACAATCTTTTTGCGGAATCTCCAAGTCAATATTGGGAGCGCTTGGAGGCCCATGCTGGAAAAGGAAACATCTTCTTATAAAAACTAGACAGAAGCATTCTCAGAAACTTCTTTGTTATGTGTACATTCAACTCACAGAGTTGAACCTTCCTTTTGATAGAGCAGTTTTGAAACACATTTTTTTTAGAATCTGCCAGTGGACATTTGGAGTGCTTTGAGGCCCTCGGTGGTAAGGGAAACCTCTTCACATAAAAACTACTCAGAAGCATTCTCAGAAACTTCTTTGTCATGTGTGCATTCAACTCACAGAGTTGAACCTTCCTTTTGGTAGAACAGTTTTGAAATACTCTTTTTGTACAATCTGCAAATGGATATTTTGAGCATTTTGAAGCCTTTGTTGGAAACGGGAATTTCTTCAAATAAAAACTCGACAGAAGCATTCTCAGAAACTGTTTTGTGTTGTGTGCATTCAATTCACAGTGTTGAATATTTCTTTTGACAGGGAAGTTTTGAAACACTCTTTTTGTAGAATCTGCATATAGACATTTTTAACGCTTTGAGGGCTATGGTAGAAAAGTAAATATCTTCAAATAAAAACTAGAGAGAAACATTATCTGAAACTTCTTTGTGATATGTGTATTCAACTCACAGAGTTTAAACTTTCTTTTCCTTCTGTAGTATCTGCAGGTGTATATTTGGAGTGCTTTGAAGACTTCGTTGGAAACGGGAATATCTTCAAATAAAAACTAGACAGAAGCATTCTCAGAAACAAGTTTGTGATGTGTGTATTCAACTCACAGAGTTGAACATAACTTTTTATAGAAGAGATTTGAAAAACTCTATTTGCAGTATCTGAAAGGGGATATTTGGACCGTATTGAGGCCCTCATTGGAAACAGGAATATATTCCCATAAAAACTAGACAAAAACATTCTCAGAAAATACTTCGTGATGTGTACATTCAACTCACACAGTTGAAGCTTCCTTTTGATAGAGCAGTTTTGAAACCGCCCTTTTGAAGAATTGGCAAGTGGATATTTGGAGCACTTTGAATCCTTCATTGGAAACGGGAATATCTTCAAATAAAAACTAGACAGAAGCATTCTCAGAAACTTCTTTTGATGGGTGCATTCAACTCACAGAATTGAACTTTCCTTTTGATAGAGCAGTTTAGAAACACTCTTTTTGTAGAATCCAAAGGTAGATATTTGAACCGATTTGAGGCCTTGGTTGGAAACGGGATTAAATTCACATAAAAACTAGACAGAAGCATTCTCAGAAACTTCTTTGTGATGAGTGGATTCATCTCACAGAGATGAAACTTCCTTTTGGTAGAGCTGTATTGAAACACTCTTTCTGTAGAATCTGCAAGTGGACATTTGGAGCGCTTTGAGACCTTCGGCAAAAAAGGAAATATCTTCACATTAAAACAAGACAGAAACATTCTCAGAAACTTCTTTGTGATGTGTGCATTCAACTGACAGAGTTAAACCTTCCTTTTGATAGAGCAGATTTGAAACACTCTTTTTGTAGAATCTCAAAGTGGATATTTGTAGCACTTTGAAGACTTCATTGGAAACGGGAATATCTTCAAATAAAAGCTAGACAGAAACATTCTCAGAAACTGCTTTGTGATGTGTGCATTCAACTGACAGCGTTGAACACTTCTTTTGATAGAACAGTTTTAAAACACTCTTATTTTAGAATCTGAAAGGGACATTTGAAGCGCTTTGTGGGCTATGGTGGAAAACGAAATAACTTCAAATAAAAACTAGAGAGAAGCATTCTCAGAAAATTCTTTGTGATGTGTGCTTTCAACTCACAGAGTTGAACTTAACTTTTCATTGAGCAGTTTTGAAACACTCCTTTTGTAGAATATGTAAGTGGACATTTGAAGCGCTTTGAAGCCTTCAGTGGAAAAGGAATGATCTTCACATAAAATCTGGTCAGAAGAATTCACAGAAACTGCTTTTTGATGTGCGCATTCAACTCACAGTGTTCTAACTTTCTTTTAATGGAGTAGTTTTGAAACACTCTTTTTGTAGAAACTGCAAGTGGATATTTGGTGCTCTTTGACCTCTATGATGGAAAAGGAAATATCTTCACATAAAAACAACACAGAAGTATTCTGAGAAACTTCTTTGGGATGTGTGCATTCAACTCAAAGAATTGAGCCTATCTTTTTATTGAGCAGTTTTGAATCTCCCTTTTTGCAGAATCTGCAAATGGGTGTTTGGAGAGCTCTGAATCTTACTGTGGAAAAGGAAATATCTTCACATAAATACTACACAGAAGCATTCTGTAAACTTCTTTGTGAGCTGTGCGTTCAACTCATAGAGTTGAACTTATCTTCTCATTGAGAAGTTTTGAATCTCTCATTTTGTAGAATCTGCAAGTGGATATTTGGAGCCCTTTGCATAATATGGTGGAAAAGGAAATATCTTCAAATAAAAACTACATAGAAACAATCAGAGAAACTACTTTGTGATGTGTGCATTCAGCTCACAGTGTTGAACCTGTCTTTTGATTGAGTAGTTTTGAAACTCTCTTTTTGCAGAATCTGCAGGTGGTTATTTGGAGCCCTTTGAGGCTTATAGTGGAAAAGCAAATATCTTCACATAAAAACTACACAGAATGATTCTGAGAAACTTCTTTGTGATGCGTGCATTCAACTCCCAGGGTTGAACCCATCTTTAGATTGAGCAGTTTTTAATCTGTCTCTTCCAGAATCTGCAAGTGGATATTTTTAGCTCTTTGTGGCCTATGGTGGAAAAGGAAATATCTTCAAATAAAAACTACACAGAAACTTTCGGAGAAACTTCATTGTGATATGTGCATTCATCTCACAGGGTTGAAGCTAACTTATGCTTGAGCAGTTTTGAAACAGTCTTTTTGTACAGTCTGCAAGTGGATATTTAGAGCGCTGTGAGGCCCACCGTGGAAAAATAAATATCTTCAGACTAAAACTACACAGAAGAATTCTGAGAAACTTCTTGGGATGCGTGCATTCATCTCACAGAGTTGAAACTTTCTTTTGATTGAGCAGTTTTGGAACACTCTTTTTGTAGAAGCTGCAAGTGAATATTTGCAGTCCTTTGTTGCCTATGGTGGAAAAGGAAATCTCTTCACATGAAAACTGCACAGAAGCATTCTGAGAAAATTCTTTGTGATGTGTGCATTCATCTCACAGAATTGAAACTTTCTTTTGATTGAGCAGTTTTGACACACTCTTCGTAGAATCTGCAAGTGGATAATTGAAGCCCTTTGAGGCCTGCTGTGGAATAGGAAATATCTTCACATAAAAACTACTCAGAAGCATTTTGAGAAACTTCTTTGTGATGTTTGCAGTCAACTCACAGAGTTGAATCTATCTTTTGATGGAGCAGTTTAGAATCTCTCTTTTTGTAGAATCTGCAAGTGGATATTTAGAGCACTTTGTGCCCTGTGATGGAAAAGGAAATAACTTCAAATAAAAACTACACAGAAGCATTCTCAGAAACTTCTTTGAAATGTGTGCATTCAATTCACATAGTTGAACTTATCTTCTCATTGAGCAGTTTTGAACCTCTCTTTTTGAAGGATCTACAAGTGGATATTTTGAGCCCTTTGCGACCTATTGTGGAAAAGGAAATATCTTCAAATGAAAACTACTCAGAAGCATTCTAAGAAACATTTCGTGATGTGTGCATTCAACTCAATGTGTTGTTCCTACCTTTCTATTGAGCCGTTTGGATTTCTCTGTTCATAGAATCTGCAAGTGGATATCTGGCACGCTGTGACTCCTACTGTGGAAAATAAAATACTTTCCAATAAAACCACACAGAAGCATTCTGAGAAACTTCTTTATGATGTGTGCATTCAACTCACAGAGTTGAACCAATCTTTTGATTGGGAAGTATTGAATCTCTCTTTTTGGAGAATCTGCAAGTGGATGTTTGCAGAGCTTTGAGGCTTTGTGTAAAAGGAAATATATTCACATAAAAACTACACAGAAACATTCTGAGAAACTTCTTTGCAAGGTGTACATTCAAATCACACAGTTGATCTTATCTTCCCATTGAGCAGTTTTGAATCTCTCTTTTTGGAGAATCTGCAAGTGGATATTTGGAGCCCTTTGTGCCGTATGGTGGAAAAGGAAATATCTTCAAATAAAAAGTACAGAAAATCATTCAGAGAAACTTCCTTGTGATGTATGCATTGAACTCATAGAGCTGAACCTGTCTTTTGATTTAGCCATTTTGAATCACTCATTTTGCAGAATCTGCAGGTGGATATTTGGAGACATTTGAGGCCTATTGTGGAAAAGCAAATATCTTCTCATAAAAACTACACAGAAGCATTCAGAAAAACTTCTTTGGGATGTGTGCAATCAACTCACAGAGTTGAACCTTCGTTTGATTGAGCAGTTTTGAATCTCTTTTTTGCAGAATCTGCAAGAGGATATTTGGAGCCCTTTGTGGCCTATGGTGGAAATGGATATATCTTCAAATAAAAACTGCACAGAAACATTCTGAGAATCTTTTTGAGGAGTGCACTCATCTCACAGCGTTGAACTGATCTTATCATTGAGAAGTTTTGAAACACTCTTTTGGAGAATCTTCAAGTGAATATTTGGAGCCCTTTGAGGCCTACCATGGAAAACCAAATATCTTCAGATAAAAACTACACAGAAGCATTCTGAAAAACCTCTTTGTGATGTGTGCATTCAACTCACTGAGTTGAAACTTTGTTTTGATTCAGCAGTTTTGAAACAATCTTTTTCTAGAATCTGCAAGTGGATAATTTGAGCCCTATGAGGCCTATTGTGGAAAAGGAAATATCTTCAGATAAAAACTACTGAGAAGCATTCTAAGAAACTTCTTTGTGATGTGTGCATTTAACTCACAGAGTTGAATCTATCTTTTCATTGAGCATTTTAGAATCTCTCTTTTTGCAGAATCTGCACGTGGATATTTGGAGCCCTTTGGACCCTATGGTGGAAAAGGAAATATCTTCAAATAAACGTTACACAGAAGCATGCAGAGAAACTTCTTTGTGATGTACGCATTCAACTCACAGACTTGAACCTATCTTTTGATTGAGCAGTTTTGAAACTCTTTTTTTGCACAACCTGCAGGTGGATGTTTGGAGGGCTTTGAGGACTATTGTGGAAAAGGAAATATCTTCACATAAAAACTACACAGAAGCATTCTGAGAAACTTCTTTGTGAGGTGTGCATTCAACTCACACTGTTGAACTTATCTTTTCATTGAGCAGATTTGAATCTCTCTTTTTGCAGAATCTGCAGGTGGCTATTTGGAGCCCTTTGAGGCCTACTGTGGAAAAGCAAATACCTTCACATAAGAACTACACAGAAATATTTTGAGAAATTCTTTGGGATGTGTGCAATCAACTCGCAGAGTTGAAACTATCTTTTGATATAGTAGTTTTGAATCTCTCTTTTTGCAGAATCTGCAAGTGGATATTTTGTGCCTTTTGAGGCCTATTGTGGAAAAGTAAATGTATTCACATAAAAACTACACAGAAGCATTCTGAGAAACTTCTTTGTGATGTGTGCAGTCATCTCACATAGTTGAACCTTTCTTTTGTTAGAGCAGTTTTGATTCACTCTTTTTGTAGAATCTGCAAATGGATAATTGGAGTCCTCTGAGGTGTAATGTGGAAAAAAAATCTTCACAAAAAAACTACACAGAAGGATTCTGGGAAACTTCTGTGGGATGGGTGCATTCAACACACATAGTTGAACCTATCTTTTGATTGAGCAGTTTTGAATCTCTCTTTTTGTAGAATCTGCAAGCGGATATTTGGAGTGCTGTGAGGTCTACTTTGGAAAATCAAATATGCTCACATAAAAACTACACACAAGCATTCTGAGAAACTTCTTTGTGATGTGTGCATTCATCTCAAAGAGTTGAAACTACGTTTTGATTGAGCAGCTTTGAATTTCTCTTTTTGCAGAATCTGCAAGTGGATGTTTGGAGAGCTTTGAGGCCTATTGTGGAAAAGGAAATATCTTCACGTAAAAACTACACTGAAGCATTCTGAGAAACTTTTTGTGAATTGTGCATTCAACTCTCAGAGTTGAACTTATCTTCTCATTGAGCAGTTTTGAATCTCTCTTTTTGTAGAATCTGCAAGTGGTTATTTGGAGTGCTGTGATGCCTAACGTGGAAAATCAAATACGTTCACATAAAAACTACACAGAAGTATTCTGAGAAACTTCTTTGTGATGTGTGCATTCAACTCACAGAGCTGAACCTATCTTTTGATTGAGCAGTTTTGAATCTCTCTTTTTGCAGGATGTGCATATGGATACTTGGAGCCCCTTTTGACCTATGGTGGAAAAGGAAATACCTTCAAAGAAGAACTACACAGAAACATTCTGAGAAACTTCTTTGTGATGTGTGCATTCATCTCACAGAGTTGATCCTATCTTTTGATTGAGCTGTTTTGAATCTCTCTTTTTGCAGAATCTACATGTGGATATTTTGAGCCCTTTGAGGACTACTGTGGAAAAGCAAATATCTTCATATAAAAACTACACAGAAGCATTCTGAGAAACTTCTTTGGTATATTTGCATTCAACTCATAGAGTTGAACCTATCTTTTGATAGAGCTGTTTTGAATCTCTCTTTTTGCAGGATCTGTATGTGGATATTTGAAGCCCTTTGCACCCTATGGTGGAAAAGGAAATATCTTTAAATAAAAACAACACAGAAATATTCTGAGAAACTTCTTTTTGAAACTTTCTTCTGATTGAACAATTTTGCAACCGTCTTTTTGTAGAATCTACATGTGGATATTTGGAGCCCTTTGTGGCCTATTGTGGAAAAGGAAATATCTTTACATAAAAACTACACAGAAGCATTCTGAGAAACTTCTTTGTGATGTGTGAATTCATCTTATGGAGTTGAACCTTTCTTTTGATTGAGCAGTTTGGAAATACTCTTTCTGTAGAATCTACAAGTGGATATTTGAAGCACTTTGAGTCCTATAGTAGAAACGGAAATGTCTTCACATAAAAACTACACAATAGCATTCTCAGAAACTTCTTTGTGATGTTTGCATTCAACTCAAAGAGTTGAAACTATCTTTCGATTGAGCAGTTTTGAATCACTCTTTTTGTAGAATCTGCAGGTAGATATTTGTTGTCTTTGCAGCCTATTTTGGAAAGGGAAATATCTTCACATAAAAACTACACAGAAGCATTCTCAGAAACTACTTTATGATGTATGTATTCATCTCACAGAGTTCAATCTTTCTTTTGATTTCGCAGTTTTGAAACACCCTTCTTGCAGAATCTGCAAGTGAATTTTTGGAGCACTTTGTGGCCTGTTGTGGAAAAGGAAATATTTCCACATAAAAACTGTACAGAAGCATTCTGAGAAACTTCTTTTCAATGTGTGCACTAATCTCACAGAATTGAAACTTTCTTTTGATTGAGGAGTTTGGAAACACTCTTTTTGGAGAATATGCACGTGGATATTTGGAGCGCTTTGAGGCCTATGTTGGAAAAGGAAATATCTTGACACAAAAGCTACACAGAAGCATTCTGAGAAACTTCTTTGTGATGGGCGCATTCAATTGATGGGGTTGAACCTATCTTTTGAATGAACAGTTTTGAAACTCTGTTTTTTGTATAATCTGCAAGAGGATATTTGGAGCCCTTTGTGACCTATGGTGAAAAAGGAAATATCTTCATATAAAAACTACACAGAAGCATTCTGAGAAACACCTTTGTGATCTATGCCTTCATCTCACAGAGTTCAAATTTTCTTTTGATGAGCAGTTTTCAAACACTCTTTTTGTAGAATCTGCCAGTGGATATCTGCAGCCCTTTGAGGCCTATTTCCGAAAAGGAAATATCTTCCTATAAAAACTACACAGAAGCATTCTGAGAAACTTCTTTGTTATGTGTGCATTCATCTCACTGAGTTGAACCTTTCTTTTGATTAAGCAGTTTGGAAACACTATTTTACAGAATCTGCAAGTAGATATTTGGAGCTGTTTGAGGCCTACTGTGGAAAAGGAAATATCTTTCAATAAATACTACACAGTAGCATTCTGAGAAACTTCTTTGTGATGTGTGCATTCAACTCACAGAGTTGAACCTTTCTTTTGATTCAGCAGATTGGAAACACTCTTTTCGTAGAATGTGCAAGTGGATATTTGGAGCACTTTGATGCCTATTGTCTAAAAGGAAATATCTTCACATAGTAACTACACAGAATGATTCTGAGAAACTTCTTTGTGATGTGTGCAATCAACTCACATTGTTGAACCTATCTTTTGATTAAGCAGTTTTGAATCTCTCTTTTTGTAGAATCTGCAAGAGGATATTTGGAGCCCTATGTGGACTGTTTTGGAAATTGAAATATCTTCACATAAAAACCACACAGAAGCATTCTGAGAAACTCCTTTGTGATGTGTACATTCATCTCAGAGAGTTGAAATTTTCTTTTGATTGAGCAGTTTTGAAGCACTCCTTTTATAGAATCTGGAAGGGGATATTTTAAGCAATTTGAGGCCTACAGTGGAAAATGAAATATCTTCCCATAAAAGCTACATGGAAGCATTCTCAGAAACTTCTTTGTGATGTGTGCATTCGTCTCACAGAGTTAAAGCTTTCTTTTGATTGAGCAGTTTTGAAACAATCTTTTTGTAGAGTTTGCAAGTGGATATTTGGAGTGCTTTGAAGCCTATTGTAGAAAAGGAATTATCTACTCATAAAAACTACACAGAAGCATTCTCAGAAACTTGTTGTGATGTGTGCCTTCATCATACAGAATTGAAACTTTCTTTTGATTGAGCAGCTTTGAATCTCTCTTTTTGTAGAATCTGCAAGTGGATAACTAGAGCCCTTGTGGCCTATTTTGGAAGGAAATTATCTTCCATAAAAACAACACAGAAGCATTCTGAGAAACTTCTTTGTGATGTATGCATTCATCTCACAGAGTTAAACTTTCCTTTTGATTGACCATTTTGGAAACACTCTTTATGTAGAGTGTGCAAGTGGATATTTGGAGCGATTTGAGGCCTATAGGGAAAAGGAAATATATTCACATAAAAATTACACAGAAGCATTCTGAGAAACTTCTTTGTGATGTGTGCCTTCATCTAACAGGGTTGAACATTTCTTTTGATTGAGAAGTTTTGAAACACTCTTTTTGTAGAATCTGTAAGAGGATATTCGGAGCAGTTTGAGGCCTAACGGGAAAAGGTAATATCTTCACATAAAAACTACACAGAGGCATTCTGAGAAACTTCTTCATGATATCAGCATTCATCTCACAGAGTTGAACGTTTCCTTTGATTGAGGAATTTGGAAACCCTCTTTATGTAGGATCCACAATAGGATATTTGGAGTTCTTTGAGTTCTATTGTGCAAAAGGAAATATCTTCAAATAAAAACTACAGAGAGCCATTCTGAGAAAATTCTTTGTGATGTGTGCATTCATCTCACGGAGTTGAAACTTTGTTTTGATTGAGCAGTTTTGAAACATCCTTTTTATAGAATCTGCAAGTGGATATTTGAAGGGCTTTGAGGCCTACTGTGGAAAAGGAAATATCTTCACATAAAAACTACACAGAAGCATTCTGAGAAACTTCCTTGTGAGGTGTGCATTCATTCACAGAGTTGAAGTTTTCTTTTGATTGATCAGTTTTGAAACACTGTTTTTGTATAATCTGCAAGTAGATATTTGGAGCACTTTGAGGCCTATGGTGGAAACGGAAATATCTTCACATAGAAACTACACAGAAGCATTCTGAGAAACTTCTTTGTGATGTGTGTATTCTTCTCACAGAGTTGATCTTTTCTTTTGATGGAGCAGTTTTGAAACACTCTTTTTTTAGTATCTGCAAGTGGATATTTGAAGCGCTTTGAGGAATATTGTGGAACAATAAATATCTTCACATAAAAACTACAAAGAAGCATTCTGAGTAACTTCCTTGTGATGTGTGCATTCATTTCACAGAGTTGAACTTTTCTTTTGATTAAGCAGTTTTGAAACACTCTTTTTGTAGAATCTGCAAGTGGATATTTGGAGCACTTAGAGGCCTATGGTGGAAAAGGAAATTTCTTTACATAAAAGCAACACAGAAGCATTCTGAGAAACTCCTTTTTGTATGTGCATTCATCTCCAGGAGTTGAATTTTTCTTTTGATTGGGCAGTTTATAAACACTCTTTTTGTAGGATCTGCAAGTGAATATTTGGAATGCTTAAATACCTGTTGTGGAAAAGGAAATATATTCACATTAAACTACACAGAAGCATTCTGAGAGACAACTTTGTGATGTGTGCATTCATCTCACAGAGTTGAAATTTTCTTTTGATTGAGCAGTTTGGAAACACTCTTTCTGTAGAATCTGCAAGTGGATATTTGGTGCACTTTAAGGCTTATGGTGGATAAGGAAATATCTTCACAGAATAACTACAAAGAAGCAAACTGAGAAACAGCTTTGAGATGTGTGCATTCAACTCACAGAGTTGAACTTATCTTTTGACAGAGCAGTTTTGAAACTCTCTTTTTGTAGAATCTGCAAGTGGATATTTGGAACCCTTTGCAGCCTATGGTGGAAAAGGAAATATCTTCCAATGAAAACTCTACAGAAACATTCTGAAAAACATCTTTGTGATGTGGGCATTCATCTCACGGAGTTCAGCCTTTCATTTGATTGAGCAGTTTTGAAACATTATGTTGGAGAATCCAGAAGTGGATATTTGGACCTCTTTGAGGCACATTGTGGAAGAGGAAATATCTTCACATGAAAACTACACAGAAGCATTATAAGAAATTCCTTTGTGATGTGTGCATTCATCTCACAGAGTGGAAATTTTCTTTTGATTGAGCAGCTTTGAAACACTCTTTTTGTAGAATCTGCGAGTCAATATTTGGAGCAATTTGAGGCCTATTGTGGAAAAGGAAATATCTTCACAAAAAGCTACACTCAAGAATTCTGAGAATCTTCTTTGTAATGTGAGCATTCAACTCACAGCATTGCAACTAACTTTTGATAGTGTAGTTTTGAAACTCTTTTTTTGCAGAATCTACAAGTGGATATTTGGAGCCATTTGCAGCCTATGGTGGAAAAGGATATATCTTCACATACAAACTACACAGAAGCTTTCTGAGAAACTTCTTTTTGATGTGTGCATTCATCTCACAGAGTTGAAACTTTCTTTTTGGGGAGCAGTTTGTAAACTCTCTTTTTGTAGAATCCCCAAGTGGATATTTGGAGTGCTTTGAGGTATACTATGGAAAAGGATTTGTCTTCAAATTAAAACTACACAAAATCATTCTGAGAAACTTCTTGTGTTGTGTGCATTCATGTCATACAGTTGTAACTTTCGTTTGATTAAGCAGTTTTGAAACACTCTTTTTGTAGAACTTCCAAGTGGATATTTTGAGCGCTTTGAGGCCTATGGTGGAAAGGGAAATATCTTCACATAAAAATTACACAGAAGCATTCAGAGAAACTTCTTTGTGATGTATTCATTCATCCCACAGAGTTGAACCATTCTTTTGATTGAGTAGTTTTGAAAAAATTTTTGTAGAATCCGCAAGTGGACATTTGAAGTGCTTTGAGGCCTATTGTGGAAAAGGACATATCTTCACATAAAAACCACACAGAAGCTTTCTGTAAAACTTCTTTGTGATGTGTGCCTTAATCTTGTGGAGTTTAAATTTTCTTTTCATTGAGCAGTATGGAAACCCTTTTTTTTGTGGAACCTGCAAGTGAATATTCAGAGCACTTTGTGGCCTATGGTGGAAAAGGAAGTATCTTCACATAAAATCTAGACAGAACCATTTGGAGAAACTACTTTGTGATGTGTGCATACATCTTCCGGAGTTGAACCTTTCTTTTGAATGAGCAGTTTTGAAACACTCTTTTTGTAGAATCTTCAAGTGGATATTTTGAATGCTTTGAGATCTTTGTTGGGCTAGGAAATATCTTCACATAAAAACTAGACAGAAGCATTCTGAGAAACTTCTTTGTTATATGTGCATTCAACTCACAGAGTTGAGCGTTTCTTTTCATTCAGCAGTTTGGAAACAATCTTTTTGTAGTATCTGCAAATGGATATTTGGAGCGCTTTGAGGCCTACAGTGGAAAAGGAGATATCTTCACATAAAAACTAGACAGAAGCATTCTGAGAAACTTCTTTGTGATGTGTGCATTCATCTCGCAGATTTGAAATTTTCTTTTGATTGAGCAGTTTTTAAACACTCTATTTCTAGGATCTGCATGTGGATATTTGGAGTGCTTTGAGGCCTTGGGTGGAATAGGAAATGTCTTCACATAAAAAGTAGACAGATGCATTCTGAGAAACTTCTTTTTTTTTATTGTACTTTAAGATTTGTGGTAGATGTTCACAATGTGCAGATTAGTTACATATGTATACATGTGCCATGCTGGTGTGCTGTCCACATTAAGTCCTCATTCAGCATTAGGTATATCGCCTAATGCTATCCCTCCACCCTCCTCCCACCACACAGCAGTCCCCAGAGTGTGATGTTCCCCTTCCTGTGTCCTTGTGTTCTCATGGTTCAATTCCCACCTATAAGTGAGAACATGCGGTGTTTGGTTTTTTGTCCTTTCAATAGTTTACTGAGAATTATGATTTCCAATTTCATCCATGTCCCTGCAAAGGACATGAACTCGTCATTTTTTATGGCTACATAGTATTCCATGGTGTATATATGCCACATTTTCTTAATCCAGTGTATTTCTGTTGGACATTTCGGTTGGTCCCAAGTCTTTACTATTGTGAATAGTTCCACAATAAACATATATGTGTGCATGTGTCTTTATAGCAGCATGATTTATATTCGTTTGCGTATATACCCAGTAATGGGATGGCTGGGTCAAATGGAATTTCTAGTTCTACATCCCTGAGGAATAGCCACACGGACTTCCACAATGGTTGAAATCATTTACAGTCCCACCAAGATTGTCAAAGTGTTCCTATTTCTCCACATCCTCTCCAGCACCTGTTGTTTCCTGACCTTTTAACGCATGTCATTCTAACTGGTGTGAGATGGTATCTCATTGTGGTTTTGATTTGCATTTATCTGATGGCCAGTGATGGTGAGCATTTTTTCACGTTTTTTTGCTGCGTAAATGTCTTCTTTTGAGAAGTGTCTGTTCATGTCCTGTGACCACTTTTTGATGGGGTTGTTTCTTTTTATCTTGTAAATTTGCTTTAGTTCATTGTAGATTCTGGATATTAGCCCTTTCTCAGATGAGCATGTTGTCAAAATTATCTCCCATTTTGTAGGTTGCCAGTTCACTGTGATGGTAGTTTCTTTTGCTCTGTAGAAGCTATTTAGTTTAGTTAGATCCCATTTGTCAATTTTGACTTTTGTTGCCATTGCTTTTGGTGTTTTAGACATGAAGTCCCTGCCCGTGCCTATATCCTGAATGGTAATGCCTAGGTTATCATCTAGGGTTTTTATGATTTGGATTCACAGCCGAATTCTACCAGAGGTACAAGGAGGAACTGGTACCATTCCTTCTGGAAGTATTCCATTCAATAGAAAAAGAGGAAATCCTCCCTAACTCATTTTATGAGGCCAGCATCATCCTAATACCAAAGCTTGGCAGAGACAGAACAAAAAAAGAGAATTTTAGACCAATATCCTTGATGCAGAAATCCTCAATAAAATACTGGCAAACAGAATCCAGCAGCACATGAAAAAGCTTATCCACCATAATCAAGTGGGCTTCATCCCTGGGATGCAAGGCTGGTTCAATATATGCAAATCAATAAATGTAATTCAGCATATAAACAGAACCAAAGACAAAAACCACATGATTATCTCAATAAATGCCGAAAAAACCTTTGACAAAATTCAACAACCCTTCATGCTAAAAACTTTCAATAAATTAGGTATTGATGGGACGTATCTCAAAATAATAAGAGCTATCTATGACAAGCCCACAGCCAATATCATACTGGATGGGCAAAAACTGGAAACGTTCTCTTTGAATACTGGCACAAGACACGGATGCCGTCTCTCACCACTCCTATTCAACATAGTGTTGGAAGTTCTGGCCAGGGCAATTAGGCAGGAGAAGGAAATAAAGGGTATTCAATTAGGAAAAGAGGAAGTCAAATTACCCTGTTTGCAGAGGACATGATTGTATATCTAGAAAACCCCATTGTCACAGCCCAAAATCTCCTTAAGCAGATAAGCAACTTCAGCAAAGTCTCAGGATACAAAATCAATGTACAAAAATCACAAGCATTCTTATACACCAATAACAGACAAACAGAGAGCCAAATCATGAGTGAACTCCCATTCACAATTGCTTAGAACAGAATAAAATGCCTAGGAATCCAACTTAAAAGGGACTTGAGGGAACTCTTCAAGGAGAATTACAAACCACTACTTAATGAAATAAAAGAGGAAACAAACAAATGGAATATCATTCCATGCTCATGGGTAGGAAGAATCAATATCGTGAAAATGGCCATATTGTCCAAGGAAATTTATAGATTCAATGCCATCCACATGAATCTACCAATGACTTTCTCCACAGAATTGGAAAAATCTACTTTAAAGTTCACATGGAATCAAAAAAGATCCTGCATCGCCAAGTCAATCCTAAGCCAAAAGAACAAAGCTGGAGGCATCATGCTACCTGACTTCAAACTATACTACAAGGCTACAGTAACCAAAACAGCATGGTACTGGTACTAAAACAGAGATATAGATCAATGGAACAGAACAGAGTCCTCAGAAATAACACTGCATATCTACAAATATCTGATCATTGACAAACCTGAGAAAAACAAGCAAAGCTCAAAGGATTGCCTACTTAATAAATGATGCTGGGAAAGCTGGCTAGCCATATGTAGAAAGCTGAAAATGGATCCCTTCCTTACACCTTATACAAAAATTAATTCAAGATGGATTAAAGACTTAAACGTTAGACCAAAAACCATAGAAACTACTTTTTGATGTGTGCATTCAAATCACAGTGTTGAACTTTTCTTTTAATTGAGCAGTTTTGAAACACTTTTTTTGTAGAATATGCAACTTGATATTTGGAGCACTTTGAGGCCTATGGTGGAGAAGGAAATATCTTCACATAAAAACTAGACAGAAGCCTTCTGAGAAACTTCCTTGTGATGTTTGCATTCATCTCACACAGTTGAAACTTTCTTTTGATTGAGCAGTTTTGAACAACTCCTTTTGCAGAATCTGCAATTGGATATTTGGAGCACTATGTGGCCTATGATGGAAAAGGAAATATATTCGCATAAAAACTAGACACAAGCATTCTGAGAAACTTCTTCATGATGTGTGCATTCAATGCACAGAGTTGAACCTTTCATTTGATTGAGCAGTTTTGATATACTCTTCTAGAATCTGCAAGTGGCTATTTGGGGTGCTTTGCAGCTATCGTGGAAGAGGAAACATCTTCACATTAAAACTACACAGAAGCATTCAGAGAAACTTCTTTCTGATGTGAGCATTCAACTCACAGAGTTGAACCTTTCTTTTTATTGAGCAGTTTGAAAACAGTCTTTTTATAGTATCTGCAAATGGATATTTGGAGCGCTTTGAGGCCTACAGTTTAAAAGGAAATATCTTCACATAAAAACTAGACAGAAGGATTCAGAGAAACTTCTTTGTTATGTGTGCCTTCATCTCACAGATTTGAAACTTTCTTTTTATTGAGCAGTTTAGACACTGTTTTTGTAGAATCTGCAAGTGGATATTTGGACAGCTTTGCGACCTATAGTGGAAAAGGAAATATCTTCACATAAAAACTACACATAAGCATTCAGAGTAACTTCTTTGTGATATGTGCCTTCATTTCACGGAGTTGAAACTTTCTTTTGATTCAGCAGTTTTGAAGCACTCTTTTTGTGGAATCTGCTAGTGGATATTTCGAGCGGATTGAGACCTAGGATGGAAAAGGAAATATTTTCACTGAAAAACTAGACACAAGCATTCTGAAAAACTTCTTTGTGATGTGTGCATTCATCTCACAGAGTTGAACATTTCCTTTGATTGAGCAGTTTGGAAACAGTCTTTTGGTAGTATCTGCAACTGGATATTTGGAGCGCTTTGAAGCCTATAGTGGAAAAGGAAATATCTTCACATAAAAACTAGACAGAAGCATTCTGAGAAACTTCGTTGTGATGTGTGCATTCAACTCACAGAGTTGAACGTTTCCTTTGATTGCACAATTTGGAAACAGTCTTTTGTCGTATCTGCAAATGGATATTTGGAGAGCTTTGAGGACTATGGGGAGAAAGGAAATATCTTCAAATAAAAACTAGATAGAGGCATTCTGAGAAACTTCTCTGTGATGTGAGCATTCATCTCACAGAGGTAAACCTTTCTTTTGACAGAGCAGTTTTGAAACACTCTTTTGGTCAAATCCGCAAGAGGTTATTTGGAGCACTTTGAGGCCCATGGTGGAAAAGGAAATAACATCACATAAACACTAGACAGAAGCATTCTGAGAAAATACCATGTGATGTCTGCATTCCTCTCAAAGAATTCAACATTTCTTAGGTCTGAGGACTTTTGAAACACTCTTTTTGTAGACTCCGCAATTGGATACTTGGAGAGGTTTGAAACCTATGGTGGAAAAAGAAATATCTTCACATAAAAACTAGACAGAAGAAATCTGAGAAACTTCTTCGTGATGTGTGCATTCCACTCACAGGGTTGAACCTTTCTTTTGATTTAGCAGTTTGGAAACAGTATTTTTGTAGTATATGCAAATGGTTATTTGCGGTGCTTTGAGGCCTATAGAGGAAAATGAAATATCTTCACATAAAAACTAGACAGAAGAATTCTGAGAAACTTCTTTGTGATGTGTGCATTCAATTCACACAGATGAAACTTTCTTTTGATTGAGCAGTCTTGAAATCCTTTTTCATAGATACTGCAAGTGGATATGTGGAGCTCTTTGAGCCCTTTGTTGGAAAAGGAAATATCTTCACATAAAAATTAGACAGAAGCATTCTGAGAAATTTCTTTGTGATGTTTGCGTTCATCTCACAGAATTGAACTTTTTTTTGATTGAGCAGTTTTGAAACACTCTTTTTGTAAAATCTGCACGTGGATGTTTGGAGTGCATTGGGGCCTATGGTGGAAAAGGAAACAACTTCACATAAAAACTACACAGAAGTAATCTGAGAAACTTCTTTCTGATGTGTGCATTCAACTCACAGAGTTGAAACTTTCTTTTGATTGAGCAGTTTTGAAGCACACTTTCTGTAGAATCTGCAAGTGGATATTTGGAGCGATTTGAGGCCTACAGTTGAAAGGGAAATACCTTCATATAAAAACTTGACAGAGGCTTTCTGAGAAGCTGGTTTTAATGTATACATTCATCTCACACAGTTGAACTTTTTCTTTTGTTTAACCAGTATTGAAACACTCTTTTTATAGAATCTGCAGGTGGATACTTGGAGGGCTTTGAGGTCTATGGTGGAAAAGGAAATATCCTCAGATAAAAACAAAACAGAAGCATTCTGAGAAATTTCCTTGTGATGTGTGTATTCAACTGACACAGTTGAGCCATTCTTTTGATTGAGCAGTGTGGATACAATCTTTTGGTAGTTTCTGAAACTGGATACTTGGAGCGCTTTGAGGCCTATGGTGGAAAAGGAAATATCTTCACATAAAAACTAGACAGAAGCATTCTGAGAAACTTCTTTGTGAAGTGGGCATTCAATTCAAAGAGTTGAAACTTTCTTTAGGTTGAGCAGTTTTGAAACACTCTTTTTGTAGAATCTGCAAGTGGATATTTGGAGCACTTTGTGGCCTCTAGTGGAAAACAAAATATCTTTGCATAAATACTACAAAGAAGCATTCTGAGAAACTTCTTTGTGACGTGCACATTCCTCTCACAGAGTTGAACCTTTCTTTTGATTGAGCAGTTTTGAAACACTCCTTTTGTAGTGTCTGAAAGAGCATATTTGCAAGACTTTGAGTGCTAAGGTGGAAAAGAAATATCTTCACATAATAACTAGACAGAAGCATTCACAGAACCTTGTTTGTGACGTGTGCATTCATCGCACAGAGTGGAACCTTACTTTTGATTGAGCAGTTTTGAAACACTCTTTTTGTAGAATCTGCAAGTGGATATTTGGAGCGTTTTGAGGCCTAAGGTGGAAAAGGTAATATCTTCACATAAAAACTAGATAGAAGTATTCTGAGAAACATCTTAGTGACGTGTGCATTCATCTCACAGCGTAGAACCTTTCTATATATTAAGCAGTTTTGAAACCCTCTTTTTATGGAATCTGCATGTGGGTATTTGGGGCACTTTGCAACCCATGGTGAAAAAGGAAATATCTTTATATAAAAACTAGACAGAAGCATTCTGAGAGACCTCTTTGTGATATTTGCATTCATCTCACAGAGTTGAACCTTTCTTTTGATTGAGCAGTTTTGAAACACTCTTTTTGTAGGATCTGCAACTTGATATTTTTAGCGATTTGTGGCGTATAGTGGAAAAGGAAATAACTTCACACAGAAACTAGACAAAAGTGTTCTGAGAAACTTCTTAGTGACATGTGCATTCAACTCACAGAGTTGAATCTTTCTTTTGATTGAGCAGTTTAGAAATACTCTTTTTGTAGAAACTGCAAGTGGATATTTGGAGAGATTTGCAGCCTATGGTGGAAAAGGAAATATTTTAACATAAAAAGTAGACAGAAGCATTCTGAGAAACCTCTTTGTAATGTGTGCATTCATCTCACAGAGTTGAAACTTTCTTTTGATTCAATAGCTTTGAAACACTCCTTTGTAGAATCTGCAAGTGGATATTTCAAGTGCTTTGAGGTCTATGGTGGAAAAGGAAATATCTTCATTTAAAAGCTAAACAGAAGCATTCTGAGAAACTTCATTGTGATGTGTGCCTTCATCTCACAGAGTTGAAACTTTCTTTTGATAGAGCAGTTTTCAAACACTCTTTTTGGAGAGTCTGCAAGTGGATATTTTTATCGATTTGAGGCCTATGATGGAAAACGAAACATCTTCACTTAAAAACAAGACAGAGGCATTATGAGAAATTTCTTTGTGATGTGTGCATTCATCTCAAGACGTTGAACACTGCTTTAGATACAGTAGTTTTGAAACAATCTTTTTGTAGAATCTGCAAGTAGATAGGGGCCTAAGGTGCAAAGGAAATATCTTCACATAAACACCAGACAGAAACATTCTGAGACACAACTTTGAGATGTGTGCATTCATCTCACCAGGCTGAACCTTTATTTTGATTGAGCAGATTTGAAACACTGTTTTTGTAGAACCTGCAAGTGGATATTTGGAGTTCTTTGTGGCCTCTAGTGGAAAGGGAAATATCTTCACATGATAATTAGACAGAAGCATTCTGAGAAACTTCTTTGTGATGTGTGCATTCATCTCATAGATTTAAACCATTCTTTTGATTGAGCAGTTTTGAAACACTCTTTTTGTAGAATCTGCAAGTTGATAATTGGAGTGCTCTGAGGCCTATGGTGGAAAAGGAAATATCTTCACATAAAAACTAGACAGAAGCATTCTGAGAAACTTCTTTGTGCTGTGTTCATTCATCTCATGGAGTTGAGCCTCTCTTTTGATTGAGCAGTTTTGAAATCCTCTTTTTGTAGAATTTGCAAGTGGATATTTTGAGGGCATTGTGACCTATGGTGGAAAAGGAAATATCTTCACATAAAAATTAGAAACATTCTGAGAATCTGCTTTGTGATATGTGTGTTCATCTCACAGAGTTGAAGATTTCTTTTGACTGAGCAGTTTTGAAACACTCTTTATAGAATCTGCTGGGGATATTTGGAGTGCTTTGGGGCCAATGGTGGAAAATGAAATATCTTCACATAAAAACTACACAGAAGATTTCTGAGAAACTTCTTTGTGATTTGTGCATTCATCTCACAGAGGTGAACCTTTCTTTTGATTGAGTGGTTTTGAAAAACTCTTTTTGCAGAAGCTGCAAATGTGTATTTGGAGCACTTTGTAGACTATTGTGGAAAAGGAACTATCTTCACATAAAAACTAGACAGAAGCATTCTGAAAAATCTCTTTGTGATGTGTGCATTCATCTCACAGAATTGAACCTCTCTTTACATTGAACAGTTTTGAAACACTCTTTTTGTGGAATCTGTAAGTGGATATTTGGAGTGCTTTGAGGCCTATGGTGGAAAAGAAATATCTTCACATAAAAACTTCACAGAAGAATCTGAGAAACTTCTCCATGATGTGCACTTTCATCTCGAAGAGTTCAAACTTTCTTTTGATTGAGTAGCTTTCAAACACTCTATTTGTAGAATCTGCAATTGGAGATTCAGAGTTCTTTGAATCCTATGGCGGAAAAGGAAATGTCTTCACATAAAAACTACACAGAAGCATTCTGAGATACTCCTTTGTGATGTGTGCATTCATCTTACAGTGTTGAACCTTTCTTTTGATTGAGCATTTTTGAAACACTCTTTTTGCAGAATCTGCAAGTGGATATTTGGAGTGCTTTGAGGCCTATGGTAGAAAAGGAAATATCTTCACTTAAAAATGACACAGAAGCATTATAAGAAATATCTTTCTGATGAGTGCATTCAACTCACAGAGTTGAACCTTTCTTTAGATTGAGGAGCTTGAGACACTCTTTCTTTAGAGTCTGCAACTGTATATTTGGAGCGTTTTGTGGCCTATGTTGGAAAAGGAAATTTCTTCAAATAAAAGGTAGACAGAAGCACTCTGTGAAACTTCTTTGTGATGTATGCATTCATCTCACAGATTTCAACCTCTCTTTTGATTGAGAAGTTTTCAAACACTCTTTTTGTTGAATCTGCAAGTGGATATTTGGAGCGCTTTGAGGCCTATGGTGGAGAAGGAAATATCTTCACATAAAAATTAGAGAGAAGAATTCTGACAAATTTCTTTGTGATGTGTGCATTCATCTCAGAGAGTTGAACTTTTCTTTTGATTGAACAGTTGTTAAACTATCTTTGTGTAGAATCTGCAATTGGATATTTGAGCCCTTTGAGGCCTATGGTGGAAAAGGGAACACCTTCATGTAAAAACCAGACAGAATCATTCTCAGAAACTTTTTTGTGATGTGTGCATTCATCTCACAGAGTTGAACCTTTCTTTTGTTTGAGCAGTTTTGAAACACTCTTTTCGTAGTACCTGCAAGCAGATATTTTGAGTGATTTCAGGCCTATGGTGGAAAAGGAAATACCATCACATAAAAGCTAGACAGAAGCATTCTGAGTAGCTACTTTGTGATGTGTGCGTTCATCTCACAGAGTTCAACCTTTCTTTTGATTGAGCAGTTTTGAAACACACTTTTTGTGCAATCTGAAAGTGGATATTTGGAGCCCTTTGGGGCCTATGGTGGAAAAGGAAATATCTTCCCAATAAACTAGACAGAATCATTCTGAGAAACTTCTTTGCTATGTGTGCATTCATCTCTCAGAGTTGAATCTTTCTTTTGATTGAGCAGTTTTGAATCACTCCTTTTGTAGGATCTGCAGGTGGATATTTGGAGCACTTTACAGACTATTGTGGAAAAGGAAATGTCTTCTCATAAAAACAAGACAGAAGCATTCTGAGAAACTACTTTGTGGTGTCTGATTTCAACTCACAGAGTTGAAACTTTCTTTTATTTGAGCAGTTTTGAAACACATTTTTTGTAGACTCTGCAAGTGGATATGGGGAGCACTTTGTGGCCTAACGTGGAAAAAGAAATATCTTCACATAAAAACTGGACAGAAGCATTCTGAGAAACTTCTTTTTGATGTGTGCATTCATCTCACCAACTTGAAAATTTATTTTTATTCAGCATTTTTGAAACATTCTTTTTGTACAATCTGCAAGTGGATATTTGGAGAGCTTTCAGACCTATGTTGGAAACGGAAATATCTTCACATAAAAATTAGACAAAAGAATTCGGACAAACATCTATGTGATATTTGCCTTCATCTCACAGAGTCGAAACTTTCTTTTGATTAAGCAGTTTTTAAACAATCTATTTGAAGAATCTGCAAGTGGATATTTGAAGATCTCTGAGGTCAATGCTGAAAAAGGAAATATCTTCATATAAAGAACAGACAGAAGCAGTCTGGGAAACTTCTTTTTCTTGTGTGCATTCATCTCAAAGAGTTGGCCATTTCTATTTATTGAGCAGTTTTGAAACACTGTTTTTTTAGAATCTGCAAGTGGATATTTGGAGCACTTTGAGCCCTTTGGTGGAAAAGGAAATATCTTCACATAAAAATTAGACAGAAGCATTCTGAGAAACTTCTTTGTGATGTTTGCGTTCATCTCACAGAGTTGAACCTTTCTTCTGATAGAGCAGTTTTGAAACACTCTTTTTGTAGAATCTGCAGGTGGATGTTTGGAGCGCATTGGGGCCTATGGTGGAAAAGGAAACATCTTCAAATAAAAACTACACAGTAGTAATCTGAGAAACTTCTTTGTGCTGTTTGCATTCAACTCACAGAGTGGAAACTTTCTTTTGATTGAGCAGTTTTGAAACAGTCTTTTTGTAGTATCTGCAAATGGATATTTGGAGTGGATTGAGGCCTATGGTGGAAAAGGAAATATTTTCACGTAAAAACTTGACAGAAGCATTCTGAGAAACTTTTGTGTGATGTGTGCATTCATGTCACAGAGTTGAAACATTCTTTTGATTGAGCAGTTTTGAAACAGTCCTTTTGTACAATCCACAAGTGGATGTTTGGAGCGCCTTAGGGCCTATGGTGAAAAAGGTAATATCTTCCCATAAAAACTAAACATGAGAATTCTGAGAAACTCCTTTGTGATATTTGCATTCATCTCTCAGTGTTGAATCTTTTTTTTAATTGATCAGTGTTGAAACAGTCTTTTTCTACAATCTGCAATTGGATATTTGCAGCGCTTTGAGGTCTATGGTGGAAAAGGAAATGTCTTCACATGAAAACCAGACTGAAGATTTCTGAGAAAGTTCTTTGTGATGTGTGCATTCAACCCACAAGGTTTAACCTTTAGTTTGATTGAGAAGTTTTAAAACACAGTTTTTGTTGAATCTGCAAGTGGATATTTTGCATGATATGCAACATTTACTGGAAAAGGAAATATCTTCACATAAAAACTTGACAGGAGCATTCAGAGAAACTACTTTGTGATGTGTGCATTCATCTCACACAGTTGAACCTTTCTATTAATTAAGCAGTTTTGAAGCAGTCTTTTTGTAGAATCTGCAAGTGGTGATTGGAGCACTTTGAGGCCTATGTTGCAAAAGGAAATATCTTCACGTAAAAACTAGACAAAAGCATTCTGAGAAAGTTCTTTGTGATGTGTACATTCATCTCACAGAGTTGAAACTTTCTTTTGATTGAGCAGTTTTGAAACAATCTTTTTGTAGAATCCGCAAGTGCTTATGTGGATCGCTTTGAGTCCTTCAGTGGAAAAGGAAATATCTTCACATAAAAACAAGACAGAAGCATTCTGAGAAACTTCTTTGTGATGTGTGCATTGATCTCACAGTGTTGAACCTGTATTTTGATTGAGCAGTTTTAAAACACTCTTTTTGTAGTATCTGCAATTGGATATTTGGACTGTTTCAGGCCCATGGAGGAAAAGCAATTATCTTCACATAAAAACTAGACAGAAGTATTCTAAGAAATTTTTTGGTGATGTGTGCATTCATCTCACAGAATTTAACCTTCCTTTTGACTGAGCAGTTTTTAAACACTCTATTTGTAGAATCTGCAAGTGGATATTTGGAGCTCCTTGAGGTCAATGGTGGAAAAGGATATATCTTCACATAAAAATTAGACAGAAGCATTTTGAGAAACTTCTTACTGATGTGTGTGTTCATCTCACAGAGTTGAAGACTTCTTTTGGTAGAACAGTTTTGAAACACTCTTTTTGTTGAATCTGCCTTTGGATGTTTGGAGAAATTTGGGGCCTATAATGGAAAACGAAATATCTTCACATAAAAACTACTCAGAAATAATCTGAGAAACTTCTTTGTGATGGGTGCATTCAACTCACAGAATGGAACCTTTCCTTCGATTGATCAGTTTTGAAACACTCTTTTTGTAGCATCTTCAAATGGATATTTGGTGCGGATTCAGGCATATGGTGGAAAAGGACATATCTTCACATAAATACTAGACAGAAGCATTCTGAGAAACTTATTTGTGATGAGTGTATTCAACACACAGAGTTAAAACTTTCTTTTGGTTGAGCAGTTTTGAAACACTGTTTTGCAGAATCTGCCTGTGGATGTTTGCAGATCTTTGGGGCCTATGGTGGAAAAGGAAATATCTTCAGAAAAACTAAACAGAAGCATTCTGAAAAACTCCCTTTTGATGTGTGCATTCAATTCACAGAGTTGAACATTTCTTTTGATTGAGGAGTTTTGAAACACTCTTTTTGTAGTATCTGCCAATGGATATTTGGAGGAGATTGAGGCCTACAGTGAAAAATGACATATCTTCACATAAATACCAGAAAGAAGCATTCTGAGAAACTTATTTGTGATGTGTGTATTTAACTCACAGGGTTGAAACTATCTTTTGATTAAGCAGTTTTGAAGCACTCTTCTTGTAGAATCTGCAGATGGATATTTGGAGCGCTTTGAGGCCTAAGGTGGAAAAGGAAGTATCTTCATATAAAAACTTGACAGAAGCATTCTGAGAAACTTCTTTTTGATGTGTGCATTCATCTCACAGAGCTGAACCCTTCTTTTGATTGAGCAGTTTTGAAACAGTCCTTTTGTAGGATCTGCAAGGGGATGTTTGGTGAGCCTTGGGGCCTTTGGTGGAAAAGGAAATATCTTCACATAAAAACTAAGGAGGAGCATTCTGAGAAACTTCTTTGTGATGTTTGCATTCATCTCACAGAGTTGAATCTTTCTTTTAATTGACCATTGTTGAAACACTCTTTTTGTACAATCTGCAAGTGAATACTTGGAGCGCTTTGATTCCTATGGTGGAAAAGACGTATCTTCACATACGAAGTACACAGAAGCACTCTGAGAAACTTCTTTGTGATGTGTGCATTCACCTCACAGTGTTGAACCTTTCTTTTGATTGAGCAGTTATGAAACACGGTTTTTGTAGAAACTGCAATTGGATATTCAGAGTACTTTGAGACCTATGTTGGAAAAGGTAATATCTTCACATAAAAAAGAGACAGAAGATTTTGGACAAACTTCTTTGTGATGTGTGCATTCAACTCACAGAGTTGAATTTATCTTTTGATTGATCAGTTTTGAAACACTCTGTTTGTAGAATGTGCAAGTGGATATTTGGAGCGCTTTGTGGCTTATAGTGGAAAAGAAATATTCACATAAAAACTAGAAAGAAGCATTCTGAGAAACTTCTTTGTGATGTGTGCAGTCATCTCACAGAGTTGAACCTTTCTTTTTATTGAGCAGCTTTGCAACACTCTTTTTGTTGAATCTGTAAGTGGATATTTGTTGTTATTAGAGGCCTTTTTTGAAAAAGGAAATATCTTCATATAAAAACTAGACAGAAGCATTCTGAGAAACTTCTTAGTGATGTGTGTATTCATCTCACAGAGTTAAACCACACTTTTGATTGAGCAGTTTGGAAACAGACATTTTGTAGTATCTGCTTGTGGATATTTAGAGCACTTTGATGCATATGGTGGAAAAGGAAATACCTTAACATAGAAATTAGAAAGAAGGATTCTGAGAAACTTCTTTCTGTTGTTTGCATTCATCTCACAGAGTTGAACCTTTCCTTTGATTGAACATTTTTGAAACACTCTTTTTGTAGAATCTTCAAGTGGATATTTGGAGTGCTGTGAGGCCTATGGTGGAAAAGGACATATCTTCACATAAGACCTGTAAAGCAGGTTTCCTAAAAACAGCTTTGTGATGTGTGCATTCATCTCACAGAGGTAAGGGTTTATTTTCTCTGTTCAGTCTGGAAAATCTGTTCTTGTACAATCTGAAAAGGGGTATTTTTGAGCACTTTGAGGCCTATGTTGACAAAGGAAATATTTTCACATACAAAGTAAAAAGAAAGTTTCTCAGATACTTCTTTGAGATATGTGCATTCATCTCAAAGATTTGAACTTCTCTTTTGATTGAGCAGTTTGGAAATGGTATTTTTACAGAATCTGCAAATGGATATTTTTGAGCACTTTGAGGCCAATGCAGAAAAAGAAGTATCTTCAAAGAAAACTATAAAGAAGGTTTCTGAGAAACTGTTTTGTGATGTCTTCGTTCATCTCACAGAGGTAAATGATTCTTTTCTTTTATCAGTTGGGAAACTCTGTGTTTTTAGAATCTGCTAAGGGATATTTGTGAGTGCATAGAGTCTTATGGTGAAAAAGGAATTGTCTTCACATAAAAACTAGACAGAAGCCTACTGAGAAACTTCTTAGTGATGTGTGCATTCATTTCACGGAATTGAAACTTTCTTTTGATTGAGCAGTTTGGAAACATCTTTTTGTGGAATCTGCAAAGGGATATTTCTGAGCACTTTGAGGCCTATGGTGAAAGAGAAAATATGTCCACATAAAAACTAGACTAAAGAATTCTGAGAAACTGCCTTGGATGTATGCATTCATCTCACAGATTTCAACAATTCTTTTGATTGAGCAGTTGGGAAACCGTCTGTTTGTAGAATCTGCAAAGGTATATTTGTGAGTGCTTTGAGGTCTATGGTTAAAAGGAAATATCTTCACATAAAAACTATAAAGAAGGTTTGTGAACAACCTCTTTGTGATATGTGCATTCTTCTCACAGAGTTGAACCATTCCTTTGACTCAGCAGTTTGGAAACAGTCTTTTTTTAGGATCTGCAAAGGGATACTTTTGAGCACTTTGAGGCCCGTGGTGAAAAAGGAAACACGTTCACGTAAAAACAAGATAGAAGCTTTCTGAGAAACATCTTTTTGATATATGTATTCATCCCAGAGAGGTGAACCTTTCTATTGATGAGCAGTTTGGAAACAGTATTTTGTAGAATTTCCAAATGGTTATTAGTTAGCACTTTGTGTCCTATGTTGAAAAAGGAATTATCTTTACATAAATACTAGACAGAATATTTCAGAGAAACTGCTTTGTGATGTTTGATTTCATCCCACAGAGTTAACCATTTCTCTTCATTGAGCAGATTGGACATTCTGTTCTTGTAAAATCTGCAAAGGGATATTTGTCAGCGCTTTGAGGCCTATGGTGAAAAAGGAATTATCTTCATGTAAAAACTGGACAGAAGCTTTCCGTGAAACATCTTGGAGATGCGAGAATTCATCTCACAGAATTGAAACATTCTTTTGATTGAGCAGTTTGTAAACAGTATTTTGGTAGAATCTTCAAAGGGATATTTGTGATGCTTTGATGCCTATGGTGAAAAAGGAAATATTTTCACATGAAAACAAGAGAGAAGCTTTCTGAGAAAACTCCTTGAGATGTGTGCATTCATCTTACAGACTTGAATCTTTCATTGGGTTGAGCAATTTGGATACTGTATATTTGAAGAATCTGTAAAGGCATATTTTTGAGAGCTTTGAGGCTTATGATGAAATAGGAAATATCTTCACATAAAAACTAGACAGAAGCTTCCCAAGAAACTTCTTTGTGATGTGTGCATTCATCACATAGAGCTCAACCATTCTTTTGATTGAACAGTTTGGAAACAGTCTTTTTGTAGAATCTGCAAAGGGATATTTATGAGTGCTTTGAGGCCTATGGTGAAAAAGGAAATATATTCACATAAAAAGTATAAACAAGGTTTCTCAGAAACAGCTTTGTGATGTAAGCATTCATCTCACAGAGGTAAAATTTTCTTTTCTCTGGTCAGTCTGGAAACTGTTCTTGTAGAGTCGGCAAAGGGATATTTATGAGTCCTTTGAGGCCTATGGTGTAAAAAGAAATACCTTCACATAAAAGTTAGACAGAGGCTTTCTGAGAAACCTCCTTATGATGTGCGCATTCATCTCACAGATTTGAAACTTTAATTGGATTGAGCAATTTGGATACAGTATTTTTGTAGAATCTGTAAAGGCATATTTTTGACAGCTTTGAGGCTTATAATGAAATAGGAAATATCTTCACATAAAAACTAGACAGAAGCATCCCAAGAAACTTCTTTGCAATGTGTGCATTCATCTCATAGAGCTCAACCATTCTTTTCATTGAACAGTTTGAAAACAGTCTTTTTGTAGAATCTGCAAAGGGATATTTATGAGTGCTTTGAAGCCTATGGTGAAAAAGGAAACATATTCACATAAAAAGTATAAACAAAGTTTCTCAGAAACAGCTTTGTGATGTAAGCATTCATCTCACAGAGGTAAACTTTTCTTTTCTCTGGTCAGTCTGGAAACTGTTCTTGTAGAGTCTGCAAAGGGATATTTATGAGTCCTTTGAGGCCTGTGGTGAGAAAAGAAATATCTTCACATAAAAATTAGAGAGAGGCTTTCCGAGAAACGTCTTTGTGATGTGGGAATTCATCTCACAAAGATGAAACTTACTTTTGATTGAGCAGTATGGAAACTATCTGTTTGTGGAATCTGCAAAGGGATATTTATGAGCATTTTGAGGACAATGGTAAAAAAGGAAATGTATTCATATAAAAGGTATAAAGAAGGTTTCTTAGAAACAGCTTTGTGATGTGTGCATTGATCTCACAGAGGTAAATGTTTATTTTCTCTGATTAGTCTTGAAACTCTGTTCTTGTAGAATCTTCAAAGGGATATTTGTGAGTGCTTTGTGGCCTATGGTGAAAAAGAAAATATCTTCACATAAAAACTAGACAGAAGCTTTCTTAGTGGCTTCTTTGTGATGTGTGCAATCATCTCACAGAGTTCAACCATTATTTTGATTGAGCAGTCTGGAAACTGCCTTTTTGTAGAATCTGCAAGGGATATTTTTCAGGACTTTGAGTGCTATGGTGAAAAAGGAAATATCTTCACATAAACAATGGACAGAAGATTTCTGAGAAACCTCTTTGTGATGTGTGCATCCATCTCACAGACTTCAAACATTTATTTTGTTGAGCAGTTGGGAAGACGCCTTTTTGCAGAATCTGCAAAGGGATATTGCTGAGCAATTTAAGGCTTATGGTGAAAAAGGAAATACCTTCAAATAAAAACTATAAAGAAGGTTTCTGATAAAATTCTTTGTGATGTATACATTCATCTCATGGAGTTGAACTATTTTTTTGATTGAGCAGTTTGGAAACAATCTTTTTGTAGAATCTGCAAAGGGATATTTTTGAGTGCTTTGAGTCCTAGGGAGAAAAAAGAAATATCACATAAAAAGTATAAAGAAGGCTTCTGAGAAAGAGTTTTGTGATGTGTGCATTCATCTCACAGAGGAAAACATTTGTGTTCTTTGATCAGTCTGGAAATTCTGTTCTTGTAAAATCTGCTAAGGGATATTTGTGAGCAGATGGAGGCCTATGGTGAAAAAGGAAATGTCTTCATATAAAAATTAGACAGAAGCCTCCTGTGAAAATTCTTAGTGATGTGTGCATTCATCTCACAGATTTGAAACTTTCTTTTCTTTGAGCAGTTTGGAAACAGTCTTTTTGTAGAACCTGCAAAAGGCTATTTGGAGCATTTTGAGGCCTATGGTGAAAAAGGAATTATATTCACAGAAAAACTAGACTGAAGGTTTCTGAGAAACTTCTTTGAGGTGTGTGCATTCATATGACAAAGTTCAATAATTATTTTTATTGAGGAGTTTGGAAACAGTCTTTTTGCAGAATCTGCAAAGAGATATTTGTGAGGGCATTGAGGCCTATGGTTAAAAAGGAAACATTCACATAAAAACTTAATGGAAGCTTTCTGAGAAACTTCTTTTTGACACGTGCATTCATCTCACAGAGTTGAAACTTTCTTTTGATGAGCAGTGTAGAAACAGACTTTTTGTAGAATCTGCAAAGAAACAATTTTGAGCACTTTGCATCCAGTGGTGAAAAAGGAAATACCTTCACATGAAAACTAGACAGAATGTTTCTGAGAAACTGCTTTGTGATATGTGCACTCATCTCCCAGATGTTTCTGTTTCTTTTCATTGAGAAGATTTGAAACTCTTTTCTTGTAAAATCTCCAAAGTGATATTTATGGGCCCTTTGAAGCATATGGTGAAAAAGGAAATATCTTCACATAAAAACTATTCAGAAGCTTTCTGAGAAACATTCTGGTGATGTGAGCATTCATCTCACAGAGTTGAACCATTCTTTTGATTGAGCAGTGTGTGAAGAGTCTTTTTGTAGAATCTGCAAAGGGATATTTGTGAACCTTTTGAGGCCTATGGTGAAAAAGGAAATATCTTCACATAAAAACTAGAGTGAAGCTTTCTGAGAAACCTCTTTGTGGTGTGCATACATCTCACAGAGTTGAACCTTTCTTTTGATTGAGCAATTTGGTAAAAGTATTTTTGTAGAATCTGTAAAGGGATATTTGTGAGCACTTTGAGGCCAGCGGTGAAAAAGCAAGTATCTTCACTTAAAATCTAGACAGAAGCATTCTGAGAAACTTCCTTGTGATGTGTGCATTCATCACACAGAGTTAAACCTTTGTTTTGGTTGAGCAGTTTGGAAACAGTCTTTTTGTAGAATCTGCAAATGGATATTTGGAGCACTTTGAGGCCTATGGTGAAAAAGGATATATATTCACATAAAAACTAGACTGAAGGTTTCTGAGAAGCTTCTTTGAGTTGTGTGCATTCATCTCACTGTGTTCAATAATTCTTTTTATTGAGTGGTTTGGAAACAGTCTTTTTGTAGAATCTGCAAAGGGACATTTGTGAGAGCTTTGAGGTGATAAAAAGGAAATATCTTCAAAGAAAAAATATAAAGAAAGTTTCTGAGAAACTTCTTCATGATGTGTGCATTCATCTCACAGAGTTGAAACATTCTTCAGATTGAGCAGTTTGAAAACAATCCTTTTGGTTCAAACTGCAAAGGGATATTTAGGAGCGCATTGAGGCCTATGGTGAAAAAAGAAATATCTTCACATAAAAACTAGAAAGAAGCATTCTGAGAAGCTGCTTTAAGATATGTGTATTCATCTCACAGAGGTAAATATTTCTTTTCATTGAGCAGTTTGTAAACTCTGTTATTCTAGAATCTACAAATGGTTATTTTTGAGTGCTTTGGGGCCCACATTGAAAAAGGGACTATCTTCACATAAAAACTAGTGAGAAGCTTGCTGAGAAACTACTTTCTGATGTGTGCATTCATCTAACAGAGTTGAAACTTTCTTTTGATTGAGCAGTTTGGAAAGTCTTTTCGTAGATTCTGCAAAGGCATATTTGGGAGTGCATTGAGGACTATGTTCAAAAAGGGAATATCTTCACATAAAAACGAGAAGGAGGTTTTCTGAGAAACTTCTTTGTGGTGTGCACATTCATCTCACAGTGTTGAACCACTCTGTTTATTGAGCAGTTTGGAAACATTCTTTTCATAGAATTTGCAAAGGGATATCTGGGAGCACGTTGAGGCATATGGTGAAAAAGGAAATATCTTCACATAAAAAGTATAAAGAAATTTTCTGAGTAACTCCTTTCTGACATGTGCATTCATCACACAGAAGTAAAAGTTTCCTCCCATTGAGCAGTTAGTTTTTATGTGAAGATGTTTCCCTTTTCACCATAGACCTCAAACTGCCTATATATATCCCTTTGCAGATTCTACAAAAAGACTGTTTCCAAACGGCTCAAAGAAAGTTTCCACTCTGCGAGATGAATGCACACATCACAGAGAAGTTTCTCAGAAAGTTTCTGTCTACTTTTTATTTGTTGATACTCCCTTTTTCACCATAGGCCTCAAACCACTCATAAATAACCCTTTGCAGATTCTACAAAAAGACTGTTTCCAAACTATTCCATCAAAAGAAAGGTTCAACTCTGTGAGGTTAATGCACACATCACAAAGAAGTTTCTCAGAAAACTTCTGTCTAGTTTTTATTTGACGATGTTTCCTTTTTCAATATAGGCCTCAAAGTGCTCACAAGTGTCCCTTTACAGAATTTATAAAAAGACTGTTCCCAAACTGTCCAGCCAAAACAAAGCTTCAACTCTTTGAGATGAATGCACACATCACAAAGAAGTTTCTCAGAAAGCTTCTGTCCAGTTTTTATTTGAAGGTATTTCCTTTTTCACCATAAGTCTCAAAGCATTCAAATTATCACTTTGCAGATTCTACAAAAACATTTTCCAACCTGCTCTATCTAAAGAAAGGTTCAAAGCTGTGAGAAGAAAGCACACATCAAAAAGAAGTTTCAAAGAATGCTTCTGTCTAGTTTTTATGTGTAGACATTTCCTTTTTCACCATAGGCCAAAAAGGGATCCCAATTATCCCTTTGTACATTCTACAAAAGGACTGTTTCAAAACTGCTCAATCCAAAGACAGTTTCAACTCTTCAAGATGAATGCACACATCACAACGAAGTATCTCAGAAAGCTTCTGTCTAGTTTTTGTGTGAAGATATTTCTTTTTTCACCATAGGCTTCAAAGAGCTCACAAATATCACAAAGCAGGTTCTATAAAAAGACTCCATCCAAACTGGTCAATGAAAAGAACACTTCAAATCTGTGAAATGAATGAGCACATCACAAAGAATTTTCTCAGAAAGCTTCTGTGTAGTTTTTATGTGAAGATATTTCCATTTTCACCATAGACCTGAAATCACCTACATACGTCCCTTTGCAGATTCTACAAAAAGATTGTTTCCAAACTGCTTAATCAAAGAAAGCTTTCTAGTCTGTGAGATGAATGCACACATCACAGAGAAGTTTCTCAGAAAGTTTCTGTCTAGTTCTTGTTTGTCGATACTCCTTTTTTCACCGTAGACCTCAAACTGCTCATAAATAACCCTTTGTAGATTCTACAAAAGGACTGTTTCCAAACTGCTCAATCAAAAGAAAGATTCAACTCTGTGTGATGAATGCACACATCACAAAGAATTTTCTCAGAAGGCTTCTGTCTAGATTTTATTTGTGGATATTTCCTTTTTCACAACAGGCCTCAAAAAGCTCACAAATATCCCTTTGCATATTCTACAAAAAGACGGCTTCCAAACTACTCAATGAAAGAAAATTCAACTCTGTGAGATGAATGCACACATCACAAAATGGTTTCTCAGAATATTTCTGTCTAGTTTTTATATGAAGATATTTCCTTTTTCACCACATGCCTCAAACCACTCAAAAACATCCCTTTGCAGATTCTCCAAAAAGACTGTTTCCAAACTGCTCAATCAAAAGAAAGATTCAGCTCTTTGAGATGCATACACCCATCACAAAGAAGTTTCCAAGAAAACATGAGTCTAGTTTTTATGTGAAGATATTTCCTTTTTCACCATAAGCCTCAAAGCCTTCACAAATATCACTTTGCAGGTTCTATGAAAAGACTGTTTCCAAACTGCTCAATCAAAAGAAAGTTTCAACCCTGTGAGACGAATGCACGCATCGCAAAGAAGTTTTTCAGAAAGCTGCTGTCTACGTTTCATTTTTCAATATTTCCGTTTTCACCATAGGACTCAAACCACTGAAACATATCACTTTGCAGATTCTACAAAAAGACGGTTTCCAAACTGCCCAGATGAAAAGAAAAGTTCAACTCTCTGAGACGAATGTGCACATCATGAAGAAGTTTCTCAGAATGCTTCTCTCTAGGTTTTATGTGAAAATATTTCCTTTTTTACTGCAGACCTCAAACCACTCATAAATATCCCTCTGCACATTCTACAAAAATACTGTTTCCAACCTGATAAGTCAAAAGAAAGTTTCAACTCTGTGAGATGAATGCACACATCACAAGGAAGTTTCTCAGATAGCTTCTGTCTACTTTTTATGTGAAGGTATTTCCTTTTTCACCATATGCCTCAAAACGCCTTCAAATATCCCTTTACAGATTATACAAAAAGACTCTTCCCAAACTGCTCAATCAAAACAAAGGTTCAACTCTGTGAGTTGAATGCACACATCTCAGAGAAGTTTCTTTGAAAACTTCTGTATAGTTTTTATGTAAAGATATTTCCTTTTACACTATAGGCCTCAAAGAGCTCAAAAATGTCTCCTTACAGATTCTACAAAAATACTGTTTTTGAACTGGTGAATCAAAACAAATGTTCAACTCTGTGAGATGAATGCACACATCCTAAAGAAGTTTCTCAGAAAGCTTTTTTATAGGTTTAGGTGAAGATATTTCCTTTTCCACCATAAGCCTGAAAGCATTCACAGATATCTCTTTTCAGATTGTACAAAAAGACTATTTAAAAACTTCTCAATCAAAACAAAAGGTCAACTCTGTGAGATGAATGCACACATCACAAAGAAGTTTCTCAGAAAGCTTCTGTTTAGATTTTATTTGTAGATAACTCCTTTTTCACCATAGGTTTCAAATTGCACACAATTATTCCTTGCAGTTTCTAAAAAAGACTGTTTCCAAACTACTCAATCAAAAGAGTGTTTCAACTCTGTGAGATGAACGCACACATCACAAAGAAGTTTCTCAAAAAGCTTCTGTCTAGTTTTCATGTGAAGATAATTCCTTTTTCAACAAAGGCCTCAATGGGCTCACAGATATCCTTATGCAGATTCTACAAAAAGTCTGTTTCCAAACTACTCAATTGAAAGGAAGATTCAACTCTGTGAGATGAATTCACACATCACAAAGAAGTTTCTCAGAGAGCTTCTATCTAGATATTATTTGTGACTATTTCCTTTTTCACCATAGGCATCGAAGGGCTCACAGATATCCCTTTGCAGATTCTATAGAAACACTGTTTCCAACCTGCTCAATCTAAAAAGGGGTTCAACACTGTGAGCTGAATGCACACATCCCAAAGAAGTTTCTCGGGATGCTTCTGTCTAGTTTTTATGTGAAGATATTTCCTTTTTCACCATAGGCCTCAAATCACTCACAAATGTCCCTATGCGGATTCTACATAAAGACTGTTTTCAAACTGCTCAATGAAAAGAAAGGTTCAACTCGGTGAGATGAAAGCACAAAACATGACGAAGTTTCTCAGAATGCTTCTGTCTAGTTTTTGTATGAAGATATTTCCTTTTTCACCATGGGCCTCAAAGGGTTCACAAATATCACTATGCAGATTCTACAAAAAGAATGCTTCCAAACGGATCAATCAAAAGGAAGCTTCAACTCTGTGAGATGAATGCACACATCACAAAGAAGTTTCTCAGAAAATTTCTGTCTAGTTTTTTTGTGAGGATGTTTCTTTTTTCACCATAAACCTCAAATTGTTCACAAATACCACTTTGCAGATTATACAACAACCTCCCAAACTACTCAATCAAAAGAGCGTTTCAACTCTGTGAGATGAATGCACACAGCATAAAGAAGTTTCACAGAAAGCTTCTTTCTAGCTTTTATTTGTGGATATTTCCTTTTTCACCTTAGGCCTCAAACTGCTCACAAATATATTTTTGCAGATTCTCCAAAGAGACGTTTCCAAACAGCTCAATCAAAAGACAGGTTCAACTCTGTGAGATGAATGCACACATCACAAAGAAGTTTCTCAGAATGCTTCTCCATAGTTTTTTTTTGTGAATACATTACCTTTTTCACCATATGCCCCAACATTTTCACAATTATCCCTATGCAGATTCTATAAAAAAACTGCTCCTAAAATTCTGAATCAAAAGGAAGCTTCAAATCCGTGAGATGAATGCATACACACCAAAGAAGTTTCTCAGAAATATTCTGTTTAGTTTTCATGTAAATATATTTCCTTTCTCACCATATGCCTCAAAGTGCCCAGAAATATCACTTTGCAGATTCTACCAAAAGACTGTTTCCAAAATGCTCAATCAAAAGAAAGGTTCAAACCCATGAGATGAATGCACCCATCACAAAGAAGTTTCACAGAAAGATTCTGTCCAGATTTTATTAGTGGATATTTCCTTTTTCACAATAAGCCTGAAAGGGCTCACAAAAATCCTTTGGCAGAATCTACAAAAAGACCGTTTACAAACTGGTCAATCAAAAGAAAGTTTCAACTCTGTGTGATGAATGCACACATCCAAAGAAGTTTCTCAGAAAGATTCTGTCTAGCTTTTATGTGAAGACATTTCATTTTTCACCATAGATGTCAAACCTCCTACATATATACCTCTGCAGATTATTCAAAAAGCCTGCTTCCAAACTACTCAATCAGAAGAAAAGTTCCACTCTGTGAGATGAATGCACACATTACAAAGAAGTTTCTTAGGATAGTTTTGTCTAGTTTTTATGTGAAGACATTTCCTTTTTCACTGTAGGCCAAAAATGGATCACAAATATCCCTTTGCAGATCCTACAACAAGATTGATTCAAAACTTCTCAATCAAAAGAAAGGTTCAACTCTGTGAGACAAATGCACACATCACAAAAAAGTTTCTCAGAAAGCTTCTATCTAGTTTTTATGTGAAGATATTTCCTTTTTCACCATAGACCTCAAAGCTCTCTCAAATGTCTCTTTGCAGATTCTACAAGAAGACGGTTTCCAAACTTCTCAATCAAAAGGCAGGTTCATATTTGTGAGGTAAATGCACACATCACAAAGAAGTTTCTCAGAAAGCTTCTGTCTAGTTGTTATGGGCTGATGTTTCCTTTTTCACCATAAGCTTCAAAGCCTTCAGAAATATCAGTTTTCAGATTCTACAAAAAGTGTGTTTACAAACTGCTCAATGAAAAGAAAGATTCAACTCTGAGAGATGAATGCACACGTCACAAAGAGGTTTCTCAGAAATCTTCTGTCTGGTTTTTATGTGAAGATATTTCCTTTGTCACCATAGGCCTCCTATCACTCACAAATATCCCTTTGCAGATTCTACAAAAAGACTGTTTCCAAACTTCTCAATCAAGAGAATGGTTCAACTCTGTGACATGAAGGCACACATCACAAATGAGTTTCTCAGACATATTCTGTCTAGTTTTTATGTGAATATATTTACTTTCTCACCATATGCCTTAAGACACTCACAAATATCCCTTTGGAGTTGCTCCAAAAAGATGATTTCCAAACTGCTCAATCAAAAGAAAAGTTCAACTCTGTGAAATGAATGCACACATGACAAAGAAGTTTCTCAGAAAGTTTCTGTGTAGATTTTATTTGTAGATATTTCATTTTCACCATAAGCCTCAAACTGCTCACAAATATCCCTTTGCAGAATCTACAAAAAGACCGTTTCCAAACTGCTCAATCAACAGCAATGTTGAAATCTGTGAGATGAATGCACACATCACAAAAAAGCTTCTCAGAAAGTTGCTGTCTATTTTTTATGTGAAGATATTTCCTTTTTCAACATAAGCCTCAAATCGTTCACAAATATCATTTTGAAGATTCTACAAAAAGACTGTTTCCAAACTGCTCAATCAAAAGAAAGGTTCAACTCCATGAGATGAATGCAGACATCACAAAGAAGTTTCTCAGGAAGATTCTTTCTAGTACGTATTTGTAGACATTTCCCTTCTCACCATAGGGCTCAAACCGCTCACAAATATCCATTTATAGATCTACAAAAGACTCTTTCCAAACAGCTCAATTAAAAGAAAGGTTCAACTCTTGAGATGAATGCACTCATCAAATAGAGGTTTCTCAGAAAGCTTCTGTCTTGCTTTTATGTGAATGTATTTCCTTTTTCACCATTAGCCTCAAAGCTTTCACAAATGTCCCTTTGCAGATTTTACAAACAGACTGTTGCCTAACTGCTCAATCAAAAGATCAGTTCCAAACTGTGAGATGCATGCTGACATCACAAAGAAGTTTCTCAGAAAGATTCTGTCAAGTTTTTACCTGAATATATTTACTTTCTCACCTTAGGCCTCAAACTGCTCACAAATATCCCTTTGCAGATTTTCCAAAACGACACTTTACAAACTGTTCAATCAAAAGAAAGTTTCAACACTGTGATATGAATGCTCACATAAAAAAAAGCGTCTCAGAAATCTTCTGTCTAGATTTTATTTGTGGATATTTCCTTTTTCACCATAAGCCATAAACTGCTTAAAAATATCCCTTTGCAGATTCTACAGAAAAACAATTTACAAACTCCTCACTCAAAAGAAAGTTTCAACCCTGTGAGATGAATGCTCACATCACAAAAAAGTGTCTCAGTAAGCTTCTGTCTAGATTTTATTTGTTGATGTTCCCTTTTTCACTTTAAGCCATAAATCACTTAAAATATCCCTTTGGAGATTCTACAAAAAGACTGTTTCCAAACTGCTCAATGAAAATAATGGTTCAACTCTGTGAGATGAATGCACTTATCACAAAGAAGTGTCACAGAAAGATTCTGTCCAGATTTTATTAGTGGATATTTCCATTTTCACCATAAGCCTGAAACGGCTCACAAATATCCTTAGGCAGAATCTTTAAAAAGACTGTTTACAAACTGCTCAATCCAAAGAAACATTCAGCTCTGTGTGATGAATGCACACATCACAAATAAATTTCTCAGAAAGCTTCTGTCTAGTTTTCAGTTGAAGATATTTCCTATTTCACCTTAGGCCATAAAGGGATAACAAATATCCCTTTACAGAATCTACAAAAAGACTCTTTCCAAACTGCTCCATCAAAAGAAAATTTCAACTGTATGAGATTAATGGATGCATAACAAAGCAGTTTCTCAGAAAGCTTCTGTCTAGTTTTTATGTGAAGATATTTCTGTTTCACCATAGGCCTCAAACGTCTAAGAAATATCCCTTTGCAGATTAGACATAAAGACTGTTTCCAAACTTCTCAATGAAAAGAAATTTTCAACTCTGTGTGATGAATGTACACATCACAAGGAACTTTCTCAGAATGCTTCTGTCTAGTTTTTACGTGAAGATATTTACTTTTTCACCATAGGCCTTAAACCGCACCCAAATATCACTCTGCATATAATACAAAAAGACTGCTTCCAAACTGCTCAATGAAAAGAAAGTTCAACTCTGTGGGATAAAAGCACACATCACAAAGACGTTCTTCAGAAAGCTTCTCACTAGATTTTATGTGAAGATATTTAGTTTTTCACCACAAGCCACAAAGCGCTCCAAATATCCATTTGCAGATTCTTCAAAAAGACTGTTTCCAAACGGATCAATCAAAAGAAAGTTTCAACTCTGTGAGATGAATACAAATATCACAAAGAAGTTTCTCAGAATGCTTCTGTCTAGTTTTTCTGTGAAGATATTTCCTATTTCACCATGGCCCTCAATGGACTCACATATATCCTTTCGCAGATTCTACAGAAAGACTGTTTCTTAACTTCTCAATGAAAAGAAATGTTCAACTCTGGGAGATGAATGCACACATGAAAAAGAAGTTTCTCAGAATGCCTCTGTGTAGTTTTTATGCTAAGATATTTCTTTTTCACCATAGACCTCAAACCACTCAGAAATATCCCTTTGCAGATTGTACGAAAAGATGGTTTCCAAACTGCTCAATGAAAAGAAAGGTTCAATTCTGTGACATGAATATGCACATCACAAAGAAGTTTTTCAGAAAGCTTCTGTTTAGTTTTTAAGTGAAAATATTTCCTTTTTCACCGTAGGCCTCAAAGCCCTCCAAATATCCTTTTGCAGAATCTACAAAAAGAGAGTTTCCACACTGTTCAATGAAAAGAAAGATTCAAATCTGAGAGATGAAAGCACACATCACAAAGAAGTTTCCCATAATGCTTCTGTCTACTTGTTTTGTGAAGATATTTTCTATTTCAATGTAAGCCTCAAAGGGCTCACAAATATCCCTTTGCAGACTCTACAAAAAGACAGTTTTCGAACTGCTCCATGAAACGAAAGTTTCAACTCTGTGAGACAAATGCACAAATAATAAATTAATTTCTCATAATGCTTCTGTCCAGTTTTTATGTGAAGATATTTCTTTTTCACCATAGGCATAAAACCGTTCAGAAATATCCCTTTGTAGATTCTACAAAAAGACTGTTTCCAAACTGCTCAATCAAAAGAAAGGTTCAACCCTGTGAGATGAATGCACATATAACAAAGAAGTCTCTCAGAAATCTTCTGTCTTGTTTTTATGTGAAGATATTTCCTTTCTCAACATAGGCCTCAAAGTGATCCAAATATCCATTTGCAGATTCTACAAAAAGACTGTTTCCAAACTGATCAATCAAAACAAATTTTTAACTCTCTGAGATGAAAGCACACATGACAAAGAAGTTACTCAGCTTTTTTCTAGTTTGTATGTGAAGATATTTCCATTTCACCTGAGACCATAAAGGGCTCACAAATATTCCTTTGAAGGTTCTACAAAAAGACTGTTTCCAAAGTGCTCAATCAAAAGAAAGGTTCAACTCTGTGAGATGAACACACACATCACAAAGAAGTTTCTCAGAATACTTCTGTCTAGTTATTATGTGAAGATATTTCCTTTTTCACCATACTCTTTAAACCGCTCAAAAATATCCCTCTGCAGATACTACAAAAAGACTATTTCCAAACTGGTCCATCAAAGAAAGTTTCAACTCTGTGAGATGAATGGACTCATAACAAAGAACTTTCTCAGAATTCTTCTGTCTAGTTTTTATGTGAACATATTTCCTTTTTCACCATAGGACTCAAATTGCTCCAAATATCCATTTGCAGATCCTACAAAAAGAATGTTTCCAAACTGCTCAATCAAAAGTTAGGCGCAACTCTGTGAGACGAAAGCCCGCATCACAAAAAAGTTTCTCAGAAAGCTTCTGTCTACTTTTTATATGAAGGTATTTCCTTTGGCACCATAGGCTTCAAACTGCTCACAAATATAACTCCGCTTATACTTCCAAGAGACTTTATCCAAATTGCTAAATCAAAAGAAACGTTCAACATTGTGAGATGAATGCACACATCACAAAGAAGTTTCCCAAAATGCTTCTGTCTAGTTATTTTGTGAAGATATTTCCTTTTTCACTATAGTCTTTAAACCACTCAAAAATATCCCTCTGCAGATACTACAAAAAGACTGTTTCCAAACTGATCCATCAAAGAAAGTTTCAATTCTGTGAGATGAATGGACTCATCACAAAGAAGTTTGTCAGAATTCTTCTGTCTAGTTTTTATGTGAACATATTCCCTTTTTCACCATAGGACTCAAATTGTTCCAAATATCCATTTGCAGATTCTACAAAAAGAATGTTTCCAAACTTCTCAATCAAAAGAAAGGTGAAACTTTGTGAGACAAAAGCACACATCACAAAGAAGTTTCTCAGAAAGCTTCTGTTTACTTTTTATATGAAGGTATTTCCTTTTGCACAATAGGCCTTAAACTGCTCACAAATATAACTCCGCTTATACTTCCAAGAGACTTTCTCCAAATTGCTAAATCAAAAGAAACGTTCAAATTTGTGAGATGAATGCACACATCACAAAGAAGTTTCTCAAAATGCTTCTGTCTAGTTTTCATGTGAAGATATTTATTTTTCACCATTTGCCTCAAACCACTCTAAAATATCCCTTTGCAGTTTGTACAAAAAGACTGTTTCCAAACTGCTCAATGAAAAGAAATGGTCAACTATTAGAGATGAATGGAAATGTCACAAATAGTTTTCTCAAAAAGCTACTGTCTAGTTTTTATGTGAAGATATTTCCTTTTCCACTATAGGCCTCAAAACGCTCCAAATATCCATTTGCAGATTCTACAAAAAGACTGTTTCCAAACCACCCCATAAAAAGAAAGGTTCAACTCTGTGAGAGGAAAGTGCACATCACAAAGAAGTTTCTCAGAAAGCTTCTATCTAGTTTTTATGTGAAGATATTTCATATTTCAACATAGGCCATAAGGGGCTCACAAATATCCATTTGCAGATTCTGAGAAAATACATGTTCCAAACTGCTAAATCAAAAGAAAAGTTTAACTCTGTGGGATGAATGGGCACATCACAAAGAAGTTTCTCAGAAAGCTTCTGTCTAGTTTTTATGTGAAGATATTTCTTTTTCACCATAACCCACAAAAGGCTAAGAAATTTCCCTTTGCAGCTTCTACAAAAGACTGTTTCCAAACTGCTCAATTGAAAGAAAGGTTGAATTCTGTGACATGAATTGACACATCACAAAGAAGTTTCTCAGAAATCTTCTGTCTAGTTTTTATGTGAAGATTCTTCCTTTTTCACCTTGGGACTCAAATAGCTCCAAATATCCATTAGCAGATTCTGCAAAAAGACTTTCCAAACTGCTCAATCAAAAGAAAGGTTCAGTACTGTGAGAAGAAAGCACACATCACAAAGAAGTTTCTCAGAAATCTTCTGTCTAGTTTTTATATGCAGATATTTCGTATTTCATCACAGGCCTTAAAGAGCTCACAAATATCTCTTTGCAGATTCTACAAAACGACTGTTTCCAAACTGCTCAATCAAAAGAAAGGTTCGACTCTGCGACATGAATGGACACATCACAAAGAAGTTTTTCAGAATGCTTCTGTCTACTTTTTATGTACAGATATTTCGTTTTCACCATAGACCTCAAATGGCTCAGAAATATCCCTTTGCACATTTTACCAAAAGACTATTTCCAACCTGCTCAAACAAAAGAAAGATTCAGCTCTCTGAAATGAAAGCCCACACCACAAAGAAGTTTCTCAAAGTGCTTCTGTCTAGTTTTTATGTGAATATATTTCCTTTTTCACCTTAGGCCTCAAAGCTCCCCAAATATCCATTTGTAGACTCTTCAAAAAGACTGTTTCCAAAGTGATCAATCAAAAGAAAGGTTCAACTGTGTAGGATGAAAGCACACATCACAAAGAAGCTTCTCAGAAAGATTCTGTCTAGTATTTATGTGAAGATATTTCTTATTTCTCCATAGGCCTAAAGGGGATCACAAATATCAATCTGCAGATACTACAAGAAGACTGTTTCCAAACTGCTCAATGAAAAGAAAGGATCAACTCTGTGAGGTGAATGCACAGATGAAAAAGAAGTTTCTCAGAATGCTTCTGGCTAGTTTTTATGTGAAGATATTTCTTTTTCACCACAGGCCTGAAACCACTCTGAAATATTCCTTTGCAGATTGCACAAAAAGAATGTTTCCAAACTCTTCAATGAACAGAAAGTTTCAACTCTTTGATATGAATGCAAACATCACAAAAAGTTATCTCTAAAAGCTTCTGTCTGGTTTTTATGTGAATATTTACTTTTTCAGCATAGGCATCAAACAGGTCACAAATATACATTTGCAGATTCTATACAATGACTTGTTCCCAAACTGCTCAATGAAAAGAAATGTTCAAATCTGTGAGATGAAAGCACGCATCACAAAGAAGTTTCTCAGAAAGTTTCTGTCCAGTTTTTAAGTACAGATATTTCCTTTTTCACCTTATGCCTCAAAGCGCTCCAAATATCCATTTACCGATTCTACAAAAAGAGTGTTTCCAAACTGCTCAATCAAAGGAAACGTTCAACTCTGTGAAATGAAAGCACACATCACAAAGAAGTTTCTCAGAATGCTTCTGTCTAGTTATTATTTGAAGACATTTTCTATTTCACTATAGGACTCAAAGGGCTCAGAAATATCCCTTTGCAGATTCTACGAAAGGACTGTTTCCAAACTGCTCAATCAAAAAGAAGGTTCGCAAGCATCACAAAGAAGTTTCTCAAAAATCTGTCTAGTTTTTATGTGAAGATATTTCCTATTTCATTATAAGTCTCAAAGGGCTCAGAAATATCCCTTTGCAGATTCTATGAAAAGATTCTTTCCAAACTACTGAATGAAATGAAAGTTTCAAATCTGTGGGATGAATGCACACATCACAGAGAAGTTTCCTGGAATGCTTCTGTCTGATTTTTATGTGAAGATATTTCTTTTTCACCATAGGCCTCAAACCACTCAGAAATATCTCTTTACAGATTGTGCAAAAAGATTGTTTCTAAACAGCTCAATGAAAGGGAAGATTCAACTCTGGGAGATGAATGCAAACATCACAAAGAAGTTTCTCAAAAAGCTTCTGTCTGGTTTTTATGTGAAGGTATTTCCTTTTTCACCATAGGACTCAAACTGCTCACAAACATCCCTTTGCAGATTCTACAAAAAGACTGTTTCCAAACTGCACAATGAAAAGAAAGGTTAAACTCTGTGAGATGAAAGCAGACATCACAAAGAAGTTTCTCAGAATGCTTTTGTATAGTTTTATGTGAAGAAGTTTCCTTTTTCACCATAGCAATCAAAAGAAGTGTTCAAATGTGTGGGATGAATGCACACATCCAAAGAAGTTTCTCAGAAAACTTCTGTTTAGTTTTTTGTGAAGATATTTCCTTTTTCACCATGAGCATCAAAGCGCTCCAAATATCCACTTGCAGATTCCACAAAAAGAGTGTTTCCAATCTGCTCAATCAAAAGAAAGTTTCTACTCTGTGAGGTGAAAGCACACGTCACAAAGAAGTTTCTTAGAAACCTTCTGTCTAGTTTATATGTGAAGATATTTCATATTTCAAAATAGGCCTCAAAGGGCTCAGAAGTATACCCTTGCAGATGCTACAAAAAAGCGTATTTCCAAACAGATCAATCAAAAGAAAGATTTAACTTGGTGAGATCAATGCACACATTACATAGAAGTCTCTCGTAATGCTTCTGTCTAGTTTTTTTGAGAAGCCATTTCCTTTTTCAGTATAGACCTCAGTCTGCTCATTAATAGCCCTCTGCAGATACTAGAAAAAGAGTCTTTCCAAACTGCTTAATCAAAATAAAGGTTCAAATCTTTGAGATGAAAGCCCACGTCACAAAGAAGTTTCTCAGAAAGTTTCTGTCTAGTTTTTATGTGAAGATATTTCCTATTTCACCTTAGGCCTCAAAGGGATCGCAACTATCCCTTTTCAGATTCTACAAAAAACTCTTTCCGAACTGCTTCATCAAAGGAAAGGTTCAATTCTGTGAGATGAATGCACACATAAAAATTAGTTTCTCAGAATGCTTCTCTCTTGTTTTTATGTGAAGATATTACTTTTTCACCATAGGTCTCAAACCGCAAACAGACATTCCTTTGCAGATTGCACAAAAAGTATGTTTCCACACTGCTCAATGAACAGAATGTTTCAACTCAGTGACATGAATGTAAGCATCACAAAGAGTTTTCTCAAAATACTTCTGTTCAGGTATTATGTGAAGGTATTTAGTTTCTCACCATAGGCATCAAACTGCTCACAAATATCCCTTTGCAGATTCTACAAAATGACTTGTTGCCAAACTGTTCAATGAAAAGGAAGGTCCAAATCTGAGATGAAAGCATGCATCACAAAGAAGTTTCTCAGATGTTTCTGTCTAGTTTTTATGTGCAGATATTTCCTTTTTCACCATAGGCCTCAAAGCACTCCAAATATCCCTTTGCAGATTCTACAAAAAGAGTGTTTCCAAACTGCTCAATCAAAAGAGAGGTTCAACTCTTTGAGATAAAAGCACACAGTACAAAGAAGATTTTCAGAAAGCTTTTGTCTAGTTTTTAAGTGAAGACATTTCTTATTTCACCATAGGCCTCAATGGGCTCACAAATATCCCTTTGCAGATACTACAAAAGGACTCTTTCCAAACTGCCTAATCCAAGGAAAGTTTCAACCCTGTGACATGAATGCACACATCACAAAGAAGTTTCTCAGAATGCGTCTGTCTAGTTTTTATGTGAAAATATTTCCTGTTCACCATAGGCATAAAACGTTGCAAATATCCATTTGCAGATTCTACAAAAAGACTGTTTCCAACCTACTTAATCAAAAGAAAAGTTCAATTCTGTGAGATGAAGGCACACATGACAAATAAGTTTCTCACAAAGCTTCTGTCCAGTTTTTATTTGAAGATTTTCCCTATTTCACCATAGGGCTGTAAAGGCTCACAAATATCCTTTTGCATATTCTAAAAAAAGACTGTTTCCAAACTGCTCAATCAAAAGAGAGGTTCAAATATGTGTGATGAATGCACACATCACAAAGAAATTTCTCAGAATGTTTCTGTCTAGTTTTTAAGTGAAGATATTTCTCTTTCACCATAGGCCTCAAAAGGCTCAGAAATATCCCTTTGCAGCTTGGACAAAAAGACTGTTTCCAAACTGCTCAATCAAAAGAAAGTTTCAACACTGTGAGTTGAATGCACACATCACAAAGAAGTTTCTCAGAAAGCTTCTGTTTAGCATTCATGTGAAGATATATCGTTTTTCACCATAGGCCTCAACGGGCTCAGAAATATCCCTTTGCAGATTCTACAAAAGGACTGTTTAGAAAACTGCTTAATCCAAAGAAAGGTTCAACTCTGTGAGTTGAATGCATACATCTCAAAGAAGTTTCTCACAACGCATCTGTCGAGGTTTTTTTGTGAAGATATAACCTTTTTAACCATAGGTCATAAACTGCTCATGAATATCCCTCTGCAGATACTACAAAAAGACTGTTTCCAAACTGCTGCATCCAAAGAAATGTTCAACTCTGTGAGATGAATACACCCATCACAAAGAAGTTTCACAGAATGCTCCTGTCTGGTTTTTATGTGAAAATATTTCCTTTCTCACCATGGGTCTCAAAGTGCTCCAAATATCCATTTACAGACTCTACAAAAAGTGTTTCCAAACTGCTCATTCAAAAGAAAGTTCAACTCTGTAAGATGAAAGCACGCATCACAAAGTAGTTTCTCAGAAAGCTTCTGTCTAGTTTTTATGTGAAGATATTTCCTATTTCACCGTAGGCCATAAAGAGCTCACAAATATTTTTTGCAGATTCTTCAAAAAGACTGTTTCCAAACTGCTCAATCCAAAGAAAGGTTCAACTCTGTGAGATGAATGGACACATCACAAAGAAGTTTCTCAGAATGCATCTATCCAGTTTTATGTGAAGATATTTCTTTTTCATCCTAGGCCACAATGGGCTCAGAAATATCCCTTTGCAGATTCTAAAAAAGAACTGTTTCCAAACTGCTCAATCTAAAGAAAGGTTCACCTCTGTGAGTTGAATGCACACATCACAGAGAAGTTTCCCAGAATGCTTCTGTCTACTTTGTATGTGAAGGTATTTCTTTTTTCACCATAGGCCTCAAACCGTTCACAAATATCCCTCTGCAGATACAACAAAAGGACTGTTTCCAATCTGCTAAATCAAAAGATAGGCTCAACTCTGTGAGATGAAAGCACACATCACAAAGAAGTTTCTCAGAAAGCTTCTGTCTAGTTTTTATGTAACGATATTTCCTATTTCACCACAGGCCTCAATGGACTCAAAAATATCCCTTTCAGATTCTACAAAAAGAGTGTTTCTGAACTTCTCAATGAAATGAAAGTTTCAACCCTGTGAGGTGAATGCACACATAAAAAAGAAGTTTCTCAGAATGCTTCTGTCTAGTTTTTATGTGAAGATATTAATTTTTCACCATAGGCCTCAAACTGCTCAGAAATATCCCTTTGCAGATTGAACCAAAAGACTCTTTCCATACTGCTCAATGAAAAGAAAGATTCATCTGTGTGAGATGAATGCACACATAAAAAAGAAGTTTCTCAGAATGCTTCTGTCTAGTTTTTATGTGAAGATATTTCCTTTTTCACCATAGTCCTTAAACCATTCACAATTATCCCTCTGCAGATACTACAAAAAGACTGTTTCCAAACTGCTCCATGAAAAGAAAGGTTCAACTCTGTGAGATGAATGCACACATCAGGAAGAAGTTTCTCAGAATGATTCTGTCTAGTTTTTATGTGAAGATAATTCTTTTTCACCACAGGCATCAAACGGCTCAGAAATATCCATTTGCAGATTGTACAAAAATACTGTTTCCAATCTGCTCAATCAAAAGAAAGGTTCTGCTCTGTGATATGAATCCAGGCATCACAAAGAAGATTCTCAGAAAGCTGCTTTTTAGTGTTTTTGTAAAAATATTTCCGTTTTCACCATAGGCCTAAAAGCACTGCAAATATCCATTTCTGGATTCTACAAAAAGACTGCTTAGAAACTGCTCAATCAAAAGAAAAGTTCAACTCTGTGAGATGAAAGCACACATTGCAAAGCATTTTCTCAGAAAGATTCTGTCAAGTTTTTATGTCAAAGTATTTCCTGTTTCATCGTAGGCTGTGAAGGGCTCACAAATATCCATTTGCATATTTTAAAAAAAGACTGTTTCCAAACTGCTCAAACAAAAGAAAGGTTCAACTCTGTGAGATGAATGCACACATCAGAAAGAACTTTCTCAGAATGCTTCTGTCTAGTTTTTATGTGAAGATATCTCTTTTTCACCTTAGGTCTCAAATGGCTAAGAAATATCCCTTTGCAGATTTTACAAAAAGACTGTTTCCAAACTGCTCAATAAAAATGTTTCAACACGGTGAGATGAATACACACATCAAAAAGAAGTTTCTCAGAAAGCTTCTGTTTTCTTTTTATTTGAAAATATTTCCCTTTTCACCGTAGGCCTCAATGGGCTCAGAAATATCTCTTTGCAGATTCTACAAAATGACTGTTTAGAAAACTGCTGGATCCAAATTACACCATTATGGCTCACACACTGCAGCCTCAACCTCCCCAGGGTTAGGCTATTCCTCAAGGGATCCTACAGCCTCGGCCTCCCAAAGTGTTGGGGTTACAGGCGTGAGCCACCAGCACCCGGCCTGGGTTAATACATCTGGTCTCACTACGTCTTAACCTCACACCCATGAAGAACTCAAGTCAAGAGAGAGTTGGCAAGAGACTCTCAGCATTCTCTCCCGAAAGCAGTGAGGTGGATGGCAGACGTGTGTCCCGAGCTCCTGGGGTTTTAGGTGACCATGTGTAGAGGAGAGATTTCCAATGTTTCCAGAGAGGCGTGAGCCACAGTTATTTGGGGCATCAGAACACGAGATGGGGTTTCTGACAGCAATTTAAAGGCCAGGAAGGGCCAGAATCTGCCAAGGCCCATGTCCCAGGGTGGGGCCAATGGAACCCAAAGTAGAGGGAGTCAGCCGTCCTCACAGAGAGGACTCCAGCCCTAGGCCCCGCTGTGCAGACCAAATCAGAAGGAAGAGAGTCCTTCGTCCTACATGCCACATCCCTCCACTGAACTTGGGATTGGATCTGTTTCCCAAACATGGGGTGACTTTCGCTTTGCAATGGATCACAAGGGGCCGGGCTTTCCAGAGTCCGCAGGATAAAGAAGTCATTCTGGCTCGGCCACCCCCATCCCCCGGTAACTGGTGAATTTAAATGAGCCGAGGCTGGCCAGGCCGGAGCCGCTACAGGGGGGAGGGTGGTGGGTGGGGTGGGGGTTTCCTGAGGCACTGCAGAAATTGGGCCTTTGTCTCGAGGATGACAGTGCTGCAGGAACCCTTCCAGGCTGCTATATGGCAAGCACTAAACCACTATGCTTACCGAGATGGGGTTTTCCTCACAGAACGCCTTTATGCAGAAGTACACTCAGAAGAAGCCTTGTTTTTAATGGCGACCTGTTCTTACCTCCCAGGAAAGGCCTATAAATCATATAGACTCTTGAAAAGACACAGTTGTCCTACACCGCAATGCAAATACCTGCTTGCAAAATGTTGTGTTGATCTCAGTAAGCTTGCAGACTGGGAACAAATCTTATCTGGTGGAGTGTTTAATAAGCAGAAAAGCCATGATGATATTGTTACTGAGTTTGGTGATTCAGTTTGCTTTCCCCTTCCATTGTTGGGACGTGTATATTGCAAGACAGATCAGCTTGCCAAAGGATAAGAATGTTACCAAAAGAGACTTGGTTTAAATCCTTTCCTCTGGTATCCCTTTGAATCATTACGTGAAATAGGTGAAAAGCGAGATCCTGACCAAACATTTAAATTCACATCTTTACAGAACTTTAGCAACTGTCTGCCCAACTCTTGCACAACACAAGTACCTAATCACAGTTTATGTCACAGACAGCCTGAGACCATTCTTATGGAAACACCCCAGGACACAACTGAATTAAACAGAGTCAATTTAGAATCTTCCAATTCAAAGTACTCCTTGAATACAGATTCCCCTGTGTCTTTTATTGATTCAGCTGTAATTTCACCTGAAACTATCCCACTGGGAACAGGAAATTCCATATTATCCAAACAGGTTCAAAATAAACCAAAAACTGGTCGAAGTTTATTAACAGGACCAGCAGCTCTTAGTCCATTTACCCCAAGTTTTGGGATTTTGCCATTAGAAACCCCAAGTCCTGGAGATGGATCTTATTTACAAAACTACACTAACACACCTTCTGTAATTGATGCGCCATCCACCGGAGCCCCTTCAAAAAAGTCTGTTGCCAGAATTGGCCAAACTGGAGCAAAGTCTGTCTTCTCGCAGAATGGAAATAGCCGAGAGGTAACTCCAATTCTTTCACTAACAGAAATTTCTGGTCCATAAATAACTACAACACCTCAGGTAATGAGCCCCACTATGACATCTCCCCCAAATGCACTGCATCAAAGAAGTTCATGACTCTTTACTAGTGACAGTTCGACAACCAAGGAGAATAGGAAGAAATTAAAAATGAAGTTTCTACCTAAAATCCCAAACAGAAAAACAAAAAGTAAAACTAATAAAGGAGGAATAACTCAATCTAATATAAATGAAAACCTGGAAATTACAAAATTGGACTCTTCCATCAATTCAGAAGAGGACATATCCACAATCACACCTCAGATTCAGGATTTTAATCTACAAAAAGCAGCAGCAGAAGGCTTAATGAGCCTTCTTCATGAAAGGGGGAAACGTTATTTAGCTTTATGTTCATACCACTGCAAAGAAGCTATAAATATTTTGAGCCATCTACCTTCTCACCACCACAATACTGGTTGGGTACTGTGCCAAATTGGAAGGTCCTATTTTGAACTTTCAGAGTACATGCAAGCTGAAAGAATATTCTCAGAGGTTAGAAGGATTGAGAATTATAGATTCGAAGGCATGGAAATCTACTCTACAACACTTTGGCATCTTCAAAAAATGTCGCTCTTTCATTTCTGTCAAAAGACTTAACAGACATGGATAAAAATTCTCCAGAGGCCTGGTGTGCTGCAGGGAACTGTTTCAGTCTGCAACGGGAACACGATATTGCAATTAAATTCTTCCAGAGAGCTATCCAAGTGGATCCAAATTATGCTTATGCCTATACTTTATTAGGGCGAGAGTTTGTCTTAACTGAAGAATTGGACACAGCGTTAGCTTGTTTTTGAAACGCTATCAGAGTCAATCCTAGACATTACAATGCATGGTAAGTGGTAATGAATTGTAAAGATAAAGTCTTGTTGATGGTGCTGGTAGTCACTAATTTTTCTTGTTAGATAGCTCTTTATTGTCATGAATTTGGTTACTAATACTTAGGAATGGTACATACTGGTCAATAACTTCAAACTAACTTTTTTTATGATATGTATGTCTTCAACAAACTCTTCAGTTAACTAATGATAATAGAATACGAGATGCTTATACTCAACAGTTTCAGTCTTCTACAAAACTTTTGCAGATACTGTAGTTGTGTTTTGTTTTTTTGCTTGTTTAGTTTTGTTACTTGATTTGTTACTTTTTCTTCGAACACAGAAATGGTGATTGGGACAAAAAGTGCTTGGGAAATTGGAAAGGAATAGCATAATTCACTTATTGGATAATAGAAAAAAACACTGAAAAAGTTCACTAGGTGCTTTTTGACAATGTTCCAGTTTATTAAGTTACTATTAAGAACTTAATGTATCCTTTATTTAGCAGTATCTCTGTTTTACTTTTTCGTATTTGTGTATAAGTAGACACATAGGAAATTACTACCCAGGTCATATTGTTATCAACTGAATAACATATGAAAAAGTTTGGTCCTACTTCTGCCTCAACACCATACTTACTGTTGACATTTATCGTATTTCTCTGGACTGACTTAAAAGTTTAAATATCAAGAAAATGCCAGGCATGGTGGCTCATGCCAGTCATCCCAGCACTTTGGGAGGCCAAGGCGGGCAGATCACAACGTCAAGAGATCGATACCATATGGTGAAACCCCACCTATATTAAAAGTATAAAAATTAGCTGGGCATGGTGTCAGGCATCTGTAGTCCCAACTACTCAGGAGTCTGAGGAAGGATAATCACTTAAACCTGGGAAGTGGAGGTTGCAGTGAGCCAAGATTATGCCATTGCACTCCAGTCTGGGCGACAGAGTGAGACGCCATATCAAGAAAAAAATGAAATAAAAATAAAATAAAATAAAATAAAATGAATATCAAGAGAAAGTATAATTCTGAAGTAGTAACTCTGCGGAAGCTTTTTTGTCAGATACGATTATCTTTGGGTTTAGTTATTATAGCAGTTGAATTTTAACACTTGATTTGCTTCTAAATCTGAAGCATTATATTACTAAAATATTTTTTGATTTGTGATTATGTTGTTTAATGGACTATATATCATTTTGCAGTAGTAGTTGCAGTGCCTGAAAGATTGCCAAAAAAATAGTGCTAGCTATTGCTGACCAATGTAACAATCGACTTGCCAATATTGCCATCTCTTCCAATAGCCATGTTCTCCATAATATTTTAAGAACTCAGTTCTTCATAAGGCTTGTGTTGTTTTTGATTTTTTCCCAAGTCTGGTGGATCCTTGTGCTGTTCTTTTTTAAATGTGTATTGTCTGTCCAGCTATTCTGCAGGAGTCACATACTTAAAAACATTAACCATATCAAAAATTGTGTTTCAAGGAGGATTATTCAGACTGGCATGCTTTTAGTAGGAGGAGTTTAAATGCTGACGTATTTAGGTAACTCTAAATACTGAGCAACTTTATTCTATCTACAAAATAGATAGACTTTCTTTTCTTTTCACTTTTACTATCATTAGCGCCATGTTTAATACCTTTTCTTCATCTATAACACAATTATAACGATATACAAAGCCACTCAAATAAAGCAGATATATTGTGCTTTAAAAAAAAAAAAAAGAAGTCTTTATATGGCACACAATGAGGTGTGACTCAAATCTAGAATCTCCAGTAAAAACCAATGAAACAGGGTCAAATCCTGTGTCTACTAAAAATAAAAAAATGAGCCAGGTGTTGTGGTGCTGAGGCAGGAGAATCACTCTAACCCAGGAGACAGAGGTTGCAGTGAGCTGAGATCATGCCACTGTACTCCAGCCATGGGGGGACAGAGCAAGACTCCCTCTCAGAAGCAAACAAACACAGAAAGCCAATAAAGTTGTTTAACTCAAAGTGTCAGGCTCAAGTCTCTTGACAGGATACATTCAGCACCTGGGGAAACATTGATGGGTGGAGTGGAATCTATTTTGTGGCCTCAAGGAAGGGTTTGAGAGACAGTCCTGCAAACGTGACGGCCTAAAGAAGCCCCTCTGCCCAAGAAGCGATATTCATTTGTATCCTGTAGCCACCCATGAGGGAGAATCGGGCTCTCTACAGACCCCCAACCCCCACCCCACCCCACCCCAACCCACCCCCCCACTTCGTGAAATGAGCTCTCACTCCGTCAGGCTGTATTCAGGCCGTGTGGTTTTGTAACCTCCAGCGTGTGTGCCTGGGTTGTGGGGTGGGGTTGGGGCGGCTGTGGACAGAGGAGGGGATAAAGCGGTGGTGTCCCATGGGTGCCCAGTAAATGGGACGTGAGTGGGGTGGCCAGAGCCTAGGGAACTCATTGCCTGTCAGGACGTCTCCCCTCCTGGTCCCCTCTCTGACCTACGCTCCACATCTTCGCAGTTCAGTGGGGAGCTTGTGGGTGGAAGTCACCATCCCTTTGGATTTTAGCCGAGGAAGGCCGGGCTCCCAAGAGTCTCCCCGGAGTCGGAGCCTTGGGCAGGCTCACAAGGATGCTGAAGGTAACGGTTGGTGACAGTGATGTAAGTTGGAGGCCTCGGGCCATTGCAGAGGTATCCATTTGACCTCGGTGGGACAGGTCAGCTTTGTGGAGTCCCATGCGTCCTTCCAGAGACTCATCCAGTGCTAGCAAGCATGGTCCCGAGGATCCCAGCTCCCAGCAGAAGCACTTTTGTTCACACAGAATCCTGGGCAGGAAAGTTCTCAGCAGGTTTAGACCTCCTAGCCAAAAAGCCAAAGCCACTTCAGGGATTTTTTTTCAAAGAGCCAGTGGTTCCAAAATGGGCCATGGGTATTTGTGGAAATGGAGAGAAGTGTTTGCAGATACATATTTCAGACAGAACGGACAGGGCTTGGTCATAGGTCATGAAGGACATGAACAGATGCACATTGAGAAAACCCTCCCAGCATCCTAGGTGAACAGAGGTATGATTTTTTGAGACAGTCGAGCTAGATGCAACCCCAGATTTTAGGGTTGGATCTTTATTAATATGTAGTATCTATGAGGTATCCAAGTCCAGAAATCAACTCTCCAGTTCTGTACAGCATTTTGTAGGGAGATCAAATCTGGGATGTCTAAAGTTAAGAATTCAGGCCGTGGTAATGGATTAGATTAGATGTACTTGAACTTATTTTTCCAAGAAAGAGATGGCGGGAGATAGAGAGAGCCAGAGAGTGAGTGAGCAAGAGAGAGAGAGAGACACAGAGACAGAGACAGAGAGACAGACAGAGAGACACAAAGATACACAAAGAGAGAAAGACACAGAGAGACAGAGAGATAAAGACACAGAGAAAGACACAGATGGAAAGAGACAGAGAGAAACTGAAAAAGAGACAGAGGCAGAAAGAGAGAGAGATAGACAGAGAGATAGACAGACTGACAGGCAGACAGACAGGCAGAGAAAGAGAGTAAGACAGAAAGCAGACACACACACACAGAGACAGAGACAGTTGGAGAGACAGAGAGAAAGAAAGAGACAGACAGACAGAGGGAAAGAGACAGAGAGGGAAAGAGACAGAGAGAGAAAGAGACAGACAGAGGGAGAGACAGAAACAGACAGAGAGAGAGACAGACAGAGACAGAGATGGAGAGAAACAGACAAGGAGAGAGAGACAGACAGGAAGAGAAAGACAGTAAGACAGAAGACAGACACAGAGAGAGAGAGACAGAGAGACAGAGACAGAGAGACAGACAGGCAAAGAGAGAGAAATAACAGACAGACAGGGAGAGAGAGAGACGGACAGATAGGGAGAGAGAGAGAGAGACACTGACAGACAGCCAGAGAAAGAGAATAAGACAGAAGACAGACACAGTGAGAGAGACAGAGAGAGAGAGACAGAGACAGGGAGAAAAAGAAAGAAAGAGAGATACAGACAGACAGACAAAGAGACAGACAGAGAAAGATGAGATGGACAGAGAGAGACAGAGAGAGAGAAAGAGAGAGAGAGGCAGGCAGAGAAAGAAAGAAAGAAGACAGACACCGTGAGAGAGATAGACAGAGAGAGAGACACACAGAGACAGAGAGACAGAGAGAAAGAAAGAGAGAGACAGACATAAAGACAGAGACGGACAGAGAGAAACAGACAGACAGGGAGAAAGAGAGACAGACAGACAGGCAGAGAGAGAGAGACAGAAAGGCAAAAAAAGGGAGTAAGACAGAAGACAGACACAGTGAGAGAGACAGGCAAAGAGAGAGAGAGAAAAATAGACAGACAGGCAGAGAGAGAGAGACAGAGAAAGAGAGACTGAGAGACAGAGAGAGGAGGAGGAATGGCGTGGTCAGGAAATAATTACACATATTTTATAACGCTTTTGATTCCGTAAAGGGTGGCCGGGGTGTGCTTTGAAAACAACAACAACAGCAACAAGAGCAGCAGCAGCAGCAGCAAGAGCAGCAGCAGCATTGGCTTATGGATTTCAAGAAAATAAGATGTTCTGAAGTAAACATCAACCGGCTCTCACTACACGTTGAGAGATTCACAAAAGCACTAGTTAACAACAGGAGAAAACAGCAGCTAACATGTCTTGGGGAAAACATACGTCTTCCTGAAAATTGGGGATTTCTACTTCACCTGAAAACAAATACATACAAAAAAGGAAAAACACGAACAAAACAAAACAACAAACACAGGCCAAGGCACCGTCCCAGGAAATCTTAAGTGAGCAAAGTATTAGTTTTCAGAAAACGTTTCTATTATGGGCAAATACAAAGAACGCCCAGACTAGAGCTGTGACGCCATTCCCATTGTGTAACTATACTGGCTGGAGGGCGGAGAAACTAAAACATCATGATAAAAGGTGATGGAGACCCAGCCAGGGTGAAGCTTTCCTAGGGAGGGAGGCCTGAGGAGGGAAGTGGGGCAAAAAACCCCACAACAGCAGACTCGCCCGCTTGCCCACGCAGGTCAAGGGCTATGCCATCGGCCCGAGCTGCCTCCAGGGAAGTGGGACCGTGCCACCCCCATCTTCAAAAACGGTGGCCACTGAGTGAGGCCTGATGCCCACCATTGCAAATGTCAGCCTGGCAAGAATGAGATCGCCGGTAAGGTGTGGGGGAAGGGGAGAGAAGACAGGCACACCAGGGTGGCTCTGGAAGGTTTCCAAGCAGGGTGTTGGGAGGCGGGGGGTGGGAGTTTTGGGGGGAACCCGCCTAACTGACTCACTAAATGAAGGTAAAGGGACGTGGGTAGTGGGGGGAGCCAGGGGGCGACTTGAAAATTAAAGTGACCCCTCTTAAAACCCAAGTAGAAGAGTCTTTGTGCATGAAAGAACCAACACACAAAGAAAACTAAAGCTCTGATCAAAGAAAAATAGGGCCCCCACCAGGGCGGAGGTTCCCTAGTCAACCAGGGAGAGAGGGAGTGACCTCCAGAAGGGAGAGAGAGAAACCCGTTGTCCAGGCTCAGTGAAGTAAGCAAGACCTCCCTCCATGTCACCTAGACTTTCAATAACAGTGGCCGCTAGATGATGCCCGAAGACAACCGATGCCTGCAAGTGTCAGTCAGCATGGAAAAGAATGCATTTATTCATTTATTTATTTATTTATTTGTTTAGAGACAGAGTCCTACTCACTCTACAGCCCGGGCTGCAGTGCAGTGGCGCAATCTCGGCTCACTGCAGTCTCCGCCTCCCAGGTTCAAGTGATTCTCCCACCTCAGCCTCCCGAGTAGCTGGCATTACAGGGGCATACCCCACCGTGCCCGACTCAGTTTAGTATTTCTGGTAGAGACGGTGTTTTACCATGGTGGCAGGGCTGGTCTCGAACTCCCAACCTCACGTGATCCCCTGCCTCGGCCTCTGGAAGTTCTGGGATGATAGACGTGAGCCACCACACCCGGACTTAACCATGTATTTTTGAGTCAAGGAGCTTATCAGGGAAATACAAGAAGTAGAGGCGCCACACGTGACAGAGAGAAAAGTCTGAAAATGCCCCTTCCATCCAAGTGGGGACCCGGCCTCGACTTCCCAAAATCATACACCGAGTGGTGAAGCGTAGCAAGCCCTGTCTGTCTGGATTCCTTTCGGCCTCTCTAAGCAGGCCCTTCTGACTTTCGTGGAAGGGGCAGGGCCCTCTCCATCATGGGGGATCTGAGAGACTGACAGAGAAAGAGACAGACATAGAAAGACAGAGATGGACAGAGAGAGACAGAGAGAAACAGACAGAAAGAGAGAGAGACAGAGACAGAGACAGAGAGAAACAGACAGACAGGGAGGGAGAGAGACAGAGAGAGAGACAGACACACAGACAGAGACAGACAGATAGGAAACAGAGAGAGAGACAGAGAAAGAGAGAAACAGACAGACACACAGAGACAGACAGAGAGAAACAGAAAGAGAGAGACAGAGAGAAAGAGAAAGGGAGGGAGAGACAGACAGACAGACAGGCAGATAAAGAGAGTAAGATAGAAGACAGACACAGTGAGAGAGACAGGCAGAGAGAGAGAGAAAGAGACAGAGAGAAAGAGAGAGACAGACAGAGAAAGAGACAGACAGAGAAAGACAGAGATGGACAGAGAGAAACAGAAAGAGAGAGACAGAGATAGAGAAAGAGACAGAAACAGACAGACAGGGAGGGAGAGAGAAAGAGACAGACAGAGAAAGACAGAGACAGAGAGAAACAGACAGAGAGAGATGGAGAGAGTGAGAGATATATACAGAGAAACAGAAAGAGAGGGGGAGAGAGAGACAGGCAGGCAGAGAAAGAGAGTAAGACTGAAGAGAGACACAGTGAGAGAGACAGGCAGAAGGAGAGAGAGACAGAGACAGAGAGAAAGAAAGAGAGAGACAGACAGAGAAAGACACAGACAGAGACGGACAGAGAGAAACAGCAAGAGAGAGAGACAGAGAGAGCGAGAGTGAGAGAGACAAAGAGAGAGAAACAGACAGGGAGGGAGAGAGACAGACAGAGAGAGAGACCGACAGGCAGAGAAGAGAGTAAGACAGAATATAGGCACACAGAGAGAGAGAGGAAAGAAAGAAAGAGAGAGACAGGCCGGGCGCAGTCGCTCATTCCTGTCATCCCAGCACTTTGGGAGGCTGAGGCGGGTGGATCACGAGGTCAGGAGATCGAGACCATACTGGCTAACTCGGTGAAATCCCGTCTTTACTAAAAATACAAAAAATTAGTCGGGCTTGGTGGCGGGCGCCTATAGTCCCAGTTACTCGGGAGGCAGGAGAATGGCGTGAACCTGGGTGGTGGAGTTTGCAGTGAGCCGAGATGGTGCCACTGCACTCTAGCCTTGGCAACACAGTGAGACTCCATGTGAAAAAAAAAGAGAGAGAGAGACAGACAGACAGAGAAAGAGACAGACAGGGACAGACAGAGAGAAACAGACAGAAAGAGAGACAGAGCGAGAGAGAACAGAAACGCAGGCAGAGAGAGAGACAGACAGGCAGAGAAAGAGAGCAAGACAGAAGACAGACACAGTGAGAGAGACAGGCAGAGAGAGACAGACAGAGACAGACAGAAAGAGAGACTGACAGAGATGAGACAGAGAGACAGAAACAGAAAGAAAGAGAGACAGCCAGGCAGAGAGTGAGAGAGAAAGGGAGAGAGACAGAAAGGGAGGAAGAGGGACAGACAGAGAGAGAGACAGACGGGTAGAGAAAGACAGTAAGAAAAGATAGGCACAGAGAGAGAGAGTGAGAGAGACAGACAGAGAGACTCAGAAAAAGAAAGAGAGAGACAGACAGAGAAAAACAGAGACAGACAGAGAGAGACAGAGAGAAACAGAGACAGACAGAGACAGAGAAACAGACAGAAAGAGAAAGACAGAGAGAGAGAGAAACAGACAGGGAGGGAGACAGAGAGAGATAGACAGCCAGAGAAAGAGAGTTAGACAGAAGACAGACACAGTGAGACAGGCAGAGAGAGAGAGACAGAGATAGAGAGAAAGAAAGAGACAGACAGAGAAAGAGACAAATAGAGAAAGACAAAGACAGACAGAGAGAGACAGAGAGAAACACAGAAAGAGAGAAGGTCCTAGCCGAATAGCGATATAGTGCCTTTTCTTTCATTTTCTCTTTCTTTTCTGATTTTCTTTTCTTTTCTTTTTTTCTTTTCTTCTCTTCTCTTTTCTTTTCTTTCTTTTCTTTTCTTTCTTTCTATTTATTTATTTAGGAACTGAATCTCACTCTATCGTCCAGGCTGTAGTGCAGTGGCACCATCCCGGGTCACTGCAACCTCCGCCTGCCAGCTTCAAGTGATTCTCCTGCCTCAACCTCCCGAGTAGCTGGGATTACAGGTGCCTGCCTCTTCGCGCCCGACTTAGTTTCGTATTTTCAGTAGAGACCGGGTTTCACCATGTTGGCTAGGCTGGTGTTGAACTCCTGACCTCATGACCCACCCACCTCGGCCTCCCAAAGTGCTGGGATGACAGACGTGAGCCACTGCTTTCAGTGTATAGTGCCATTAATTAGAAATCACTCATGGGAACACGCACTTATAGGTCATGTGTAGATATTTTATTTATTTATTTATTTACTTATTTATTTATTTATTTTTTGCACGGGAAGGTGGGGGGACAGAGTTTCGCTCTTGCTGCCCAGGCTGGAGTGCAATGGCATAGGGGACTCAAAGAGTCAACCTATGGCAGAGAGGACACGTCATTCTGAGTGTAAGGGCCGAAGCGAAAGTTGGCAGGGCCGGCGCTTTTAAAGGCTGAAATACCTGTGGCTCAGGCCTCTCGGCCCAGCACTTTGGGAGGCCCAGGAGTGCAAATCACTTCAGGTCAGGAGTTCAATACCAACGCGGCCAACATGGAGAAAACCCATCTCCACTAAAAATAGAAAAATAAGCCGTCTGTCATGGTGCGTGTCTGTAATCCCAGCTACCGAAGAAGAATCACTGGAAGCCGGAAAGCAGAGGTTTCAGTGAGCCAAGAGAGCGCCACTGCACTGCAGCCTGTGTGACAGAGAGAGAGAGACTCAGTCCACAAAAAAGAAATGAAGAAAAAAAGAAAGAACAGGCCCAAATACTACATTATTGCTGAATGTTCCCCCAAATGGCAGGAAACCCCCTGACTCAGGTCAAGGATGTGGTGTTTCGTTTCACTTCTCTCTCTCTCCTTCCTTCTCTCCCTCTCTCTCTCTTTCTCCTCTAACTTTCATTTCTTGTTCAAACATACATGTGCAAGATTGTTACATAGGTAAACTTCTCATGGGAGGTTCAGTGTGCAGATGATTTCATCACCCAGACACTGAGCGCAGTACTCGACAGTTTTCATGTTTCATTTTGTTTTGGTTTCTCCTGAAGCTGTCTCTCCTTCCACCCCTTCTCCCTCAAGTAGGCTCCCGCGTCTCTCGTGTCCCTCGTTCTGCCCACGCAGAACTCTCATCTATAAGTTCCCACTTATGGATGAGAACACGCGGTATATAACTGATTCTTGCTTTCATCTTCGGTGGTGGCGGTGAAAGAGGCATGACACTAAATCGACCCTTAGGACGTTCCCCTCTGTCCCCACCCCATGCCCCCTCCCCCTACACACCCTCATTCCTGCACACACTCCTCAAACACAGGAAAGAAAGAAAGACAGAAATTAAAGTAAGAGGTCAGTCTCCAAGGTGGTGGAAGGAGGGGATCTCAAAGGGTGAGCAAGCGATGGGGGTCGGGGGATATCTTGGCTGAGCTTGCAACAATGGGGGAAAGAGTTTCCAGCCCCACCACATCCCGTAATCCTCAGCCGTAGCCAGCCTCTGGGTGGGGTTGTGCCTGTAAAAGCTTCTGAATGGAGAGAAACCCAAGGCAATGGAAGGCATCAGCTCCACGTCCAGGAAGGGAATAGGGCTTTGTGCATTTGAATAGGGCTTCAGAAGTCGGTGCTGCGGCTTCCAAAGCATTGAACCTCGCCTCGCCTCACCTCGCCCAGAGTAAGACTCCATCTCAAAATCAATCAATCAATCAATCAATAATAAAAAAATCATCAATGAAAGAAAGAAAGAAAAAGAAAGAAAGAAAGAAAGAAAGAAAGAAAGAAAGAAAGAAAGAAAGAAAGAAAGAAAGAAAGAAAGAAAGAAAAAAGAAAGAAAGAATCAGTACAGTGGTCGTGGTCGTGAATCATTCCCCGTAGTCCAGGCGCAGTGGCTCACGCCTGTCACGCCAGCACTTTGAGGCACTGGATCAGAAGGGTTGCAACAAAGTGATGAGACCCTATCTGTGGAAAAACATTGAAAAATGAAGGCCAGGCTCGGTGGCTCATGCCTGCCATCCCAGCACTTCGGGAGGCCGGGGAAGGCGGATCACCTGAGGTCAGGAGTTCAAGACCAGCCTGATCAACATGGAGAAGCCCCGTCTGCACTAAAAATACCAAATCAGCCAAACGTGGTGGCACATGCCTGCAGTCCCAGCTGCTGGGGAGGCTGACGCAGGGGAATCGCTTGAACCCAGGAGGCAGAGGTTGTGGTGGGCCAAGATCACCCCATTGCACTCAAGTCTGGGCAACCAGAGAGAAACTCTGTCTCGGGAAAAAAATAAATAAATAAATAAAAATTATCTGGGCACAGTGGTGCATGCCTGTGGTCCCAGGTACTCTACTCTGGAGGCTGAGGTGGAAGGATCGCTTGAGTCCAGGAGCATCCACGCTGCAGTGAGTGAGTTATGATGGCACCACTGCCAGGGTGACAGAGTGAGATGCTGCCTCTAAATCTGTCAATCAATCAATCAGATCACTGGAAGGCGCTGTCTGTGTCTTTCTTTCAAAGGGTGTCTCTTTAGGACAAGCAGGCATGGTGCCTCACGCCAGTAATCCCAGCACTTTGGGAGGCTGAGGCAGGAGGAAAGAAGGAAGGGAGGAAGGGAGGAAAGAAGAAAGGCTGGAAGGCAGTCAGGCAGGAAAGGAAGGAAGGAAGGAAGGAAGAAAGAAAGAAAGAAAGAAAGAAAGAAAGAAAGAAAGAAAGAAAGAAAGAAAGGGAGGGAGGGAGGGAGGAGAATAGAGAAGAAAAGAGAAGAAAAACAAAAGAAAAGAAAACGGGGAGGGGCATATCTCCTTGACTGGTGACTGCCCAGGATACAGCTGACTGAAGCCTCGACCTGTGGGGCCTCAAGTGTTCTTCTCCTTATCTCAGCCTCCCGAGTAGCTGCGACTACAGGCAGGTATTACCACGCAAAACTAATCTTATAATAATATTATAATTATTATTGAGACAGAGTATCGCTCTGTCTCAATAATTGCCATGGCATGATCTCAGCTCACTGCAACCTTGGCCTCCCTAATTCAAGCAACTCGCCTGCCTCAGTCTCCTGAATAGTTGTGATTAAAATCTTATGCCACCAGAACTGGTAATTGTTATATTTTTCATACAGATGGGGTTTCACTATGTTGGCCAGCCTGGTCTTCAATTCCTGGCCTCAAGTGATCAACCCACCTTGGCCTCCCAAAGTGCTGGAATGACAGGCGTGAGCCACTGTGCCCGGCCCAGATGATCTTTTTTATAAATTGTAGAGAAGGAGTTTTGTCAACAGCCGGGTGGAGGGTGGGGTGGGTTTTACTCAGACTGCATACTGTGAAAAGGTTAAATTAGTGTGGTTTGTGAACTAGATGTGGAAATTGTGTGTGTGTGTGAGAAAGAGAGAGAGACCAATCCCACCATGAGAACGCGGAAATGGTGTTTCATTTGGGTACCTGTCTCTGTGTAGATGACTGAAGATTCCACAAATGAAGGTCAGCAGTATCTATTGAGCTGTTTCTCCCTCTCATGCATCTCATGTGCATGGTGGAGAAAGGAAAGAAAAGAGGTTCTGATGGGAAGTTGTCTTCATGCCTGAGGAAGCTGAAGGCAGGCTGACGGGACAGAGGATATCCTATGTGACATTTCCATACCTGGACACCCTTTACAATGCTGGGGCTGCCAGTCCACCCTGTATGTCAACATACCCCCAAGAACAGCATGGTCCGGGATGGTCCAGTCTCATCCCATACGGCCCACCCGGGGCATCTGGTGGAAGTCTTCACTGGAGGATTCCACACCATGGAATACTATGCAGCCATAAAAAATGATGAGTTAATGTCCTTTGTAGGGACATGGATGAAACTGGAAACCATCATTCTCAGCAAACTATCGCAAGGACAAAAAAACCAAACACCTCATGTTCTCACTCATAGGTGGAAATTGAACAATGAGAACACATGGACACAGGAAGGGGAACATCACACACTGGGGACAGTTGTGAGGTGGGGGAAGGGGGGAAGGATAGCATTAGGAGATATACCTAATTCTAAATGACGAGTTAATAGGTGCAGCACAACAACATGGCACACGTATACATATGTAACAAACCTGTACGTTGTGCACATGTACCCTAAAACTTAAAGTATAATAATAATAAAATTTTAAAAAAAGAAAAAAGAAAGCGTCATCGCAGTTCCCTTTGGGTCACCAGGCAACGGCCAGCTGGGGAGGGTGGTGGGACATGAAGGGGGGTGGGGCATCAGCCTCAGAGCTCGCTGGAAGGTGGCAGGCAGCCGGTGGGGGACGCTGAGCCAGAGACGTCTGGCAGGATATAGATCTGGAAGGTGCATCAGTCCTCTCCCATACCTCTCCCACGGAAAATCCCACAGCGGCGGTGGGAGCCTTGGCTGGGGGAGAAACAGGGACAAGGGGTAGAAGGAAGGAGGCCCCCGGGAGGATTTAGCACAGAAAACCCACCCAGGCAAGCTCCCTCCCTCCTATCGGGTCCAAGGTACACCCTGGGAGGCGGCAACAGAAACGTTCACCCCATACTTTTTGTCCTTCTCTTTATTTTTTTTGTCTTTTCCATTTTACAAGAGATGCTCATTTCAACAACCAGGCGGTGGATGTGACGGGAGAAGTGTCAAGGCCAGGAGACCAACCAGATCAACTGAGCAACACAAGTAGGAGAGCCTAGCTGAAAAAAATGAAAAAAAAGGGGGAGGAGGAGGAAAGAAAAGAAAAGAAAAAAGAAAAACAATCACCAAGAAAGTTAAAATTCTCTAATGGTGTAGGCACAAAAAAGAGTGATTTCACGTCTTTTCCCACAACATGGATAGAGCTGGAAGCAAGTATGTACCCAGTGAACTGCCTTCTGCTTAAAAGTGGGAGGTAAAGAGTGGGTACACACACGGTCATCAAGATGGAAATAACAGACACTCCAAAAGGGAGTAGGAGGACAACAGGGGGGCGAGGGATGAATAAATCGCCCGTCAGAGACAATGTTCGCCACGTGGGTATCGGATACACTGGAGGTCCACTTCTACATCCGGAGGCAGTAGTATGCTGATCTAACAAACAAGCAGGTACACCCCCTAAGTCTGTAAAATACCAAAACAACGACGACAGCACCAGCAGCAGCATCAGCAACAACAACAACAACAGAACAGAAGCTGGAACACAAAACCACCACCACCACCACCACAATCACCAGTTGGGGGTTGGGGGAGGGTGGCCGCGCTCCAGGCCCTCAGGCTCAGTCCCCTCGGGTTTAAAAAAGAAAACAGCAGACGCATTCCTGCCTGTAGGCAGGAAAAATCCAATCAAAGTTCTCCATTGCTAGAAAGGGAAGTAGAATAAGGAGAAGGGCTTATTGATCTTGTGATCGATCGCGGCCATACATGTAGGAAAAAATTAAATACAGACAGCAACACTTTCTACACTGTTCAAAAGCATCGTAGATCAGACGCACCACCCTCCATGGGGCTTGTGCCACTAGAAAGAAAAGAAAGGCCGTGTGCGGTGGCTCATTCCTGTCATCCCAGCACTTTGGGAGGCTGAGTCGGGTGGATCACGAGGTCAGGAGATCGAGACCATCCTGGCTAACACGGTGAAACCTCATCTCTACTAAAAATACAGAAAATTAGCTGGGCCTGGTGTGGGCGCCTGTAGTCCCAGCTACTCGGGAGGCTGAGGCAGGAGGATGGTATGAACACGGGAAGCGCAGCTTGCAGTGAGCCGAGATAGAGCCACCACACTCTGGCCTGGGCTAAAGAGCGAGACTCCGTCTCAAAAAAAAAAAAAAAAAATCCAAGCATAGTGCAGCATGCCTGTAGTCCCAGCTACTCAGGAGGCTGTGGTAGAACAATCACTTCACCCAGCAGTTTGAGGTTGCAGTGAGCTGTGATCATGCCACTGCACTCTGGCCTGGGTGACAGAGCAAAACCCCTTCTCAAAACAAAGAACAACCAAAAACTTTCAAGAATACTCAGAGATGGTGTAGGTTTGGTTCCAGACAACCACAATAAGGCAAATGTTACAATCAAATTAGTCACATAAACATTTTGTTCCCCAGTACTTATAAAAGTTATGCTTAAACTGTGTTGTAGTCTAATGAGTATTTAATAATTATTAATTAATTAGTAATCACATTATGTCTAAAAATCCATGTACATACCTTAACTTAAAATACCTCATTGCTGAAAAATACTAATGAATATCTGAACCTTACCAAGTCATAATCTTTTTGCTGGTGAGTGAAGGGGTGACCTGCTCCTCTACACTTGTGGGTATTTCTAGTCAAGTGGGACGAGAGACTGAGAAAATAAGTAATACACAGAGACAAAGTATAGAGAAGCAATAGTAGGCCCAGGAGACCAGCACTCAGCATACCAAGGACCTGCACAGGCACCGGCCTCTGAGTTCCCTTAGTTTTTATTGCTTATTATTTTCATTATTTGAGCAAAAAGGAATGTAGTAGGAGAGCAGGGTGATAATAAGGAGAAGTTTTTATTGCTTATTATTTTCATTATTTCAGCAAAAAGGAATGTAGTAGGAGAGCAGGGTGATAATAAGGAGAAGTTTTTATTGCTTATTATTTTCATTATTTCAGCAAAAAGGAATGTAGTAGGAGAGCAAGGTGATAATAAGGAGAAGGTCAGCAAAAAACGTGTGAGCAAAATAATCTATGTCAATTAAGTTCAAGGGAAGGTACTATGACTGGATGTGCACGTAAGCCAGATTTATGTTTCTCTCCACCCAAACATCTCAGTGGAGTAAAGAATAACAAAGCAGCACTACTGCAAACATGTCTGCCCTCCCATCATAGGGCGGATTTTCTCCTATCTTAGAATTGAACAAATGTACAATCGGGTTTTATACTGAGACATTCAGTTCCCAGGGGCAGGCAGGAGACAGTGGCCTTCCTCTATCTCAACTGCAAGAGGCTTTCCTGTTTTACTAATCCACCTCAGTACAGACCCTTAACTGGTGTCGGACTGGGGGACAGTCATGTCTTTCTCATCCCATGAGGCCATATTTCAGAATTTCACATGGGGAGAAAGCTTGGACAATATCCCACTTTCAAGGGCAGAGGTCCCTGTGGCTTTCTGTAGTGCATTTTGCCCCTCGTTTATTAAGATTAGAGAATGGCGATGACTTTTACCAAGTATACTGCTTGCAAACATTTTGTTAACAAGGCACGTCCTGTACAGCCCTAGATCCCTTAAACCTTGATTTCAAACAACGCATGTTTTTGTGAGCTCCAGGTTGGGTCTGAGTGGCTGGGGCAAAGTGGCTGGGGCAAAGCGGCTGGGGCAAAGCTACAAATTAACAACATCTCACCAAAGCAATTGTTTAAAGTACAAGTCTTTTTCAAAATGGAGTCTCTTATGTCTTTTCTTTCTATATAGACACAGTAACAGTCTGATCTCTCTTTCTTTTCTCTACAGTGAGGGTCTTGCCTCTATGTTGATGGCTGATGACTGATCAGTATGGGGGCTGCTGAAGTTTGGGTACCTGTGTCAATTTCTTAAAACAATGAAGTTTGTTCCTTTCACAAAAGATTTCCCTGTAGCATGTGATGCTGTTTGATAACATTATATCCACAGTAGAACTTCCTTCAAAATTGGAGTAAACCCTCTCAAACCCTGCTGCTGCTTTATTCACTAGGTTTATGGAATAACCTAAATCCTTTGTTGTTATTTCAACAATGTTCATAGCATCTCCACCTGGAGTAGATTCCATCTCAAGAAAATATTTTCTTTGCTCATCCATAAGAAGCAACTCCCCACTTGTTCAAGTTTCATCATGAGTTTACAGCAATTTAATCTCATCTTAAGGCCCTAATTCTAATTCTGATTGTCATGTGATTTCTACCACATCTGTAGGGACTTCCTCCACTGACATCCTGAGCCCTCAAAGTCATCCATGAGGGCTGGAATCAACTTCTTCCAAACTCCTGTTAATGTTGATATTTCAACCTCCTCCCATCAAACACAAATGTTCTTAATGGCATTTGCTATTAAGGACATTTGTGATTCATGGGAGGAGTTTGAAATATCATGAAGGGATTAATGGTGAAACCTTTCCAAAAGGTTTTCAATTCAGTTTATCCAGACTCATCAAAGAAATTACTATCTATGACAGCTATACCTTTACAAAATGCATTTATTATTTAATAAAAACACTTGAAAGTCAAAACCACTCTTTGATCCACAGGCTGAAGGATAGATATTGTATTAGCAGCCATGAACATAACATTAATTTCCAAGTACATTCCATCTAAGCTTCTGAGTAGCTAGGAGAATTATTAATAAGCAGCAATCTTATTTCCTTTTTTCTTTTCTTTCCTTTTTATTTTTTTTCTCCTTTATATAGTTTCCCTCTTGTTGCCCAGGAGGGAGGGCAGTGGCGTGGTCTTGGCTCACTGCAACTTCCGCCTCCAGGGTCCAAGCCATTCTTCTGTGTCAGCCTCCCAAGTAGCTGAAATTACAAGTACCACCACCATGCCTGGCTAATTTTTTTGTATTTTTATTAGACATGGGGTTTCATAATCTTCGCCAGGCTAGTCTCCAACTTCTGATCTCAGGCGATCCAACCACCTCGGCCTCCCAAAGTGCAGGGATTATAGGTGTGAGCCACTGCACCAGGCCAAGCAGCAATCCCTTTAAAGGACTCGTTTTTTTTTTTTTTTTTTTTTTTTTCTGAGCAGTAGGTCTCAATAGTGGGATTAAAATATACAGTAAAACATACTGTTAACAGTTGTGTTGTCACTCAGACTGTGATGTTCCATTTCTAGAGCACAGAAAGAATAGGTTTTGAATAATTCTTAAGAGCCCTGAGATTTTCTGAGTGGTGAATGAGCATTGGCAGTCAGCACATCCTTTGAAGTTTTGAAGCCAAGTGTTGACGTCTCTCTAGCGATGAAAATTTTACATCTTCAGTAAGCTTAATCATTTCTAGCTCTTTAGTTATAGTGAGAGACGTGCAATTCTTTCTTCCATTTGAGCTCTTTGAGGCCACTGTGGTTACTAATTAACACCCCCAGTGGGTGTCATCCTCCTCCCTCCTCAATCGAGTTCACCCACATCTCTGCGTAGGGAACAGGGCTTTCTGCACCACACACGCCCTGCTTGCCTGGGGCTCTCCCACAGGGGGCTTTGGTGAGCCAGGGAGCAAGGGCCATGACCCAGCTCCAGCCCAGCCAGGCTGTGCAGTCAGAAGGAATCTCTCAACCTGCCATTGCACGTGGGAATTTTTGTGTTCACTGCCCTGGCTACTCTGGAAGTAGGACTGTCCCACCCTCAGACACCTCGGTGGCCTCCGCACCCCAACAAATGCCAGGAGGACGAGGATCTGCAGCATGGCAGCCTGCTGGGCGCATGCTCAGTGGGACAGCTTCGGCCCCCTCAAGCTGAGTCACAGGGGCAAGGTGTGTTTGCACCACCCACGTGCCACTGGAGTCCGCGGTGGGTCTGGAGCCCCAGGTCGCCAGGGCCGTGTGGGAAACCAAAGACGGGGCACCTCCACCTCCGAAGCTAGCGACCCCGGAGGCCTCCCGATCAAGCACAGATGCAAGCCATCCAGGCACCTCTCAACCACTCCAGGAGATGGGGCGCTAGTCTACACTCACCTCCAGCCAGTTAGATGAGCTCCTGTCAACCCCAGAGTTTCAGCAAAAGGCACAGCCTTTCCTAGATCCGGCGCCACTGGGGAAGCTGAAGGAAGTGGAAGAGACCGCTCCGCTGGAACCACTCCTCAGCCAGGAAGAACACCGGGCTCTGCTGGAGAAGCTTTAGGATGCGGGGTCGGGGCGGGGTGGGGGCAGGGCGGCGGCCTCTCTTTCGCGGTGAACCTCTGACTCGGTATGGAGAGGCATGTCTTCCCTTCCAGCTGACCTGCCTAGGATCGCTGAGTTCCAGGTCCCATGAGAGACTCCACTCAGAGGAGGGCTGTCATTCTTTCCTGAGCATCCCGGGGATCCCAGGGCCCCTCCAGGCTCCGGAAGATGGAGTGTCTACTGCTCATGCGCGGGTTAGAAGGCAGCAGCCTAGGTTTTCTAACCAGCTCAGGCGGAGCTCTCATCCATTCCCTCTTGCGCCCCCGCCGCGTCCTTCAGTGGGGCGGGCGGAGACCTCCATCCCGGGAAACACTGGCCTGGGCAGGTGCCAAGCCTACTCTTCTTTCCGCGTCTCGCCACCTCTGTCTCCCCGCCCCACCGTCACTCCCCTACCCTTGCCCAGCCAGCTTCCTCGGAATCACCGTGGAGTGCCTGACAGCTAAATGCAGACCCGAGACCCCGCGCAAACCGGGGTGCTGCCCTTTATACGCGGGAGGGAACTCAGGCAGAGATGGGGAGAGGAAGGGAGACAGAGAGGGAGGGAGCGATGGAGGGAGAAAAGAACGGATGGACCCAGGGACCTAGGAAGGTTTGGAGGGATAGGAAGGAGAGAGGGAAGGAGGGAGGGAGGGAGGAAGGGAGGAACTGAGGGAGGCACGGAGGGAAAGAGGGAGGGAGGGTGGGAGCAAGAAACAAAGAGGGGAAGGCAGAGAGAAAAGCGGTCTTCTTCCTCCAGGACCAGCAGGATCTTGCACTCCGGAAAAATGTTGGGTGCCCAGGGCAGGCTAAGTGCTCTGCCCACAGCCGCGTCAGCCTGCGGGGCTCTCACCGGCCCTCTGGATCGCCAGCCTGGGTTACTTCATCTGGGAGCAATTCAGACGAATTTCGTCTCCAAAGGAATAAGCGAATTACCCAGAGAGCAATGAGCCAAGACTCGGGTGATTGTTCATTTTTCATCCACATGGTTCACAGATGAGATAGCCCCACGTTGAGCCTGCAAAGGAGGGCGAGGTGGATAGTCCCGCCCACACAGGAGTCACCCTCAGGCCGACTGAAACATGGTTTTGGGTTCCACTTTCGTTTGTCTTCTGCAAGGGGGCCTGTTGCTCATGTGTCTCTAGCTCCTGAAAGCGTGACCGTTTTGACTCTTTGTTTCCCGAGCTCTGTGGGATCACAGAAACCTCCAGAGAATAGTGGAAAAGCAGCATCGTGTTTTCGCTCTCCTTTCCAGTTTCCTCTTTGGAAACAGGTCATAGTGGAGACTCTCCATGTCTTAGGAAACAGGAAACCATCGTCAGGCCGTGATGCACTGGGCGTTTCTTTGTAGTTTCGCTCTCATTTTCTACACGAAAATGAACGAGATTCGTAAGGAATCAGAAAAGAATTTATGGTACACAAGTATTGACCACTGTTGCATTCCACTTTGAAATCACTTTGAGCTAAAACAACAGTTTTCCAAGATTTAAAGAAAAATAGATTTTATAAAAGGGATTCTTTTATTCACTCAATACATAATTTAAGTTACTGAGAGTAACAAGTGATTTTTTTCCACTATAATTTGCTCTGATGAAAGAAATAATTCTTTTAACTCCTCACAAATGCTACATTTTCAGGACTAAAGGAATTATCAGTAGGCATTCTTTCTTTTTGATCTAAGTTATTTGTCTCTAAAATATGTCAAGTAAGCTTTTAAAGATTCAGGGAGGGGCAGTTTCATGATTTTTTCTCTCAGTAAATTTTGAGGTTATTCCTCTGGCTTCATCGCTTCACTGTGATCTTTTTCTTCCTCTTCTTTGCTATCTTCTTCCATTTTTTCATCCTCCTCACCGTCTAGAGGCTGAGGAATAAGCTGATTACCCACAAATACGTAAGTGGTAATTCTCTGTTTAACTCTCTTTCCTTTCCTTTTGGGTGGAGCCCTTTGAGGAATCCCCTTGGCCTGCATCTCATCATTTATGAAATTTCTAAGTGTGGGTCGAATGTAAATACGAGCCAAGTCCTGTAGATTCCTGACAGTGATTCCTTACAGATTTGCACTTGTGAGGGTTAGATTTAATTTTATATAAGGTTTAAATAATAGTTAAACTTATGTAACCTGATCTGAATTTGCATTTCCTCTATGAAAACTTCATTTATCTAATAAGGAAATCAAATGATTGTAGACCTATTTAGCTTAATTTTGATGTAATTACTGTTGCTGGGTTGCTGTATTTATATTCTGGGCAATATATGAGTGTAATAACAATACAAAATACTGAATAATTTAGCTTGTATAAATCCCACAAATTTTATGAAATTTCACAGCACAGCTACTTTTGCTTTTGAATCTCTTTCCAAAAGACATTAGTAAAATATGGACTTCTCTCATAGAGATTTTAAGAGCAAAGCAAGTGAATTATTAAAATAGGAAGTATGTACTTAACACATCTTTTTATATGGACCCTTTACATTTTCAGTATTTTAAAAAATGAGGTTATCTTAACTCTCTAGAATATTATTATTATTATTATACTTTAAGTTTTAGGGTACATGTGCAAAATGTGCAGGTTAGTTACATATGTATACATGTGTCATGCTGGTGTGCTGCACCCATTTAGCACTCGACATTTAGCATTAGGTATATCTTCTAAAGTTATCCCTCCACCCTCCGCCCACCCGACGACATTCCCCAGAGTGTGATATTCACCTTCCTGTGTCCGTGTGTTCACATTGTTCAATTCCCACCTATGAGTGAGAACATGCAGTGTTTGGTTTTCTGTCCTTGGGATAGTTTACTGAGAATGATGATTTCCAATTTCATCCATGTCCCTAAAAAGGACATGAAATCATCATTTTTTATGGCTGCATAGTATTCCATGGTGTGTATGTGCCACGTTATCTTAATCCAATGTTGGACATTTGGGTTGGTTCCAAGTCTTTGCTATTGTGAATAGTGCCGCAATAAACATACTTGTGCATGTGTCTTTATAGCAGCATGATTTATAGTCCTTTGGGTATATACCCAGTAATGGGATGGCTGGGTCAAACGGTATTTCTAGTTATAGATCCTTGAGGAATCACCACACCGACTTCCACAATGTTTGAACTAGTTTACAATTCCACCAACAGTGTAAAAGTGTTCCTATTTCTCCACATCCTCTCCAGCACCTGTTGTTTCCTGACTTTTTAATGATCGCCATTCTAACTGGTGTGAGATGGTATCTCATTGTGGTTTTGATTTGCATTTCTCTGATGGCCAGTGATGGTGAGCATTTTTTCATGTGTTTTTTCGCTGCATAAATGTCTTCTTTTCAGAAGTGTCTGTCCATGTCCTTCGCCCACTTTTTGATGGGGTTTTTTGTTTTTTTCTTGTAAATTTGTTTGAGTTCATAGTAGATTCTGGATATTAGCCCTTTGTCAGATGAGTAGGTTGTGAAAATTTTCTCCCATTTTGTAGGTTGTCTGCTAACTCTGATGGTAGTTTATTTTGCTGTACAGAAGCTCTTTAGTTTAATTAGGTCCCATTTGTCAATTTTGCCTTTTGTTGCCATTGCTTTTGGTGTTTTAGACATGAAGTCCTTGCCCATGCCTGTGTCCTGAATGGTAATGCCTAGGTTTTCTTCTGGGATTTTTATGGTTTTAGGTCTAATGTTTAAGTCGTTAATCCATATTGAATTATTTTTTGAATAAGGTGTAAGGAAGGGATCCAGTTTCAGCTTTCTACATATGGCTAGCCAGTTTTCCCTGAACCATTTATTAAATAGGGAATCCTTTCCCCATTGCTTGTTTTTCTCAGGTTTGTCAAAGATCAGAGAGCTGTATATATGAGGCATTATTTCTGAGGGCTCTGTTCTGTTCCACTGATATATGACTCTGTTTTGATACCAGTACCATGCTGTTTTGGTTACTATAGCCTTGTAGTATAGCTTGAAGTCAGGTAGCGTGATGCCTCCAGGGTTGCTCTTTTGGCTTAGGATTGACTTGGCGATGAGGGCTCTTTTTTGGTCCCATATGAACTTTAAAGTAGTTTTTCCAATTCTGTGAAGAAAGTCATTGATAGCTTGATGGGGATGGCATTGAATCTATAAATTACCTTGGGCAGAATGGCAATTTTCACGATATTGTTTCTTCCTACCCATGAGCTTGGAATGTTCTTCCATTTGGTTCTATCCTCTTTTAATTCAATGAGCAGTGGTTTGTAGTTCTCCTTGAAGAGGTCTTTCATGTCCCTTGTAAGTTGGATTCCTAGATATTTTATTCTCTTTGAAGCAATTGTGAATGGGAATTCACTCATGATTTGGCTCTGTTAGTCTGTTATTTGTGTATAAGAATGCTTGTGATTTTTGTACATTGATTTTGTATCCTGAGAATTTGCAGAAGTTTCTTATCAGCTTAAGGAGATTTTGGGCTGAGACAATGGGGTTTTCTAGATATACAATTGTGTCATCTGCAAACAGGGACAATTTGACTTCTTCTTTTCCTAATTGAATACCCTTTATTTCCTTCTCCTGCCTAATTGCCCTGGCCAGAACTTCCAACTCTATGTTGAATAGGAGTGGTGAGAGAGGGCATCCCTGTCTTGTGTCAGTTTTCAAAGGGAATGCTTCCAGGTTTTGCCCATTCAGTATGATATTGGCTGTGGGTTTGTCTTAGATAGCTCTTATTATTATGAGATACGTTCCATCAATACCTAATTTATTGAGAGTTTTTAGCATGGAGGGTTGTTGAATTTTGTCAAAGGACTCTTCTGTATCTATTGAGATAATCATGTGGTTTTTGTCTTTCATTGTGTTTATATGCTGGATTATGTTTATTGATTTGTGTATATTGAACCAGCCTTGCATCCCAGAGATGAAGCCCACTTGATCATGGTGGATAAGCTTTTTGATGTGCTGCTTTATCTCGTTTGCTAGTATTTTATTGAGGATTTTTGCATCAATGTTCATCAAGGATATTGGTCTAAAATTCTCTTTTTTTGTTATGTCTCTGCCCAGCTTTGGTATCAGGATGACACTGGCCTCATAAAATGATTTAGGGAGGATTCCATCTTTTTCTATTCATTGGAATAGTTTCAGAAGGAATGGTGCCAGTTCCTCCTTGTACCTCTGGTAGAATTCGGATGTGAATCCATCTGGTCCTGGAATTTTTTTGGTTGGTAAGCTATTGATTATTGCCTCAATTTCAGAGCCTGTTATTTGTCTATTCAGAGATTCAACTTCTTCCTGGTTTAGTTTTGGGAGGGTGTATGTGTCGAGGAATTTATCCATTTCTTCTAGATTTTCTAGTTTATTTGCATGAGGTGTTTGTATTATTCCCTGATGGTAGTTTGTATTTCTGTGGGATTGGAGATTGTATCCCCTTTATCATTTTTTATTGCATCTATTTGATTCTTCTCTCTTTTTTTCTTTATTAGTCTTGCTAGCGGTCTATCAATTTTCTTGGTCCTTTCAAAAAACCAGCTCCTGGATTCATTAATTTTTTGAAGGGTTTTTTGTGTCTCTATTTCCTTCAGTACTGCTCTGATTTTAGTTATTTCTTGCCTTCTGCTAACTTTTGAATGTGTTTGCTCTTGCTTTCCTAGCTCTTTTAATTCTAATGTTAGGGTGTCAATTTTGGATGTTTTCTGCTTCCTCCTATGGGCATTTAGTGCTATAAATTTCCCTCTACACTGCTTTAAATGTGTCCCAGAGATTCTGGTATGTTGTGTCTTTGTTGTCATTGGTTTCAAAGAACATCTTTATTTCTGCCTTCATTTCATTATGTACCCAGTAGTCATTCAGGAGCAGGTTGTTCAGTTTCCATGTAGTTGAGCAGCTTTGAGTGACTTTCTTCATCCTGAGTTCTAGTTTGATTGCACTGTGGTCTGAGACACAGTTTGTTACGATTTCTGTTCTTTTACATTTGCTGAGGAGAGCTTTACTTCCAACTATGTGGTCAATTTTCGAATAGGTTTGGTGCTGAAAAAAATGTATACTCTGTTGATTTAAAGTGGAGAGTTTTGTAGATGTCTATTAGGTCCACTTGGTGCAGAGCTGAGTTCAATTCCTGGGTATCCTTGTTAACTTTCTGTCTCGTTGATCTGTCTAATGTTGAGAGCGGGGTGTTTAAGTCTCCCATTATTATTGTGTGGGAGTCTAAGTCTCTTTGTAGGTCACTCAGGGCTTGCTTTATGAATCTGGGTGCTCCTGTATTGGGTGCATATATATTTAGGATACTTAGCTCTTCTTGTTGAATTGATCCCTTTACCATTATGTAATGGCCTTCTTTGTCTCTTTTGATCTTTGTTGGTTTAAAGTCTGTTTTATCAGAGATTAGGATTGCAACCCCTGCCTTTTCTTGTTTTCCATTTGCTTGGTAGATCTTCCTCCATCCTTTTATTTTGAGCTTATCTGTGTCTCTGCACGTGAGATGGGTTTCCTGAATACAGCACACTGATGGGTCTTCACTCTTTATCCATTTTGCCAGTCTGTGTCTTTCAATTGGAGAAGTTAGTCCGTTTATATTAAAAGTTAATATTGTTATGTGTGAATTTGATCCAGTCATTATGATGTTAGCTGGTTATTTTGCTCGTTAGTTGATGCAGTTTCTTCCTAGCCTTGATGGTCTCCACAATTTGGCATGATTTTGCAGTTGCTGGTACCAGTTGTTCCTTTCCATGTTTAGTACTTCCTTCAAGATCTCTTTTAGGGCAGGTCTGGTGGTGACAAAATCTCTCAGCATTTACTTGTCTGTAAAGTATTTTGTTTCTCCTTCATTTATGAAGCTTAGTTTGGCTGGATATGAAATTCTGGGTCCAAATTCTTTTCTTTAAGAATGTTGAATATTGGCCCCCACTCTCTTCTGGCTTGTAGAGTTTCTGCTGAGAGATCCACTGTTAGTCTGATGGACTACCCTTTGTGCATAACCCGACCTTTCTCTCTGGCTGCCCTTAACATTTTTTCCCTCATTTCAACTTTGGTGAATCTGACAATTATGTGTCTTGGAGTTGCTCTTCTCCAGGGGTATCTTTGTGGTGTTCTCTGTATTTCCTGAATCTGAATGTTGGCCTGCCTTGCTAGATTGGGGAAGTTCTCTTGGATAATATCCTGAAGAGTGTTTTCCAACTTGGTTCCATTCTCCCCGTCACTTTCAGGTACACCAGTCAGACGTAGATTTGGTCTTTCCACATAGTCCCGTATTTCTTGGAGGGTTTGTTCGTTTCTTTTTATTCTTTTTTCTCTAAACTTCCCTTCTCGCTTCATTTCATTCATTTCATCTTCCATCACTGATACTGTTTCTTCCAGTTGATTGCATTGGCTCCTGGGACTTCTGCACTCTTCACGTAGTTCTCAAGCCTTGGATTTCAGCTCCATCAGCTCCTTTAAGCACTTCTCTGTATTGTTTATTCTAGTTATACATTCGTCTAATTTTTTTTCAAAGTTTTTTAACTTCTTTGCCTTTGGTTTGAATTTCCTCCTGTAGCTCGGAGTAGTTTGATCATCTGAAGACTTCTCTCAACTCGTCAAAATCATTCTCCCTCCAGCTTTGCTCCATTGTTGATGAGGAACCGCATTCCTTTGGAGGAGGAGAGGCACTCTGCTTTTTAGAGTTTCCAGTTTTTCTGCTCTGTTTTTTCCCCATCTTTGTGGTTTTATCTCCTTTTGGTCTTTGATGATGGTGATGTACAGATGGGTTTTTGGTGTGGATGTACTTTCTGTTTGTTAGTTTCCTTCTAACAGACAGGACCCTCAGCTGCAAGTCTGTTGGAGTTTGCCAGAGGTCCACTCCAGACGCTGTTTGACTTTGTAACAGCAGCGGTGGCTGCAGAAGAGCAGATTTTCATGAACCATGAATGCTGCTGTCTGATCGTTCCTCTGGAAGTTTTGACTCAGAGGAGTACCCGGCCGTGTGAGGTATAAGTCTGCCCCTACTGGGGGGTGCCTCCCACTTAGGCTGCTTGGAGTTCAGGGGTCAGGAACCCACTTAAGGAGACAGTCTGGCCATTCTCAGGTCTCCAGCTGCGTGCTGGGAGAACCATTGCTCTCTTCAAAACTGTCAGACAGGGACATTTAAGTCTGCAGAGGTTACTGCTGTCTTTTTGTTTGTCTGTGCCCTGCCCCCATAGGTGGAGCCTATAGAGGCACACAGGCCTCCTTGAGCTGTGGTGGGCTCCACCCAGTTCGAAGTTCCCAGCTGCTTTCTTTACCTATGCAAGCCTGGACAATGGCGGTGCCCCTCCCCCAGCCTCACTGCCACCTTGCAATTTGATCTCAGACTGCTGTGCTAGCAATCAGTGAGACTCCGTGGGTGTAGGACCCTCCGAGCCAAGTGCGGGATATAATCTCCTGGTGTGCTGTTTTTTAAGCCCGTTGGAAAAGTGCAGTATAAGGGTGGGAGTTACCCGATTTTCCAGGTCCATCTGTCACTCCTTTCTTTGACTAGGAAAGGGAATTCCCTGACCCCTTGCACTTCCCGAGTGAGGCAATGCCTAGCCCTGCTTCGGCTTGCACACGGTGCGCTGCACTCACTCTCCTGCGCCCACTGTCTGGCACTCCCTAGTGAGATGAACACAGTACCTCAGATGGAAATTCAGAAATCACCCGTCTTGTGCGTCAGTCACGCTGGGAGCTGTAGACTGCAGCTGTTCCTATTTGGCTATCTTGGCTGTGCCCACTCTCTAGAATTTTTAAATTATATTTAGAATTGTTTTTTCTACAGTTCACTGTATAAACTATTTGGTTTTTTTAAAAAAGCAAAATCATCGTTATGTGTGACTCTTGATAGGCCACAGAACAAGTGAATGAGCATGACTGAGACCACTTTCTTAGATGTCTGTAAGTAGCAGGGCCATGGTAGACCTGCTCAGCGGATGCACTTTAGCAGATGGAACTTCTAGTTTACCTGAATATTTATCCTTGACAAGGTAGGGCTGAGCCTACCCTTGCTTTGGATCTTTCTAGTAAAAGAAATATTCACAGAAATTGTATCTAGATACCTTTTGTTTGGAAAATCCTGTTCAGAATCATAGTGTAATCTTAGGGACTCATGCCATGCTCATTTGACTTCTTCCCATATTTTTTATGTTTCTTTTGGTAAAACTATACTGGTTTTCATTTTTTACTTAATATCACACAATTAAACTGTCCATATTTGAGCTTTATTGTAGCTTATCAGTGATAAAAAACAGGTAGTAATTGCCTTTGTTTGCTTGTTTGTTTTCCTAATAAGGTCTGAAAACAGCCATTCCTTATTAAGGAAGTGTGCAATGTAACATATTTGCTAGAGTTACATGGATTATATATTTCTTAAAGGGAAAAATTTGAGAGTATCATGTATTACCACCAGGATTATTATTACAGTAGTTGCTCAGATTTGGTTAAGGAAGCCCAATCAAAGTATAGTTAAAGGATTATTATCTCTCTGTTAATATTAAGACATTGTTTCCAAAATCTCAGCCCCAATAATTCCACAGCATCTGAAAACAAGTGTTTGTGATCATGTGTAAGCATGAAGTTGTTCCAAGTAAGTGAGGATATTTTAGTTATGTGAAAGGCAGTATCAATGGAAGGTTATTTGTTTTATACCAGTGGCCAGGATGGTGGAATTGGGGTTATTTCTACAGTTATTCTTAGATGATTACTAAACTGCTAAGAAATGCCCCATATGATTTGTATCTAGGAAAGAAAAAAATCAGTATCATACTGATGTCATCTGTCAGAATTGTTCATTTTATTCTGAATTAAATGTGGCTTTTGAAGTTACCTTGAATTCCTGGTGACCACATGTTTTTATCTGGAAAACCTGGGAAAGTTGTCTGTCCAATCTACCCTGCTGTTTTTTTTTTTCTCGGTTGGAACTGCTGTTTAGATGATGCTTTTACTATGCAGGAGAGAGTTTTTGTTAAGGATATATTTGAAGATTGGGTTTTCCGTATTGTCTTTCATTCTTTGACTTTGGCAAAGTGTACAGTAGATTTTCATGATCATTGCATACTTCTTGTCATGGAAATGTATTTTTATGTTTTTAAATACATTCATTTTACACTTGTGACTTTATTATTGACTTTAAGAGGCAGAAATAAAAAAATAAATTTAAAAAAAAAGAAAATGAATGCGATCCACACACCTGCGTGAGTGAGACTATCACGGCAACAGCGACACCCACAGGCATTGCCGCCTTCACGGAGAGGGCATGGAAACCTCAAGACTATCATGGATGTTCAGTTCTACACTCCACCCTTCCAAGGTGGTTTCTCCCTGAAATCTTGTGTGAGCCCCGGGAGAAACTTCCAGTTTCCGTAGAATTCTGGAGAACTCAGAGAGCCAGCCCCGGAAGCCCCCCTTTCCTGGCCGATCTGGCCCCACCTTCACCTAACACACATGGCCCTGTGTCTGTGGTCTCTGGCTTCAGAGGGCGAGTTATCCAGGGCCCTTGGGTACTCATGCATATTCGTGAAGGGGTGAAGCTGGTGGGTCTTTATAAGTGCCACTGGCGGGGTCGGACTCCTGACTGGAACTGCGTGCAGCACAAAGGCCAACTGAGGTGCATGGGCACTGCCGGCCACTCTCTGCCCTTGTCTCTCCGTGAAATTCCGGCCAGGTTCCCCTGCGATGACTCTCCAGACACCTTCTGACAGCCCCTTCCCCACGGAAGCCTGAGGACGAGGACGGCAAAGGGACTCGTTTGTAACCTGAATGAAAAAGATGCCCTGCCAGCGTGCTTTGAGTGGAACCCTTACCTGAACTGGCCAGAGAGACCTGCCTTTTAGAGTCCAGGATTCAGATTTCGTGTAAGAATCGAAGGTTCAGGCATCCAGGCCAGGGTGGCATGGAACCCACGCACGCAGATGGCCTGTGCAATGCGGCCCACAAGGATGCCACCCTCCCTCCTTGGTCGCCTTCACCCCCACCAAGGCGTGGGGTACAGGGGGCTTTCGTTAGCCAGGCAGCAAGGGTCACCACTCTGCTGCAGCCCAGCGAGGCTTCCCAGGCCGAAGGAATCTCCCAACCTGCCATGGAACATGGGGATTTTGGGTTTGCTGTCCTGGCTCCTTCGGAAGTGGCGCTGACCCACCCTCAGACACCTGGGTGACCTCAGCACCCAAACAGATGGAAGGGGGACCAGGATCCACACTACGGTGACCTTCTGGGTTTGTGCTCAATGGGACAGCATGGGCCGCTCACGCTGAGTCAAACAGATGGCAGGGGGACCAGGACCCACAGCAAGGCGGCCTTCTGGGTACCTCCTCAGTGGGACAACTTGAGCCACGCAGGCTGAGTCACAGGAGCAAGGTGTGCTTGCACCGCACACGTCCCACATGAGTCCATATTGGGGCTGGGGCCAGGATCTCCAAGTCACCAGGGCACGTGGGGACGTGAAGCCGAGGCACATCTACCGCCGCAGCTCGCGCCCATGGAGGCCTCTGCGTGTCAGAAGCAGATGTAAGCCATCCAGACACCCTCCCAACCACTGCAGGAGCTGGAGTGTTCATCTACACTCGCATCCACCCTGCTATGTGAACTCCTGTCGACCGCAGAATTTCAGCAAAAGGCACATCCTTTCCTAGCAACGGAGCCACTGGGGGAGTTGAAGGACGTGGAAGAGCCCACTTTTCTGGAACCACTTCTCAGCCAGGGAGAACACTGGGCTCAGTTGGAGAAGCTTTAGGACGCACGGCTGGGAAAGGATGGGGACAGTGGGGTGGCCCTTCTTTCACGGTGAACCTCTGGTTCGGTATGGAGACCTGTGTCTTCCCTTCCAGCTGGCCTGTCTAGGATTCCTGAGTCCAGGTCCAGCAAGAGACTCCACAGAAAGGAGGGCTGTCATTCTTTTCTGAGCATCTCAGGGAGTTCAGAGCCAGCACAGGTACTCAGAGATGGGCCGTCTACTGCCCAGGCACGGGTCCGCGGGCAGCCGGCTAGGGTTTGGGACCAGCCCAGGCAGGGCTCTCATACCTTCCCCAGCACCCCTACGCCTTGTACACCCCCCCGGCCCCCGCATTCTTCAGTGGTGTAGGCAGAGACCTCCACCCAGGGAAACACCGGCCGGGGCAGTGGACAGGCCTGCTCTCCTTTCTGCAGCTCAACTCCACTGCCTCCCCACTCCACCATCACTTGCACACCCATGCCCTGCCATACTCCCTGGCATCACGTGGAGTGCCTGGCAACTAAATGTAGACCCCGAGATCTCTCACAAACTGTGGTTCTGCTATTTCTAGGCAGGAGGGAAGCCAGGCAGAGATGGGGAAAGGAACGGAGACAAAGTGAGAGGGAGTGACAGAGGGAGGAAAGGACGGATGAACGGAGGGCCATTGGAAGGGATGGAGAGAGGGAGGGAAAGAAAAAGAGAAGAATGGAGGGAGGGAAGGAGGGATAAATGGAGGTATGGATGGAGGGAGAGAGGGAAAGAGAGAAGAACAGAGGGAGGAGAGAGGGAGAGAAGGAAGAATAGAGGGAAGGGTGGACAGAGGGAGAAAAGGAGCAAGAAACAGAGAAAGGAAGGCAAAGAGAAAAGCTGTCTTCTGCCTCCAGGACCAGCAGGACCTCGAACTCTGGGAAAATGTTGGGTGCCCAGTGCAGGCTGAGTGCTGGGCCAAAGGCCGTGTAGGCCAACGGTGCCCTCACCGGCCCTCGGGATTGTCAACCTGGGTTACTTCATCTGGGAGCGATTCAGACGAATTCTACCTCCCAAGGAATGAGCGAATTCCCCAAAGAGCAGAGCCGAGACTCGAATGGTTGTCTGTTTTTCATCCACATAGTTCACAGATGGCATATCACCATGCTAAGCCTGCAACAGAGCACGAGGCAGATACTCCCATCCACACAGGAGTCACAATCAAGCCGAGTGAACCATGATTCCAGATTCCACGTTCCTTTGCCCTCTGCAAGGTGGCCTGTTGCTCACTGGTCTCTGGCCCCCGAAAGCGAGACCATGTGGACTGTTTGTTTCCCGAGCTCTGTGGGGACACAGAAACCTCCAGCGAAGCGCGGAAAAGTGGCAATGTGTCTTCGCTCTCCTTTGCAGTTTCCAAACAGGCCATTTTGGAGACTCCCCATGTTGCAGGAAACAGGAATGCATCATCAGGCTGTGATGCCTCAGTCCCCTGCCCTGACTCCAGGCCAACCAGGAGGCCTCCCTTTTGCTGACACTCCAGGCCTTCCCTCGGCTCACGAGCTCCCGAGCTTCCAACACATTGCACCGGCTCAGGACAGGGTGTGCTTGGAGGCGTCAGGGCCTTGGACCCACAGTTCTGTGATCCCCTCCAGTCCTCTGCCTTACCACAGAAAAATTGTTTTGGATCCCTCGCTGACCCTCCCGCAAGGCCCTCTCTTACCCCACACACCCAGAGCCGCCAGGGCTGCCCAGGGGCGAACAGCCTGCCCAGCCCTTTTTCTCACAACGCCCACACCATCGTCGCTTGTCCCGACGAGTACCCGCCCATGGCCAACGGGAAAGGAAGGCCCTGATTTGCCCCACCCTGGCACTAGAGTCCTGGCAGCCTGATCCCGGGAAAGAGGGGCTGACGGACATCCAGACACACCACACCAACACCACGAGCAAACCCACCCCAACACACACACAGATACACACAGGGGCACGCACACAGGCACACAAGCACACACATGGACACACACACAAGGACATACAGGCAAAGACACAGACACAGCTTGAAAGAGAGCTAGGGAGACTGGGATGGAGAGATAGAAATGTATGGAGAGAGAGAAAGTTGGAGGAGGAGAGAGACAGAAGGTGACAGAAGAGTGAGAGGTGGAGGGGGAAATAGAGAAAGGGAGACGGCGAGGGAGTTGTAGAGCAAGAGAGACAGAGCCTTGGAGAAGGAGGCTCTGCTCAGGTAGACAGGGCAACTTTGAGCATGCTGGGGTGAGGTGGAGGGTGCTTGGGCCAGGCTAGAACAGGCCGTCTGGACCGCCCAAGTGGGAAAACCAACGGAGCCCTGAGACGTGTTTTTTTTTTTTTTCTTGGATTGGTTGGTTGCTTTTGGGGTGCGTTTCATAGGGTCCTTCTGTCTCCTAGGTGTGGTGGTCCCTGAGATTTGTAGAGTGCACCCGTCCATCAGGTGGAAGCTGTGGCACCAAGCGTGTCCACGGGGCCAGGCCTGGGTCTCTCTTCTGTCCTCAGGACTTGAGTTTACACGAAGTCAGTGGCAATAGGAAACAGGGTGCACAGGGACGGATTTATTCGTGGCTGGGAAAAACAATGTCCTTCCCACGGGGAAAGCAGCCCACGTGTTCTGGAGTGGAGGTCTTGGCTGGTGACTGTGGGACCTGCTGCCCCAGCTTGGACAGTTGCAGTGGCACTTGATGAATGAATTGAATTGCCTGGGGTCCGGGGAGTGGGAAGACAACCCGGAGGGCAGGAAACCCTTGCCTGCGCCTTTGGGGTCTAGTACCTGCCACAGAGCCTCAGCTGGAGCCGGGCTCCTGGTGGGGCTGCAGCCAGGCAGAAGAGGTGGAATGCTGATGCCTGGCAGTATTGCAGCTGCGGACCCCCACGAGGAGGTTTCATCTTGACATAAATGTTTTTCTTTCTTCAGCTGATATGTATCCTTAATTTTAGATTAGTGGTAACTCCACAAATTTAGAGGTACAAAATATGATTGCCCACACCTTATAATCGCATTACCACCTCCCATTACCATCAACTTTCCCCCTCCTCACCACCCTCAACCCGCAGAGTAGGTCTCGCCATGTTGCCCAGGCTGGCCTCAAACTCCTGGGCTTAAGTGATATGCCTGCCTTGGCCTCCCAAAGTGCTGGGATCAGCGGTGTGAGTCACCATGCCCAGCCAACCACCACCAAGTTTTGATTCAGCAGCACTGGGTCGTGGAGATAAGGACTCACAAATTTAGAAAAGTTTTTAAATATCATAACGTTTCTGTGAGGAAATAGTATTTGTTATTACATTTTTAGACTCTTTTATAATGTTATTTTTTTCCACTGAACACCGTACTAAGTAGTAATTGGAAAATCACAGGATAAGTCATATTACCTTTTCTAACACAGAGTCCTTGGCTGTTCTCTAAGCTAAACCTGATCACCTACTTTGAGAAAAAGAAAAAGCCCCAGAGTGTGAGGAGACAGGAGATAGTAGCCAAACATCCAAAGAGGTGGGAGTGAATAAGGCAGATGACACAGATGAGATGTCCAAAGGTCAAGGAGAAAGCCAGATCTTAAAGTGTGGTTTGCGAAACTATACTCCAATGGAAATCTTTTCTGAGAAGCCCTGGTTTCTTTCTCTTGCTTTTATTAGAGACAGACAACTTCTGCCCCATGCTCTTCAGTTTTCTAGGACTGGACTTCACCTTCAACGATCATTCATCTAAGTTACAAAGAAAATCAAGCCCTTTGCATGGCTTGCAAGGGACTGGAGGACCTGGCTGCTTGCTCTTTTATTGCTTTTGAGGACATGGGACCGTCTGTGGTTTTTAAGGAACTCTATGTTAAACATTTTCTAATTTCCATTTTGAGCCTTGTCTAAAATGTGTGAGAGCAGTGGAGATATTGGGATTTGGTTTAGCAATCGCAGAAACACCACATCCAGATGTCGTATGATTTCTGCTTTATAATTCCATATCCTGTGAAGGTTTCAAATGTGATTCTACAGAAATTCATGTTCAATAATTTTATCAGAACACTAAGCCTCTACCCCATATAATAAAACCTAATGTTATTTTACTTCAAACATTTAAGTTTTTGGTATGTATTGACGCTAAAGCTGTAAACACTCTGTGCCATAATTCCTAAACTCTAATATGGTTGAATGTGTCTACTTTGCACATTTAAAACATGTACTTTGCCATTGAGTAACTTAGAATATTGCTGAGCATGTATTAAATACCCATTTGTTTCCTGATTTTTTAATAGTTATCATTTTATAATTTTCTCTTGTTTAGTTTGAAGCTTACTAGGATTTTGTCATTGATATGTATGTGTGTATATATATATACACACACACAAGTATATATATAACAACATATGTAATTGATATATATCTATATGTTTTATATATGTGTATATACACGCTTATGTGAATATATGCATGTGTACATAACATTGATTTTTTGACCAATAAAAATTGCATAATTATGCATTGTCTACATTATAATAATTTGATATATATTGTAAAATGTTTAATACAATTAAGTTGATGAACATTCATATCACCTCACATGGTTATGATTTTGTAGTGAGAGCATTTGAGGTCTCCTATTGTTGTAGCAAATTTTAAGCATACAAAACACTGTTATTAACTACAATTTAAAGCTGTACATTAGACCCCCAAAACTTATTTATCTTATAACTGAAAGTTTGTAATCTTTGAACACCTTATCATTTTTTCTACCTCCAGGCCTGGTCGTTACCATTGTACTCTCTGCTTCTGTGAGTTCAGGCTTTTTAAATTCTCAATGTAAGTGAGAACATACAGTGTTTGTTTTTCTCTACCCAGCTTATTTTGCATAGCATAATGTATCCAGGTCCATTCATGTTGTTGAAATAGCAGAATTTCATTCTTTTATATGGGTGAATAATATTCAGTTGTCTATTTTACCACATTTTCCTTATCCATTCAGCATCTACAGATAAGTCTTTTTTTAAAAAAGTACTCTTGACAGTTGTGAATAATGCTGCATTGAATACAGGGGTGCAGATTATTTTTGAGATGCTGATTTTATTTTGTTTATAGACAGAAGTGGAATTTCGGGATTGTACGATAGTTCAATTTTTTTAAAATAACCTGCATACTAATTTTTATAATGACTCTTCCAGTTTACAACTCATTAAGACTGTACAGAAATATTTTGTCACATCCTTGTTAACACTTGTCATATCTCATTTTTTTATATATTAGCCATTCCAACTGCTGTAAAGTGGTATCTTTTCATTTGCAATTTTCTCATGAATGGTAATGTTTAGCATCTTTCTACACACCTGTTGGATATTTGAATATGTTTGTAAAAAATATTTAGTCTTGGTCGTTGGAGCCAAGATGGCCGAATAGGAATAGCTCCAGTCTACAAATCCCAGCTTGAGTGACACAAAAGATGGGTGATTTCTGCATTTCCAACTAAGGTACCAGGCTCATCTCACTGGGGAGTGCCTGTCAGTGGGTACCAGACTGTGGGTACAGCGCACCAAGCATAAGCCAAAGCAGGGTGAGGCATCACCTCACTGGGGAACTGCAAGGGGACAGGGAATTCCCTTTCCTAGTAAAAGAAAGGGGTGACAGATGGCACCTGGAAAATCAGGTCACTCTCACCCTAATACTGCGCTTTTCAAATGGGCTTCACAAACACCACACCAGGAGATTATATCCTGCACCTGGCTCAGCGGTTCTTATGCCCACGGAACCTCGCTCATTGCTAGCACAGCAGTCTGAGATCAAACTGCAAGGTGGCAGTGAGGATGGGGGAGGTGCGCCCACCATTTCTCAGGCTTCAGTATGTAAACAAAGTGGCTGGGAAGCTCGAACTCAATGGAGCCCATCAGAGCTCAAGGAGGTCAGACTGCCTCTGTAGGCTACCCCTCTGGAGGCAGGGCACAGACAAACAAAAGACAGCAGTAGCCTCTACAGATATAAATGTCCCTGTCCCACAGCTTTGAAGAGAGTAGTGGTTCTCCCAGTATGCAGCTGGAGATCTGAGAATGGGAAGACTGCCTCCTCAAGTGGGCCCCTGAACCCCAAGTAGCCTAACTACGAGGCACCCTCCAGTAGTGTTGGACTGACACCTCACAAGGCTGGGTACTCCTCTGAGACAAAACTCCCAGAGGAACGATCAGGCAACAGCATTTTTGGTTCAACAATATCCGCTGTTCTGCAAACACCACTGCCGATATCCAGGCAAACAGGATCTGGAGTGGACGTCTAGCAAACTCCAACAGACCTGCAGCTGAGGGTCCTGACTGTTAGAAGGAAAACTAACAAACAGAAAGGACATCCACCCCAAAAACCCACCTGTACATCACCATCATCAAAGACCAAAGGTAGATAAAACCACAAAGATGGGGAAAAACAAAGCAGAAAAACCGGAAACTCTAAAAATCATAGCACCTCTCCTCCTCCAAAGGAACACAGCTCTTCACCAGCAATGGAACAAAGCTAGATAGAGAATGACTTTGATGAGTTGAGAGAGGAAGACTTCAGAAGAACAAACTACTCCAAGCTAAAGGAGGAAGTTCAAACCAATGGCAAAGAAGTTAAAAACCTGAAAATAATTAGACAAATGGATAATTAGAATAATCAATGCAGAGAAGTCCTTAAAGGACCTGATGGAGCTGAAAACCATGACACCAGAACTACGTGATGAATAAACAAGCCTCAGTAACCAATGCGATCAACTGGAAGAAATGGTATCAGCGATGGAAGATGAAATGAATGGAATGAAGTCTGAAGAGAAGTTTAGAGAAAAAAGAATAAAAAGAAACGAACAAAGCCTCTAAGAAATACGGGACTATGTGTAAAGACCAAATCTACGTCTAATTGGTGGACCTGAAAGTGACGGGAGAATTAAACCAAGTTGCAAAACAATCAGCAAGATATTATCAGGGAGAACTTCCCAAATCAAGCAAGGCAGGCCAACATTCAAATTCAGGAAATACAGAGAACACCACAAAGACACTCCTCGAGAAGAGCAACTCTAAGACACAACATTGTCAGATTCACCAAAGTTGAAATGAAAGAAAAAATGTTAAGGGCAGCCAGAGAGAAAGGTCAGGTTACCCACAAAGGGAAACCCATCAGATTAACAGCAGATCTCTTTGCAGAAACTCTACAAGGAAGAAGAGAATGGAGGCCAATATTCAACATTCTTAAAGAAAAGAATTTGGACCCAGAATGTCATATACAGCCAAACTAAGCTTCACAAGTGAAGGAGAAATAAAATCCTTTACAGACAAGCAAATGCTGAGAGATTTTGTCACCACCAGAAATGCCCTAAAGGAGTTCCTGAAGGAAGCACTAAACATGGAAAGGAACAACCGGTAACAGTCACTGCAAAAACTTGCCAAATTGTAAAGACCATCAAGGCTAGGAAGAAACTGCATCAACTAACGAGCAAAATAACCAGCTAACACCATAATGATAGGATCAAATTCACACTTAAAAATACTAACCTTAAATGTAAATGGGCTAAATGCCCGAATTAAAAGGTGCAGACTGGCAAATTGGAAAAGAGTGAAGACCCATCAGTGTGCTGTATTCAGGAAACCCATCTCACTTGCAGAGACACACATAGGTTCAAAATAAAGGGATGGAGGAAGATCTACCAAACAAATGGAAAAAAAAAGGCAGGGGTTGCATTCCTAGTCTCTGATAAAACAGACTTTAAACCAACAAAGATCAAAAGAGACAAAGAAGGCCATTACATAATGGTAAAGGGATCAATTCAACAAGAAGAGCCAACTATCCTAAATATATATGCACCCAATACAAGAGCACCAAGATTCATAAAGCAAGTCCTTAGTGACCTACAAAGAGACTTACACTCCCACACAGAAATAATGGGAGAGTTTAACACTGCATTGTCAACATTAGACAGATCAACGAGACAGAAAGTTAACAATGATACCCAGGAATTAAACTCAGCTCTGCACCAAGCAGACCTAATAGGCAACTACAGAACTCGCCACCCCAAATCAATAGAATATACGTTATTTCCAGCACCACACCACACATATTCCAAAATTGACCACATACTTGGAAGTAAAGCACACCTCAGCAAATGTAAAAGAACAGAAATCATAACAAACTGTCTCTCAGACCACAGTGCAATTAAACTAGAACTCAGGATGAAGAAACTCACTCAAAACTGCTCAACTACATGGAAACTGAACAACCTGCTCCTGAATGACTACTGGGTACATAACGAAATGAAGGCAGAAATAAAGAGGTTCTTTGACACCAACTAGAACAAAGACACAACATACCGGAATCACTGGGACACATTCAAAGCAGTGTGTAGAGGGAAATTTATAGCACTAAATGCCCACAAGACAAAGCAGGAAAGATCCGAAATTGACACCCTAACATCCCAATTAAAAGAACTAGAGAAGCAAGAGCAAGCACATTCAGAAGCCGGTAGAAGGCAAGAAATAACTAAAATCAGAGCAGAACTGAAGGAAATAGAGACACAAAAAAACACTTCAAAAAATCAATGAATCCAGGAGCTGGGTTTTGTGAAAAGATCAACAAAATTGATAGACCACTAGCAAGACTAATAAAGAAGAAAAGACAGAAGAATCAAATAGACGCAAAAAAAAAATGACAAAGGGGATATCACCACGGATCCCACAGAAATACAAACTGCCATCAGAGAATACTATAAAAACCTCTATATAGATAAACTAGAAAATGTAGAAGAAATGGATAAATTCCTTGACACATACAACGTCCCAAGACTAAACCAGGAAGAAGTTGAATCTCTGAATAGACCAATAATAGGTTCTGAAGTTGAGGCAATAATTAATAGCTTACCAACCAAAAAAAGTCCAGGACCAGATGGATTCACAGCTGAATTCTACCAGAGGTACAAGGAGGAGCTGGTACCATTCCTTCTGAAACTATTCCAATCAATAGAAAAAGAGGAAATCCTCCCTAACTCATTTTATGAGGCCAGCATCATCCTGATACCAAAGCCGGACAGAGACACAACCAAAAAAGAGAATTTTAGACCAATATCCTTGATTAACATTGATGCAAAAATTCTCAATAAGATACTGGAAAACCGAATCCAGCAGCACATCAAAAAGCTTACCCACCATGATCAAGTGGGCTTCATCCTTGGGGATACACAGCTGGTTCAACATACGAAAATCAATAAACGTAATCTAGCATATAAACAGAACGAAAGACAAAAACCACATGATTAACTCAATAGATGCAGAAAAGACCTTTGAAAAAATTCAACATTTCATGCTAAAAACTCTTAATAAATTAGGTATTGATGGGACGTATCTCAAAATAATAAGAGCTATCTATGACAAACCCACAGCCAATATCATACTGAGTGGACAAAAACTGGAAGCATTCCCTTTGAAAACTGACACAAGACAGGAATGCCCTCTCTCACCACTCCTGTTCAACATAGTGTTGGAAGTTCTGGCCAGGGCAATTAGGCAGAAGAAGGGAATAAAATGCATTCAATTAGGAAAAGAGGAAGTCACACCGTCCCTGTTTGCGATGACATGACTGTATATCCAGAAAACCCCATCATCTCGGCCCAAAACCTCCTTAAGCTGATAAGCAACTTCAGCAAAGTCTCAGGATACAAAATCGATGTGCAAAAATCACAAGCATTCTGATACACCAATAACAGACAAAAAGAGAGCCAAATCATGAGTGAACTCCCATTCACAATTGCTTCAAAGAGAATAAAGTACCTAGGAATCCAACTTACAAGAGATGGGAAGGACCTCTTCAAGGAGAACTAAAAACCACTGCTCCATGAAATAAAATAGGATACAAACAAATGGAAGAACATTCCATGCTCATGGGCAGGAAGAATAAATATTGTGAAAATTGGCATACTGCCCAAGGTAATTTACAGATTCAATGCCATCCCCATCAAGCTAACAATGACTTTCTTCAAGAATTGAAAAAACTACTTTAAAGTTCATATGGAACCAAAAAAGAGCCCGCATCACCAAGTCAATCCTAAGCCAAAAGAACAAAGCTTCAGGCATCACGCTACCTGACTTCAAACTATACTACAAGGCTACAGTCACCAAAACAGCATGGTACTGGTACCAAAACAGAGATATAGACCAATGGAACAGAATATAGCCCCCAGAAATAATGCTGCAGTTCTACAACTATCTGATCTTTGATAAACCTGAGAAAAACAAGCAATGGGGAAAGGATTCCCTATTTAATAAATGGTGCTGGGAAAACTAGCTAGACATATGTAGAAAGCTGAAACTGGGTCACTTCTTTACACCTTATGCAAAAATTAATTCAAGATGGATTAAAGACTTACATGTTAGACCTAAAACCATAATAACACTAGAAGAAAACCTAGCCAATACCATTCAGGACATAGGCATGGGCAAGGACCTCATGTCTAAAACACCAAAAGCAATGGCAACAGAGGCCAAAATTGGCAAATGGTATCTAATTAAACCAAAGAGCTTCTGCACAGCAAAAGAAACCACCATCAGAGTGAACAGGCAACCTACAGAATGGGAGAAAATTTTTGCAATCTACACATCTGACAAAGGGCTAATATCCACATTCTACAATGAACTCAAACAGATTTACAACAAAAAAGTGAACAACCCCATCAAAAAGTGGGCAAAGGATATGAACAGACACTTCTCAAAAGAAGACATTTATGCAGCCAAAAAACAGATGAAAAAATGGTCATCATCATTGGCCATCAGAGAAATGTAAATCAAAACCACAATGAGATACCATCTCACACCAGTTAAAATGGCGATCATTAAAAAGTCTGGAAACAACAGGTACTGGAGAGGATGTGGAGAAATAGGAACACTTTTACACTGTTGGTGGGACTGTAAACTAGTTCAACTATTGTGGAAGTCGGTGTGGCATTTCCTCAGGGATCTAGAACTAGAAATACCATATGACTCAGCCATCCCATTACTGGGTATATACTCAAAGGATTCTAAATCATTCTGCTATAAAGACAGATGCACACATATGTTTACTGCGGCTCTATTCACAATAGCAAAGACTTGGAACCAACCCAAATGTCCAACAACGATAGACTGGATTAAGAAAATGTGGCACATATACCCCATGGAGTACTATGCAGCCATGAAAAATGATGAGTTCATGTCCTTTGTAGGGACATGGATGAAGCTGGAAACCATCATTCTCAGCAAACTATCTCAAGGACAAAAAACCAAACACCACATGTTCTCACTCATAGATGGGAATTGAACAATGAGAACACATAGACACAGGAAGGGGAACATCACACACAGGGGACTGTTTTGGGGTGGGGGCAGGGGGGAGGGATAGCATTAGGAGATATACCTAATGCTAAATGACGAGTTAATGGGTGCAGCACAACAACATGGCACATGTATACATATGTAACAAACTTGCACATTGTTCACATGTACCCTAAAAGTTAAAGTATAATAATATTAAAAAATAATGTTTAGTCTTTTGCCTATTTTTAGTTGGGTATTATAATTATTATTGTTTAGCTTCTGATTTGTATGAGTTTCTGCTATATTTTGAATACTATCCTTTTATCATATATGATTTGCAAATATTTTATCCCATCTTAAATATTTTCTTAATTTTTGCTGTGCACAATAGTTTAATACACTACAACTTTATGTCTGGTTTTATTGCTATAATTTTGATATTATATTTAAAAAAAATTGCCAAGGCCAGTATCATGGAGGCTTTTCATATGCTTTTTTAAATATTTTCTTTTAAGAATTTATGTATTAAATTTCTCTTAAGTCAATTTTTGTGTCTGGCATAAGAAATATGATCAAGTTTTATTATTGTGCTTGTGAGTATCCAGTTTTCCCAGCACTAAGTATTGAAAAGGCTACATTTTTTGTATTGTGTATTCATAGTGCCCTTATCAAAGATTAACTTTAGATGCATAGATTTACTTCTGGGCTCTGCATTCTGTTCCATTGGTTTTTGTGTGAGTTCCTATAAACATACCATTCTATTATGTTTACTGTAGTCTTGAAATGTAGTTTTAAATAATAAAGTATAATGTCCCCAGATTTCGTTTTATTCCTCATGATTGCTTTGGCCTTTCAATATTTCTTATAGTTTTATATACATTGCAGAATTTATTTTCTATTACTGTAAAAAGTGGCACAGGAATTTTGATAGGAAGTTGGATTAATATACAGATTGCTTTGGATAATATGGCTTTTAGACAATATTCTTCTAATCCATAAACATATAATATATTTACATTTATTTGTACTTTTTACAATTTTTTCATCAATACATTTTATTTTTTATTGTAAAGATCTTTCACCACATTGGTTGAATTTATTGCTAAGAAATCTATTAGTTTGTTGCTATTGTAAATGAGATATTTTTCTTTTTTATTGGTTTGTTGCTAGCATACAGAAACAAAACTGATATTTGTATGGTAATTGTATATTCTGCTTCTTTACTGAGTGTATTTATTAGATGCACTATTTATATATAGATGAATTAAATGCACTAAATGTATTATTTATGTTTTTTATATATAATATTATGTCATCTACAAACAGTGACGTTATTTCTTATTTTAAATTTGGATCTTTTAGCTTCTCTTGCTTAAGTTTTTGACGTAGGACTTAATTATTCTATGTAGGACTTCCAGTTCTATGTTAAAATAGAACCGTTAGAATGGGCATAATATAGACTTGCATTGGTGTTTGTGCATTTGAAGGAGCAAACACCTCTTTTCATTTTTTTTTGTTGTTGTTGTTGTTTTGTTTTTGAGATGGAGTCTCGCTTTGTCACCCAGACTGGAGTGCTGTGGCACGATCTTGGCTCACTGCAACCTTCACCTCCTGGGTTCAAGCAATTCTCTGCCTCAGCATCCCGAGTAGCTGGGATTACAGGCGCCAACAACCATACCCGGCTAATTTTTGTATTTTTAGTAGGGACAGTGTTTCACTATCTTGTCCAGGCTGGTCTTGAACACCTGACCTCGGCCTCCCAAAATGCTGGGATAACAGGTTTGGGCCACCGTGCCCAGCCACCTCTTTTCATTTTTATAAACTGGTTTTAGTAGGTAAAGATCTTCATCTTTTGGGTCTCAAGGCTGATGAGATCTTTACTGGGTTTGCAGTAAAAAGGCTTCTAGCTGCATCACAAGGTCGCTGCCGAATCTGGAGTGAGTTTTACCTTTAGTGGGCTTGTTGCCAGGAGCACGTATGGTTGTGAGTTCTGTCATGTTTTTCGGCAGGCTGGATTGTTTTCAGGGCTTTGTTCTGTGGAGCAGGCACTAGGGTAGGTTCTGCTATATGCTGGGACTAATAGCAGATGTGTGGTTGAGTGTGGCTTCCACTGAGTACCTAGCAGGGTTTCACCAGTTTATCTACAAACAGTGACTTTTGAACTGTTTTGTGTGAGTCACGAGTATGATGTTCCCAGCTTTTTTCTTATTCCTCATGATTGGTTTGGCGATTCAGCCTACATTGTAGGCTTACATTTTCTATTACTATAAAAATTGGGACAGGGATTTTGATGGGGATTTGAGTTAACTTACAGATTGCTTTGGATAACATGACCCCTTATTACCCAAAGGGCCTGCCTTCTCAAAATGACCATTTTCGATCTTGGGTTTTAGCAAGGTTTCATAAGGCCCTGTATCCCAAAGCTCACTATATTGCCCTGGCTGTTCTTGAACTCCTGGCCTGACAGTCCTCCTGCCTCAGGCTCTTAAATGGAGGAGATAACTGTTATGAGCCACTGTGCTTGGATCTCTCATAAAGTTACATTGGTTGATTTATGGCTGACTAGTTTTTATTGCTGCAAGGGAATACAAAAGTAAGGACCCCCTATTCCATCACCTTGATAATGTCACTGTCTCCATACATTTCTTCCTTATTTTGTTCTCTTGTATGTTTGTGTGTTATTTTAGGTTCAAATATTAAGACCAATAGGCTAGGATTTATACATTGTGTGAAAAGTAAATTAGATAGCCAGTAGGAACCCTATATATATTATAATGTTCCCCCAAAAGATTAAGTTTAGTGCAGGCAAAAAGGGCTCATTAAAATTTTCGTCCACTATTTTAAACCTCTGTCCAAACTATAATATAATTTGTGCCCCAATTTTTATTTTATCAATTACTTTTAACCATATTTCATAAAATTTATCTTTTTTCTTTATTTAGAAATGTAAGGCTATTATTTGCTTTTAAAGGCGGTAATACAGCTTTTTTATTTTGTGAAATAATAGCAGCAATATTACAAATATTTATAATGTAAATACTTATTCACTTAAATCTTCCCATTAGAGAATTTCATTAATTATTGTAGTGTATTTCTGTAAGACTGTACTGCCACACACTACAGGGCAATGATTCAAAATGCCTGGTCTTCACAGATGCACAGTCACAGTTGAACATTGTAGTTATTAACAAAAATTATTTTCTAGTGTTATATCAATGTTCCAAACAAGATTTTCTGGGTAAATATTTCTCCCATTCTGGTTTTGCAATTCCATGTTAACTGTATTTTTATTTTAGGGTAGGTTCCTTGACATTGGTTTATAGTATTTTTGGTTTTACCTAAGTATTATTTTGGATGACAATGTGCAGCAACTTTTAATGTACAGTTTATGTCAATGCGCAGTTTAATTACAATATGAATCAGCCATATATTTATTCACAGTTCAAGTTTAACAAACTTAATGAAAACTAAGCAAACTAACATTACATGATAAAGCCCCAATCAGCTATCTTATACTTAAGCAAATACACCATAAAATAGTTTGTAGCTGTATTGCTGCTTTTGTTCAAACTATGGTTTATATTCCCTATGACCAAAGAAATTTCTGATATTTTCCTACCACGCTAAAGAAACAGACAAAAAGACAGTGATTATACTTTCAAGTAGCAGTTTGTTTAGAGCCCCAGATATTCCATCTGTAGACCACTATGTTCATATTTCTTTGTTTTAATAAGGCTGTAGCCCAAAACCTTACATTTTTGTGGAAATTAAAGCTTTTCATTTCCATACTAAAGACAGGACAGTCCCATGACCTAAATCCAAGGGTGATGGCTTAGAGTGAGGACCATTTCTTGTTGACATGGAGATGTTTGAGTTGGTCTACAATAAATCTATGGGAGAGGCAGGTTGTGGTAAGTTCGAAGTGTTGGCTGCCTTCATGGTCTCAAAGTTCTCTGTCAAGTTCACCTCAGCACTGCTGTACTCCTGTTCTGCTCTCAGGTTTGGAATGCTTGGCCAGTAGTGGTTCTCCACATGGTTCTCAACTGCCAGTGCTCTCCTGATCCACTGCCTGCCAGAAATGCAATTGTAGCAGAGGAGGCTGGTAAGGGGACAGAATCCAGAGATGGTAACAGGCCACTGCCTGGTAGGGGAAGAGAGCAGTGGGCTCTCAATCCTAGCTCATATGCCAAGTGCCATTCTCATCCCAGCACCCAGTGGTGTCCCCCATAATGTGCACTGCCTGGCCTGAGGTAAATGGAGAGACCAGCTAAGGCATAAAGTTGAAAAGGGGCTTTCCAGCATCCCAAGTGTGCTGGACATCTCACCAGCCATGGAAGGAGTGTTTGTCCTTGTGGCCACTGATAGACAATGATGGGAGCCTGCCCACATTTCAGGGCCTTCTGGAGTCTTCACTTGAGAGTTCAGCTCTGGCAACAGAGGATACTTCTGGTGTCCAGAGATTATCAGTGCCTGTCGGATGTAAAACTGATTGATGGCATCTGCTGGTTTCTGGGAGCACTGCTTGGCCATCCTTATCTGTGGGCCCCAGCCAAGGCACTGCAGAAAGCTTGGTCTCTGGCTAGCATTCTGGACTGTGAGACAGCGTGGCTGCAGCTAGCACTGGATGGAGAGAGTACAGTGTGGTGAAGTGGGGTAGTGGTCATTCTGCCACATGGCCTAGAGTTTCTCGTGACTCTGGGCTGCCCAGGTGCAGTGAACAGAAAGGAATCAGGGAGTGGAGACCATTTCTAGGCCACAGCTCAGGGATGGAGAACCCAGGCTGAGCCTGGTGATTGTCCTGAGTTGAGTAGATGAAGCTGGAGTCCGGGGAGACCAAAGAAGCTCAGATAAACTCTGCAGGGCAGAGTATTCAGGGCATGAAAAGGACAAAGTCACAAAACAAAAACTCTCCAGTCTTCAGTTAAATACTGATCAGCACATGTATGTGTGTAAACTACAAGTCTGGGGGAAAAAATACCTGAAGGAAACAGAAAGAACAATGCTTGAACCTCCCACAGATCCAGGCATATTTGGTGTTCCCACCAGCAACAGTGGACAAATCTTATACTTTCCAGATGATTGGATGGAACACTCAGAAAAGAATTGCCTCAGCATTGCAGAAGATTAGATCTAGGCCGAGGCTGCTAAGATCCTAATTAACAAGACCTCAAAGAAAACCCTCAAAGAACCAAAATCTTTCCAGATAATTTAACTGCATCCTAGAACATAGCTCAATAATATTATACGAACCCAACAATATCCAACACACAATAAGATATATTTCATGTTGTCTGCCATCCAGCTGAAAATTACCAGGCTGTGAATAAAAAGGAAATGTCTCAACAATGAGAAGAAAACTTGATCAACAGATGCAGAAATGGCAAATAAGATGGAATTAGTAAGCAATGATATTAAAACAGTTATTGTAATGATAACATTCCACAAGAAGAAAGTAAAGGGAAGCTAGAACATGGAAGTAGAGACATGGAAAACCCAGCTTGAACTTTTACAGATGAAAAATACAATGTCTGAGATGAAAAATATAATAAATGGCATTTAAAATAGAATAGATGTTATACAAAAGAGGATTAGTCAACTGGAAGATGTAGCAGTAGAAACTATCAAAAATGGAACATGGAGAAAATAATGGAAAAAATTGAACAGAAAATCAGCACCAACAGGACTAATATAAGTGTAATTGGAGTTCCTGAAGAAGGTGGGGAGGAGTAGAAGAAAAAATATTTCAAAAAACTGTGGCTGAAAAAATTTAAATTTGAGAAAAACTGTAATCTCAGAGATCTAAGAACCAAGGAACCCTTAGCACAAGAGACATAAGGAGGACACACTGAAGCACATCATAATCCAATTGCCCCAAACCAGTGACAAAGAGAAAATCTGAAAAGTTACCAAAGGGAAAAGGATATTATACAGAGAGGAACAAAGATGAAAATGGGCTGAGCGTGGTGGTTCACACCTGTAAACCCAGCACTTTGGGAGGCTGAGGCAGGATGATCAGTTGAGTCCAGGAGTTCAAGACCAGCATGGGCAACATGGCAAAACCCCGTCTCTACTAAAAACACAAAAATTAGCAGGGCATGGTGACACGCATCTGTAACCCCTGCTACTCAGGAGGATGAGGCAGGGAGAATCGCTTGACCCCGGGAGGTGGAGGTTGCAGTGAGCTGAGATGGTGCCATTGCACTCCAGCCTGGGCAACAGAGCAAGATTCTGTCTCAAAAAAAAGATGGCAGACATCTGGTTAGAAACAACGCAAGGCCGGATGTGATGGCACATGCCTGTTATCCCAGCACTTTGGGAGGCTAAGGCAGGAGGTTCACTTGATCCCAGGAGTTCTAGACCAGCCTGGGCAATATGGCAAAACCTGGCCTCTACATAAAATGCAAAAATTAGCTGGCTGTGGTGGCACATGCCTGTAGTCCCAGCTACTTGGGAGGCTGGGGCGAGAGGATTTCTTGAACCCAGGAAGTAAAGATTTCAGTGAGCTGAAATCATGCCACTGTGCTGCAGCCTGGGTGACAGAGCAAGACCCTGTCTCAAAAAAAAAAAAAAAAAAAGAAACAATGCAAACCAGAGGATAGTAAGAGTGACTTCTATAAAATACTTAAGGATGAAACGATTTTCAGTCTAGAATTCTACACCCAGTAAAAATAGCTTTCAAAGATGATAGTGCAATAAAGACTTTCAGACATTGAAAACTTGAGGAATACATTACCAGCAAGTCCTCACTACAAGGAATATTAAAGGAAATCCTTCAGGCAGAGGGAAAGTGAAACCAGATGGAAGTCCAGATGTACACAAAAGAATGTAGAGCACCAGAGATGACAAATGTGTGAGCAAAAATACAACATTAAAAAGCATTTTTTTTTTTTTTTTTTTAGTATTTATTGATCATTCTTGGGTGTTTCTCCGAGAGGGGGATATGGCAGGGTCATAGGATAATAGTGGAGAGAAGGTCAGGAGATAAACACATGAACAAAGGTCTCTGGTTTTCCTAGGCAGAGGACCCTGCGGCCTTCTGCAGTGTTTGTGTCCCTGGGTACTTGAGATTAGGGAGTGGTGATGACTCTTAAAGAGCATGCTGCCTTCAAGCATCTGTTCAACAAAGCACATCTTGCACCTCCCTTAATCCATTTAAACCTGAGTTGACACAGCACATGTTTCAGAGAGCACGGGGCTGGGGGCAAGGCCATAGATCAACAGCATCCCAAGGCAGAAGAACTTCTCCTAGTCAGAACAAAATGGAGTCTCCTATGCCCACCTCTTTCTACACAGACACAGCAACAATTTGATCTCTCCTTCCTTTTCCCACACTTCCCCCCCTTCTTTTCAACAAAACCGTCATCGTCCTCATGGCCCACTCCCGATGGTCGCTGTCTCTTCGGAGCTGTTGGGTACACCTCCCAGACAGGGCGGCCGGAAAGAGGTGCTCCTCACCTCCCAGACGGGGCGGCCGGGCAGAGGAGCTCCTCACTTCCCAGACGGGGCGGCCGGGCAGAGACGCTCCTCACTTCCTCCCAGCCGGGTGGCAGCCAGGCAGAGGCGCTCCTCACCTCCCAGACGGGACGGCCAGGCAGAGGTGCTCCTCACTTCCCACACTGGGCGGCCGGGCAGAGGCACTCCTCACCTCCCAGACGGGGCGGCCAGGCAGAGGCACTCTTCACTTCCCAGACGGGGTGGCCGGGCAGAGGCGCTCCTCACTTCCCAGATGGGGCAGCCGGGCAGAGTGCTCCTCACTTCCTCCCAGATGGGGTGGCGGCCAGGCAGAGGCACTCCTCACCTCCCAGATGGGGCGGCCGGGCAGAGGTGCTCCTCATCTCCCAGACGGGGCAGCCGGGCAGAGGTGCTCCTCACTTCCTCCCAGACGAGGTGGCGGCCGGGCAGAGGCACTCCTCACCTCCCAGACGGGGTGGCTGGGCAGAGGTGCTCCTCACCTCCCAGAAAGGGTGGCCAGGCAGAGGCGCTCCTCACTTCCCATATGGGGTGGCGGCCGGGCAGAGGCGCTCCTCCCTTCCCAGATGGGGCAGCCGGGCAGAGGCCCTCCTCACTTCCTCCCAGACGGGGTGGCAGCCAGACAGAGGTGCTCCTCACCTCCCAGATGGGGCGGCCGGGCAGAGGCACTCCTCATCTCCCAGACGGGGCAGCCGGGCAGAGGTGCACCTCACTTCCTCCCAGACGGGGTGGCGGCCGGGCAGAGGCACTCCTCACCTCCCAGATGGAGCGGCCGGGCAGAGGCACTCCTCACCTCCCAGACAGGGTGGCCAGGCAGAGGTGCTCCTCACTTCCCATATGGGGTGGCAGCCGGGCAGAGGTGCTCCTCCCTTCCCAGATGGGGCAGCCGGGCAGAGGCGCTCCTCACTTCCTCCCAGACGGGGTGGCGGCCGGGCAGAGGCGCTCCTCACCTCCCAGACGGGGCGGCCGGGCAGAGGTGCTTCTCACTTCCTCCCAGATGGGGTGGCAGCCGGGCAGAGGCACTTCTCACCTCCCAGACGGGGCGGCCGGGCAGAGGCGTTCCTTGCTTCCCAGACGGGGCAGCCGGGCAGAGGCGCTCCTCATATCCCAGACGATGGGCAGCTGAGCAGAGACGCTCCTCACTTCCTCCCAGATGGGGTGGCAGCCAGGCAGAGGCACTCCTCACCTCCCAGACGGGGCAGCCGGGCAGAGGCGCTCCTCACTTCCTCCCAGATGGGGTGGCGGCCAGGCAGAGGCGCTCCTCACCTCCCAGATGGGGTGGCCGGGCAGAGGCGCTCCTCACTTCCTCCCCGACGGGTTCACAGCCGGGCAGAGTCACTCCTCACCTCCCAGACGGGGCGGCCGGGCAGAGGCGCTCCTCACTTCCCAGATGGGGCGGCTGGGCAGAGGCGCTCCTCACTTCCTCCCAGATGGGGTGGTGGCCAGGCAGAGGCGCTCCTCACCACCCAGACAGGGCGGCCGGGCAGAGGTGCTCCTCACTTCCTCCCAGATGGGGTGGCAGCCGGGCAAAGGCACTACTCACCTCCCAGACGGGGCGGCCGGGCAGAGGCGTTCCTCGCTTCCCATTTGGGGCAGCCAGGCAGAGGCGCTCCTCACATCCCAGACGATGGGCAGCTGAGCAGAGACGCTCCTCACTTCCTCCCAGACGGGGTGGCAGCCAGGCAGAGGCACTCCTCACCTCCCAGATGGGGCGGCCGGGCCGAGGTGCTCCTCACTTCCCAGACGGGGCGGCCGGGCAGAGGTGCTCCTCATCTCCCAGACGGGGCAGCCGGGCAGAGGTGCTCCTCACTTCCTCCCAGACGGGGTGGCGGCCGGGCAGAGGCGCTCCTCACCTCCCAGACGGGGTGGCCGGGCAGAGGCGCTCCTCACATCCCAGACGATGGGCGGCCGGGCAGAGACGTTCCTCACTTCCTATACGGGATGGCGGCCGGGCAGAGGCGGTCCTCACACAAAAGAATGTAGAGCACCAGAGATGGCAAATTTGTGAGCAAAAATACAACATTAAAAAGCATTTTTAAGAGATAATAGACGGTCTAAGGCAAAAAATGATAACAAATTAATGTGAGTTTACAGCACTTATAGAAGTAAAATGCATGAAAACAATAACACAAAACCCAAAAGGAGGGAAATGAACAGACACTGTTTTAAGGTTCTTATCCTCTATGTGAAGTGGTATAATGTTGATGGCAGCCAATGCTAATTTAAATACATATACTGTATTAGTGTGTTCTTGTACTGTTATAAAGAAATGTCTGACACTTCTCAATGTAAGACATTTATGCAGCCAAAAAACACAAGAAAAAATGCTCATCATCACTGGCCATCAGAGAAATGTGAATCAAAACCACAATATCATCACTGGCCATCAGAGAAATGCAAATCAAAACCATAATGAGATACCATCTCACACCAGTTAGAATGGGGATCATTAAAAAGTCAGGAAACAACAGGTGCTGGAGAGGATGCAGAGAAATAGGAACACTTTTACACTGTTGGTGGGACTGTAAACTAGCTCAAACATTCTGGAAGTCACTGTGGCGATTCTTCTAGAAATATCATTTGACCCAGCCATCCCATTACTGGGTATATACCCAAAGAATTATAAATCATGCTGCTATAAAGACACATGCACACGTATGTTTATTGTGGCACTATTCACAATAGCAAAGACTTGGAGTCAACACAACTGTCCAACAAAGATAGACTGGATTCAGAAAATGTGGCACATATACACCATGGAATAGTACGCAGCCATAAAAAATGATGAGTTCATGTCCTTTGTAGGGACATGGATGAAGCTGGAAACCATCATTCTCAGCAAACTACCGCAAGGACAAAAAACGAAACTCCTCCTGTTCTCACTCATGGGTGGGAATTGAACAATGAGAACACATGGACACAGGAAAGGGGACATCACACAACAGAGACTGTTGTGGGTTGGGGGGAGGGGGTAGTGATAGTATTGGGAGACATACCTAATACTAAATGACGAGTTAATGGGTGCAGCACACCAACATGACACATATATTCATATGTAACAAACTTGCACGTTGTGCACATGTACCCTAAAACTTAAAGTATAATAATAATAATTTAAAAATAATAATAAATAAATTAAAAAAAAGAAATGTCTGAGACTGGGGCTGGGCATGGTGGCTTACGCCTGTAATCCCAGCACTTTGGGAGGCTGAGGCGGGTATATTATGAGTTCAAGAGATTGAGACCATCCTGGCCAATATGGTGAAACCCTGTCTCTACTAAAAATACAAAAAAATATTAGGTGGGCTTGGTGGCATATGCCTGTAGTCCCAGCTAAGCTACTTGGGAGGCTGAGGCAGCAGAATCACTTGAACTAGGGAGGCGGAGGTTGCAGTGAGTCGAGATCACACCACTGCTCTGCAGCCTGGGAGACAGAGTGAGACTACATCTCAAAAAAAAAAAAAATGTCTGAGACTGGGGAATTTATGATGAAAAGAGGTTTAATTGGCTCACATTTCTGCAGGCTGCACAGGAAACGTGATTCTGTCATCTGCTCGGCTTCTGGGGAGGCCTCAGGGAGCTTACAATCATGACAGAAGGCAAAGGGGAAGCAGGCGCATCTTATGTGACTGGAGCAGGAGGAAGAGAGAGAGGGGGAGTTGCCACACACTATTAAACAAGCAGATCTTGTGAGAACTCACTCGCTGTGTGGTACCAAGCGGGGATGGTGTTAAACCATGAGAAACTGGCTCCATGATCCAATCACATTCCTCCAGGCCCCACGTTTGGCATTGGGGATTACATTTCCACATGAGATTTGGGTAGGGACACAGATCCAAACAATATGATATACCATAAACCATAGAGCAATGATTCAAACTCAAAACCAAATGAAGCAAAAGTAGTTAGATGTAAAAGGCCAAAAAAGAGGATTAAATGAAATAAAAATACTCAACAAATTCAAAAGAAGTCAGAGAAAGAAGATAAGGAGAAGAAACTACAGATGGGACAAATAGAAAGCAAACAGGAAGATGAACAATTAAAACGAAACTCTCCGGCATTCCACCAGTTGCGTGTGATTATTTAGTAACTCTCTGCCTCTGACAACAATACCTGTCACACAGGTTTGTCATCAGAGCTTGTCACATGTGATATGGAAAGCCTGCTGTTTGCAGACCTGCAATCATTATACATTAGCTTGTATTGTTGGTAGCAGAGACCCAGGTCTCTGTGTTGGTCATGCTGAGAGCTCCCTTCTCATTGATCTGTTTTCCTCCTCATTTGATCCCTTTCTGTACTTCCACGCCCCACACCATCTGGTTGGAGAAGATTCTCAGCCTCTCGGTCTGCAAATGTTCAAAGTCCGTGTATCAAATAGCCAACAAATGTATTTCAGTACGTTTATCTGCTACCCAGGGATCCAGGAGAAATTCTTTCCTTTCTGCAAGAAGTCCGTGGCTGCTGATGCCAACAATGTGTTCTGTCTGTCCTCTTCTCTTTTCTGATCTGCATATTCTCAACTGCCCTGCACTTCTGGGAAGACTTTACACAGGGACAACTATGAGTTTTTGTAAGAAGATGAGAAGTCACCACTTTGGTAACCATCCATTAGACGTTCCAATATTGCTGCAGACATGGACTCTAGCATGTTCTCTTCTTCTCTGACACCCACCCCTTCCCCCATTGGCCACAGCAACTTGGGTTTTCTCTTCAGCTATTGCAGGGCTTACCTCTGGGGAACTGTGACTTGCTTTATACCCTATCCAATAACGCAGTGTGTCCTTATAAACAGTAGGTGTTCAATATACATCTGTTGAAGGGATTTCATCACAGTTAAATCTGTGGAGAGTTCAGCAGATAAGTGAGTTGCTCAAGATGGTCAGAGGCTGTCTTATTCCATTTGGGCTACCGTAACAAAATACCTTAGCCTAGGGGGCTTATAAGCAACAGAAACTTATGTCTTATAGGTCTGGATGCTGGCAAGTGGAAGGTCAAGGTAGTGTCTGTTGAGGGCCTGTTCCTTATAGAAGGCAACTCCTAGCTGTGTCCTCACATGGTGGAAGGGGAGAACAAGCTCCCTTGGCTCCCATTTACAAGGCCACTTATCCCATTCATGGGGTCTTTGCTTTCATGATGAAATCACTTCGTAAAGTCTTTGCCTCCTCCTAATTCAAACCTAACCTATCAGGGGTTAGGTTTCAACACACGGATTTTAGGGGCACAAAAACATTGACTATACAGCAGAGACATAGCTGTACCTGGGTCTGGGACCTTCTGGGTCCAGCTCCATTATGACAACCACACGGCCCATGGTCTCCCACATGATGTAATTCTGTTCCGTGACATTGTGCCCACGAGGCAGGGATGCAGTAGAGGCCTCTGCAGACATGGCTTTTCTTGGGACGTCCGCATGGCTTTGTGATGCAGGCCTGGAAGAATCCACCAGCTGCCCACTCTCATGCCTGACTCAGGTTCGTGGGTCCCTCCAGGCACATGTCAGCCCCTCAATGTTTTCCTTGCCTCACCTCCCTGGGTTCCCTTCTGAACTCAGGGAACATGGAGGGAGCCGGGAGTCTCTGTTTTTAGTTCATGCTCTTGTCTCCTATTTGGGAACAATGCCCAGGCATGTGAATCTCTTTCCTACTGTTTTCTAAGAACATCATGGATTTCCTCCAAACTCTTCACCTACTCCCTCCACTAATCCTTTCTCCCTCAGGGACACAGGGCACAAGCCCACTTCCTGTGTGAAGATCCTGCCACAGGGTGGCTCTTTGGTTTTCTGTGGGTATCCAGAAAAGAAGCTAAATGTGAATACACTCCGGAATCCAGGAGCACTGGCGATTTTCTCACCTTAGCTCAGAGAGCAACCCCACAGATACCCCTCGCCCCACCCCGGGCCAACTGAATCCATACCATAAAATGTATGTCAGTTTGTTCAACTAGGGACCCCGCTGAGTATTTAATCCCTATTTAAAGATGATGTTTATTTTATTTTTGAGTTTAAATTAGTCAGCCTCAGGAAACAGAATTAGATAAGGCCGGGATTTAGCTCCCCTGGAATGATTCATTTCACATCAAGCCTTCTTAATTCTTTGGCTGCAGAGGGGAAGTGCCTGTGTCTTTCTCTGCAGAGTTGCCTAGGGCTGGCCAGTGAATACACATGCTCCCTCTTCCCCGTCCTGCCAGCCAGGGCACGGTTTATGCTTAAGATGAATGGAGTTAGAATACTAGCCTTTTCAACACAACAGTCTTAAATCCTCACACAGGGAAATAGAGATAATATACAAACAGGAAAAAAAGAAAAAGAAGCAGTCTTGAATTCTGCTACCTAAAGATAACCATTGTTACCATGTAGGCAAGCTTCCTTTCATGCTGTGTCAAGTGTTTAAAAAATATGGCTCAATATTACAAACACACAGGACTATGTAGGGGATAATGACATCAAACTTTCATGTACCTCCCAGTTAAAATTCAAACGTGGTAGCTTTTGGATGCATTTGCTCTGGAGTTTAAGGGAAGAAAACTACGGATTCAGCCATAATGTTCACGCTGACACTCGAGTTATATATCCCTTTTCCAGTCCAGCTACCGCCTCCCTCCCCACCATTCTGAAGTCAATAGGTGTCTTCCCATCCATGATTAATACCTAGTGTGCCTGTCCATGAAGAATGGATAGTGCTCTTTGGTCTGTTTTTTGCAATTTTATACAAATATCAGTCTGTACATACTCTCCTGAAAGTTGCTTTTTCCTTGAACAATATCTTCCAGCTGAATCTAGAATCCTGCATTTCTGGTGAGCAGAGGATGCGCAACGCCCCCTTCAACCCCCACCCCAAGGTGATGCTGATGTTCTGGTCCAAGGCCTGCTCATAGCCTGGTGAGGGTTGGGGTCTTGGGACAGGTCTGTTGTCAGCCCTTCCTTCCTAGGAAGCACAGTCAGATGACCTTGGGGCTGGAGACCTCACTATGCCCCTCGCCAGCAGTGCCCACATCCGTCTTCACTCATCTTCATCAATATTTGTTATCGCACTTTCTGATATTGTTCCTAGATTTTGCTGTGCAGCTGAATGCATGCCTTGTGTTTCTCAGCCCTTCGGGTCTCCTCCTCTGTGAATAGCTCCTGGCCCATATGTCTGTTGAGCCTTTGGTTTCTCCTTGCTGACTTGTAAGTGTTTTTTTTTTTTTTTAGATGGAGTTTTGCACGTGATGCCTACGAAGGGGTGCAATGGCATGATCGCGGCTCACCACAACTTCTGCCTCCCGGGTTCAAGCGATTCTCCTGCCTTAGCCTCCTGAGTAGATGGGATTACAGGTAAGTGCCACGACGTCCGGCTAATTTTGTATTTTTAGTAGAGACAGGGTTTCTCCATGTTGGTCAGAATGGTCTCGAACTCCCGACCTCATGTGATCCACCCATCTCAGCTTCCCAAAGTGCTGGGATTACAGGTATGAGCCACCACGTCTGGCCAATTTTGATTTTAATGATCTGGATATCAATGCTTTTTTTGCCAAATAGCTTACAAATATATTTTCCCTATTGGTGCACTGTATTCGCCCATTTTCACACTGCCGATAAAGACATACCCCAGACTGGGAAGAAAAAGAGGTTTAATTGGACTTGCAGTTCCACATGACTGAAGAGGCCTCAGAATGATAGAAGGAGGTGAAAGGCACTTCTTACATGGCAGTGGCCAGAGAAAAATGAGGACGATGCAAAAGTGGAACCCCCTGATAAAACCGTCAGATCTCGTGAGACTTATTCACTACCAGGAGAACAGTATGGGGGAACCGCCCCCATGATTTCAATTATCTCCCACCAGGTCCCTCCCACGACACAGGAGAATTATGGGAGGACAATTCTAGATGAGATTTGGGTGGGGACACACAGCCAAACCATATCATGCACTGTCTTTGTCTTTTAACTTTATTCATTGCCTTTTTTGTCAGATCAAAGCTTCTACATTTAATATGATTGAATTTATCAGTAATTTCTTTTATGGTGTCTGCGTTTTGTGTCGTATTAAAAAAAGTTTTTCTTTGCTTAGTGTCATAAAATCTGTCCTCTGTTTTCTTCTAAAAATTGGAAATCTGTTTCTCACATTCTGTTTTATTTCCTTTGTTCTTTGATTCATAGGGATGTGAGGTAGAAATCTCTATCAGTTAACTCTTGCTTGGTAACAAGTAACCCCACACCTCAGAGGCCTACGACCATAGGCCACCATTTCGCACTCATGAGCACGGGTTGCTTGGGAGGTTTCAGCTCGAACTGTGGTGGCTGAGCTGGATCTGCTCCAAGTGTCTCTGATCCTCCTGGGTTTGGGGCCTGCCAGGGTGCCTTCTTCTCATGGCAATGGCAGGAGTGCAAAGAACAAAGGGAAATGTGAAAGTCTCTTATCTCACCACCCAGGGTGAGAATGGGCAGACTATCACTTTACCACATCCACTGGCCAAAGTGAGTCACGTGGCCAAACCAGAAATCAAGGGCAGGAAGTTTAAGTATGAATCCCATCTCCATGTGCTATGATTTCCTGGGCTTTCAACTTCTTAAGGCTGAATTGTTTTATTCTCACCTCCCCAGACTGCAGAAAACACATTTTCTCCAGGACTCGTTGAACCATAGGCAGAATGATTGTAGTTCACAAAGACTAGATGGAAGGTGCCATTTGGCCACTGAGGCCACTTCCTTCCCCTTGTCCCCATCTATGGCCTCTGTTCTGCTCCATTCTCCCTGTCATTCTGCCCAGGCCTTCAAGGTATCAGCCTCTTAATAGTTCCTGGCTTCGTTCCCTCTCTTCACTTCTATTATGGGAGGGTTTCCATCCTTATTTGGTGTAGGAGGACTGGACATTGTCAACTCAGCCTGTCACATCCCCACTCTCAACACCTGGGTACCCCTGAGTGCTCAGCACGAGTGGGGTCCCCCAGTGTCTCCCTCCATGGCACGTTCTGAAGGCATAGGAGCTGGACTGACATTCGGGACACCTAAACCTTTGTTCCACTTCTGCCAGGACAACTTCCTTGGTCCAGGCAAATCATGGCAGCTCTCTATGCCTCATTTTTTTACTCCTCACACAATGGAATAACATAACCCTCAGTACTTACCTAAGGGAGAAGAAATGATTCCCCTGCCTTCTCCCCATTTCTGCATTTGCCGGAGCATCAGATTTTTATGTCTGGCCAAGAATATAGGGAAGGAAGAGCAGGTAAGCTTTGGGCCCAAAGAGGGCGTTTAGGGGTTTCACTTAAGGAAAGAAAGCCAGAGGGCAAAGAGGGGTGGTGGAGCATGATCTTGGGCCAATGGTAAGTTACTAATGAAGTGCAATGTGCATGGGTTAAGTTGTGTAGCAGCCTGGGTCCCATCAAGAGATAGAAACCACATAGTGGGTCTAACGGGGAAGTGTAGTATAAAGGATTGCAACTATGATAAAAGAGTCACTGTGAGACATAAAGCAATTCTGCCTGGTGCCCTAGTGCAGAGGGAGGTACCCAAGGAAGCACAGATTTGAAAGGTGTTTGGATGTCATAAAATGTGGTTCAGCCACCACATAAGAGACGTTTGTGAATTTGGGCAGGCTGGAGCTCGTCAGCAGCTTTTGCACAAGCACTAGGCCACCCACTGGAGTGCAGGTGAGGGAGCCTGTTGTGAGCCACCAGAATGCAGGGGAGGGAGCCGGCCATGAGCCGCTGGTGTGCAGGGGAGGGAGCAGGCCATGAGCTGTTGGGGCAGGTGAGGGAGCTGGCCATGAGCAACTGGAGTGCAGGTGAGGGAGCTGGCTGTAAGCCGTTGGTGCAGGGATGCATGGCGGGAGTCTGGCTGCCTTTGTAGGGCAGGAAGTCTCCAGAATGCTTGAGTCCCGCAGGGTCTGGCAGAAAGAATGGCAGCTCTGTGTGGACCCTCTAGAATACAGGTCACTGTGTGCAGGTTGTACAAGGGGTACAAGAGGGGTTCTGGGAAACTTTTCAGGAACTTTCAGACCACATGTGCCCTGCTACGTTTTGGTTTCCATGTCAAGATGTTGCAAGCCAAGGTTACAAGTTGGCTGAGGGACCAGGTCTGGGTCTGTGGTTAGGGCTTGAACATGATCAAGGCCCAGGCACAGAGCTCCTGCCCCCTGCAGTCTCTCCATCCTCTACCTAGATGCCTGCAGAATGTTCACTTCCAGAGGGTATATTGAACAGTATTTCCCAGTTTATCACAGTGCACGTATTGAAAGGTGCACTAGGAGCTGGGAGGCAACAGACTGAAAACTGACACTGGAGATGCTGGCTCATAGTAACGAAGAGAAGCTGAAAAGGAGTGGGAAAGAACTAACTGTAATTTCACATCAACGATCTGCATCTTTGTTTTGATGGTTTGTGGCAACCAAAATGACTATTTTTTCTACCCTCCTAGTTCAGACATAGCCTGAGACTATTTTTTTTTTTTTAGATGAAGTCTCACTCTGTCACTCAGGCTGGGGTGCAGTGGCCTGGTCTCGGCTCATTGCAATCTCCGCCTCCCGGGTTCAAGTGATTCTTCTGCCTCAGCTTCCAGAGTGGCTGGGGCTAACAGGCACTCGCCACCACAACTGGAAAATTTTCGTATTATTAATAGAGATAGGGTTTCTCCATGTTGGTCAGACTGGTCTTGAACTCCTGACCTCATGTGATCTGCCCACCTCTGCCACCCAAAATGCTGAGATTACAGATGTAAGCCACTGTGACTGGCCGCATGAGACAGTTTGGGCAACAGCTGTGACAGAAGAAATGTGTATCCCTCCCGGGCAGGGGATTTAAAAAGTGGCTCATGGCTGATTGTGTTTTCTTTGTTCTGTTTCTAGAACTGTGAGAGCATCTTCTGGGATAGGGGTCTATCTTTTTGAGTCTCTGAATGACTACGACCACCAGAGGCCTCTTGTTGACCCGTGATGGCTGTGAAATCAATTGAGAAGTCAAGGCTGGGTGCGATGGCTCACGCCTGTAATCCCAGCACGTTGGGAGACTGAGGCAGGCAGATCATGAGGTCAGGTAATCAAGACCATCCTGACTAATACGGTGAAATCCAGTCTCTACTAAAAATACAAAAAATTAGCCAGGCGTGGTGGCAGGCGCCTGTAGTCCCAGCTAATGAGGAGGCTGAGACAGGAGAATCTCTTGAACTCAGGAGGCGGAGGTTGCAGTGAGCTGAGATTGCACCACTGCACTCCAGCCTGGGCCACAGAGCGAGACTCCATCCACCGCACCCCATGCCCTGAAAAGAAAAGAAAACAAGTCAACTTTGCTGTTGAAGCCACTGAGGTTTGGGGACTTTTTTGTCACATTGCGTCACCTGTCCTGACCAATGCGTGACTCATCTCATCCTTGGCACAGCCCCTGAGAGAAGGGGCTTTATCCTCATTTAACAAATGAAGAGTCAAGTCTCAGAGAGGTTAGCAGCATGAGCAAGGTCACACAGTGAGGGTTGGAGCTTGGATTTGAATCCAGGTCTGTCTAACCTCAAAGACTGAAGTGGGGATGACAACAAGTTGCCGTTGTTGTTTGCCTGTCACCCAGGTGATGTAACTCTTGTCTAGGCTCTGTCTACGGGGGCTTTGTGACATATCTCTGCACTGATCACCCATTTGATGAGACTCTTGTCTAGGTTCTCCTATCCTTGGACTGAAACATAGCAGGATCTTGGACTCATATCCTTTTAGGGATCATAGAAGTGAACACATCAAGGCTGCCACGATAAAGTGGAAAAGTGGGCAATATTGCCAAATGCAAAATATCTGGGCTATATTTTGGTCTGAGATCACCATTTGAGATTCCTGGATGTTAGGGAATATGGAGGCCAACTCCCGTAGGCATGTTGTATAAGACTCCAATTTCTAAGTCAATGATCTCAACCCTGTGGATCAGCACTCTCCATGTAATGGGACATCTTAACCCATTTTGTGCTGCTATAACAGAATACCAAAGACTAGGGAATCTATAAATAAATGAAATATATTTCTTAGAGTTCTGGAAGCTAGGAAGTCCAAGGATTAGTGGTCTGCATCTGGTGAGGGCCTTCTTGCTGTGTTATCTCATGGCTGAAGGCAGCAGAGCAAGACTTTGAGAAAGAAAGAGAGCAAAAGGGGCTGAACTTTCTTTTAATACAAGCCCAATCCCAAGATAACTAACCCACCCCCAAGATAAGTAGCCTATTCCTGAGATAGTGACATTAATCCATGCATGGGGGCAGAATCTCATAACCCAATCACCCTTATTAGGCCTCACCTCTCAACACTGTCACATAGAGGATTAAGTTTCCAAAACTTGAGCTCCGGGGGACACATGCAGACCATACATGGGGGATTGATGAGTATATGGGAGTGACCAGTCATGAATATTTTAGCTGAGAGTTGTGTTTGGGAGCTGAGACCATGCACCATCATGGCAGGGCACACATAAACCTTTGAATGCTCTGAGGAATGAATATTGAACATTGTAACTCATGGCAGAAGGTGGAATATTTAAAAGGCAGAACTGCCTGGGTAAACTAAAAGAGTGAACAAACAGCATGTAGCCTGTGGCGTGCTCCTCTTCTCTTCCCATCCCTACCTTTCACCTTTCTCTCTTTCTTTCCCTCCCTTTCTCTCCTTTCCATCCCTCCTTCCTTCCTTCATTTCTTCCTTCCTTCCTCTACCTTATTCTTTCTCTCCCTCCCTGCTTCCTTGTTTCTTTCCTTCTTTCTCTTTCCCTCTTTCTCTCCCTCCTTCCTTCTTTCTCCCTCTTATCTCCTTCTCTCTTTCTCTCTCTCTCCATCTTTCTCTCCCTCCATCCTTCCTTCTCTCATTCTTTCCTTTCTTCTCTCTTTCCTTCTTTGTCTCCTTCCTTCCTTCCTCCCTCCCTACATCCTGCCTTCCTTTCTTCTCTCTTTCTTTGACTGATGTCTTCTGAGCCCAAGCACCCTGTGGGGTACTAAGTGGTACCAAAATTGACTCAAGAATCAAGAAGAAATGGAAAACCTACGAAGTACTATAACATGAATAACATAAAACCTCTAGTAAAATAAAATCTTTCACAAAGGAAGGACTAGGCCCAGATGGTTGTATGAGCAAACTTTACAGATTTTCAAAGAGTGGATCATTCTAGTTATGTCCCAAAAAACTATAGCTAGGAATATTAATGCTTGATTTTTCAAGAGCTTCATTTCCTAAAATCTGTAGGTTCCAAGGTAGATTGGCATGTGTTGGAAATCCTCAAATGTTGTGCAGTTCCTTGGAGTTTTAGCATTAAAAAAGAAAGGCCTTGCTTGCATTAACTTTGAATTCTGTAAGAGTTACCAGTTAATAGATATACTCTATGCATTTTTATGCACTCTGATTTTATAGGAATGGAGGCATATCAGACAATTGGCTCTGCACCCAGGTTTTTTACTTTGTAACATATTTTGGACATCATTTTTGAGCATCCTTTTAAAATTTATTTTTTTAATTAGCTGCATAGTATTCTATCATATGAATAACGATAATTTCAATAAACGGTAAGGTGATAATCATTAATGTGATTGATAAACATTAAGGTGATTTCTAGACTTTTTTTAATTAAAAAGATGCTATAATACTTTCTCCCATTCATACATAATTCCAGTCATCATGAGTATGTCTGTAGAGTAAATTTCTGAAAATGAAATTGCTGAATTGGAGAGTATTTTCATTTATAATTTTGGTATATATTGTTTAATCACAATTGATATAGTTTGTACTAATTTATAATCCCAGTAACAAGACTTCAGTAACACTTCAAACTGCACAACTTCACTGGCAGTGCTTGAAGTCATGATGCATATTGCCAGCCTCCCTTCAAGTAAAGTTCTATTAACTCTACAAAAATTTTATAAATGGCAGACGTTACATTTCCAGATAGCTTTGTGGTAACCAAAAAAGAATTGATTTATAAGCAATTTGTGTATCACATTGAGACAAAATATATTTGTGATAAATATCATTATTGTTAGGTATTTAAAACATCTCATGTATCAAGAAATCATACTTTAGGTGGGGCCAAACTGGCCGATTAGAAGCAGCTGTGGCCTGTGGCTCTCACAGAGAGCAATGGAAACTGAGAATTAATTCTGCACCTTCAATGGATGTATTCAGGTTCTCGCATTGGGACTGACTAGGCAGACAGCTCGACCCACAGAGAGTCAGGAAAAGCAAGTGGGTCAATGACCCACCCAGGTGTGGCACAGAGCTAGCCGAGTCCCCATTTGCAGACAAGGGAGGCCATGAGTGATTTTGCGACCCTGCCCGGGAAACCATGCTTCTCTGATGGATCTTTGCAACCTGCAAATCAGGAGGTACCTTCATGAGCTCAGCAACCACGGCCTCAGGTTTGAAGCACAGAGCTGTGTGGAGTCTCAGCAGAGTGTTTGATGGCTTACTGCGGCATGCATGGAAACCCAGGAATTTTGCATACTCTGCCCTGAGAATTCCAGCAAACCGGGAGATACATCTGTGCATTCCCTTAGGAAGTGGACTGAATCCAGGGAGCCAAGTGACATCATTCTGAGGCCCCACTCCCACAGCACCTCACAAGACCCATTGGCTTGGAATTCCAGCTGGCCAGTGGCAGCAGGCTGGAGAAAGCTGGAGGTGGACCGATTTCCCAGGGGGAGGGGAAGCGGCTCTATCTGTGGTTTGAGTTGGCTGCCCTAGCCTGCTGGCACCAGGGATCAGGAGTCCCCTATAACACAGTACAGCTGTTGTGACTGATCGTGGCCTGGCTGCTTCTTTAAGAGAGACTGAAATCCATCCTTCCTCACTGGACAGGGTCTCCCCATCAGAATTTTAGCAACTCCAGCCAGAGTTCTATGGACAGAACTCTGATTTCTCCCTGGGATGAAGTCCCCAGGGAGAGAAGTAGCTACTGTCTCCCCAGTTCAGCCAACTGAACCTTTCCAGCCTGCTGGCTCTGAAGACTCCTGGGGGTCCAAGCAACACAACTGCTCTGCCAAAGGGCAGCCAGACTGCTTCTTTAAGCGGTCCCTGATCCTGTTCCTCCTGACTCGGTGAGACCTCCCAACAGGGGTCTCCAGACACCTCCTACAGGAGCATTCCAGCCGGCATCAAGTCTGTACCCCCTTGGACGTGTGCTCCCAGAGGAAGGATCAGGTTGCCATCTTTGCTGTTTTGCAGCCTTCACTGGTGATACCTCCAGGTGCAGGGGAGACTGATGTAACTAGGGTCTAGAGTGGACCCCCAAAAACCACAGCAGCCCTAGCCCTAGGGAAGAGTGGTCTGACTGTTAAAAACAAACAGAAAGCAACAAAAACAACATCAACAAAAAGACCCCAAGAACAACTCTGTTCAAAGGTCAGCAACGTCAAAGGTAGATAAGCCCACAGAGATGAGAAAGTATCAACACAAAAACGCTGAAAACTCAAAAAGGCAGAATGCCTCTTCTCCTCTAAATGACAACAACACCTCCCAAGCAAAGGCACAGAACTGACCCGAGGCTGAGATGGCTGAATTGACAAAAGTAGGCTTTAGAGGGTGGGTAATAACAAACTTCTCTGAGCTGAAGGAGCACGTTCTAACTTCATGCAAGAAGCTAAAAATCATAAAAGAACACAGTAGCTGATAACCAGAATATTCAGTTTAGAGAGGAACATAACTGACATGATGGAGCTGAAAAACACAACATGAGAACTTCACAACACAACCACAACTATCACTCACAGAACAGGCCAAGTGGAGGAAAGAATCTCAGAGCTTCAAAACTATGTCTGATATAAGACAGGAAGAGAAGAATAGAGAAAGAAGAATAAAAAAGAAAGAACAACAAAACCTTCAAGAATTATGGGATTATGTAAAAAGACTGAACTTAAGACTGATAAGGGTACCTTGACCCACCACGATCAAAATGGCTTCATCCCTGGGATACAAGGTTGGTCCAACAAAGGCAAATCTATAAATGTGATTCATCACATAAACAGAACTAAACACAAAAACAACATGATTATCTCAATAGATGCAGAAAAGGCCTTCAATAAAATCCAACATCCCTTCATGTTAAAACTCTCAATAAACTAGGTATTGAAAGATCACACCTCAAAATAATATGAGCCGTATATGACAAACCCACAGCCAATATCATATTGAGTGAGAAAAAGCTGGAAGCATTCCCCTTGAAAACTGGCACAAGAATAGGATGGCCTCTCTCACCGCTCCTATTCAACATATTACTGGAATTTCTGGCCAGGGCAATCAGGTAGAAAAAAGAAATAAAGATATTTAAATAGGAAGAGGTGAAGTCAAATTATCTTTGTTTGCAGATGACATAATCCTGTATCTAGCAAACCCCATCATCTCAGCCCAAGAGCTTCTTAAGCTGATAAACCACATCAACAGAATCTCAGGATAAAAAATCAGTGTGCAAATATTGCTAGTATTCCTATACACAAACAACAGGCAAGTAGAGAGCCAAATCGTGAATGAACTTCATTCAGAATTGCTACAAAGAGAACAAAATACATAGGAATACAGCTAACAAGAGAAGTGAAGAACCTCTTCAAGGAGGACTACAAACAACTGCTCAGAGAAATCACATAGGACACAAACAAATGGAGAAGCACTCCATGCTCACGGATAGGGAAGAATTCATTCCTGAAAATGTCCATGCTGCCCAAAGTAATTTATAAAAGAATTCAATGTTATTCCCATTAAACTACCAATGACATTCTTCACAGAATTAGAAGAAAGTATTTTAAAATTCTCATGAACCAAAAAAGAGCCCAAATAGCCAAGGCAATTCTAAGCAAAAAGAACAAACCTGGAGGCATCACACTACCCAACTTCTAACTACACTATAATGCTACAGTAACCAAAACAGCATGGTACAGGTACAAAAACAACAAATGAAACATAATAGAGAACTCTAAAATAAGACCATACACATACAACCATCTGATCTTTGACAAACCTGACAAACACAAGCAATGGGGAAAAGATTCCTTATTTAATAAATCATGTTGGGAAAACTGGCTAGCCATATGCAGAAACTGAAACTGGACATCTTCGTTATACCTTACACAAAAAATAACTCAAGATGGAATAAAGACTTAAACATAAGACCTAAAACCATAAAAACCATTGAGGAAAACCTAGGCAATACCATTCAGGACATAGGCATGGGCAAAGACTTTGTGACTAAAACACCAAAAGCAATGGCAACAAAAGCCCAAATTGACAAATGGGATCAGACTAAACTAAAGAGCTTTTGCACAGCAAAATAAACTATCATCAGGGTGAACAGACAACCTACAGATTGGGAGAAAATTTTTGCAATCTATCTGTCTGACAAAGGGCTAATATCCATAATCTACAAAGAACTTAAACAAATTTACAAGAAAAAAACAGCCCCATCAAAAAGTGGGCAAAGGAAACGAGCAGACACTTCTGAAAAGAAGACATTTACGTGGCCAACAAACATGAAGAAAAGCTCATCATCTCTGGTCATTAGATGAATGCAAATCAAAACCACAATGAGATATGATCTCACACCAGATAGAATGGTGATTATTAAAAAATCAGGAAACAGCAGATGCTGATGAGGCTGTGGAGAAATAGGCATGCTTTTACACTGTTGGTAGGAGTGTAAATTAGTTCAGTCATTGTGGAAGACAGTATGAAAATTCCTCAAAGATATAGAACCAGAAATACCATTTGACCCAGCAATCCCATTATAGGGTATATACCCAAAGCATTATAAATTATTATACTATAAAGACACATGCACTGTATGTTTATTTCAGCACTGCATGTTTATTTCAGCACTGTTCACAATAGCAAAGACTTGGAAACAACACAAATGCCCATTAATGATAAACTGGATAAAGAGAATGTGGCACATATACACCATGGAATACTATTCATTTATGTCCTTTCCAGGGACATGGATGAAGCTGGAAATCATCATTCTCAGCAAACTAACAAAAGAAAAGAAAACCAAGCCAGGAGCAGTGACTCATGCCTGTAGTCTCAGAACTTTGGGAGGCTCAGGTGGGGAGTTTGAGATCAGCCTGACCAACATGGAGAAACCCCGTCTCTACTAAAAATACAAACAATTAGCCAGGAATGTTGGCACATACCTGTAATCGTAGCTACTTGGGAGGCTGAGGCAGGAGAATCGCTTGAACCCAGGAGGCAGAGGTTGTGTTGAGCCGAGATCACGCCATTACGCTCCAACCTGGTCAACAAGAGTTAAATTTTGTCTCAAAAAAAAAGAGAGAGAAAGAAAAAGAAAAAAGAAAAGAAAACCAAACACTGCATGTTCCTACTCATAAGTGGGAGTTGAACAATGAGGACACATGGACACAGGGAGGGGAACATCACACACTGGGGCCTGTCATGAGGTGGGAGGCTAGGGGAGGAATAGCGTTAGGAGAAATACCTATGTAGATGACGGGTTGATGGGTGCAGCAAACCACCATCATACGTGTATAACTATGTAACAAACCTGCATGCTCTGCCCATTTATCACAGAACTTAAAGTACGACAAAGAAAACTTTACATAAATGCATAAAGTCTAGAACAGCTAATATATTATAATGAAAAGTCAACTATAATCTCAGCTCAAAGAGGACACCATGAAATTATGAAGAGCTCTCCACAAATCTCTAAATTTATGTCCTCATAAGATTACATTTCTATTTCTTCTTGAATAATTTCCTCATTTTAGCTATGATTTAGTGACAGTAAGAAGGTAATTATGAGGAGAAAATTCTCCTAACACTCCATTGAGAAAATTCTACCTCATTTCACCATACATCTGAATCTTAAGCAGTCACTTCTAATGTAGCTGAATAATAGATCCTCACCGAGCTGAGTCTATGAGTTGAATCCATGTATGTGAGATAAAGCCCCCAAGGAGAGGTAATAAGCTGGGAATGCCATCAGCTCATCTTTCTTCAGGCCTATATTTGTCATTGTCACTTGTAGAAGCAGGATAGCCCTGGCATTGGGATTGGCAGTAACAGAGAGTATCAAAGGGAAAATTAAACTACCCTAATTTTTAGAAAAAAGCAGATTGGAAACAAACGGGCTCCAGCGTTTTCCATGTGTGAGATCATTGCCCCAGGAAGTCTTGCTCAGGACATTTCTTGTCAGCAAAGCAGGAGTCAAACGATATTCCTGCCTTCCAAGAGAAGAGAACATAATGTCAGATTTTCTCATGGATTCCCACAAGTTCAAGAAACTTTCATGGCCTTATTTAACTGCTTAAGCATTTCAACTAAAAAATTATTTTTCTTTCAAATACAAAGGAATCTGTTTGGAAAAATTTTAACCAGAAAAAGTTGGAATTCTAAAATAAAAAATGCATAAGGCCATAAAAATTTTTTACATCTTTTAATTTATATGTCAAGTGGGGAAAGAGAAACGTTCTCTGAAGTTTCCTTTTATACCATTAAAGACTTATTCTTTATTACCAGCAATACAGGGTGACTTATTCAGGTTCAATCTTGAAGGTAAACATTAACATAATTTTAAGTTTTGGCTAATTTTTAAGCGTTTCTCAGTCACCTACCATGATTTCATCTCAGAAACCAAAATCTCAGTTTCATTTAGATTTTTGAAATATTAAAACAGAAGTTTAAATGCTTCAAAATAATACTCATGTAGAGACTTACATATGTGGACCAGAAATCTCCAGGTATTACAAAGTTTATGAGAACATAATAAATGTTGATACACACATTTAATTCTGAAATAAAAACTTACAACAAATAAAACTAACAAATCAAGAAAATTTTGTAGGTTATACATTTTATGTCTAAAAATATAGGTATGAAACACTCAAGGATGGATAAAAGAAGAAATCACAAGAGAAAATAGAAAATATGTAGAGACAAATTAAAAACATGAAATACCAAAAGTTAAGAGATACATCAAAAACAGTACCATAAGGGAAAACTTTATAGCTATAAGTGATTATAAAAAATAAGATACCGATTCAACAACTTTACTCCTAGGGAACTTAAAACAGAGGGAAAAAGAGGGACTACTAAAGAGGGACAACTAAAACTAGCAAAATTGAAAAAATGATAAAGATAGCAGTGGAAATAACTGAAATAGAGAATAGAAAAACAATATCAAAAATCAACAAAGCCTAGTTTGTTCCCTTAAAAAGATCAAAACTGACAAAATTTTATCTAGATTGACTAAGAAAAAAAGTGAATCTTCAAATTACTAAACTCAAAAATAAAATGGGTACATTACTAACAAATTTTTGGAGTAAAAAAGGGATGTAGGAGAGTAACAGAAGGAAGAATACACTAAAAAATTGAGTAGCCTAAATAAAATGAACAAATTCCTAGAAACAAAAAACCTACTAAGACTGAATCAGAAAAGTTGAATAAACCTATTCAGCAAGGAGATTCAGCAGGAAGATTGCATCAGTAATCAAAAATCCAGCAACAAAGAAAAGCCTGGACCAGATGGCTTCACTGTTGAATTCTACCCAATTTTTAAAGCAGAATTAAAACCACTTTTTCTCATACTTTTTCAAAACATTGAAGAAGCGGTAATTTTTTCTAACTTATTCTATGAGTCCAGTATTACCCTGACACCAAGCCAGACAAAGGCACCATAAGAAAACTACAAAAATTCCCTTATAAATGCTGATGCAAAAATCCTCAACAAAATACCAATAACTCAAACTTAGCAGTACTTTAAAAGGATTATACACTATGAATGAGTATAATTGACTCCTGAAATAAAAGTATGTTCCAACACATGAAAATCAGCATAATATCACATTAACATAAAGAAGGAAAATACCCTCATGTGATCATATTAATAAAAGAAGAAAAAGCATTTGTCCAAATTTAACCCATATTCATGATAAAATATAGTTAGTAAACTATAAAAAGAAAGAAAACACCTTAACATGATGCTATACAAAAAAACACAACAAAACAAAAAAACACAGCTAACATGGTGAAAGACTGAAAGCTTTTACCCTAAGAGCAAAAACAAGGATGCTTGCTTTTACTACTTCTATTTAATATAGTACTGAAGGTTCTGGTTTGTTAAAAGAATAAGGTGAGTAAAAGAATTAAAGATATTCCAATTTTTTAAAAAGTAAATTTATCTGTTTGCAGATGACATAACCTTATATATTAAAAATATTTTAGTTTCTGTAAAATAAACTGTCAGATGCAACAAATAAAATTCATCAAAGCTGCATGAAACAAAATAATACACAAAAATCGTTGTATTTCTACAATAACAATAAACTATCTGAAGAAGAAATCAAGACAACAGGGTCATGTATGATAGCATCAAAATAATAAAATACTTACGAACCCACTTAACCAAGGAAATGAAAAACCTGTAGAGCAAAAACTATAAACATGGCATGAAAGTATTAAAGATGACACAAATAAATGAAAAGACATCATGTGTTTATGGACTGGAAGACAAAATCTTGTCAAGGTGCCATTGTTATCTATAGTCTTCTACAGATTCAATAAAATCACTACAAAAATTCCAATATTTGCAAAAATAGAAAAACCTATTCTAAAATTCAGATGAAATCTCAAAAAAACCCCAAGCACCCAAATCAATCTTAAAAACTAACAAAGTTAGAAGACTAACACTTCCTGGTTTCAAACTTCAGTATGCAAAACAATGCTGTACCAGCATAGAGACAGACGCAAAGACCAATGCAATAGAAATAAAGAACCAAAAATATGGTCATGATTTTTAACAAGGGCGTCAACACCGTTCAATGGGGAAAGGACGATATTTTTTAAAATGGTGTTAAAAACAGATATTTACAAATATCTATCTCTCTCTCTCTCTCTCTCTCTCTCTCTCTATATATATATATATATATATATATATATATATCTATATATATATATATATATCCCAAATTAGCTTTTTGTCTGTCATGTATGTTGCAGATCTATTTCCCCAGTCTTTTGAATTTTGACTTTTGACTTTGAGGCATTTTTCTCTCATACAAAATTTTAATTTTTATCGATTCAAATACAACCTTGGCTCCGATCTGTTTCCCGTATTGCCTGGCCTGCGCGAGCACGATTTCCTTCATGGCCAAGGCGTGATTACAGCGGCAGGAGAAACGCGAGAAGGAGAAGCAGACGCATAGCTATCCAGCCTGCCCTCCACCGACGCTGAAATCGCCCCACGCCCACCTCCCTTAGCCTCGCATTTGGCTCCCAGAATAAGCAACAGCTTTACTTCCACACAGGTGTACCCACCTGTGAATCCCTTGCCGTTGAACGTCTGTTGGAAAACTCACGTGTCCTTGCTGTGGTCCTTTCCACGTTGGGGAAAGCTGGTCAGCTGGAGAACTTCCTCCTACATCTTTAGTAAGACTAAATCCCTAGCTGAGCTGAAACTGAATTTTCCTCCCATGTGGGAGGGGAAGACTCTTGTTTCCATATTCACAGAGTGACTTTGCACCTGTCCTAGATTGATAACATATTGTTGGAATTGATGAGTCTTTTCATCTATTAGGAGACCTGTGCTTAGGAAAGGTCTTCCGAATGTTAACTCAACAGGATTTAATTATAAGATTTACTTCGGAACAGTTCAAACCCACAGTAAGCTATGGGTGTTAGAGATGGTCAGGCGTCTGATTTAGCTACAGTCTTCTTTAGAGTAGGATTAGCCCTTTCACCTTTCCAGAGGACTGCAGTCTGCACACAGAGTGAATGTAATATTGGATTCTTAAAAGCTGAGGATAGGTGTTGGGATACACCTGCTGTGAAAGACGGGCCATGGCCACTTTGCAGGCTTTTAGATTACCCAAATTGAGGAGATATTTCTTCTGGTAAAGATTTTTCAGATTGGGTGGGGAATACCTCGATCTAACCAGTGAAGGTATCAGTAAGCATTAGAAAATATTTGAATCTCCTGCAAAAAGTATCTGAGTAAATTAGAGTTGCCAGTTCTCACCTGGATACAGTCCTCAATTTTGGACAGGTTTACCTGGAGAAGGAGAAAATTGCTGGCCATTTAGGTCATGTCAGGCAAAGAGCTCACAGGGCTGAGTCACCTGTTTTGGTGTCTTGAAAAGATTTACCCCTATAAACAAATGAGACATTAACAGAAACCAAGAATCCCTTCTAGGGTGAAAAGAATAATGAAAGTGCTGAATTATATTCCTATGATTGGTACTTGGCATTAGTAATTTTTTACCATCATTTAGCCAGCCGGAGGGGCCCTGGACGGAAATGCAAACCCGGGCCCATTTCTGTTCTTCTTCAGAGTGTTCTGGCCCAGTTCTATGTATGCTGTCCAGCACGCCCATAAGCTTCATTGGCCCTTTCAGTGCAGGGGCCTTGGCTGTGGCATCTACAAGGGCATTTCCTTTTACATGGTCAGTCTCCCTTTTTATGTCCTCTGCAATTAATTATAGTCACTTTTTGGCAGCAAAGCAGCATTCTAACAAGCTCAAAATTTGAATGATGTTGTATGGAAAAGCCCTTGGGGGTCAGGAGTCCCTACCCATTCCAAATTACAGCATAAACATGAAGCACTAAAAAGTCATAATTGGAATCAGTGTAAATGTTAACTTTTAAATTCTTTCCCAATTGCGGGGGCTGAGTAAGTTCAATTAACTCAGCTTTTTGAGCTGAGGTCGAGGCCAGCAAGACTTGTGCCTACTACTAATAGCATACCTACCCTTCTTGTTTTCCTGATGCATAAAACAATTTACATCTGTTAACCAATCTTCCTTGGGATGGTCAAGGGGCTCATCCTTCTTAAGTCTGGCCTGCTAGAATAAATTTGTTTCATAACCTGTGACATGCTTTGGCTGTGTCCCCAATCAAATCTTATCTTGAATTGTAGCTCCCATAATTCCTGTATTTCGTGGGAGGGACCCAGTGGGAGGCAATCGAATCAGGGGATGAGTCTTTCCCATGCTGTTCTCGTGACAGTGAATAAGCCTCATGAGATCTGATGGTTTATTTATTAATTTATTTTTGAGACATAGTCTTGCTCTGTTGCTCAGCTGGAGTGCATTATCATGACCTTGGCTCACTGCAACCTCTGACTCTTGGGTTCAAGCGATTCTCCTGTCTCAGCCTCCCGAGTAGCTGGGATTATAGGCGCCTACCACCATGCCTGTCTAATTTTTGTAATTTCAGTATAGACGGGGTTTCACCATGTTGGCCAGGCTGGCCTCGATCTCCTCACCTCAGGTCATCCACTGCCTTGGCCTCCCAAAATGCTGGGATTACAGCTGATGGGTTTATAAAGGGGAGTTTCCCTACACAAGCTCTTTTGCCTGCTGCCATGTAAGAGATATGACTTTGCTCCTCATTTGCCTTCTGCCATGAGTGTGAGGCTTCCCTGACTATGTGGAACTGTAACTCAATTAAACCTCATTTCTTTATAAATTACCCAGCCTCAGATATGTCTTTATTAGCAGCATGAGAACAGACTAATACAACCTGTATGCCAGAAAGGCTAGAAGCACCTGTGGACTCTGGCAGATAAGTAGCTGGGTTTATGGTTTGGCAAGCTTTAAGGGTTATGTCTGGAGTGTCTGGCAATAAGCCCTGATACTTTCATAAATGTTATCTTATTATTCACTGCTGCCCTTTATCTTCTAGGACCACCTTCCCTTGGTGTGGGGTCAAAAACATATAGGTGCTGTTCTAATGTTAGTTTATTAGCTTTGCCTGCTAGAAAAGTGGTAGTGGAAATAGCTCTAAGACATCAAGGCCACCCTGAGGCCACCTGGTCAATCTGCTTAGAAAATAAGGCTGCTGGCCTTGGAATGTCCCCCAGTTTTGGGACAAGATTACCCAAGGCCTATGCCTTGCTTTTTTGGTCACATAAAGAAAAAATGGTTCATCCAACTTGAGGATTCCCATGACTGCAGCAGAGCCCAATTTCTCCTTGAGAGTATTGAAGGTTTGCTTCCAGTTCTCATTACATTCTAGGAGCTCTAAATCTTTCCCTTTAGTGTATCATAAAAAGGCTTGGCTACATGCCCAAATCTGGGCACCCATAAGCAGCAGTACCCAGCCATCTCTTAAAAAAGCCCACAGTCATTTTTTGGACAGGGACTGTTGGGTGACTAAAATAACTTTTTTATCTTCTAGGGAGGTTGATCAGTTCCAGAGGTTAAAACAGATTCCAAATATTTAAGTCTTTCAGTCAAAATCTGAGCTCTGTGTGGTGATGCCCTATATCTGCAAGTTCCCAGGAAATTTACCAACTTAACATTATTATTATGAGTCTTCTTTATTTGGGTTAGCAATGAGCAAGTCACCTACATACTGAATAATTGTGTCCCTTTCCAATTATAGATTTGTTAAGTCCTTAGCTAGAGTATTTTCAAATAAGTGGGGGCTATCCCAGAACCCTTCAGAGATGACTGTCCAGGTTAGTTTTGTGGCTGAATGCATATCTGAATCAGTCCATTCAAAGGCAAACATATTATGAATCTGGATGCATTGAGATCCAGAAAAGTGCATCTTTCAGATTTAAGAATGTAAAATAGCTTGCATCCCCTGGAACATGGTAAGTATTGGGGACAATGAGGTGTATGGACACAACTGCATTTCTTAACGCTCTAAGGGTTCTGACAAATCTGTACTTGCCATTAGGCTTTTTATCTGGTAACATGCAAGTATTGTAAGGAGACTCTCATGGGCTTAATAACTCATATGGCAAGAATTTGGCAATAAGGGGTTGAATTTCCCCTCATGCTTCTTGCCTTAAAATATATTGTCTCTTCGCATGTCGAGGAGTACTAGGCTGAAGTTGGATTTCAATGGGGGAGGTGTTTAGTGAGTTTCCCAGAGCCTGTGTGGCCCAATCCTCAAAATTTACTTAAGACAACACCTCAGGTGGTAAATGTGACAGCTTATTCTTAACTTCTTTTTTCCCCTGATGGATCAGGAACAAAAGTAACAGTTTCTATGCTTTATGATCTGTGAAGGTGACCATGACTTGGTCTCCTCAGTCAATAAACCTCTCCCCAGTAAGAGGTCAGGCAATCAGACAGTACTAAAAAGGCAGGCGAGAAACCTAGAGGCTCTGAAGGACAACTTAGAAGATACAAAAAGGAGTGTTTTGGGGCTTGTCCATCATGAGAAGACAGGAGACCATTGTATTAAATCAGTACAGAGTAATCTGCTCCCACACCTAATACGAAGTTAATACTCCTACCTGCTACTTCAAGAGACACCTGAGGCTCCTCCATCTCTCAATAGCTAGTAGTCCAATGGGAGTGGAGGTAGGAAGTATCAGGCCCCACCACTTTTGAGTCTGCTGGGCTCTGATGATGGCTCCCTTGGAAGCACAGTGCATTTCCTTCGGCAGAGGCTTACCTTCCTACAGAAGGCACACAGATTTATACCCAAGGCGCAGTGGCCCAGAGGCACATACTGCGATTTTCACCTTCTCACTTCCTCTATGAAGGCCAGGGGTTAAGGGGCTGCCTCTGAAGTGGTGGAGAGCACAAGGCTGCAGCTAGAAGCTGGGCCTCTTGGAAGATTTGCTTTATTTTATGTTTTCTCTGCTCAATTCCTGTGATGGAAAACTGCAAAATCCAAGTCTAAAATCTGATCCATGGGAGTCTGGAAGCCTAAGGCTGCTTTTGGCAGCTTCCTGCAGATATAAGAAGGAGACCGTGCTATAAATTAAACTCCTAGAAATGCCTGTCCCTTTTTGGAGTCAGGGTCAGTGTTAGTGTATTTCCTCAAGGTCTAAATTATCCACCCTTGTAATAAGGCTAGGTTTTCATCTTTTCCCTGAGTAATTTTCCAGACTTTATAAAAATTAAAAAGCTGTATCACACTTTTTTTTTTATTCCTTCACGGAGTCAATCATAATTTTTTCTCTAAATATCCTACTTTCTTCCTAATTCATTTGTTTTTTCTAGATTCTAGTTCTTTTGGGTCCTAGTCAGGCACTGCTGTGCCTCCTACTTAATAGGTGTCATTCTCCTGGTTGCAGGTTGCCACCCTATTAGCATGTGCTCTAGCCACTCCCATAATGCACTGCTTTTCTACCACGCAGCAGGCGAACATAAATATATGCAAATCCTGCAAGGTCAGATCATACGTCAAGGTTAGCCTTTTAAATTTGTCTATGAATTTTCCCGGAACCTCTGAAAACTGTTTTAGTTTTTCCTTGCATATGGCTAATTCAGATATAGAAAAGTGTACATTTACCTATATAGTATGGGGAAAAGAAAGAGAGATCAGACTGTTACTGTGTCTATGTAGAAAGAAGTAGACATAAGACACTCCATTTTGTTCTGTACTAAGAAAAATTCTTCTGCCTTGAGATGCTGTTAATCTGTAACCCTAGCCCCAACCCTGTGCTCACAGAAACATGTGCTGTGTCGACTCTAGGTTTAATGGATTTAGGGATATGAAGGATGTGCTTTGTTAAACAAATGCTTGAAGGCAGCATGCTTGTTAAAAGTCATCAGCACTCCCTATTCTCAAGTACTCAGGGACGCAAAACACTGCGGAAGGCCACAGGGACAACTGCCTAGGAAAGCCAGGTATTGTCCAAGGTTTCTCCCCATGTGATAGTCTGAAATATGGCCTCATGGGAAGAGAAGGACCTGACCATCCGCCAGCCCGACACCTGTAAACGGTCTGTGCTGAGGAGGATTAGTAAAAGAGGAAAGCCTCTTTGCAGTTGAGCTAAGACAAAACCATCTGTCTCCTGCTCGTCCCTGGGCAGTGGAATGTCTCAGTGTAAAACCCGATTGTATATTCCATCTACTGAGATAGGAGAAAACTGCCTTAGGGCTGGAGGTGAGACATGCTGGAGGCAATACTGCTCTTTAAGTAATTGAGATATTTATGTATATACACATGAAAAGCACAGCACTTTTTTCTTTACCTTGTTTATGTTGCAGAGACATTTGTTCACATGTTTTCCTGCTGGCCCTCTCTCCACTGTTACCCTATTGTCCTGCCACATCCCCCTCTCCGAGAAATGACCGATAATGATCAATAAATACTAAGGAAACTCAGAGACTGGTGCCGGCGCTGGTTCTCCATATGCTGAGCTCTTGTCCCCTGAGCCCACTTTTTCTCTATACTTTGTCTCTGCATCTCTTTTCACAAGCCTCTAGTTCTACCTGACGAGAAACGCTCACAGGTGTGGAGGGACAGGCCACTCCTTCAATATAGTGTCCCTGTTATCATCTGTCACTTCCCAGAGAGGGCAAATATTCAACTTTGCCAGCTGATAAGAGGCCCCACTACATGTTGTTCTGGTGAAGCTCGGGTGTTTCGAGAGTGGGGTATGTACGTAAGACAGGACTCGAAGGGAAGGGAGAAGATAATGAGCGGACACTACATAACCCTGGAAAACTAGAAGAAATTAATAATATGTTGCACACCTCACTAGAACTGGAAGGAATCTGATTGTGTTCTTATGGGGTGCTCGGACTGGCAGGGGGAGTTCAGCCCCAGCTAAGAAAAGCCTAATATTAAGAGTAACTAGCATTAAATGGGTAATCAATTATGTGCCATCCCTCTTTTGTCTTTTCCTCCTTCAAACATATAGAAGCCCATTTTAATTTTTTATCCTGACCAAGCATCAGAGAAGCCTGTATATAATGTATTTCCTCCCTCTTAGTTTCTCTTCTATAAAACAAATGAAGCTGCAAAATAGGAGTCAGATCAAACAGAGGAAATAGGAAGGCTGTAACTTGTATATTGTAATGTATTAGTCCATTTTCTTTTATATATATATATACTTTAAGTTTTAGGGTACATGTGCACAATGTACAGGTTAGTTACATACGTATACATGTGCCATGCTGGTGTCCTGCATCCATTAACTCGTCATTTAGCATTAGGTATATCTCCTAATGCTATCCCTCCCCCCAGCCCCACCCCACAACAGTCCCCAGAGTGTGATGTTCCCCTTCCTGTGTCCATGTGTTCTCATTGTTCAATTCCCACCTACGAGTGAGAACATGCGGTGTTTGGTTTTTTGTCCTTGTGATAGTTTACTGAGAATGATGATTTCCAATTTCATCCATGTCTCTACAAAGGACATGAACTCATCCTTTTTTATGGCTGCATAGTATTCCATGGTGTATATGTGCCACATTTTCTTAATCCAGTCTATCATTGTTGGACATTTGGTTTGGTTCCAAGTCTTTGCTATTGTGAATAGTGCCACAATAAACACACAAGTGCATCTGTCTTTAAAGCAGCATGATTTATAATCCTTTGGGTATATACCCAGTAATGGGATGGCTGGGTCCAATGGTATTACTAGTTCTAGATCCCTGAGGAATCGCCACACTGACTTCCACAAGGGTTGAACTAGTTTACAGTCCCACCAACAGTGTAAAAGTGTTCCTATTTCTCCACATCCTCTCCAGCACCTGTTGTCTCCTGACTTTTTAATGATCTCCATTCTAACTGGTGTGAGATCGTATCTCATTGTGGTTTTGATTTGCATTTCTCTGATGGCCAGTGATGATGAGCATTTTTTCATGTGTCTTTTGGCTGCATAAATGTCTTCTTTTGAGAAGTGTCTGTTCATATCCTTTGCCCAGTTTTTGATGGGGTTGTTTGTTTTTTTCTTGTAAATTTGTTTGACTTCATTGTAGATTCTGGATATTAGCCATTTGTCAGATGACTAGGTTGCGAAAATTTTCTCCCATTTTGTAGGTTGCCTGTTCACTCTGATGGTATTAGTCCATTTTCACACTATTACAACAAATCTGACAAAACTCTCTCAGGAAAAAGTGACCTGCTGGGTTAAGAAAGCAGGGTCCAGCTGCCCTATACCAGCTCATCAAAGATGGCATTATGGTTAAGAAATGAGAAAAAACTGTTAAGAAAAAGTCTCATGTTCTCCATCTTGAGGGTAATTGTTTGCAAAGGGTTGTCATAAAAGAGGCTGTCACTAAACAGGCATATCTGATCTTATCATGTAGAGCTCTTAAATACCACATTTCAACTTCAGTCATGATGGCGAGGTTACTGCTGATCTTTTCTGATAATTAAGGTACAAAAATACTAGGTTGCAAGACGATTCTTTTTTTCAGTGTTACTTGGATAAGTGGCAAATTAAACAAGCAGTCAGTTAAGAGTCAGAGGATCGCTGAGGAAAGTAAAAGCTAAACTGTTTGGAGCCTCTGTCCTGGGGCAGCCTCCAGGCTACTGCAAAACAGAGGCGATGAGCAGAATGGTGACAAGATGTAGAGCACTCAGTTGAGGGACCGAAAGCACAAGGTGGACAGTCCAAAAAGAGAAAGTGGCAAACATCTTGTTTACCCAAATCCATTCTTCTCAATATTCCCCAGGGCCTCTAACCCTGTGGGCTTGGCCACTAATCTGAGTATGATAACAGTGGATAACCATTCTTGCCCACCAGAATGGCATCACGACTCTAAAAGACAGCCCACTTGCCAGGTGTCAGCTGATTGATTCTGTGTGGATTGTTTTCCTTGGAGTGGGGGTCTTGTCTTGTTGTCCGTTCATGGTGTTGCTGAAAGATGTTGCTGGAAAAGAGGGTCCTGATACATACCACAAAGTAGGATTCTTAGATCTTCTGCAGGAAAAAATTTGAGGTGAGTTAGAGAGCACAGTGAAAAAAGCAAGTTTATTAGAAATTACTCCATTACAGGGTTGGACATCCTCAGAAAACAAGAGCAGGAATGCATTGTCTTTTGTTAGTGTCTCTACTTATAAGTAACTATAAAGATAAAGAGTTATAATTAAACTTGGAAGGTGCAGATGTAGTCACTAAAGTCGTGGCTATTCGTTTTAACAATAACCATTAACCCATTGACATAAGCTAGCTCATTAATAATATCCTTACAAAAAATGCTGCACTCCTAGGACATTTATACATTTTTTCAGGCTTGGTGGAAGATGTCTTGTATGACCACAAATATTCTGCAATTGTAATTTGTGGCCAGTTAAAAAATGTGACTATTTTCAGACCATGACCATTAATCTTCTAGATGCCCTGTGAGTACCTAGCTACTCATATTAAGATAGAATATTCTAGTCATGTTTATTAAACTAGAAGTTAGGTAACCATGAGTTCCTCTAACACAGCAAGTCTACTCCTCAAGGAGAAAATGTATTTCTCAGGAATTTTGTGCATTTTGTTTAATGGTATTTGGTATGTTTACCAAAATGGCAGAAAAGAGTGAAATTACTCCTCAAAGATTTCTCAAGATTGGATATCAAATAAACAAAATGATTACAGTTAATATGCAAGTTGATACAGTTGATATTCAAAAGAAATTTTGTTTTAAACAAAATGAGATTTGTATTGTTACTTATTTATTATTATTATTATTATTATTATTATTATTTTGAGACAGAGTCTTGCTCTGTTGCCCAGGCTGCAATGCAGTGCACTATCTTGGCTCACTGAAACCTGTGCCTCCCTGGTTCAAGCAATTCTTCTGCCTCAGCCTCCCAAGTAGCTGGGATTACAGGCATGAATCACCACACCCAGCTAATATTTGTATCTTTAGTAGAGATGGGGTTTCCCTCTGTTGGCCAGGCTGGTCTCAAACCCCTGACAACAAGCGATCTGCCCACCTTGGCCTCCCAAATAGCTGGGATTACAGGTGAGAGCCACCACTCCCAGCCACAATGAAGTTTTTAAATAATTCTGATTTCCTGTTGTTGAGCAGGGAACTGAGCAAATTCAACTGATCATGGGCCTATACTAGGGGAAGACTGAGGATAAACTCTAGAACACATGTGATTAAATTAATTACAATGGAAACCAAATCAAATTTAATAAGGCCACACCTCTTAGTTGCAAGATGTTTCCCCACACTTTGAAATGCGATGTTATTCCATGGAAAAGAAAACTAGTGTTTATCTCCAGAGTAAAGAACAGAGTTCCCTGCAATGATTGATTGACTGAGAAATATGGCTCAAGATTTAAAATCCTTCTTTTTTCCATTTATAAACTAAAAATAAATTTCTAATCCCCTGTTGATTAAATGGACCTCTCTTCTTGGATAAGGACTTTCCAAAGTTAACCTGAAAAGCTAGTTCAAGCCATGGGTCACACATGCCTCATTATACTCTCCTCCCTTTTGTTTTAATTTTAATTTCAATTTCAATTTTTAATTTATTTTTGTGGGTACATAGTTGGTGTATATATTCATGGGGGTACATGACACACTTTGATGCAGTCATGCAATGAGTAATACATAATAAAAAACGGTGTATCTGTCCCCTCAAGCATTTATAGCTTGTGTTATAAACAATCCAATTATACTCTTTTAGTTTTATTAAATGTGGGATTAAATTATTTTTTACTGTAATCACCCTGTTGTGCTATCAAATGCTGTCTTATTCATTCTTTCTAACAATTGTTTTTTTACCCATTTAGCATCCCCACTATCCCCTCGTTCCCTCCCTGCCTTTCCCAGCCTGTGGTAACCATCCTTATACTCTCTACCACTATGACACCAATTGTTTTGAATTTTAGCACCCACAAATAGTGAGAACATGTGACATTTGTCTTTCTGTGCCTGACATTTCACTTAACATAAAGACTTTCAGTTCCATTTATGTTATTGCAAATGGAAGGCTCTCATTCTTTCTTACAGCTGAATAGTACTCCATTGTGTATATGTACCTCATTTTCTCTATCCAGTCATCTGTTGATGGACATTTAGGTTCCTTCCAAATCTTGGCTATTATAAACCTTGCTGTAGCAAACATGAGAGTGCCAATAGGTCTTTGATTTACTAATTTTTTTTCTTGTAGGCATATAATCAGCAGTGGGATTGCTGGACCATATAGTAGCTCTATTTTTAGTTATATCGGGAACATCCAAACTGTCCTGAAATGTGCTCCCAACAGCAGTGTACAAGGGTTCCCTTCACTCGACATACTCACCAGCATTTGTTTTTTACTGACTTCTGGATAAAAGCCACCTTAACTGGGGTGAAATGATATCTCATTTTGGGTTTGATTTGCATTTCCATGATGACCAGTAATCTGGAGCACATTTTCATTTGCCTGTTTCACGTTTGTATGTCTTCTTTTCAAAAAATGTCTATTTAAATTTTTTGTCCACTCTTTATTTGGGTTATTACTTTTTTCTATGGAATCTTTTGAACTCAATATATTGTAGTGTATTAGTCTGTTCCTGCACTGCTATAAAAAAATACCTGAGACTGTGTTATCTATTTATTTACTGAGATGTAGTCTTGATCTGTTGCCCAGACTGAAGTGCAGTGGTGCAATCTCGGCTCAGTGCAACCTCCACCTTCTGATTCAAGCAATTCTCTGCCTCAGCTCCTGAATGGCTGAGATTACTGGCATCTGCCACCATGCCTGGCTAATTTTTGTATTTTTAGTGGAGAGAGGGTTTCACCATCTTGGCCAGGCTGGTCTTGAACTCCTGACCTCGTGATCCACCCTCCTCAGCCTCCCAAAGTGGTGAGATTACAGGCATGAGCCATGGCACCTGGCAAGACTGGGTAATTTATAAAGGAAATGGGTTTAATTCACTCACAGTTCCACATGGCTGGGGAGGACTCAGGAAACTTCCAATAATGGCAGATGGGGAAGCAGGCACCTCTTACATGACAGCAGGAGAGACAGCAGGTATGTGAAGCAAAGGGGGAAGAGTCCATTATAAAACCATCAGATTTCATGAGAAATCACTCATTATCAGAAGAACAGCATGGGGGAAACCACCCCCAAGATCCAATCACCTTCTACCAACCTCTCCCTCAACATCTGGGGATTACAATTCAATATGAGATTTGGGTGGGGACACAAATCCTAACCATATCATGTAGCTATTAATTGCTTTTCAGATGGATAATTTACAAATATTTTCTCCCATTCCGTGGATTTTCTCTTCACTTTGTTTCTTGTTTCTTTCACTTTAAAAAGGCTTTCTGACTTTCTGTAATCCGATTTGTCCATGTTTGTTTTAGTTGTCTGTGCTTCTGGGGCATTATTTAAGGAATTTTTGCCCAAACCAACGCCGTAAAGAGTTTCCTCAATGTTTTCTTGTAAAAGTTTGATGGTTTGAGGCGTTAGGTTTAAGTCTTTAATTCATTTTAATTTGATTTTTGTAAGTGGCAAGAAATAGGGTTCTAGTTTTATTCTTCTGCCTATGGCTTGCCAGTTTTCCCAGCCCTGTTTATTACAAAAGCTGTCTCATTTTTTATTGTATATTCTTGTCACTTTTGTTGAAAATTAATTTAGCTGCCCCTCCCATAGGATTCCAGAACACTGCTATGAGGGTCTGAATGTTTGTCCCTCACATAGGATTCCAGAACACTGATGCTGGGTTCCAAACGTTTGTCACATAAGATTCCAGAACACTGCTACGAGGGTCTGAATGTTTGTTCCTCACAGGGGATACCAGAACACTCCTGCTGTGGTCTGAATGTTTGTCCCTCACATAGGATTCCAGAACACTGCTATGAGCATCTGAATGTTTGTCCCTCACACAGAATGCCAGTTTTACCAGCCATATTTATCACAAAAACTGTCTTTTTTTTATTGTATGTTCTTGGCACTTTTGTTGAAAATTAATTTAGCTGTATGAGTTTGTTTCTCAGGTCTCTATTTCGTTCCATCTGTCTTTATGTCTGTTTTTATGCTAGTGTCATGTTGTTTTAATTACTACAACTTGGTAGTATAATTTAAAACCAGGTAATGGAATTCCTCCAGTTTTGTTTTATATACTCAGCATAGCTTTGACTATTATGGTGTTTTGTGATGTTTCCATATAAATTTCAGAATTTTTTCCTATATCTGTGAGGAATGTCTTCTTGTTTTTCTTTTTTTTTTTTTTTTTTTTTGGTGGCGTCTTGCTCTGTCACCTAGACTGGAGTGCAGTGATGTGATCTGGGCACAGTGCAACCTCCACCTCCTGGGTCCAAGCAATTCTTTGCCTCAGCCTCCTGAATAGCTGGGATTACAGGCACCCGCCACCATACCTGGCTAATTTTTTGTATTATTAGTAGAGGTGGGGTTTCACCAAGTTGGTCAGGCTGGTCTTGAACTCCTGACCTCATGATCCACCAACTTCGGCCTCCCAAATTGCTGGGATTACAGGCATGAGCCACTGCCCCTGGCCTGTTATTTTGATAGAGATGGCATGAAATGTATAGATTGCTATGGATCGTATGGACATTTTTAAAAAATACTGATCCTTCCAATCTGTGAACATAAAAATATCTTTCCAATTTTTGGGTCCTTTTTCGTTTCTTTTATCAGTGTTTTACAGTTTTAATTGTTGAGAACTTTTATTTCTTTGGTAAATTCCCACATATTTTGTTTTATTTCTGGCTACTGCAAATAGTATTACATTTTTGAATTCTTTTTCAGTTTGTTGACTGTTGGCATATAGAAACCTTACTGATTTGTATGTGTTGATTTCGTATTCTGCAAATTTACTCAAGTTATTACCTCTAATAGATTTTGGTGGATGTATTAGGCCATTCTCATATTGCTATAAAAAGTAATCAGTGACTGGTTAATTTATAAAGAAAATAGGTTTAATTGGTTCATGTTTCTACAGGCTGTACAGAAAGCATAGCACTGGCTTCTGCTTCTGGGGAAGCCTCTGACAACTGACAAGGTCAAAAATAAATCCAGTGCTTGCACATCACATGGTAAGTGTGAGGGCAGGGGGGAAGTGTTACACACACTTATAGATAACCAGCTCTGATAAAAACTTACTATTGTGGGAATGGCACCAAAGGAAATGATGCCAAACTGTCCGTGGAAATCTTGCCCTCATGATTCAATCACCTCCCCTCTAGGCCCACTTCCAACATTGAGGATTATATTTCAATATAAGATTTTGGTGGGAATACACATCCAAACTGTATCATTTTGCCCCTGGCTGTTCCAAATCTCAAATCCTTCTCATATTTCAAAATACAATCATGACTTCCCAATAATCCCCAAAGTCTTAACTAATTTCAGCCTTAACTCAAAAGTCAAAAGTCTCATCTAAGACAAAGCTAATTTCTTCCTCCTATAAGCCTGTAACATAAAGAAACAAATTACGTTCTTCCAAGATACAAATGAGGCAGATGCATTGGGTAAATACTGCTGTTCTAAAAGGAAGAAATCAGCCAAAAGAAAGCGGTCACAGGATCTATGAAAGTCTGAAACCCAGTAGGGCAGTTATTGAATTGTAAGGCTCCAAAATAATTATTTTTGACTCTGTGTCCCATTTCCAGGGCATGCTAATGCCTTGGGAGGGTTCTATCTTGTGACTTTGCATGGTTCAGCCCCCACAGCTGCTCTCATTGGCTGGCATACTGTGCCTCTGGCTTTTCAAGGTGCAAGGTGCAGGCTGTAGCTAGATCTACCATTCTGGGGTCTGAGTTCTGGAGGACAGTGATCCTTTCCTCACAGATCTACTAGGCCATGACCCAGTGGGGAGCCTTCCTGGGGACTGTCACCCCACATTTCTTTTCTCCATTGTTTTAGTAGAGAATCTCCATGAGGGCTCCACACCCGAAACATGCTTCTCCCTGCACACCCTGTCTTTTTCATACATCCTTTGAAATAAAGGTGGAGACTCCCAAGTCTCAACTACTCGCATTTGGTAAACCCACAGGCCTAACACCACATGGAAGCTACCAAGGTTATGGCTTGCACCCTCTGAAGCAGTGACTGGAGTTGTAACTGGGTCAATATGAGCTACACCTGGAGCTGAAGCAGTGGCAAGGATGCAGTGAGCCTTGTTCCAAAGCTACCCAAGGCAGCAGGTCCTAGACCTGATCCCAGAAACTATTCTCTTCTTTTAGGCCTCAGGGCCTGTGATGGGTTGCTGCCTTTCAGATTTCTAAAATGCCTTCAATTCCTCTTTCCCATTGTCTTGGCTATCAACACTTGCTTTTTTTTTAGGTTATACAAATATCTCTAACAAGTGGTTGACCCATATGCTGCTTGAGTTCCTCTCTTATAAAAGCTTTTTATATTTCAGCCACATGACTAGGCTGCAATGTTTTCAAGTTTTACACTATGCTTCTTTTGTAAGTATAAGTTAGTACTTATTTTATTTTTATTTTTTTGCTAGAACATGTGAGCATAGGTTGTTAGAGGCAGCCAGGTCACATCACAAATGCTTTGCTGCTTAGATATTTTTGCAACAGAAACCCTAAATCATCAATTTCAAATTCAAACTTTTTTATATCCCTAGTGCATGACAGAAATTCAGCCAACCACTTTGCTAAGACAACATGCATGACCTTTGTTTCAGTCCCAATAAGTTTCTAGTTTTCATCTGAGACCTTCTCAGCCCAGCCTTCACTGTCCAGATCACTATCAGCATTTTGTCACAGACATTCAACCAGTCTCTAAGAAAATCTCAACTTTCCCTCATTTTTCTGTCTTCTGAATCCCACAAATTCTTCCAACTTCTGCCTGTTTATGCAATTACAAAGCTGATTCCACATTGTGGGGTATTCTTATAACTATTTTCCATTCCTTGGTGCCAATTTTTGTATTAAGCTATTTTTGCAACACTATGAGAGTGGGACTGGATAATTAATTTTTTACAAAATAGGTTTAAGTGGCTTATGATTCTACAGGCTGTTGAGAAAACATAGTACTGGAATATGCTTTTGCAACACTATGAGAGTAGGACTGGATAATTTATTTTTTACAAAGTAGGTTTAAGTGGCTTATGATTCTACAGGCTGTAGAGAAAACATAGTACTGGTATATGCTTCTGGGGAGGTCTCTGGAAGTTTACAGTCATGGTAGAAGTTGAAGCAGAATCTTGCACATCACAGGGCAAAAAGCAGAAGCAAAAAACAGAGGGGCGAGTTGTTACACAGTTTTAAATAACCATTTTATGGGAACTCACTCACTATCATGAGGATAGCACCAACTGGGATGGTGCTAAGCCATTTATAGTAATCCACCCCAATGGTTAAATCACGTTTCAACAGGCCCATCTCCAACATTGAGAATTACATTTAAATATGAGATTTGGGAGGGAACACACATTCAAACCCTATCAGAGGAGTATTTATGCCTTTTCCAAAATAACATTAAAACATTGGCAAAAAAAAAAAAAAAGTTAATTTGACTTCTTTTCCAATTGGGATGCGTTATATTGCTTTCTCCTGTCTGATTGCTCCAGATAGGACTTTCAGCATTATGTTGAATAACAGTGGTAAAAGTGGACATTCTTGTCATCTTCCAGATTTTAGAGAAAAGGCTGTTATTTTTTCCCCACTTAGTGTGATACTAGCTGTGGGTCTGTCATATATGACTTTATTATGTTGAGGTATGTTCATTCCATACCCAGTTTTCAAAGGGCATTTTATTATTAAAGAATATTAAATTTTATCAAAATTTTTTAGCATAATTGAAATTATTATGTGGATTTTGTCCTTATTTTATTTTTTTTTTTTTGAGATGTAGTCTCCCTCTGTCACCCAGGCTGGAGTGTAATGGCACGGTCTCAGCTCAATGCAACCTCTGCCTCCCGGGTTCAAGTGATTCTCCTTCTTCAGCCTCCTGAGTAGCTGGGATTACAGGTGCTCACCACCATGCCTGGCTAATGTTTGTATTTTTAGTAGAGACGTAGCTTCGCCATGTTAGCTAGACTGGTTTCAAACTCCTGACCTCATGTGATCCACCCACCTCGGCTTCCCAAATTGCTGGGATTACAGGTGTGAACCACTGTTCCTAGCCCCTTCACTCTCTTTATGTGATCTATCACATTCATTGATTTGCATGTTGAACTATCCTTGCATCCCTGGAATAAATCCCACTTGGTCATTGTGACTTACCTATTTATGTATTGTTTAATTCAGTTTGCTAGGCGTTTTGCAAATTTTAGCACCAATATTCTCCACTCCACTCTACTTCACTCTACTATTCCACTACATTCCAGTCCATTCCTTCCCACTCCACTCTACTCCACTCCACTCCATTCCATTAAACTCCAACCCTTTCCAATCCACTCCATTCCACTCCATTCCACTCCATTCCACTCCATTCCATTCCACTCCATTTCATTTCATTGCACTCCACTCCACTCCATTCCACTCAACTCCATTCCATTACACTCATTTCCACTCCACTGCACTCCATTCCTCTCCACTGCATTCCATTGCACTCCACTCCATTCCATTGCACTCCACTCTACTCCATTCCATTCCACTCCATTACATTCCACTCCACTCCACTCCATTCCCCTCCTGTACATTCCTTTTCACTCCACCCCATTCCATTCCACTCAACTCTGCTCCATTCCCCTCCACTCCACTCCCTTCCACTCCATTCCATTTCACTCCATTCCAATCCATTCCATTACATTACACTCCACTCCATTCCATTACCCTCCACTCCACTCCATTCCATGCGGCTCCACTCCACTCCACTATACTCCACTCTGCTCCATTCCATTCCATTTCATTCCACTACAATCCTTTCCACTCCATTCAATTCCATTCCTCTACACTCCATTCCACTGCACTTCACTCTACTCCATTCTCCTCCACTCCACTCTATTCTGCTCCACTACAATTCATTCCACTCTACTCCATAGCATACCACTCCATTCCACTCCATTTCATTTTATTCCGTACCACTCCACTCAACTTTTCTGTACTCCATTGTATTCCACTCCATTCCACTCCATTCCACACCAATCCATTCCATTCCACTCCACTCCACTCCATTCCACTCCACTCCATTCCACTCCACTCCATTCCACTCCACTCCACTCCACTCCATGCCACTCCATTCTCTTCCATTCCACTCCACTCCACTCCATCCGACTCTACTCCGTTCCATTCCAGTCAATTCAACTCCACTCCACTCCATTCCACTCCTGTCCATTCCATTCCACTCTGCTCCATTCCACTCCATTCTATTCCATTCCACTCCACTCCACTCCATTCAACTCCACTTCATTCCACTCCAATCTACTCAATTCCATTCCACTCTTCTTGATTCCATTCCACTCCACCCCACGCCACCACACTCCAATTCATACCAATCCTCTTCATTCCAGTCCACTCCATTCCACTTAACTCCACTCCATTCCACTCCATTACATTCCACTCCACTCCACTCCATTCCCCTCCTGTACATTCCTTTTCACTCCACCCCATTCCATTCCACTCAACTCTGCTCCATTCCCCTCCACTCCACTCCCTTCCACTCCATTCCATTTCACTCCGTTCCAATCCAACCCATTACATTACACTCCACTCCATTCCATTACCCTCCACTCCACTCCATTCCATGCGGCTCCACTCCACTATACTCCACTCTGCTCCATTCCATTCCATTTCATTCCACTACAATCCTTTCCACTCCATTCAATTCCATTCCTCTACACTCCATTCCACTGCACTTCACTCTACTCCATTCTCCTCCACTCCACTCTATTCTGCTCCACTACAATTCATTCCACTCTACTCCATAACATTCCACTCCATTCCACTCCATTTCATTTTATTCCATTCCACTCCACTCAACTTTTCTGTACTCCATTGTATTCTACTCCATTCCATTCCATTCCACACCAATACATTCCATTCCACTCCACTCCACTCCATTCCACTCCACTCCACTCCATTCCATTCCACTCTATTCTCTTCCATTCCACTCCACTCCACTCCATCCGACTCCACTCCGTTCCATTCCAGTCAATTCAACTCCACTCCACTCCATTCCACTCCTGTCCATTCCATTCCACTCCACTCCATTCCACTCCAATCTACTCAATTCCATTCCACTCTTCTTCATTCCATTTCACTCCACCCCACGCCACCACACTCCAATTCATACCAATCCTCTCCATTCCAGTCCACTCCATTCCACTTAAATCCATTCCATTCCACTCCAATCCATTCCACTCCAATCTACTCCTCTCCACCGCACTCCACTCTGTTCCATTCCATTCCATTCCTTTCCATTCCACTACACTCCATTCCACTCCATTCTTTTCCATTCCATTCCTCTCCACTCCATTCCAATCCAGTCCATTCGATGCCACTCAATTCCTCTGCACTCCACTCCATTCCACTGCACTCCATTCCATTCAAATCCACTCCATTCTATTCCAATAAATTTCACTACATTTTATTCAACTCCATTCCATTCCACTGCACTCCACTTCATTCCCCTCCATTCCATAGCATTCCACTCCACTCCATTACGTTACACTCAACTCCATTCCACGCCCCTCCACTCCATTCCATTCCACTCCACTCCATTCCACTCCAATCCACTCTGTCCCACTTCACTCCATTCCACTACAATCCCTTCCATTCTACTCCACTCCATTCCATACAGTTCCATTCCACTGCACTCCACTCAACTCCATTCCACTCCATTCTATTCCATTGCACTCCACTCCATTCAACTCCACTTCACTCCATTCTACTCCATTCTATTCTGTTCCACTCCACTTCATTCCATTCCAATCCACTCCATTCAATTCTACTCAATTCCACTGCACTCCACTCCATTCCACTCCAGTGCATTCCATTCCACTCCGCTCCACTCTATTCCAAAACACTTCACTTCATTCCCTTCCCCTCCATTCCACTGCACTCCACTCCACTACTCTCCATTCCACTCCATTCCCTACCATTCCACTCCACTCCATTCCATTCCACTCCACTTCACTCCACTCATTTCCACTATATTCTATTCCGTTACACTCCACTCCAATCCATTCCACTGCACTTCATTCCATTACACTTAATTCCACTATGCTCCACTCCATTCCCCTCCACTCTTTTCTATTCCCCTCCACTCCATTCCATTTCTATCCATTCTATTCCATTCCATTCCAATCCATTCCATTTCACTCCACTCCACTCCATTCCACCCCTGTCCATTCCATTCCACTCTGCTACATTCCTTTCCACTCCACTCCATTCCATTCCACACCACTCTGTTCCATTCCATTACACTGCACTCCACTCCAATCCATTTCACTGCTGTCCAGTCCTTTCCACTCCATTCCATTCTGTTCCACTCAACTCTACTCCATTAGACTGCACTCCACTCCACTCCATTCCACTTAACTCCATTCCATTCCACTCCAATACATTCCACTCCAATCTGCTCCACTCCATTCCAATCCACTCCTCTCCACTGCACTCCACTCTGCTCCATTCTGTTCCATTCCTTTCCATTCCACTATACTACATTCCACTCCATTCTATTCCATTCCATTCTTCTCCACGCCATTCCAATCCAGTCCTTTCGATTCCACTCAATTCCACTGCACCCCACTCCACTCCACTCCACTCCATTCCATTCCACTCCAATCCATTCTATTCCAATAAATTTCACTACATTTTATTCAACTCCATTCCATTCCACTCCACTCCACTCCATTCCCCTCCATTCCATAGCATTCCACTCCACTCCATTACATTACACTCAACTCCATTCCATGCCCCTCCACTCCATTCCATTCCACTCCACTCCATTCCATTCCACTCCACTCCATTCCACTCCAATCCACTCTGTCCCACTCCACTCCATTCCACTACAATCCATTCCATTCTAGTCCACTCCATTCTATACAGCTCCATTCCACTGCACTCCACTCAACTCCATTCCACTCTATTCTATTCCATTCCACTCCCTTCTATTCCATTCCACTCGATTACACTCCATTCCACTCCACTCCATTCCATTCCATTCCATCATGTTCCATTCCACTCCACTCCACTTCCATTCCACTCCACTCCACTTCATTACACTCCACTCCATTCCATTCCAATCCACTCCATTCCATTCTACTGCATTCCATTCCACTCCACTCCATTCCATTCCACTCCAATCCGTTCCACTCCACTCCATTCCACTCCATTCCATTCCATTTCACTCCACCCCTTTCCAGTCCACTGTACTCCACTCCACTCCACTCAATTCCACTCCATTCCACACCATTCCTCTTGACCCCGTCCCATTCCACTCAACTTCCCTTTATTCTTCTCCACTCCATTCCACTCCACTCCATTCCATTCCATTCCACTCCAATCCATGCCACTCAACTGCGTTCTATTCCACTCCACTGCTTTCCACTCCACACCACTCCACTCCAATCCACCCCACTCCATTCCACTCCTTTCCATACCATTCCACTCCACTCCATTCAATTCCACTCCACTCCATTTCATTCCACTCCACTACAGTCGTTTCCACTCCACTGCATACCACTCCACTCCATTCCATTCCACTCCACTCCTTTCCATTCCATGCCACTCCATTCCTTTCCATTCCAATCCATTCCATTCCACTCCCCTCCATTCCTCTCCACTACACTCCACTCCATTTCATTCCATTCCACTCCATTCCGTTCCATTACTTTCTTTTGACAGGATCTCACTCTGTCACCCATGCTGGTGTGGAGTTATACCATCTCAGCTCACATTTCATTTCACCATTCCATTTCATTCCATTCCACTGCACTCCTCTCTACTCCACTCAATTCCACTCTACTCCACTCCAATCCATTCCATCCCGTACCTTTCCAGTCTCTCCCATTACACTCCTTTCTTTGACAAGATCTCCCTCTGTCACACAGGCTGAAGTGCAGTGGCACAATCTCAGCACAAATTTCTTCCTTCCATTCCATTCCATTTCGTTCCACTCCACTCAACTCCACTCAAGTCCATTCCACTCCACTCCATGACACTCCAGTCCTCTCCATTCCAATCCATTCCATTGCACTCCACTCCACTCCATTCCATTCATCTCCATTCCATTCCATTCCACTTCACTCCATTCCATTTCACTCCACTCCAATCCACTCCACTCCATTCTATTCCACTACTCTCCACTCCATTCCACTCCACTCCATTCCATTTCACTCCACTCCATTCCAATCCACTCCTTTCCATTCCAATCCAATCAAACCCATTCCAATCCAATCTAATCCATTCCACTCCACTCCACTCCATTCCATTAAATTCCTTTCCACTCCACTCCACTCCATGCTATTCCTTTCCACTCCATTCCACTTCATTCCATTCCATTCCAATGCATTCCATTCCAATCCACTCCATTTCATTCCACTCCTTTCCATTCGATACCACTCCATTCCATTCCACTCCGCTCCATTCCACTCCACTCCATTCCATTTCAATCCACTCCACTCCACTCCACTCCAGTCCATTCCATTTCACTGCATTCCATTCCATTCCTTTCTTTCGAGAGTATCTCACTCTGTCACCCAGCCTGAAGTGCAGCGGCACAATCTCATCTCACATTCCATTCCGTTCCATTCCACTCCACTCCACTCTGCTCCATCCGCTCCATTCCATTCATTTCCATTCCATTTCATTCCACTGAATTCCACTTCCTTCCACTACAATCCATTCCATTCCATTCCACTCGTTTCTTTCGACAGGATCTCCTTCTGTCACACAGGCTGTAGCTCAGTAGCAAAATGCCGACTCAGATTTCTCCATTTCGTTCCGGTCCATTCCATTCAATTCTTTTCCATTCCATTCCATTCCTCTGCGTTCCACTCCACTCCACTCCACTCACTTCATTCCATAACATCCTATTCCGTTTATCTACATTCAACTCCTCTCCACTGCACTGCACTCCACTCCACTCCATTCCACTCTATCCCATTCCATTCTGCTCTATTCCACTGCATGCCACTCCGCCCCACTCCACTCTACTTCATTCCATTTCAGGCCATCCAATTCCACAGCATTCCATTCCTCTCCATTCCACTCCACTGCACTTCACTCCACTCCACTCCAGTCCTCTCCGTTTCATTGCATTCCACTGCATTCCGTTTCAAACCTTTCTTTCTAGAGTATCTCACTCTGTCACCCAGCCTGGAGTGCAGTGGCACAATTAAAGCCCACATTTCATTATTCCACTCCATTCAGATCCTTTCCACTTCATTTCACTCCACTCCACTCCACTCCACTCCATTCCACTCCACTCCACTCCACTCCATTTCACTCCACTCCACTACATTCATTTCCACTCCACTCCATTCCTCACTACTCAATTCCATTACACTCAACTCCACTCCATGCCACTCCACTACATTCCATTGCACTCCACTACATTTCATTCCATTCCACTCTTTTCCATTCCATTCCAGTCCACTACACTCCACTCCGTCCCTTCCCATTCCATTCCATTCCACTCCACTCCACTTCATTCAATTTCACTCCCTCTACTCCACTCCATTCCAGTCCACTCCACTCTTTTCCATTGCATCACATTCCATTAAATTCCACTCCACTCCATTGCATTCCACTGCACTCCATTTCATTCCACTCCAACTCCACTCCACTCCATTCCACTCCATTCCATTCCACTACATTCCAGTCCATTCCTTCTCACTCCTCTAAATTCAATTCCACTCCACTCCTTTCCATCCCACCTTACTCCAATCCATTTCATTCCATGTCACTCCATTCCAATCCATGCCACTCCATTCCATTCCATTCCTTTCTTTTGACAGGATCTCTCTCTGTCACCCATCCTGGTGTGCAGTGGCACAATCTCAGCTCACATTTCATTTCACCATTCCATTTCATTCCACTGCACTCCTCTCCACTCCATTCAATTCCACTCCACTCCTCTCCAATCTGTTCCATTCCATTCCATTCCAATCTCTTCCATTCCACTCTTTTCTTTCTACAGGATCTCATTCTGTCACACAGGTGTAAGCGCGGTAGCACCATCTCAGCACACATTTCTTCTTTCAATTCGACTCCATTCCATTTCCTTCCACTTCACTCCACTCCATTCCACTCCACTATACTCCACTCCATTCCAGTCCACTCCAGTCCATTCCTCTGAACTCCATTGCACTCCATTCCACTCCATTCCATTCCACTCCACTCCATTCCTTTCCACTCCACCCCACTACAAACCATACCGTTCCATTCCATCCCATTACACTTCACTTCACTCTATTCCATTCCTTTCCACTCCGCTCCGTTCCACTCCATTAAACTCCACTCCACTCCAATCCACTCCACTGTACTTCAATCCAGTCAATTCCATTCCATTCCATTCTATTCCATTCTATTCAATTCAATTCGTCTTCCCTCCATTCCATTCCATTCCACTCCACTGCATTCCACTCCACTCCACTTCACTCCATTCCCCTCTGCTCCATTCCACTCCATTCCATTCCACTCCACTCTATTCCATTCCACTCCATTCGAATCCATTCCATTTTATTCCACTCCACTCATCTCCACTCCACTCCATTGCATTCCACTCTATTCCATTCCATTCCACTCCACTTCCTTCCATGCCACTCCCCTAGACCCCATTCCACTCCATTCCACACCACTCCACTCCATTCCACTCCATTATATTCCATTCCACTCCATTCCATTCAATTCCACTCATTTCCAATCCACTACACTCCATTCCACTCCACTCCATTCAATTCCACTCATTTCCAATCCACTACACTCCATTCCACTCCATTCCATTACATTCCTCTCCACTCCATTCCATTCGACTACACTCCATTCCATTGCAATCCACTGCACTCCTCTCCACTCCACTCCATTCCACTCCTCTCCACTCCATTCCAATCCACTCCATTCCATTCCACTCCACTCCACTCCACTCCATTCCATTCCTCACCAATCCATTCAATTCCTCTCCATTCCACTCAATTCCTCTGCCCTCCATTCCATACCACTCCACTCCATTCCAGTCCATTCCACTCCATTCCATTGCACTCCACTCCATTCCACTCCACTCCACTCCATTCCACTCCACTCCACTCCATTCCACTGCACTCCATTCCATTCCATGCCACTCCTTTGCACTCCACTCTACTCCACTCCACTCCACTCTATTCCACTCCATTCCATACAATTTCACTCCACTCAATTCCATTCCACTCAACCCCACTCCATTCCTCAACACTCCATTACACTCCATTCCATTGCATTGCACTCCACCCACTCCAGTCCAATCCACTCCACTACATACCGCTCCAGTCCAATGCACTCCACTCCACTTAACTCCATTCTATTCCACTCCACTACATTCCAGTCCACTCCACTCCATTCCATTCCATTGCAGTCCACTCCACTCCACTCCATTCCACTCCACTCCATTCCATTCCATTCCATTCCATTTCATTCCATTCCTCTCCACTCCAATCTACTACATTCTAATCCATTCCATTCCACTCTGTTCCACTCCACACCACTCCACTCCACTCCACTCCATGGCACTCCACTCTACTCCATTCCACTCCACTCCACTCCACTCCACTCAATTCCATTCCACTCTACTCCATTGCATTCCTTTCTATTCCACTCCACTCCATTTCATTCCACTCCATTTCATTCCATTTCACTCCACTCCTCTCCACTCCACTACATACCACTCCTGTCCAATCCACTCCACTCTGTGTAACTCCATTCCATTCCGCTCCACTGCATTCCAATCCACTCCTCTTCATTCCATTCCATTCCACTACACTCGACTCCATTCTACTCCACTCCATTCCATTCCATTCCATTCCACTGCACTGCAGTCCATTCCATTCCACTCCACTCCATTCCATTCAACTCCACTTCTTTGCACGCCACTCCACTCCAGTCCAGTCCATTTCAATCCATTCCACTCCATTCCATCCCATTCCTTTCTTTAGACATGGTCTCACTCTGTCACCCATGCTGGTGTGCATTGGCACAATCTCAGTTCACATTCCATTTCACCATACCATTCTATTCCATTCCATTGTACTGCACTCCACTCCAATCCACTGAATTCCATTCCACCCAAATCCATTCCATGCCATTCCATTCCAAATCCCTTCCATTCCACTCCATTCTTTCTACATCATCTCCCTCTGTCACACAGGCTGTAGAGCAGTGGCACAATATCAGCAAACATTTCTTCATTCCATTGCATTCCATTCCATTCCATTCCACTTCACTCCTCTCCACTCGACTCCACTCAATTCCACTTCACTCCACTCAATTCCACTCCATTTCATTCTACTCCACTCCACTGCACTCCATTCCATTTCACTATGCTCCATTCCATTCCACTCCACTCCACTCCTTTCCATAAAGCTCCATTCCATTCCATTCCACTCCACTTCATTCCATTCCTTTCCACTGCACTCCATTCCATTCGCTCCACTCCACTCCATTCCATTCCATTCCAGTCCATTCCAGTCCACTCCATTCCATTCCACTCCATTCCACTCCATTCCATTCCATTCCTCTCCACTCCAGCCCACTCCACTCCATTCCACTTCAGTCCAATCCACTCCACTCCACTTCACTCCATTCCATTCCACTCCCCTGCATTTCACTCCAATCCACTCCATTGCATTCCACTCCGCTCAATTCCATTCCACTCCACTCCACTCAATTGCATTCCATTCCAATCCATTCCAGTCTTTTCCATTTCACTCTACTCCATTCCATTCCAATCCAGTCGGCTCCATTCCATTCTACTCTACTTCCTTCCTTCCCACTCCACTCCACTCTTCTCTACTCCACTCCAATGCTTTCCATTCCATTCCACCTCATTCCATTCCATTCCTTTCTTTGCACAGGATCTCATTCTGGCACAAAGGCAGCAGTGCAGTGTCACAATCTCATCCCACATTTCTTTTCACCATTCCATTGCAATCCATTCCATCGCATTCCATTCCATTCTATTTCACTCCACTCCATTCCTTTCCACTCCATTCCATTCCGTTCCAATCCACTGAATTCCATTCCACTCCATTCCATTCCATTTCTCTCCACTCCATTACTTTCCACTCCGTTCCATTCTACTGCACTCCTTTCCATTCCACTCCACTCCACTTCATTCCACTCTACTCCACTCAATTCCATTCCACTCCACTCCATTCCATTCCACTCCACTCCATTCCACTCCACTCCCCTCCATTCCATTCAACTCCACTTCACTCCACTCCATTCTACACCTTTCCATTCCACTCCACTCCAGTCCATTTCATTCCACTGCCGTCCAAAGCATGCAACTCCACTCCTTTGCACTCCGCTCCACTCCTCTCCATTTCATTCCATTCCACTCCATTGCTTTCCATTCCTTTCTTTGGACAGGATGTCACTCTGTAACCAATCCTGGTGTGCAGTGGCACAATCTCAGCTTACATTTCATTTCACCATTCCATTCCATTCCATTCTATTCGATTCCATTCCACTGCAAACCATTCCACTCCACTCAATTCCAATCTACTCCACACTCATCCATTCCATGCCATTCCATTTTAATTCCTTCCATTCGACTCCTTTCTTTCAACAGGACCTTCCTCTGTCACAAAGGCTGAAAAAGCAGTGTCAAAATCTCAGCACACATTTCTTCATTCCATTCCATTCCATTCTAATCCACTACACTCCACCCAACTCCACACCATTCCATTCCACTCGACTCCATTCCACTCCACTTCACTTCATTCCATTCCATTCCATTCCACTCCACTCCACTCCACTCCATTCCATTCCACTCCACTCCTTTGCATTCCACTCCACTCCGTTCAATTCCACTCCACTCCACTCCATTCAATTCCTTTCAACTCCACTGCATTCCATTCCATTCCACTCCACTCCACTCCATTCCCTTCCACTCCACTCCATTCCATTCAACTCCACTCCACTCCATTCCATTCCTTTCAACTCCACTGCATTCCATTGCACTCCACTCCTCTCCATTCCATTCCATTTCAGTCCATTCCACTCCATTCCATTCCACTACACTGCATTCTATTCCACTCCACTCCACTCCTTTCCATAAAGCCCCATTCCATTCCATTACAATCCACTCCATTCCATTCCTTTCCATTGCATTCCATTCCATTCCATCCACTCCATTCCATTCCATTCCACTGCAGTCTTTTCCACTCCATCACATTCCACTCCATTCCACTCCTTTCAATTCCATTCCACTCCACTCCAGCCCACTCCACTCCATTCCACTTCAGCCCAATCCACTCCACTCCACTTCACTCCATTCCATTCCACTCCACTGCATTTCACACCACTCCATTGCATTATATTCCACTAAACTCCATTCCATTCCACTCCACTCAATTCCATTCCACTCCCCTCCATTTCAGTCAACTCCACTCCGCTCCATTCCATTCAACTCCACTCCACTCCATTCCATTCCATACCAATCCATTCCACTCCTTTCCATTCTACTCCACCCCTTCCACTCCACTCCATTCCATTCCATTCCACTCCACTCCAATCGACTCCATTCCACTCAACTTCATTCCTCTCCACTTCTTTTCATTCCACTCCATTCTATTCCACTCCACTCAACTCCACTCCACTCCAATCCACTCTGCTCAATTCCATTCCACTCCATTCCATACCATTCCATTCCATTCCACTCCATTCCATTCCATTCCATTCCACTCCATTCCATTCCATTCCATTCCACTCCATTCCATTCCACTCCATTCCATTCCATTCCATTCCACTCCATTCCATTCCATTCCATTCCACTCCATTCCATTCCATTCCACTCCTCACCATTTCATTCCACTCCACTAAATTCCACTCCTTTCCATTCTAATCTGCTCCATTCCATTCCACTCCACTCCATTCCATTCCACTCCACTACACTCCATTCCATTCCACTCCATTCCACTGCACCACAATCCACTCCACTCCACTCCATTCCAATCCATTCCACTCCACTCCATTTCATTGCATTCCACTCCATTCCATTACATTCCTTTCTTTCCATAGGACCTCAGTCTGTCACAAAGGCTGGAGTGCAGTGGCACAGTCTCAGCCCACATTTGTATTCACCATTCTATTGCAATCCATTCCATCCAACTCTATTCCATTCTATTTCTCTCCACTCCATTCCCTTCAAGTTCATTCCATTCCATTCCACTCCATTGAATTCCACTCCACTCCTTTCCATTCCACTCCACTCCACTCCATTCCATTCCATGCCACTCCACTCCATTCCATTCCATTCCAGTCTATTCCACTCCATTCCATTCCACTGCACTCCATTCGATTCCACTCCATTCCACTCCAGTCCAATCCACTCCACTCCACTTCACTCCTTTCCATTCCACTCCATGGCATTCCAATCCATTCCACTCTACTCCATTCCATTCCACTCCACTCCACTCCATTCCATGCCATTCCACTCCTCTCCACTCCATTCCATTCCATTCCTGTCCAGTCCATTCCACTCCATTCCATTCCACTGCACTCCATTCGATTCCACTCCATTCCACTCCAGTCCAATCCACTCCACTCCACTTCTCTCCTTTCCATTCCACTCCATGGCATTCCAATCCATTCCACTCCACTCCATTCCATTCCACTCCACTCCACTCCATTCCATTTCAATCCAATCCATTCCACTCAATTCCTTTCCACTCCACTCTATTCCATTCCACTCCTTTCCACTCCATTCCTTTCCATTCCACTCCACTCCTCTCCATTCCTTTCCACTCCATTCCATTCCACTCCATTCCATTCCACTCAACTCAACTCCACTCCACTCCACTCCTCTCCAATCCTTTGCAGTCCACTCCATTCCACTGTATTCCACTACATGGCAATCCACTCCACTCCACACAATTCCATTCGCCTCCAATGCATTCCATTCCATTCCATTCCGTTCCAATCCTCTCCATTTCATTCCATTACACTCCATTCCGCTCCATTCCATTCCAATCCGCTCCATTCCCGTCCACTCCGCTCCATTCCATTCCACTCCACTACACTCCTTTCCATTCCAATACATTCCACTCCACTCCTTTTCACTCCAATCCACTCCACTCCACTCCATTCCACTGCACTCCACTCCAGTCCACTCCACTCCACTCCATTCCTTTCCATTCCGCTGCATTACATTCCATTCCTCTCTTTCCACAAGATCTCACTCTGTCAGAATTTCTGAGGTGCAGTGGCACAATCTCAGCCCACATTTCTTTTCCCCATTCCGTTGCATTCCATTCCATCCCATTCCATTTCATTCTATTTGACTCCACTCCACTCCACTCCATTACATTCCACTCCTTTCCAGTCCAAATCGACTCCATTCCACTCCACTCCACTCCATTCCATTCCATTCTATTCCATTCCACACCATTGCATTCCATTCCTTTCTTTCGACAGGTTATCACTGTGAAACTCAGGCTGGAGTGCAGTGGTCCAATTTCAGGTCACATTACGTGTCAACTTTTCATTGCATTGCATTCTGTTCCATTGCATTCCATTCCATTCCATGCCATTACTTTCCATTCCAATCCATTCCATTCCATTCCTCTCTGTTTCACTCCACTCCACTTCACTACATTCCGTTAAATTCGATTCTATTCCACTCCAGTCTACTTCTCTCCACTCTACTGCACTCAACTCCACTCCATTCCACTCCATCCCATTCCATTCCACTCCATTCCACTGTACTCGACTCCAACCCACTCCACTCCAATTCACTCGATTCCATTCCTTCCCATTCCATTCCTCTCTATTCCACTCCACTCCACTTCACTCCACTCCACTCCAGTCCACTCCATTCTATTCCATTCCTTTCCACTTCATTCCATTCCATTCCTTTCTTTCTAGAGTATCTCACTCTGTCATCAAGCCTGTAGCGCAGTGGCACAATCTCAGCTCACATTCCATTCCGTTCCATTCTGTACCGTTCCGTTCCGTTCCATTCCCCTTCTCTCTAATCTGCTCCATTACATTCCAATCCATTCCATCCCATTCCAATCCATTCCGTTCCATTCCACTCGATTCCACTCTGATCCCCTCTAATACATTCCATTCCATTCCATTCCATTTCATTCCCTTCCACTCCTTTCTTTCAAGAGGTCACCCTCTGTCATACAAGCTGTAGAGCAGTGGCACAATCTCAGCACATGATTCTTCATTCCGTTCCGTTATGCTGCATTCTATTCCGTTCCGTTCCATTCCGTTCCACTCCACTCCACTCCACTACATTCCATTACATCCGATTCCATTCATCTCTATTCCACTCCTCTCCACTCCACTGTACTCTACTCCACTCCCTTCCATTCTATCCCTTTCCATTCCACTCCATTCTTCCGCACTCCACTCAAACCCACTCCACTCCACTTCATTCCACTCCATTCCATCCCTCTGCTTTCCACTCCACTCCACTTCACTCCACTCCATTCCAGTCCACTCCATTCCATTCCATTCCATTCCATTCCACAGAATTTCATTCCATTCCTTACATTCGAGAATATCTCACTCTTTAAACCAGTCTGGAGTTCAGTGGCACAATCTCAGCTCACATTTCGTTATTCCATTCAATTCAATTCCATTCCATTCCTTTTCATTCCATTCCATTGCATTCCATTGCATTGCATTCCATTCCATTCCATTCCAATCCACTGCATTCCATTCCAGTCCTTTCCATTACATTCCACTCCATTCCACTTCATTCCAATCCACTCCACTCCTTTCCACTCCACACCATTCCTCTCCACTCCAGTCCAATGCACTCCACTCCTTTCCAATCCATTCTACTCCATTCCACTCCACTCCACTCCTTTCCACTCCACTCTACTCCATTCCACTCCACTCCACTCCTTTCCACTCCACTCCATTCTATTCCATTCCACCCCATTCCATTCTACTCCATTCCATTAAACTCCATTCCACTCCATTCCATTCCACTCCACTCCATTCCATTTCATTCCACTCCACTCCACTCCATTCCATTGCACTGCATTCCATTCCATTTCATTCTTCTCCATTCCATTCCCCTCCACTCCACTCTATTCCATTCCAGTCCATTTCATTCCATTCCATTCCACTCCACTCCATTCCATTCCTTTCCTCTCCACTCCATTCCATTCCACTCCACTCCACTCCATTCCATTCCACTCCACTCCACTCCATTCCATTCCATTCCACTCCACTCCATTCCATTCCACTCCTCTCCACTCCATTCAATTCCATTCCAGTCCATTCCACTCCATTCCATTCCACTGCACTCCATTCGATTCCACTCCATTCCACTCCGGTCCAATCCACTCCAGTCCACTTCACTCCATTGCATTCCTCTCCATGGCATTCAAATCCACTCCACTCCATTCCATTCCACTCCACTCCGTTCCATTCCATTCCATTCCATTCCACTCCACTCCATTCCATTGCACTGCATTCCATTCCATTTCATTCTTCTCCATTCCATTCCCCTCCATTCCACTCCATTCCATTCCAGTCCATTTCATTCCATTCCATTCCACTCCACTCCATTCCATTCCTTTCCTCTCCACTCCATTCCATTCCACTCCACTCCACTCCTTTCCACTCCACTCCATTCTATTCCACTCCACTTCATTCCATTCCACTCCACCCCATTCCATTCTACTCCATTCCATTAAACTCCATTCCACTCCATTCCATTCCACTCCACTCCATTCCATTTCATTCCACTCCACTCCACTCCATTCCATTGCACTGCATTCCATTCCATTTCATTCTTCTCCATTCCATTCCCCTACAATCCACTCCATTCCATTCCAGTCCATTTCGTTCCATTCCATTCCACGCCACTCCATTCCATACCTTTCCTCTCCACTCCATTCCATTCCACTCCACTCCACTCCATTCCATTCCACTCCACTCCACTCCATTCCATTCCATTCCATTCCATTACACTCCACTCCATTCCATTCCACTCCTCTCCACTCCATTCAATTCCATTACAGTCCATTCCACTCCATTCCATTCCACTGCACTCCATTCGATTCCACTCCATTCCACTCCGTTCCAATCCACTCCAGTCCACTTCACTCCATTCCATTCCTCTCCATGGCATTCAAATCCACTCCACTCCATTCCATTCCACTCCACTCCGTTTCATTCCATTCCATTCCACTCCACTCCATTCCATTTCAATCCAATCCATTGCACTCCATTCCCTTCCACTCCACTCCATTCCCTTCCACTCCACTCCATTTCATTCCGCTTCTTTCCACTGCATTCCATTCCATTCCACTCCATTCCACTCCATTCCATTCCACTCCACTCAACTCCACTCCACTCCACTCCTCTCCAATGCTTTCCAGACCACTGCATTCCACTGCACTCCACTACACGACACTCCACTCCACTCCACTCAATTCCATTCCCCTCCACTGCATTCCATTCCATTCCATTCCATTCCATTTCACTTCTCTCCATTTCATTCCACTCTACTCCATTCCATTCCAATCCACTCCATTCCCTTCCACTCCACTCCATTCCATTCCCCTCCACTCCACTACTTTCCATTCCAATACATTCCACTCCACTCCACTCCATTCCACTGCACTCCACTCCAGTCCACTCCACTCCATTCCATTCCATTCCACTCCTTTCCATTCCATTCCTTTCTTTCCACACGATCTCACTCTGTCACAAATTCTGGAGTGCAGTGGCACAATCTCAGCCCACATTTCTTTTCCCCATTCCATTGCATTCCATTCAATCCCATTCCGTTCCCTTCTATTTCACTCCCCTCCACTCCACTGTATTCTATTCCACTCCATTCCAATCGATTCGACTCCATTCCACTCCACTCCTCTCCACTCCACTCCACTCCACTGCATTCCATTCCATTCTATTCCATTTCACTCCATTGCATTCCATTTCTTTCTTTCAATAGGTTATCACTGTGAAACTCAGGCTGGAGGGTAGTGGCCCAATTTCAGGTCACATTACATGTCAACTTTTCATTGCATTGCACTCTGTTCCATTGCATTCCATTGCATTCCATTCCATTCCATTCAATGCCATTCCTTTCTATTCCAATCCATTCCATTCCATTCCACTCCGTTCAACTTCACTCCACTCCACTACATTCTACTAAATCCGATTCTCTTCCACTCCATTCCACTCCTTTCCACTCCACTGCACTCAACTCTGCTCCATTCCACTCCATCCCATTCCAATCCACTCCATTCCAATGCACTTGACTCCACCCCACTCCACTCCACTTCATTCAATTCCATTCCTTCCCATTGCATTCCTCTCTATTCCACTCCACTCCACTTCACTGCATTCCACTCCACTCCAGTCCACTCCATTCTATTCCATTCCTTTCCACTTCATTCCATTCCATGCCTTTCTTTCGAGAGTATCTAACACTGTCACCAAGCTTGTAGCGCTGTGGCACAATCTCAGCTCACATTCCATTCCGTTCCATTCTGTCCCATTCCAGTCCATTCCATTCTGCTTCTCTCTAGTCTGCTCCATTCCATCCCATCCCATTCCATTCCATCCCATTCCATTCCATTCCAATCGATTCCACTCTGATCCCCTCTAATACATTCCATTCCATTCCATTCCATTCCATTCCCATCCACTCCTTTCTTTCGACAGGTCACCCCGTGTCATACAAGGTGTAGCGCAGTAGCACAATCTCAGCAAATATTTCTCCATTCCGTTTCGTTATGTTGCATCCTATTCCATTCCGTTCCATTCTGTTCCACTGCACTCCACTGCACTACATTCCATTACATCCGATTCCATTCTCCTCCATTCCACTCTTCTCCACTCCATTGCACTCTACTCCACTCCGTTCCACTCCAACCCCTTCCATTCCACTCCATTCTTCCTCACTCCACTCTACCCCACTCCACTCCACTTCATTCCACTCCATTCCATCCGATTCCATTCCTCTCCTTTCCACTGCACTCCCCTTCACTCCACTCCACTCCACTCCAGTCCACTCCATTCCATTCCACTCCACTGAATTTCATTCCATTCCTTACATTCGGGAACATCTCACTCTGTAATTAAGCCTGGAGTTCAGTTTCACAATCTCAGCTCACATTTCGTTATTCCATTCAATTCTTTTTCATTCCATTCCTTTTCATTCCATTCCATTGCATTCCATTCCATTCCATTCGTTTCCATTGCATTGCATTCCATTCCATTCCATTCCACTCCATACCATTCTATTCCATTCCATTCCATTCCAATCCATTGCATTCCATTCCACTCCTTTCCGTTAATTTCCACTCCACTCCACTCCATTCCAATCCACTCCACTCCTATCTACTCTGCTCCATTCCTCTTCACTCCACTCCAATCCACTCTACTCCATTCCACTCCACTCTACTCCATTCCACTCCACTCCACTCCAATCCACTCTACTCCATTCCACTCCACTCTACTCCATTCCACTCCACTCCACTCATTTCCACTACACTCCATTCCATTCCACTACACTCCATTCCATTCCATTCCACTCCACACCATTCCTTTCCACTCCACTCTATTCAATTCCATTCTATTCCATTCCATTCCTATCCATTCCACTCAATCCCACTCCGCTCCACACCAATCCATTCCATTCCATTCCTTTGCATTCGATTCCACTCGTTTCTTTCCCCAGTATCTCCCTCTGTCACAGGGCTGTAGCGCAGTGGCACAATAGCAACACACATTTCTCCATTCTATTCCATTCCATTCTGTTCCTTTCTATTCTGTTCCTTTCCACTCCATTCCACTCCACTCTACTCCACTGCACTATATTCCATTACATTAGATTCCTTTCCACTACATTCCACTCATCTCCACTCCACTGTACTCCTCTCCATTCCATTCCACTCCATTCCATTCCATCCCATTATACTCATCTCCATTCCATTCCACTCCACTCCAATCCATTCTACTCCACTCCATTCCATTCAACTCCACTCCATTCCTTTCCCCTCCACTCCATTCCACTCCATTCCACACCACTCCAATCCAATCCACTCCACTCCTTCCCATTCCACTCAAGTCCACTCCATTCCACTCCACTCCATTCCGTTCCACTCCACTCCATTCCATTCCTCTCCAATCCTCTCCATTCTACTCCACTCCAATCCATTCCACTCCACTCCATTCCACTCCACTCCATTCCATTGCACTCAACTCCACTCCATTCCACTCCACTCCATTTGGTTCTACTCCATTCAATTGCATTCCACTCCATTCCTGTTCATTACTTTCTTTCCACAGGATCCCACTGTGTCACAAATGCTTGAGTGCAGTGATACAGTCTCAGCTCACATTTCTTTTCACCATTCCATTGCATTCCATTGAATCCCATTCCATTCCATTCTATTTCACTCCACTACATTCCATTCCATTCCATTCCACTCCATGCCATTCCATTCGACTCCATTCTACTTTATTCCAATTCACTCCAATCCTATCCACTCCAATTCATTCCATTCCATTCCTATCCATTCCACTCCATTCCATTCCACTCTATTGCATTCTATTCCACTCCATTCCATTCCATTCTATTCCACTCCATTCCATTCCATTCCACTGAACTCTACTCCAATCCACTCCACTCCATTCCATTGCACTGCACTGCCTTCCATTCCTCTCAACCCCACTCAACTTCACTCCATTCCACTCCACTTCATTCCATTGCACTAGATTCCATTCCATTCCTTTCCACACCACTCCATTCCACTGAACTCCATTCCAATCCATTTCACTGCACTCCACTCCATTCCATTCCAATCCATTTCGCTGCACTCCAATCCACTCCATTCCATTTCACTCCACTCTTTTCCACTCCACTCCACTCAATTCTACTCCACTCCACTCCACTCCTCTCCACTTCATTCAATTCCATTGCACTCAACTCCACTCCATTCCACTCCACTTCATTCGATTCTACTCCATTTCATTGCATTCCTCTCTATTGCAGTTCATTACTTTCTTTCCACAGGATCTCACTCTGTCACAAATGCTGGAATGCAATGAAACTGTCTCATCTCTCATTTCTTTTCACCATTCCATTGCATTCCATTCCATACCATTCTATTCCATTCTATTGCCCTCCACTACACTCCACTCCATTCCATTCCACTCTATCCCATTCCATTCGACTCCTTTCCAGTTCACTCCAATTCACTCCACTCCAATCCACCCCAATTCATTCCATTCTATTCCTATCCATTTCACTCCATTCCATTCCACTGTACTGCATTCCATTCCACTTCATTCCATTCCACTCTGTTACATTCCATTCCACTGCACTCCACTCCAATCCACTCCACTTCACTTCATTCCACTCCATTCCATTGCACTCCATTCCATTCCACTCCACCCCATTCAACTCCACTCCATTCCACTGCACTCCATTCCACTCCACTAGACTCCATTCCATTCCTTTCCACTCCACTCCATTCCATTGAATTCCATTCCAATCCATTTCAGTCTTCTCCACTCCATTACAGTCCACTCCACTCCTTTCCATTCCAACTCATTCCATTCCATTTCACTCCACTCTTTTCCACTCCACGCCAATCAATTCCACTCCACTCCACTCCACTCCATTCCACTCCACCCCACTACCCTCCACTCCATTATATTCCATTCCACTCCACTTCATTCTTTTCCACTCCAGTCAATTCCATTCCACTCCACTCCACTCCATTCCACTCCATTCCATTGCCCTCCACTCCTGTCCATTCCGTTCCACTCCACTCCATTGTATTCCACTCCACTCTTTTCCACTCCACTCCACTCCACTCCATTTCAATCCATTCCAATACATTCCATTCCATTAAGTACTTTTTACAGGATCTCCCTCTTTCACCAAGGATTGTGTGAAGTGGCAGAATCTCAGGTCACATTTCTTTTCACCATTCCATTCTATTCCATTCCTTTCCATTTCATTCCATTCCATTCCATTGTATTCCACTGCACTCCACTCCACTCCACTCCACTCCTATCCATTTTTTTGCCATGCTTTTCCAATCCCTTCTATTCCACTCCTTTCTTTCAACAGGATCTCCATCTGTCACACAAGCTGCAGCGCAGTGGAAAAGTCTAAGCACACATTTCTTCATTCCATTCCATTCAATTCCATTTCACTCCACTCCACTCCACTCCACTCCAATCCATTCCACTCAACTCCACTCCACTCTATTCCATTCCACTCCACTCCTTTCCTCTCCACTACACTTCATTTCTTTCTGCTTCAATCCATTCCAGTTCACTCCACTCCACTGCATTCCGTTCCACTCCATTCCATTCCAATCCATTCCACACCACTCCATTCCATTCCTTTCCACTCCACTCCATTCCCTTCCACTCCACTCCATTCCATTCTACTCCAGTCCATTTCACTCCACTCCATTCCACTCCACTCCATTCCATTCCACTTCATTCGACTACATTCCATTCCACTCCACTCCAATCCATTCCACTCCACTCCATTCCAATGAACTCCATTCCACTCCACTCAACTATATTCCGTTCCATTCCACTCCACTCCATTCCACTAAAATCCACTCCATTCCATTCTGCTCCATTCCATACCATTCTACTCCACACCACTCCATTCCATTCCTTTCCACTCCACTGCACTCCACTCCACTCCTCTCAAACCCATTCCTTTCCATTCCAGCCCAATCCATTCCTTTCCACTCCACTCCATTCCCTTCCAGTCCACTCCTATCCATTCCATGCCATACCATTCCATTTCACTCCTCTCCACTCCACTCCACTACACTCCACTCCATTCCATTCCACTCCACTCGATTCCACTCCACTTCTCTCTACTCCACTCCACTCCACTCCTCTCCACTCAACTCCATTCCACTCCATTCCATTCCACTCCACTCTAGTGCATTCCATTCCACTCCACTCTATTCCATTCCATTCCTCTCCATTCCACTCGACTGCACTCCATTCCATTTCACCCCACTCCATTCCATTTCCTTCCACTCCACTCCATTCAATTCTGCTCTCTTCCATTACATTCCATTCCACACCACTCCATTCCATTCCTTTCCTCTCCACTCCATTCCATTGAAGTTCACTCCATTCCACTCCACTCCACTACATTCCATTCCATTCTATTCCAGTCCATTGCACTACACTCCATCCCACTCCACTCTATTCCATTCCAATCCATTCCACTCCATTACATTCCACTCCATTCCATTCCACTCCAATCCATTCCATTCCACTCCACTCCACTCCATAGATCCCCACTCCATTCCATTGCACTCCATTCCATTTAACTCCACTCTCCTCCATTACACTCCACTCCATTCCATTCCACTCCAACCCATTCCAATCCACTCCACTCCCGTCCATACCTCTCCACTCCATTCCACTCCACTCCAACCCTTTCCATTCTACTCCACTACAGTCCATTCCACTCCGCTCCATTCCATTCCACTCCATTCCATTCCATTCCAATCCGTTCTATTCCACTCCACTCCATTCCATTCCACTCCATTCCATTCCACTCCACTCCTTTCCACTGCACTGCATTCCATTCCACTCAACTCCTTTCCACTCTACTACACTCCACTACACTCCATCCCACTCCACTCTATTCCATTCCACTCCATTCCATTCCATTCCACTCTCTCCACTGCATTTCACTCCACTCCACTGCGTTCCACTTCACTCCATTCCATTCCACTCCATTGCATTCCACTCCACCCCATTCCATTCCACTCCACTCCACTCCATTTCACTCCAATCCACTCCGTTCAACTCCCCTCAATTCCATTCCACTCCATTCCATTCCACTCCACTCCATTGCATTCCAATCCACTCCATCTCACACTGTCACAAAGGCTGGAGTGCATTGGCACAATCTCAGCTGACGTTTATTTTCATCATAGCATTGCATTCCATTCCATCCCATTCCGTTCTATTCTATTTCACTCCACTCCACTGAACTCATCACAATTCCATTCCACTCCATCTCATTCCATTCGAGTCCATTCCACTCCACTCTACTACACTCTACTCCATTCCGGTCCACTACATTCTATTACTTCCGATTCCATTCCACTCAATTCCACTCCTCTCCTCTCCAACGCACTCCACTATTATCCATTCCACTCCATTCAATTGCAATCCGCTCCATTCCACTGGACACCATACCACCACACTCCACTCCACTTCATTCCATTCCATTCCAATCAATTCCATTCCGCTCCATTCCACTCTACTCCACTTCACTCCACTCCATTCCAGTCCACTCCATTTGATTCCATTCTATTCCATGCCACTGTATGCCATTCCATTCCTTTCTTTTTAGAATATCTCTCTCTGTCACCCAGCCTGGAGCGCAGTGGCACAATCTCAGCTCACATTTCATTTTTCCATTCCTTTCCATTCCATTCCATTCCAGACCAATCCCCTCCATTGAATACCCCTCCACTCCACTCCACTCCACTGCACTGCATTCAACTCCAGTCCACTCCACTCCATTCCATTCAACTCCACCCCACTCCATTCCACCACATTCCATTCCATTCCACTCCGCTCCATTCCACTCCATTCCACTCCACTCCACTCGACTTCACTCCACTCCACTTCACTCCACTCCACTCCACTACACTCCACTCCACTCCTTTCCACTCCACCCCACTGCACTCCAATCGATTCCACTCCATTCCATTGCATTCCACTCCCCTCCATTCAATTCCAATCCACTCCATTCCATTCCACTGCATTCCATTTAATTCCCTTCCATTCCATTCCATTCCATTTCATTCCATTACACTCCACTGCAGCGCATTCCACTCCACTCCATTCCATCACATTCCACTCCACTCCATTGCATTCCACTCCATTCCACCCCATTCCATTCCATTCCACTCCACTCCACTCCATTCCATTCCACTCCACTCTACACCATTCTGTTCCACTCTACTCCACTCCATTTCATTCCACTCTACTCCACTGCATTCCATTCCTCTCCATTTAATTCCATTCCATTCCATTCCACTCCTCTTCATTCCATTGCTCTCCACTCCATCCTATTCCATAGCATTCCACTCCTATCCATTCCATTCCACTCCACTTCATTCCATTCCAATCCACTCCAATCCATTCCACTCCTTTCCACTCCACTCCATTCCACTGTACTTCTCTCCACTCCATTCCATTCCACTTCACTCCACTCCACTCTACTCCACTCCACTCCATTCCACTTCACTCCACTCCACTCTACTCCACTCCACTCTATTCCATTCCATTCCCTTCTTTCCACAGGATCTCACACTGTCACAAAGGCTGGAGTGCAGTGGCACAATCTCAGCTCACATTTCTTTTCATCATTCCATTGCTTTCCAACCCATCCCATTCCATTCCATTCCATTCTATTTCAGACTACTCCATACCATTCCATTCCACTGCATCCCACTCCATTCGCGTCCATTCCACTCCACTCCACTCCACTGCACTCCTTTCCATTCCATTCCATTTCTCTCCATGGCATTTCAATCGTTTCTTTTCACAGGATATCACTGGGTCAGCCAGGCTGGAGTGCAGTGGTACAATCACAGCTCACATTACAGGACATCTTTCCATTTCCACTGCATTCTCTTTAATAACATTCCATTGCTTTCCACTACATTCTATTCCTTTCCATTCCATTCAATTCCATTCCATTCCATCCCACTCCTCTTCATTCCATTTCACTCCACTCCATCCCATTCCATAGCATTCCAGTCCTTTCCATTCCATTCCACTCAACTCAATTCCCTTCCACCCCACTCCACTTCATTTCACTCACTCCACTCCATTCCACCCTACTCCATTCCACTCTACTTCTCTCCACTCCATTTCATTCCACTCCATTTCACTCCACTGAACTCCACTCTACTCCACACCACTCCATTCCATTCCATTCCATTCCACTCAATTCCATGCCATTCCATTCCACTCAATTCCATGCCATTCCTTTCTTTCGACAAGATCTCCCACTGTCACAAAGGCTGGAGTGCATTGGCACAATCTCAACTGACGTTTATTTTCATCATAGCATTGCATTCCATTCCATCCCATTCCGTTCTATTCTATTTCACTCCACTCCACTGAACTCATCACAATTCCATTCCACTCCATCTCATTCCATTCGAGTCCATTCCACTGCACTCTACTACACTCTACTCCATTCCAGTCCACTCCATTCTACTCCATTCCGTTCAATTCCACTTCACTCCATTGCATTCCATTCCTTTCTTTCCAAAGGATATCACTGTGTCAGCCAGGCTGTAGTGCAGTGGCATAATCTCAGCTCACATTACAAGACAAATTTCCGTTACATTGCATTCTATTCCACTACATTCTATTGCATTCCATTCCATTGAAATCCATTCCATTCCACTCCGTTCCACTCCACTCCAATCCACTAAACTTCATTGCAATCGACTACACTACACTACATTCCATTAAACTCCACTCCGTTCCACCCCACTCCAATGTACTCCACTCCATTCCATTCCATTCCACTACAATCCATTCCATTCAACTCCATTCTATTCCACTCCATTCCAGTTCTTTCCAATACACTCCATTCTTTTCCACTCCACTTCATTCCAGTCCACTCCACTCCACTTCTCTACACTCCACTCCACTCTACTCCACTCGATTCCATTCCACTCCATGCTATTCCATTCTATTCCATTCCACTCCTTTCCAGTCCATTCCACTCCACTCCATTCTGTCGCTTTCCAATACACTCCTCTGCATCCAATCCACTCCACTCCAATGCATTCCACTCTACTCTACTCCATTCCACTCAACTTCATCCCATTCCACTCTACTCCATTTCATTCCACTCCACATTCCATTCCATTCCATTCCATTACACATACCTTTCCTCTTTCCATTCAATTTCACATTCCATTCCATTCCATTCCACTCCATTCCACATTCCATCCATTCCATTCCATCACACATTCAATTCCATTCCATTCCATATTCCTTTCCATTCCATTCCATTCCACATTCCAATCATTTCTATTCCACATTCCATTCCATTCCATTCCACATTTCATTCCATATTCAATTCCATTCCATTCCACATTCCATTCCATTCCATTCCACGTTACATACCATTCCATTCCACAATCAATTCACTTCCATTCCACATAACATTTCATTCCATTCCATACCATTCCACATTCCATTCCATTCCATTCCATTCCATTAAACAATCCATTGAATTCCAATCCATATTCCATTCCACATTCCATTCCATTCCATTCCACATTCCATTCCGTTCCATTCCACATTCCATTCCATTCCAATCCATTCCTCATTCCATTTCACATTCCATTCCACATTATATTCCATTCTATTCCACATTCTATAACACATTCCATTCCAGATTCCATGACACATTCCATTCCATTCCATTCCACATTCCATTCTACATTCCATTCCACATTCCATTCCACATTCCATTCCACATTCCATTCCACATTCCATTCCATTACATACCACATTCCATTCCACATTCCATTCAATTCCTTTCCAAATTACATTCTACATTCCACTCCATACCATTCCACGTTCCATTCCACGTTGCATTCCACGTTCTATTCCACGTTCCAATCCATTCCACATTCCATTCTTTTCCATTCCACATTCCATTCCACGTTCCATTCCATTCCATTCCATTCCATTCCACATTCCATTCCACATTCCATTAAATTAAATTCCACTTTCTCTTCCACATTCCATTGCATTCCATTCCACATTCCATTCCACCTTCCATTCCATTCGATTCCATTCCACTTTCCATTCCATTCCATTCTATTCCACATCCACTCCATTTCATTCAATTACACATTCCATTCGATTTCATTTCACATTCCATTCCATTCCATTCAACATTCCATTCGTTTCCATCCCACATTATATTCCATTGCATTCCACATTCCTTTCAATTCCATTCCACATTCCATTCCACTCCATTCCACATTCAATCCCATATTCCATTCCATTCCACTCCACATTCGATTCCACATTCCATTGCATTCATTCCAAATTACATTCCATTCCATTACATTCAACATTCCATTCCATATTCCATTCCACATTCCATTCGATTCCATTCCACTTTCCATTCCACGTACTATTCCACATTCAATTCCATTCCAATTCACATTCCATTACGTTCCATTCCACATCCCTTTGCACATTCCATTCCACATTCCATTCCACTCCTTTGCACATTTCATTCCACATTCCATTCCACTCCACCTTCCTCTCCATTCCATTCCACATTCCATTCCACATTACATACCACATACGATTCCTTTCGATTCCATTCAATTCCATTCCACACTCCATTCCACATTCCATTCCACGTTTCATTACGTCCATTCCACTTTCGTTTCCCCATTCCATTCCACATTCCATTCCTCATTCCTTTCCATTCCATTCCACATTCCATTCCACATTGCATTCGAATCCATTCCACAGACCATTCCGCATTCCATTCCACATTCCATTCCAAAGTCAATTCCACTTTCCCTTCCATTCCATTCCACGTTCCATTCCAATCCATTCCACTTCCAATTCATGCCGTTATACGTTTCATTCCACATTCCATTTCACATTCCATTCAACATTCCGTTTCGCATTCCATTCCATTCCATTCCATTCCACATTCCATTTCATTCCAATCCACATTCCATTCCATTCCATTCCACATTCCATTCCATTCCATTGCACATTCAATTCCATAACATTCCACATTCAATGACATTCCATTCCACATTCCATTCCACATTCCGTTCCATTCCATTGAATTGCCATTCAATTCCATTCCATGCCACATTCCATTCCACTCCATTCCACATTCCATTCCACATTCCATTCCACATTCCATTCCACGTTCCATTCCATTCCATTCCACATTCCATTCCATTCCAATCCACATTGCTTTCCATTCCATTCCTCATTCCATTCCACATTCCATTCCATTCCATTCCACATTCCATTCCACACACCATTCCCTATTCCATTCCACAATCCATTCCACATTCAATTACACATTCCACTCCGTTCCATTCTACACTCCATTCCACAATCCATTCTACATTACATTCCAAATTCCATTAAGTTGCATTCCACATTCCTTTCCAATTTCCATTCCTCATTCCATTCCACATTCCATTCCATTCCATTCCATTCCAAATTCCCTTCCACATTCCATTCCACGTTCCATTCCATTCTGTTCCACATTCCATTAAACATTCCTTTCCACATTCCATTCCACATTCAATTCCACATTGCATTCCCTTCTGTTCCACATTCCTTTCCACATTCCATTCCACATTCCATCCCAAACTCCATTCCATTCCAATCCACATTCCATTCCATAATCCTTTCCATTCCATTACACATTCCATTCCATTGCATTCCACATTCCATTCCACATTACGTACCACATTCCTTTCCACATTCCATTTCACATTTCATTCCACGTTCCATTCCCCATTCCATTCCATTCCATTCCACGTTCCTTTCCATTCCATTCCATGTTCCGTTCCATACCATTGCACGTTCCATGTCATGCTGTTCCACGTTCCATTCCACTTTCCATTTCACATTACATTCCACATTCTATTTCGCATTCCTTTCCATTTCATTCCATTCCACATTCCACTCCATTGCATTCCACTTTCCATTCCACATTCCATTCCATTCCATTGTGTATTTAATTGCACATTCCTTTCCATTCCATATTCCAGTCAACATTGCATTCCACATTATATTCCACATTCCATTCCACATTTCACTACACTTTCCTTTCCACATGCCATTCCACATTCCATTCCACATTATTTCCGTTCGATTCCACATTTCATTTCACATTCCATTCCACGTTCCATTCCACTTTCCATTCCATTCAATTCCACATTCCATTCCATAATCCATTCCATTCTGTTCTACTTTCCTTTCCACATTCCATTTCACATTCAATTCCACATTCCATTCCCCATTCCATTCCATTTCATTCCACATTTCATTCAACGATCCATTCCACATTCCATTCCACACATCATTCCGTTCTTCTTTCCATTCCACATTCCATTACATTCCACATTGCATTCCATTCCATTCCACATTCCATTCCACATTCCATTCAGCATTCCTTTCCACATTCCGTTGCATTCCTTTCCATTCCACATTCCATTCCACATTCCATTCCACATCCAATTCCACGTTCCTTTCCTTTCCATTCCACAATCCATTCCATTCCAATCCACATTAATTTCCATTCCATTCCACATTCCATTCCACATTCCATTCCACTTTCCATTCCATTCCATTCCACATTTCATTCCACACAACATTCCATATTCCATTCCACAATCCATTCCACATTCAATTACACATTCCACTACATTTCATTCCACATTCCATTCCACATTCCATTAAGTTGCATTCCACATTCCTTTCCACTTTCCATTCCACATTCCATTCCACATTCAATTCCATTCCATTCCACATTACATTCCACACTCCATTAAATTGCATTCCATTCCACATTCCCCTCCACATTCCATTCCACATTCCATTCCATTCTATTCCACATTCCAATAAACATTCCATTCCACATTCCATTCCACATTCCATTTAACATTTCATTCCATTCTGTTCCACATTCCTTTCCACATTCCAATCCACATTCCATTCCAAATTCCATTCCATTCCAATCACATTCCACTCCACAATCCATTCCATTCCATTACACATTCCATTCCACTGTATTCCACATTTAATTCCACATTACGTTCCACATTCCTTTCCATTCCATTCCACATTCCATTCCACATTCCACTCCACGTTCCATTCCACGTTCCATTCCATTCAATTCCATGTTCCATTATATTCCATTCCACGTTCCATTCCATTCCATTCCACGTTCCAGGTCCTGCCGTTCCATGTTAAATTCCACAATCCATTTCACATTACATTCCACATACCACTTCGCATTCCTTTCCATTTCATTGCATTTCACATTCCATTCCTTTCCATTCCACATTCCATTCCATTTCTTTCAACGTTCCATACCACATTCCATTCCATTCCATTCCACATAGAATTGCACATTCCATTCCATTCCATTCCACATTCCACTCAGCATTCCATTCCACATTCCATTCCACATTTCATTCCACTTTCCTTTCCACATTCCATTCCACATTATTTCCGTTCGATTCCACATTCCATTGCATATTCCATTCCCCATTCCATTCCACGTTCCATTCCACTTTCCATTCCATTCCATTCCACATTCCATTCCATATTCCATTCCATTCCATTCCACTTTCCTTTCCACATTCCATTTCACATTCCATTCCACATTCCATTGATTCCATTCCACATTCCATTCAACTTTCCATTCCACATTCCATTCCACATTTCATTCCATTCCACTTTCCATTCCACATTCCATTCCATTCCACATTCCCTTCCATTCCACATTCCATTCCATTCCATTCCACTTTCCATTCCACATTCCATTCAGCCTTCCATTCCACATTCCATTGCACTCCATTCCATTTCACACTCCACTTAACATTCCATTCCACATTCCATTCCACATTCCATTCCACATACCATTCCATTCCATTCCACATTCCACTCCACAATCCGTTCCACATTCCACTCCATTGAATTCCACATTCCGTTCCACATTCCATTCCACATTCCATTCCACATTCCATTCTGCTCCATTCCCCATTGCATTTCATTCCATTCCACGTTAAATTCAACTTTCCTGTCCACGTTTCACTCCACGTTCCATTCCACATTCCATTCCATTCCATTCCACATTAAATTTCACTTCCCTTTTCACATTCCATTCCACATTACATTCAACTTTCCATTCCATTCCATTCCCCATTCCATTCCACATTCCATTCCACATTTCATTCCATTCCTTTCCACATTCCATTTCACGTTCCATTTCACTTTCCATTCCACCACGTTCACTTTCCATTCCGTTCCATTCCACATTCATTTCCACATTCCATTCTACTTTCCTTTCCATTCCGTTCCATTCCATTCCACATTCCATTCCATTCCATTCCACATTCCTTTCCACATTCCATTCCTCATTCCATTCCACGTTCCATTCCACGTTCCATCCCGTTCCATTCCACGTTCCATCCCATTCCATTCCTCGTTCCATTTCATTCCATTCCACGTTCCATTTCATACCATTCAACGTTCCATTCCACATTCCATTTCACATTCCATTCCGCATTCCTTTTCGCATTCCAATTCATTCCATTTCATTCCACATCGCATTCGATTTCAATCCATATTCCATTCCATTCCATTCCAACTTCCATTCCATTCCACATTCCATTCCATTCCAATGCACATTCCATTCCATTGCATTGCACATTCCATTCTTTTCCATTCCATATTCCATTTCAAATTCCATTCCATTCCATTCTATTCAACATTTCATTCCATTTCATTCCATTCCACATTCCTTTCCACATTCCATTCCAAATTCCATTCCATTTCAATCCACATTGCATTCCACAATCCATTCCATTCCATTACACATTCCAGTCAATTGCATTCCACATTCAATTCCACATTACGGTCCACATTCCTTTCCATTCCATACCACATTCGATTCCACATTCCATTCTACATTCCATTCCATGTTCCATTCCACGTTCCATTCCATTCCATTCCATGTTCCATTGCGTTCCATTCCACCTTCCATTCCATTCCATTACACGTTCCATGTCATGCCGTTCCACGTTACTTTCCACATTCCATTTTGCATTACATTCCACATTCCATTTTGCATTCCTTTCCATTTCATTCCATTCCACATTCCATTCCATACCATTCCACATTCCATTCCATTGCATACCACGTTCCATTCCACATTCCATTCCAATCCATTCCACATTTAATTGCACATTCCGTTCCATTCCATTCCACATTCCACTCAACATTCCATTCCACATTCCATTCCACATTCCATTCCACATTTCATTCCACTTTGCTTTCCACATTCCATTCCACATTTCTTTCCACGTTCCATTTCACTTTCCATTGCATTCTATTACACGTTCCATTCCATATTCCATTCCATTCCGTTCCACCTTCCTTTCCACATTCCATTTAACATTCCATTCCACATTCCATTCCATTCCTTTCCACATTCCATTAAACGTTCCATTCCACATTCCATTCCTCGTTCCATTCCATTCCACTTTCCATTCAACGTTCCATTACATTCCACATTCCATTCCATTCCATTCCACATTCCATTCCACATTCCATTCAGCATTCAATTCCACATTCCATTGCATTCCATTCCATTCCACATTCCACTCAACATTCCACTCCACATTCCATTCCATATTCCATTCCACTTTCGTTTCACATTCCATTCCACATTGCATTCCACATTACTTCCGTTCCATTCCACATTCCATTCCACTCCATTCCAATTTACTTTGAAAATTCAATTCCATTCCACGTTCCATTCCATTCAATTCCACTTTCCATTCCATATTCCATTCAACATTCCATTACACATTCCATTCAAATCCATTCCATTCCACATTCCATTCCACATTCTGTTTAATTCCATTCCATTCCACATTGCATTCAACATTTCATTCCATTTACTTCCACTTTCCGTTCCACATTCCATTCCATTCCATTCCATTCCATTCCACATTCCATTATACATTCTGTTCCACATTCCATTCCATTCCATTCCATATTCCATTCCACATTCTATTCCAAATTCCATTCCATTCCATTCCACATTCGATTGCATGTTCTATTCCATTCCATTCAACGTTCCAATCCTCATTCCATTCAATTACATTCCACATTCCATTCCACATTCCATTCTACATTCTATTCCGCTTTACATTCCACTTTCCTTTCCACATTACATTCCTTTCCATTCCACATTCCATTACATGTTCCATTCCATTACATTCCACATTCCATTCCACGTTCCATTCCATTCCATTCCACCTTCCATTCCACGTTCCATTGCACTTTCCATTCCACGTTACTTTCCACGTTCCATTCAACATGCCATTCCATTCTATTCCATCTTCCTTAGCATTCCATTCCATACCTTTAAGCAATCCATTCCATTCCATTCCACATTATATTACACACTCCATTTCACATTCCATTCCACATTCCATTCCGTTCCATTCCACATTCCATTCCACGTTGTATTCCATTCCATTCCACCTTCCATTCCATGTTCCATTGCACTTTCCGTTCCACGTTACTTTCCACGTTCCATTCAACATTCCGTTCCATTCTATTCCATGTTCCATAGCATTCCATTCCATTCCTTTCTGCAATCCATTCCATTCCATTCCACATTATATTACACACTCCATTTCACATTCCACTCCACATTCCATTCCATTCTATTGCACATTCCATTCCACATTCCATTGCGTTCCATTAAACATTCCTTTCCAAAACCCAATCCATTCAATTCCATATTCAATACCATTGCATTCCACATTCCATTCCACATTCTATTCCACATTCCATTCTACATTCCATTCCATTACATTCCACATTCTATTCCACATTCCATTCCACATTCCATTCTGTTCAATGTCATGTTCCATTCCACATTTCATTCCACATTCCATTTCACATTCCATTCCAGAAGACATTCCGTAAGCCATTCGATTCCATTCCACATTCCATTCCATTCATTTCAACATTCCATTCCATTCCGTTCCAAATTCCTTTCCACATTCCATTCCACATTGCACTCCACGTTCCATTCCATTCCATTCGATATTCCATGCAATTCAATTCCACATTCCCTACCACATAACTTTCACATTCCATTCCATTCCATTTCACATTCCGTTTCGTTGCATTCCACATTAATTTCCACATTCCATTCCACATTCCGTTGCATTCCACTCCACATTCCATTCCAAGCATTCCACATTCCATTCCATATACCATTCCATTCCGTTCCACATTCCATTCCACATTCCATTCCACACTCCATTCCACGTTCCATTCCATTCCATTCCACATTCCATTCCATTCCAATCCACGTTACATTCCATTCCATACCACATTCCATTCCACATTCCATTCCATTCCATTCCACATTCCATTCCACACACCTTTACATATTCCATTCCACAATTCTTTCCACTTTCAATTACCCATTCCACTCCGTTCCATTCTACATTCCATTCCACATTCCATTCCACATTCCATTCCACATTCCATTCCTGATTCCATTAAGTTGCATTCCACATTCCTTTCCTCTTTCCATTCCACATTCCATTCCACATTCAATTCCCTTCCATTCCACATTACATTCCACAATCCATTCCATTGAATTCCATTCCACATTCCCTTCCACATTCCATTCCACGTTCCCTTCCATTCTATTCCACATTCCATTAAACATTCCATTCCACATTCCATTCCACATTCCATTTAACATTTCATTCCCTTGTGCTCCACATTCCTTTCCACATTCCAGTCCACATTCCATTCCAAATTCCATTCCATTCCAATCCACATTCCATTGCACAATCCTTTCCATTCAATTAAACACTCCATTCCACTGCATTCCACATTTTCTTCCACATTACGTTCCACATTCCTTTCCGTTCCATTCCACATTCCATTCCACATTCCATTCCACGTTCCATTCCACGTTCCATTCCATTCCAATCCATGTTCCATTCCATTCCATTCCACGTTCCATTCCATTCCATTCCACGTTCCATGCCCTGCTGTTCCATGTTACATTCCACATTCCATTTCTCATTACATTCCATATAGCATTTCGCATTCCTTTCCATGTCATTCCATTCCACATTCCATTCCATTCCATTCCACATTCCATTCCATTCCATTCCACATTCCATTCCATTGCATTCCACGTTCCATTCCACATTCCATTCCATTCCATTCCACATTGAATTGCACATTCCATTCCATTCCATTCCACATTCCACTCAACATTCCATTCCACATTCCATTCCACATTTCATTCCACTTTCCTTTCCACATTCCATTCCACATTCCATTCCACATTATTTCCGTTCGATTCCACATTCCATTACACATTCCATTCCACATTCCATTGCACGTTCCATTCCACTATCCATTCCATTCCATTCCACGATCCATTCCATATTCCATTCCATTCCGTTCCACTTTCCTTTCCACATTCCATTTCACATTCCATTCCACATTCCATTCACCTTTTCATTCCACATTCCATTCCACATTTCATTCCATTCCACTTTCCATTCCACATTCCATTACATTCCACATTCCTTTCCATTCTATTCCACATTCAATTCCACGTTCCATTCAGCATTCCATTCCACATTCCAATGCATTCCATGCCATTTCACATTCCACTCAACATTCCATTCTACATTCCAATAATTTCCATTCCTCAGTCCATTGCATTCCATTGCACTTTCCATTCCACATTCCATTCCACGTTCTATTCCACTTTCCAAAACATTGTCTTCCATATTCCATTCCAGTCCATTCCACATTCCTGTCCAAGTTCTATTCCATTCCATATTTAATTCCGTTGCATTCCAGATGCCATTCCACATTCCATTCCACAATCCATTACATTCAATTCTATTCCACGTTCTGTTCCATTCCATTCCACATTTCATTCAATTCCATTCCACATTCCGTTCCATTCCATTCCACAATCCAATACGCATTTCATTCCACATTACAACACTTTACAATCCACATTCCATTCCAATTCCATTGCTTTCCAATCCACATTCCAGTCCACACTCCATTCCATTCTATTGCACATTCCATTCCACTCCATTCCGCATTTCTTTGCATTCCATTCGGCATTCCATTCCATTCTATTCCACATTGCATTCCATTCCAGTCCACACTCCATTCCACATTCCATTCCACAATCTATTTCAAATTCCATTCCATTCCATTCCGCATTCCATTCCATTCCATTCCACATTTCAATCCCTTCCATTGCACATTCCAATCCATTCCATTCCACATTCCATTCCATTCTATTCAACATTCCATTCCATTTCATTCCACATTCCATTCCATTCCATTTCACGTTCCATTCCAAATTCCCTTCCACATTCCATGGCATTTCATTCTACTCCAAATTCCATTCCATTCCGTACAACATTCCATTCCATTCCAGTCCACATTCCATTCCACATATTATTCCACATTCCATTCCACATTCCACTCCAAGTTCCATTCCATTCCATTCCACTTTCCATTCCATTCCATTTCATATTCCATTCCGTTCAATTCCACATTTCATTCCATTCCATTGCAATCCACATTCCACTCCATTCCATTCCTCATTGCATTCCATTCCATTCCATTCCGCGTTCCATTCCATTCCACGTTCCATTCCACGTTTCCTTCCATTCCATTCCACGTTCCTTTAAACTTTCCATTCCACATTCCATTTCATTCCATTCCGCATTCCATACCATTCCATTCCATTTAATTCCACAGTCCATTCCATTCCATTCCACATTCCATTCAATATTCCATTCCATTCCATTCCACATTCCATTCCATTCCATTCCACATTCCATTACTTTCCATTCCACTTTCCATTGCACATTGCATTCCACTACATTGCACATTTCATTCAGCATTCCATTCCATTACATTCTACATTCCATTCCAAATTCCATTCCACATTACAGTCCTTTAGATTCCACATTCCATTCAAGGTTACACTCCACAATCCATTCCATTCCATTCCACCATTAATTCCACATTCCATTGCATTCCATCCCACATTCCATTCCTTTCCACTACAAATTACATTCCACATTCCTTTCAATTCCATTGCACATTCCATTGCACATTTCACCCCACATTCCATTCCATTCCATGCCACGTTTCATTCCATGTTCCGTTCCTTTCCATTCCACTTTATATTCCATGTTTCATTCCACATTCCATTCCACATTCCATTCCGTTCAAGTCCATATTCCCTTGCGTTCCATTCCACATTCCATTCCACATATCATTCCACATTCCATTCCATATTCCATTCCACATTCCATTCCAGTTTCCATTCCATTCAACAGTGCATTCCACATTCCATTCGTTTCCATTCCACATTCCATTCCACATTTCATTCCACATTTCAGTAAACATTACATTCCACATTCCATTCCACATTCCATTCCTTTCCACGTTCCTTTCCACATTCCATTCCATTCCATTGCATGCCACATTCCATTCCTTTCAATTCCGCATTCCATTCCATTCCCTTCCATTCTATTCCACATTTCATTCCATTCCATTCGACATCGCATTCCACATTCCATTCCACATTGTATTCCACGTTCCATTCCATTCCATTCCACATTCCATTCTTTTCCATTCCATTCCACATTGCATTCCACTCCATTCCAATCTATTCCACATTCCACTGCATTCCATTCCACATTCCATTCCATTCCACATTACATTCCATTCCTTTACATGTTCCACTCCTTTCCATTCCACATTCCATTCCATTGCATTCCACATTCCACTCTACATACAATTCCACATTCCATTCCACATTCCATTCCATATTACATTCCATTCCATTCCAGATTCCATTCCTTTCAATTACACTTTTAATTCCATTCCATTGCAATCCACATTCCATTCCATTCCTCTCCGCATTCCATTCCACTGCATTCCATTCCATTCCACATTCCATTGCATTCCATTCTACATTCCATTGCATTCCATTGCACTTTTCATTCCACATTAGATTCCACATTCTATTCCTCGTTCCAATCCATTTCCATCCACGTTCCATTCCAGTCCATTCCACATTCCATTCGAAGTTCTATTCCATCCCATTCCACATTCCGTGCCATTCCATTCCACATGCCATTCCACATTCCATTCCACATTCCATTCCATTCCATTCTATTCCACCTTCTATTCCATTCCATTCCACATTCCTTTCCTTCCCATTCCACATTCCATTCCATTTCATCCCACATTCCATTACACATTCTCTTCCACATTAAAGTCCTTTACATTCCACATTCCATTCAATATTCCATTCCATTCCATTCCACATTCCATTCCACATTCCATTCCTTTCCACTCCAAATTACTTTCCACATACCATTCCATTTTATTGCACATTCCATTACACGTTCCATTCCACATTTCATTCCATTCCATTCCGCATTGCTTTCCAATATACATTGCATTCCATTTCACCTTTCATTCCAAATTCCATTTCGCATTCCATTCCACATTCTGTTCAGTTGAATTCCACATTCCATTCCGTTCCATTCTATATTCCATTTCATATTTCATTCCGTAATGCATTCCACATTCCATTCCACATTACTTTCCACATTCCAATCGTTTCCATTCCACATTCCATTCCACATTTCATTCCACATTCCATTACATATTCCCTTCCACATTCCATTCCAAATTCCGTTCCACATTCCATTCCATTCTATTTCACATTCCTTTCCATTGCATTCCACATTTCATTCCATTTCTTTCCGCATTCCATTCCATTAAATTCTATTCCACGTTCCAATCCATTCGATTCCGCAATCCATTCCACATTCTATTCTAAGTTCCATTCCATTTCGTTCCACATTCCATTCCATTCCATTCCACATTCCAATACACTCCATTCCACTTTCCATTCCATTCCATTCCACCTTCCATTGCACATTCCATTCCATATTCCATTTCATTCCATTCCACATTCCATTCCATTCCGTTCCACATTCCATTCCACATACCATTCCACATTCCATTGCACATTCCATTCCGTGTTCCATTCCATTGCATTCCACATTCCATTGCATTCCTTTCCACATTCCATTCCATTCAATTCCACATATCATTCCATTCCATTGCAATCCACACTCCATTTCATTCCTTTCCACATTCCATTGCAAATTCCATTCCACATTCCATTACATTAAATTCACATTACATTCCGCATTCCATTCCATTCCAGATTCCAATCCACGTTCCGTTCCATTCCATTCCACGTTCCATTCCACCTTCCATTGCACATTTCATTCCACATTCCATTTCACATTCCATTCCGTTCCATTACACATTCCATTCCACATTTCATGCCAGAATCCATTCATCATTCCATTACAAATTCCAACCACAATCCATTGCATTGCATTCCATTCCATCCCACATTTCGTTCCATTCCATTTCACATTCCGTTGCACATTCCATTCCATTCCATTACAAATTCCATTCCATTCCAATCCACGTTCCATTCCATTCCACATTCCATTCCATACCATTCCATATTCCATTCGATTCCATTACACTATCCTTTCCATTCCACATTCCATTCCATTCCACATTCTATTCAACATTCCATTCCATTTCATTGCACATTCCATTCCTGTCCATTCCACCTTCCATTCCACGTTCTATTCCATTCATTTCCGCATTCCATTCCATTCCACATTCCATGCCATTGAAGTCCTCATTTCATTCCATTCCATTGCATTACACCTTACTTTCCACTCCATTTCACATTCCATTCCATTCAATTCCTCATTTCATTCAATACCATTGCATTCCACATTCAATTCCTTTTCATTCCTATTCCATTTCATTAAATTTTTCATTTTATTCCATTCGATTTCATTCCACATTTCATTCCATTCCATTCCACATTCCATACCATTCCATTCCACATTCCATTCCATTCAATTCCTCATTTCTTTCCATTCCACTGCATTCCGCGTTGCATTTATTTCCATTCCCATTCCATTTGATTCAATTCCATTCTATTCCAGATTTCATTCCATTCCATACCACATTCCATTCCACATTCTATTCCACATTCCAAACCATTCAATTCCACATTCCGTATCTTTCCATTACAAGTTGCATTCCTCATTCCATTAGATTACATTCCACTTTCCATTCCACTTTCCATTCCATTCCATTCCACGTTCCATTCCACATTCCATTCCTTTCCACTCCAAATTACATTCCACATACCTTTCCATTCTATCGCACATTCCATTACACATTCCATTCCACATTCCTTTCCATTCCATGCCGCATTGCTTTACACTTTCCATTCCTTTCCATTCCTCATTACATTCCACATTTCATTCCACATTTCATTCCACATTCTCTTTCATATTCCATACTTTCAATTCCACATTCCACTCTGTTCCCTTCCAGATTCCATTTCACATTTCATTACATATTCCATTCCACATTACATTCCACATTACATTCCACATTCCAATCGTTTCCATTCCACATTCCATTCCACCTTTCATTCCACATTCCATTACATATACCGTTCCACATTCCATTCCACATTCCATTCCACATTCCATTCCATTCTGTTTCACATTCCATTCCATTCCATATTTCATTTCATTCCATTCCACTTTCCATTCCATTCAAATCCACATTCCATTCCACTTTCCCTTCCACATTGCTTTCCATTCCATTCTATTCCACATTCCATTCCATTCCATTCCACATTCCATTTCATTCCATTCCACATTCCATTCCACATCCCATTCCACATTCCATTCCACAAACCATTAAACGTTCAATTCCATTCCACATTTGATTCTATTCCATTCCAGATTCCATTCCATTCAATTACACTTTTCATTCCATTCCATTGCTATCCACATTCCATTCCACATTCCATTCTGTTCCGTTACACATTCCATTCCACCTTCCATTCCATAGTCCATTCCTCATTCCTTTCCAAATTCCCACCACATTCCATTCCATTCCATTCCACATTCCATTCCGTTCCATTCCACATTCCATTCCATTCTATTCCGCATTCCTTTCCAACTTCCATTACATGTTCCATTCTATTCCATTCCACGTTCCATTTTCTTCCTTTCCACGTTTCATTTCACTTCATTCCACATTGCAGTCCACATTCCATTCTACATTGCATTTAGCATTCCAGTCCACATTCCACTTCACTTTCCATTTCATTCCTCTTTCCATTCCATTCCAGTCCACATTCCACTTCACTTTCCATTCCATTCCACTTTCCATTCCATTCCAATCCACATTCCATTCCATTCCATTAAAAATTCCATTCCATTCCATTCCACATTCCATTCGACATTGTATTCCACATTCTATTGCATTCCACATTCCATTCCACATTCTTTTCCATTCCATACTATTCCACATTCCATTCCATTCCATTCCACATTTCATTTCAATCCATTCCCCCTTCCATTCCATTCCATTCCACATTCCATTCCATTCCACTCAACATTCCATTCCAACTTCCATTCCACATTCCATTCCACATTCCATTCCACGTTCCATTCCATTCCACATTCCATTCCATTCCATTCCACATTCCATTACAAACAATTCCACATTTCATTCCACTGCATTGCATATCACATTCCACTCAATTTCATTCCGCATTCCATTCCATTCGATTCCATTCTTTTTCACATTCCATTACATTACATTCCACATTCCATTCCACATTTAATTCCGTTCCATTCCACATTCCATTCCACTTTCCATTCCTCATTACATTTCTCGTTCCATTCCACGTTCCATTCCATGTTCCATTCCACGTTCCATTCCATTCGATTCCAAGTTCCATTCCACAATCAATTCCTATCCATTGCACTTTCCTTTGCACATCCACATTACATTCCACGTGGCATTCCTTTCCTTTCCACATTACATTCCAAATGGCATTCCTTTCCTTTCCACATTACATTACATTCCTTTCCTTTCCAGATTACATTCCACATGGCATTCTGTTCGATTCCACATTGCATTCCACATTCCATTCCACAATCCATTCCACGTCCCATTCCACTTTCCATTCCTTTCAACTCCATGTTTCATTACACATTCCATTGCCCGTTGCATTCCACGTTCCATTCCACGTTCCATTCCATGTTCCATTCCATTTCATTCTACTTTCCATTCTATGTTCCATTCCATTCAATTCCATGTTACATTCCACATTCCATTCCATTCCATTCCACTTCCTTTGCACATTCCATTCCACATTACATTCTATGTTGCATTCTGTTCTATTCCACATTCCGTTCCGCATTCCATTCCACTTTCCATTGCATTGCATTCCACATTCCATTCCATTCAATTTCAATTTTCATTAGATTTCATTCCATTCCATTCCACATTCCATTCCATTCCATTCCATATTTCATTCCATTGCATTCCATTCCTTTCCGTTCCATTCCACATTCCACTCCATTCCATTCCATTCCACATTCCATTCCATTCCATTCCAAATTCCATTCCATTTCATACCACTTTCCATTCCATTCCATTTCACATTCCATTCCACGTTCCATTCAACGTTGCATTCCACGTTCTAATCCATGTTCCATTCCTCGTTAAATTCCTATCAATTACACTTTCGACTCCATTCCATTCCATTCCACATTCCATTCCATTCCATTCCACATTCCATTCCATTCTATTCCACATTGCATTCCATTCCATTCCACATTCCATTTCATTCCATTCCACATTCCCTTCCACATACCATTCCACATTCCATTCCACAATCCATTCCACTTTCCATTCCATTCCATTCCACATTTGATTCAATTCCATTCCAGATTCCATTCCATTCAATTACACATTTCATTCCATTACATTGCTATCCACATTCCATTCCATTCCATTTCACATTCAATTGCACATTCCATAATACATTCCATTGCTTTCCATTCCACTTTCCATTCCATTATATTCCAAGTTCCATTCCACCTTCCATTTCATATTGCATTCCACTTTCCATTCCACATTCCATTCTGTTCCGTTACACATTCCATTCCCAATTTCATTTCACAATCCATTCCACAATCCTTTCCAAATTCCCACCATATTCCATTACATTCCATTCCATTCTACATTCCATTCCATTCCATTTAACATTCCAATGCACGTTCCATTCCATTCCATTAAAATTTCCGTTCCATTCCAATCCACATTCCATTGCATTCCACATTCCATTCCCTTTCATTCCATATTCCATTCCATTCAATTACACGTTACTTTCAATTCCACATTCCATTCCATTCCTTTCCATTCCACATTCTATTCAACGTTCCATTCCATTTCATTTCACATTCCATTCCAGTCCATTCCACATTCCATTCCACCTTCTATTCCATTCCTTTCCACATTCCATTCCATTCCATTCCACATTCCATTCCATTCAATTCCTCATTTCATTCCCTTCCATTGCATTCCACCTTCCATTACACTTCATTCCACATTGCATTCCCTTTAATTCCTCATTTTATTCCATTCCATTGCATTCCACGTTCAATTCCATTCCATTCCCATTGAATTCCATTGAAATCTTTGTTTCATCCCATTCGATTGCATTCCACATTCCATTCCATTCCTTTCCACATTCAATTCCATTCTATTGAACATTCTATTCCATTCAATTACTCATTTCATTCCCTTGCATTGCATTCCACCTTCCATTATATTCCATTACCATTCCATTCCATTTCATTCCATTGTATTATACATTCCAGTCGAATCCATTCAGCATTTCATTACATTCCATTCCACTTTCCATTCCACATTCCATTCCATATACTATTCCATGTTCCATTCCACATTCCTTTCAATTCAATTCCATATGCCATTCCATTCCATTCCACATTCCTTTCCGCATTCCTTTCTATTCCATTCCACATGGCATTCTGTTCCATCCACATTCCATTCCTCATTTCATTCCTATCCATTCCACATGGCATTCTGTTCCATCCACATTCCATTCCTCATTTCATTCCTATCCATTCCACATTCCATTCCATTCTACATTCCGTTCCTTTCCATTTCACATTGCATTACACTTTCCATTCCATTCCATTCCACCTTCCATTCCACATTCCATTCTATTCCATTCCTCCTTGCATTCCACATTCCTTTCCACATTACAGTCTTCAGATTCCACATTCCATTCCACATTCCATTCCACGTTACATTCCATTCCATTCCACATTCCATTCCACATTCCATTCAACATTCCATTCCACAATCCATTCCATTTCATTCCACAATTGATTCCACATTCCATTGCACTCCATGCCACATTCCATTCCCTTACACTTCAAATTACATTCCACATTCCATTCCATTCCATTGCACTTTTCATTGCACATCCCATTCAACATTCCATTCCATTCCAAAAGAAATTCCATTGCACGTTCCATTCCACATTCCATTCCATTCCATTGCACATCCCATTCAACATTCCATTCCATTCCAAAAGAAATTCCATTGCACGTTCCATTCCACATTCCATTCCATTCCATTCCACATTCATTTCCACGTTCCATTCCACGTTCCATTCCAAATTCCATTCCACATTCCATTCCACATTCCATTCCATTCCATTACCCATTCAATTCCACTTTCCATTCCGCGTTCATTTCCAACTTCCATTCCACATTCCGTTCTATTCCTTTCCACGTTTCATTTGACTCCATTCCACATTGCAGTCCACATTCCATTCTACATTCCATTTCACATTCCAGTCCACATTCCACTTTACTTTCCATTCCATTCCACTTTCCATTCCATTACAATCCACATTCCATTCCATTCCATTACAACTTCCATTATATTCCATTCCACATTCCATTCCACATTGCATTCCACTTTCCATTCCATTCCACATTCCATTCCATTCCATACTATTCCACATTCCATTCCATTCCATTACACGTTTCATTCCATTCCATTCCACATTCCATTCCATTCCATTCTACCTTCCATTCCATTCCACTCTATCCATTCCACATTCCATTCAACATTCCATTCCACGTTCCCTTCCCCGTTCAATTCCACGTTCCTTTACATTCCACATTCCATTCCATTCCATTCACATTCCATTCCATACAATTCCACATTTCATTCCACTGCATTGCATTCCACATTCCACTCAATTACATTCTGCATTCCATTCCATTCCATTCCATTCTATTTCACATTCCAGTACATTCCATTCCACATTCCATTCCGTTCCATTCCACATTCCATTCCACTTTCCATTCCTCATTACATTTCTCGTTCCATTCCACGTTCCATTCCACGTTCCAATCCACGTTCCTTTAGTTTCGATTCCAAGTTCCATTCCACAATCCATTCTTTCCATTCCACTTTCCTTTGCACATTTCATTCCACATACCATTCCACATGGCATTCTGTTCCATTCCACATTGCATTCCACATTCCATTCCACATTCCATTACACGTCCCATTCCACTTTCCATTCCATTCAATTCCACGTTTCATTACACTTTTCATTGCCCGTTGCATTGCACATTCCATTCCACGTTCCATTCAATGTTCCATTCCATTCCATTCCGCATTCCATTCCATTCCATTTCACATTCCATTCCACGTTCCATTCCACGTTGCATTCCATGTTCTATTCCATGTTCCATTCCTCATTCCATTCCATTCCATTCCACATTCCATTCCATTCCATTCCACATTCCATTCCATTCCACTCCACATTCCACTCCACGTTCCATTTCATTCCATTCCACTTTCCATTCCACTTTCCATTCCTCAATCCATTCCTTTCCATTCCATTCCACATTCGATTCCACGTTCCATTGCATTGCATTCCGCGTTCCATTCCACTTTCCATTGCACGCTTCATTCCACATTCCCTTCCAAATTCCATTCCACATTCCATTCCATTCCACATTCCATACCATTGCATTCGATTCCATTCCACAATCCATTCCATTCCTCTCCACATTCCATTCCACATTCTATTCCACATTCCTTTCCATATTCCATTCCTCATTCCATTCTACGTTCCATTCCACGTTTCACTCCATTCAATTCCACTTTCCATTCCACATTCCATTTCATTCCATTCCACTTTCCTTTCCACATTCCATTTCACATTACATTCCACATTACATTCTGTTCCATTCCACATTCTATTCCACATTCCATTCCATTCCACATTCTATTCCACATTCCATTCAACATTCCGTTTCACATTCCATTCCATTCCATTCCACATTCCATTCCACATTGCATTCCATTCCATTCTGCATTGCATTCCACATTGCTTTCATTCCATTCCACATTGCATTCAACTTTACATTCCATTCCATTCCTCACTCCATTCCACATTTGATTCCATTTCATTCCACGTTCCATTCGACGTTCCATGCCATATTACATTCCACATTGGATTCCACGTTCCATTCCATTCCATTCCACTTTCCATTCAACATTTCATTCCAATCAATATCATGTTCCACTCGAAAATCCATTCCATATTTCATTATACATACCATTCCATGTTACATTCCACGATCCAAACCATATTCCATTCCACGTTGCATTCCATACCATTTGGCGCTCCATTCCACATTTCGTTCCACATTCCATTCCATTCCATTCCATTCCACATTCCATTCCAATTTCCATTGCATTCCATTCCACATTCCTCTCCATTCCATTCCAATCCACTTTCCAGTCCATTCCATTCCACATCCCATTAAACATTCCATTCCATTCCATTCCACATTCCATTCCATTCCATTCCACATCCCATTATACATTCCATTCCATTCCATTCCACATTCCATTACATTCCATTCAACTTTGCATTCCACATTCCATTCCATTCCATTCCACATTCCATTCCACATTCCATTCCATTCCATTCCACTCCTCTTTCCATTCCACATTCCATTCCATTCCATTCCATTTCGCATTCCATTCCATCCCATTCCACCTTCCATTCCACATTACATTCCCCAATCCTTTCCATTCCATTACTCTTTCCATTCCACATTCCATTCCACATTACATTCTGCATTCCATTCCATATTCTATTCCACATTCCATTCCACCTTCCATTCCATTCCATTCCACATTCCATACCACATTCCTTTCCACATTCCATACCATTCCATTCCACATTACGTTCCAAATTCCATTCCATTCCTGTCCGCATTTCGTTCCTCATTCCATCCCTTTCCATTCCACATTACATTCCACATTCCCTTCCTCATTCCGTCCCATTCCATTCCACATTCCATTCCACATTCCATTCCTCATTCCATCCCATTCCATTCCACATTCCATTCCACTTCCCATTCTATTCCAATCCACATTCCATTCCACTCAATCCCACCTTCCATTCTATTTCAAATTCCATTCCATTCTATTCCACATTACATTACATTAGATTCCACATTCCATTCCATTCCATTCCACATTTCATTACAGTTTCCATTCCACATTCCATTCTAGTCCATTCTATTCCATATTCCATTCAATTCCATTCCACATTCCATTCCATTCCATTCCATTCCAGATTGCATTCCACATTCCTTTCCACATTGCAATCCACGTTCCATTCCATTCCATTCCTCATTCCATTCCATTCCATTCCACATTCCTTTCCATTGAATTACGCATTTCATTCCATTCCATTGCATTCCACATTCCATTACATACCAATCTGCATTAAATTCCATTCCATTCCACTCTGTTCCACATTCTATTCCATTCCATTCTGCATTCTATTCCATTCCATTACACATTCCATTCCACATTCCATTCCATAGTCTATTCCAAATTCCATTCCATTTCTTTCCAAATTCCATTCCATTCCATTACACACTCTATTCCATTCCATTCCACATTCCATTCCATTTCATTCCACATTACATTCCATTCAATTACTTATTTCATTCCATTCCTTTACATTCCACATTTCATTCCAATCCATTCCAATTCCAGTTCCATTCCATTGCACATTCCATTCCATTCCATTCCACATTCAATTCCACATTCCAATCCATTCCATTCCACATTCAATTCCATATTCGATTACATTCTTTTCCATATTCCATTGCATTCCATTCCACATTCCAATCCATTCCATTCCAAATTCATTTCCACATTCGATTACATTCTTTTCCACATTCCGTTCCATTCCATTTCACATTCCATTCCACTGTTTATTCCATTCCATTCCACGTTTCATTTCACCTTCCATTCCAGGTTCCATTTCACTTTCCATACCATTCAATTCCACATTCCATTCCACATTCCATTCCACATTCCATTCCATTCCATTCCAAATTGCTTTGCATATTCCATTCCATTCCAATTTGCCTTATACATTCCTTTCCACATTCCATTCCATTTTCCATTCCACATTCTATTCCATTCGATTCTTCATTCCATACCATTCCATTGTATTCCATAGTGGATTCCAATCCATTCCATTCCACATTGTATTAATCATACCATTCCTTTCCATTCCACATTGCATTTCATAATCCATTGCATTCCGTTCCGCATTCCATTCCATTCCATTCCACATTTCATTCCTTTCCATTCCACATTCCATTCGACATTCCATTCCACGTTCCACTCCACGTTCCATTCCACGTTCCATTCTGCTTTCCATTCCATTCCATTGCACCTTCCATTCCACTTTCCATTCCACATTCCTTTCCACATTCCATTACATTCCATTCCACATTCCATTCCATTCCATTCCACATGCTATTCCACGTTCCATTCCATTCCTTTTCACATCCCATTCCTCGATCCATTCCATTCCATTCCACATTCCCTTCAAAGTTGCATTCCAATCCATTCCACACCCCTTTCCACATTCCATTCCACATTGCGTTCCACGTTCCATTCCACTGTATTCCACGTTCCTTTCAATTCCATTCCACTTTACATTCCACATTCCATTCCACATTCCATTCCACGTTCCATTCCACGTTCCATTCCATTCCATTCCACTTTCCATTCCACATTCCATTCCAAATTCTATTCCATGTTCCATTCCATTCCATTCCATTCCACATTCCATTCCATTCCATTCCATATTCCTTACGATTCATTTCCATTCCATTCCACATTCCATACCTTTCCATTCCAATGCATATTCCATTCGTTTCCATTCTACATTCGATTCCATTACATTCCGCATTCCATTCCATTCAATTCCACATTCCATTCCTTTCTATTGCATTCCACAGTCCGTTAGATTGCATTCCGCATTCCATTCCATTTCATTCCTTTTTTTCCCCATTCCATTCCATTCCATTCGACATTGCATTCTGCATTCCTTTACACATTCCATTGCACGTTCCATTCCATTCCATTCCATTTTCCATTACCTTCCATTGCACATTCAATTTCATTCCATTCCTTTCCATTCCTCGTTACATTCCACATTCCATTCCACGTTACATTCCATTGCATTACACATTCCATTCCACATTCCATTCCATTCCATTACACTTTGCATTCCACATTCCATTCCACAATACATTGCGTTCCATTCCACATTGAATTCGACATTCCATTCCATTCCTATCCGTATTGTCTTACACATTCCATTACACATTCCATTACTTTGCATTCCGCATTCCATTCCACAATAAATTCCATTGCATTTCACATTCCAATCCGCATTCCATTCCATTCTATTCCCCTTTCCATTCCATTCCATTCCACTTTCCATTCCATTCCATTGCATTCCACATTTCATTCCATTGCATTCCGCATTCCATTCCATTCCATTCCATTTCATTCCACTTTCCATTCCATTCCATTCCATTCCAAATTGCATTTAATTCCATTCCACATTCCATTCCGTTTCTTTCCAAATTCCATTCCATTCCATTGCACATTCCATTTAATTCCATTCCACATTCCATTTCATTCCATTCCATTCCATTCCACATTCCATAGCATTCCATTCCTTTCCACATTGCATTACATTCCGTTCGGCATTCCTTTCCATCATATTCCACATTCCATTCCACATCCCGTTCCATTCCATTCCGCATTCCATTCCTCATTCCATTCCACGTTCCTTTCCACGTTCTATTCTATGTTCCTTTCCACATTCCATTACATATTCCAATACATTACTTTCCACATTCCATACCATTCCATTGCTTTCTATTCCAAATTCCTTTCCATTCCATTCCACATTCCATTCCATATTCGATTCCATTCCATTCCACTTTCCATTCCAAATTCCATTCCATTAAATTCCTCATTCCATTCCTCATTCCATCCCTTTCCATTCCACATTCCATTCCACATTCCATTCCTCATTCCCTCCCATTCCATTCCACATTCCATTCGACTTTCCACTCCATTCCAATGCACATTCCATTCCATTCAATCCCACTTTCTATTCTATTCCAAATTCCATTCCATTCTATTCCACATTCCATTCCATTAGATTCCACAGTCCATTCCATTCCATTCCACATTACATTACACTTTCAATTCCACATTCCATTCTTTTCCATTCTATTCCATATTCCATTTAATTCCATTCCACATTCCATTCCATTCCATTCCACATCCCATTCGATTCCATTCCCCATTTCATTCCATTCCATTCCACATTCCATTCCACATTCCATTCCATTCCATTCCATTCCACATTCCATTCAATTCCTTTCTATTACACATTCCATTCCATTCGATACAACATTCCATTCCATTCCATTCCACATTCCACTCCGCATATCATTCCACATTCCGTTCCACATTCCATTCCACTTTCCATTCCATTGCATTCCACTTTGCATTGCATTCCATTCCACATTCCATTCCTTTCAATTCCACATTTAATTCCATTCCGTTGCCGTCCACATTCCATTGCATTCCATTCCACATTCCATTCCATTCCATTCCATTCCATTCCATTCCACATTCCATTTCATTCCATTCCACATTACATTCCATTCAATTCCACATTCCATTAGACATTCTATTCCACGTTCCATTCCATTTCATTCCACATTCCATTCCATTCAATTCCACATGCCATTCCTTTCCATTCCACATTCCATTCCTCATTCCTTTCCTTGTCATTCCACAATCCATTTCTTTCCATTCCACATTGCATTCCATATTCCATTCCATTCCATTCCACACTCCATTGCACATTCCATTCCATTCAATTCCACATTCCATTCCACCTTCCACTGCATTCCATTTGACCCCAAATTACATTTATTTACATTGCATTCCACATTCCATTCCATTCCATTCCACATTCCATTCCTTTTCATTCCATTCGACATTCTATTCAATTCCATTCCATTCCACATTCCTTTCTATTCCATTCCATTCCATTCCACGTTCCAATCAATTCCATTCCATTCCATATACCATTAACATTGCATTCCACATTCCATTCCATTTCATTCCACATTCCTTCCCACATTGCACTCCATTCTATTCTACATTCCATTCCACATTCCATTAGGGGTTCCATTCCACGTTCCATTCCACATCCCATTTCACATTCCTTCCCACCTTCCATTCCATTCCATTCCATTCCATTCCACTCCATTCCACATTCCATTCCATTCCTTTCCACTTCCCATTCCTTTCAATTCCACATCCCATTCCATTCCACTGCATTCCACATTCCATTAAATTCCATTCCGCATTCCATAAACTTCCATTCCATTTTGAATTCCTTTCCTTTCCATTCCAAATTACATTCCATTTCATTCCACATTCCATTCCATCCCATTCTATTCAATTCCATTCCATTCCATTCCTGATTCCATTCCACATTCAATTCCCTTCCTTTCAACCTTCCATTCCATTCCATTCAAAATTCCATTCCACTCAACATTCCATTCCACGTTCCATTCATATTCCAGTCCATAAAATTACACATTCCATACCATTCCATTCCATTCTATTCCGCATTCCATTCCATTCTGTGCCACATCCTATTCCATATTAAATTCCTTTCCATTGCACTTTGCATTCCACAGTATATTCCACGTTCCATTCCACATTATATTCCACATTCCAATCCATGTTCCATTCCATGCCATTCCACTTTCCATTACATGTTCCATTCCATAATCCATTCCATATTCCATTCCAGGTTAAATTCCATTCCATTCCACGTTCCGTTCCATGTTCCATTCCCTTCCATTCCACGTTCCACTCCACATTCCATTCCACATTCCATTCCACGCTCCTTTCCACATTCCATTCCACATTCCATTCCATGTTTCATTCCAAGTTCCATTTCACGTTCCATTAGATTCCATTTCATGTTCCGTTCGACAGTCCATTCCATTCCATTCCAGATTCCATTCCACATTCCGTTCCACATTCCATTCCACGTTCCATTCCGTTCATTCCACATTCCTTTAAAGATTCCATTCCACATTCCCTTCCACATTCCGTTCCACATTCCATTCCGTTCCATTCCACATTCCTTTCCACATTCCATTCTACATTCCATTCCACATTCCATTACAATCCTTTCCACATTCCATTCTACATTCCATTGCATTCCATTCCACATTGCATTTCATTCCAGTCCACATTCCATTTCACATTCCATTCCACACCATTCCACTTTCCATTCCATTCCATTCCACATTCCATTCCACATTCCATTCCGTTGCAATCCTTTCCACCTTCCATTCCATTCCATTCTACATTACATTCCACTCCATTCCACATTCCATTTCACATTCCATTGCACATTCCATTCCATTCCATTTTATTCCATATTCCATTCCAATACATTCAGCATTCCATTCCATTGCATTCCAAATTCCATTCCACATACCATTCCACATTTCTTTACGCATTCCATTCCACGTTCCTTTCCATTCCACATTCCATTCCATTCCATTGTATTCCATATTCTATTCCATTCTATTCCGCATTCCTTTCCATTCTATTGCACATTCCATTCCATTGCATTCCTCATTCCATTCCATTGCATTAAATTCCACATTCCATTCCACATTCTATTCCACGTTCAATTCCTTTTCATTCCACATTCCATTCCATTCGATTCCACATTCCATTCCACAATGCATTTCATTCCAGTCCACATTCCGTTTCACATTCCATTCCATACCATTCCACTTTCCATTCCATTACATTTCACTTTCCATTCCATACCATTAAAGTTCCATTCTACTTTGCATTCCACATTCCATTCCACTTTCCATTCCACGTTCCATTCCGTTCCATTCCACGTTCCTTTCCACGTTCCATTCTACGATCTATTCCATTCCATTCCACTTTCCATTCCACGTTCCATTCCATTACATTCCATGTTCTATTCCACATTCCCTTGCACATTCCCTTCCACTTTCCATTCCGTTCCATTCCACATTTCATTCCTCATTTTATTTCTCGTTAAATTCCACTTTCCATTCCACCTTCCATTCCATTGAATTCCATGTTCCATTCCACAATCCTTTCCATTCCATTCCACTTTCCTTGCACATTCCATTCCACATACCATTCCATATTTCATTCTATTCCATTCCACATTACATACCTCATTCCATTCCATTCCATTACGTTGCTTTCCACGTCCCATTCCACTTTACATTCGATTCCATTCTATGTTCCATTACACATTCCGTTGCCCATTCCATTCCACGATTCATTCCACTTTCCATTCCACGTTACATTCCATTCCATTCTACGATCTATTCCAAGTTCCTTTTCATTCAATTCCACGTTCCATTCCATTGCATTGCACATTTCATTCCTCAGTCGTTTCCATTGCATTCCACATTCCATTCCACATTCCATTACATTCCATTCCACATTGCTTTCCACATTCCATTCCATTCCATTCCACATTCCATTCCACATTGCATTCCATTGCATTCCACCTTCCATTCCATTCCCTTCCAAATTCCAATCCACATTCCATTCCATTGTATTCCACATTCCATTTCACATTCCATTCCATTCCATTCCACATTGCATTCCACATTCCATTCCATTTCATTGCACCTTCCATTCCACATTCCTTTCCACATTCCATTCCATTCCATTCCACATTCCATTACACATTCCATTCCATTCCATTTCACATACCATTGAACATTCGATTCCACATTCCATTCTATTCCATTGCACATTCCATTCCACGTTCCCTTCTACATCCCATTCCATTCCTTTCCATTTGATTCCACATTCCATTTCACATTACATTCCACATTCAATTCCATTCCATTCCACATTCCATTCCACGCTCCATTCCAAATTCCATTCCACATTCCCTTCCACATTCTATTCCATTCCATTCCACATTCCATTCCACATTCCATTGCATTCGATTCTACATATCATTATACATTCCAATCCACATTCCCTTCCACATTCCGTTCTATTCCATTCCAAATTCCATTCCACATTCCAATCCATTCCATTCCACATTCAATTCCATATTTGATTACATTCTTTTCCACATTCCATTGCATTCCATTCCACATTCCAATCCATTCCATTCCACATTCCATTCCACATTGGATTACATTCTTTTCCACATTCCATTCCATTCCATTCCACATTCCATTCCATGTTCTATTCCTTTCCATTCCACGTTTCATTTCACCTTCCATTCCAGGTTCCATTCCACTTTCCATTCCATTCCAATCCACTTTCCATTCCACATTCCATTCCAGTGCACTTTCCACTCCACATTCAATACCACATTCCGTTCCATTCCACATTCCATTCCATTCCATTACAAATTGAATTGCACTTTCCATTCCATTCCAATCCACTTTCCCTTCCACATTCCATTCCAGTGCACATTCCACTCCACATTCAATACCACATTCCGTTCCATTCCACATTCCATTCCATTCCATTACAAATTGCGTTGAACTTTCCATTCCATTCCATTCCATTCCAAACTGAATTACACATTCCACTCCACATTCCATTCCACGTTCCATTCCATGTTCCATTCCATTCGGTTCCTGATTCCAAACCATTCCTTTCTATTTCTTACTGGATTCCATTCTATTCCATTCCACATTCTATTAATCATACCATTCCATTCCATTCCACATTCCATTCCACATTACATTGCATTCCATTCCACATTCCATGCCATTCCATTCCACATTCCATTGCTTTCCATTCCACATTTCATTCCACATTCCATTCCACGTTCCACTCCACATTCCATTCCACTTTCCATTCCATGTTTCATTCCATTCCATTCCGCGTTCCATTCCACGTTCCATTCCACTTACCATTCCATTCCATTCCACGTTCTATTCCACATTCCATTCCTCACTCCATTCCACATTCCATTCCAAGTTCTATTCCACGTTCTATTCCACGTTCCATTCCACGTTCCATTCCATTTCATTGCACGTTCCATTCCACATTTCATTCCATTCAATTCCACTTTCCATTCCACATTCCATTACACTTTGCCTTCCACGTTCCATTCAACATTCCTTTCAAAATTCCATTACATTCTATTCCACATTCCATTCCACATTCCATTCCAAATTCCATTCCATTCAATTCCACATTCCATTCAACATTGCATTGCATTCCATTCCACATTGCATTCCACATTCCATTCCATTCCTTTTCACATTCCATTCCTCGATCCATTCCATTCCATTCCACATTCTCTTCCATGTTGCATTCCAATCCATTCCACGTCCTATTCCACCTTCCATTCCACATTGTGTTCCATGTGCCATTCCATTCTATTCCACTTTCCTTTCAATTCCATTCCACATTACATTCCACTTTCCATTCCACATTCCATTACACATTCCATTCCACGTTGCATTCCTTTCCATTCCACGTTCCATTCCATGTTCCATTTCATTCCATTCCACATTCCGTTCCACATTCCATTCAACATTCTCTTCCTCGTTCCATTCCATTCCATTCAATATTCCATTGCATTCCATTCCACATTCAATTCCATTCCATTCCATATTCCATTCGATTCCTTTCCATTCCATTCCACATTCCATACCATTTCATTGCATTCCATATTCCATTCCTTTCCATTCTACATTTGATTCCATTACATTCCACATTCCATTCCATTCAATTCCACATTCCATTCCATTCTATTGCATTCCACATTCTATTCCATTCCATTCCACCTTCCATTCCATTGTGTTCCATTCTATTCCACATTACATTCAATTCCATTTGACATTCCATTCCACATTATATTCCACAATCCATTACACGTTCCATTCCACTCCATTCCATGTTCCATTCCATTCCATTCCACATTCCATTCCATTCAATTCTACATTCCTTTCCACATTCCATTCCAATTTCCATTCCATTCCATTCCGCATTCCATTCCACATTCCATTCCATTCCATTCCACAGTCCATTCCAATCCATTCCACATTCCATTCCACATTCAATTCCATTGCACTGTATTCCACATTCCATACCATTCCATTCAACATTCCATTCCATTCCATTCCACATTACACTCCGCATATCATTCAACATTTTATTCCACATTCCATTCCACTTTCCATTCATTGAATTCCACTTTGCATTGCTTTCCATTCCACATTCCATTCCTTTCAATTCCACATTTAATTCGATTCCATTTCAATCCACATTCCATTCCATTCCTTTCCACCATACATTCCTTTGTATTCCACTTTCCATTCCACATTCCATTCCATATTCTATTCCTCGTTCCATTCCATTTCATTCTACATTCCATTCCAGTCCATTCCACATTCCATTCCACTTTCTATTCCCTTCCTTTCCACATTCCATTCCAGTACATTCCACATTCCATTCCATTCAATTCCTTATTTTATTCCATTCCATTGCATTCCATATTCCATTCCCATTCCATTCTATTCCATTCCATTCTATTCCACATAGCATTCCTTTCCATTCCACATTACATTCTATTCAATTCCACATTCCATTCCCCATTCTATTCCACGTTCCATTCCATTTCATTCTACATTCCTTTCCATTCAATTCCACATGGAATTCCTTTCCATTCCACATACCATTCCTCATTCCATTCCATTCCACATTCCATTTCTTTCCATTCCACATTGCATTGCATATTCCATTCCATTCCATTCCACACTTCCTTCTACATTCCATTCCATTCCATTCCACATTCCATTCCACATTCCACTGCATTCCATTTGACTCCAAATTGCATTCAATTATATTGCATTCCACATTCCATTCCATTCCATTCCACATTCCATTCTATTTCATTTCATTCCACATTCTATTCCTTTCCATTCCATTCCAAATTCCATTCCATTCCATTCCACATTCCATTCCATTCCATTCCATTCCATTCCATTCCACGTTCCAGTGCATTCCATTCCATTCCACATTACATTCCAAGTTCCATACCATTCCATACCACATTCCATACCAAGTTGCACTCCATTGCATTCCACGTTTCCATTCCACTTTCCATTAACGGTCCCTTTCTAAGTTCCATTCCACATTCCATGTCACATTCCATTCCACCTTCCATTCCATTCCATTCCATTCCACTTCCCATTCCATTCAATTCCAATTTCCATTCCATTCAATACCATTCCTTTCCACATTCCATTCCATTCCATTCCGCATTCCATAAAATTCCATTCCATTGTGAATTTCACTCCTTTCCATTCCACATTCCATTCCATTTCATTTCTCATTCCATTCCATTCCATTCTATTCAATTCCATTGCATTCCATTCCCGAATCCATTCCACATTCCATTCCCTTACATTGAATAATCCATTCCATTCCATTCAACATTCCATTCCACATTCCATTCCAGGTTCCATTCATGTTCGAGTCCATTAAATTCCACATTCCATTCCATTCCATTCCATTCCATTGCAGATTCCATTCCATTCCACGTTCTATTCCACATTAAATTCCTTTCCATTCCACATTGCATTCCACATTACATTCCACGTTCCATTCCACATTCCATTTCACATTCCAATCCACGTTCCATTCCATTCCATTCTATTTTCCATTACACGTTCCATACCATATTCCATTCCTTATTCCATTCCACGTTAAATTCCGTTCCATTCCACGTTCCGTTACATGTTGCATTCCATTCCATTCCACGTTCCAATCCACATTCCGTTCCACATTCCATTCCATGCTCCATTCCACATTCCATTCCACGTTCCATTCCACGTTTCATACCAACTTCCGTTTCACGTTCCAGTCGATTCCATTCCACGTTCCTTTCGACATTCCATGTCATTCCATTCCAGTTTCCATTCCACATTCCGTTCCACATTCCATTCCACTTTCCATCCCGTTCCATTCTACATTCCATTCCACACTCCATTACACATTCCATTACATTCCATTCCACATTCCATTCCACATTCCATTCTATTCCATTCCACATTCCATTCCACATTGCATTTCATTCCAGTACACATTCCATTTCACATTCCATTCCATTACATTTCACATTCCATTCCATTCCATTAAAACTTCCATTGCACTTTCCATTCCACATTCCTTTTCGTGTCATTCCACTTTCCATTCAATGTTCCATTCCACATTCCTTTCCAGATTCCATTCCACGTTCCATTACATTACATTCCACGTGACATTCCACTTTCCATTGCATTCCATTCCACGTTCCATTCCACATTCCAATGCCCATTTCATTCCTCGTTCCATTCCTCATTGCATTCCACGTTCCATACCACGTTCCATTACACATTCCATTACACGTTCCATTCCATTCCCTCCATGTTCCATTCCATTTTCCTTTCCATTCAATTCCATGTTCCATTCCACATTCCATTCCATTCCATTCCACTTTCATTTGCACATTCCATTCCAGATTTCATTCCACATTGCATTCTCTTCCATTCCACATCCCATTCCACATTCCATTCCAGATTCCATTGCATTGCATTCCATTCCATTCCACTTTCATTTGCACATTCCATTCCAGATTTCATTCCACATTGCATTCTCTTCCATTCCACATCCCATTCCACATTCCATTCCAGATTCCATTGCATTCCATTCCACATTCCAATCAACACTCCATACCATGTTCCATTCCATTCTATTGTACACTACATTCCACATTTCATTTCATTCCATTCCACATTGCATTCAACTTTCCATTGCATATACGATTCCATTACTTTGCACATTCCATTCCATATTCCATTATATTCCTTTCCACGTTGCATTCAACGTTCCATTCCACATTCCATTCCACATTCCATTCAATTACATTTCACGTTCCATTGCATATTCCATTCCACATTCCATTCCACATAACTTGCCACGTTCCATTCCACTTTCCATTCCACGTTCCATTCCATTCCATTCCGTGTTCAATTCCACATTCCATTCCATTCCATTCCACTTTCCATTTCATTCCATTGCACGTTCCATTTCACATTCCATTCCACATTCCATTACAAGATCCATTCCTCGTTCCATTCCATATCATTCCATCTTCCATTCCACATTCCATTCCATTCCATTCCACTTTCCATTCCACATTCCATACCACATTCCATTCCACGCTCCATTCTGTTCCATTCAATGTTCCATTCCACATTCCATTGCACATTCCAGTTCATTCCGTTTCACATTCCATTCGACATTTCACTGAGCATTCTATTCCACATTCCATTCCATTCCATTCCACATTCAATTCCAATCCACTCCACATTCTGTCCCATTCCGTTATACATTGCATTCCACATTACATTCCACAATCTATTACTTTCCATTCCACAGTCCATTAAACATTCCATTCCATTCCATTTCACATTTGATTCCACGTTTCACTCCGTTCCATTGCATTCTCCATTTCGTCTTCCATTCCATTTCATTCCATTCTATTCCACATTCCATTCCATTCCATTCGACATTGCATTCCACATTACATTACACATTCCATTCCACGTTCCATTCCATTCCATTCCATGTTCCATTCCATTCCATACCACATTCCTTTCCATTCCATTCTGCATTCCTTTCCACATTCTATTCCAAATTCCATTCCAAATTCCATTCCATTCCATTCCACATTCCCTTCCACATTCCATTCCACATTGCATTCCATTGCATTCTATTCCACACTCCATACAATTCGATTCAACTTTCCATTCTATTCCATTCCACATTCCAATCCGCATATCATTCAACATTTTATTACACATTCCATTCCAATTTCCATTCATTGCATTCCACTTTGCATTGCATTCCATTCCACATTCCATTCTTTCAATTCCTCTTTTAATTCCATTCCATTTCAATCCACCTTCCATTCCATTACTTTCCACATTACATTCCTTTAATTTCGTTTCCATTCCACATTCCATTCCATATACCATTCCATCTTCCATTCCATTTCATTCTACATTCCATTCCAGTCAATTCCACATTGCATTCCACGTTCTATTCCCTTCCTTTCCGCATTCCATTTCATTACATTCCACATTCCATTCCATCCCATTCAATTATTCATTTTCTTCCATTCCATTGCATTCCATATTCCATTCCCATTCCATTCCATACTATTCCACATTCCATTCCATTCCATTCCACAGTACATTCCATTCAATTCCACATTCCATTCCACATTCTATTCCACGTTACGTTCCATTTCATTCCACATTCCATTCCATAGAATTCCACATGCAATTCCTTTCCATTCCACATTCCATTCCTCATTCCATTCCATTCCACATTCCATTTCTTTCCATTCCACATCGCATTGCATAGTCCATTGCATTCCATTCCACACTCCCCTCTACATTCCATTCCATTCCATTCCACATTCTATTCCACATTCCACTGCATTCCGTTTGACTCCAAATTTCATTCAATTATATTGCATTCCACATTCCATTCCATTCTAGTCCAAATTCCATTCTATTTCATTTCATTCCACATTCCATTCCGATCCATTCCATTCCACATTCCATTCCATTCCATTCCACGTTCCATTGCATTCCATTCCATTCCACATTCCATTCCACCTTACATTCCACATTCCTTTCCATTCCATACCACATTCCATCCCAAGTTGCAGGCCTTTGCATTCCACGTTCCATTACACTTTCCATTAGGGGTTCCATTCCATGTTCCATTCTACATTCCATTTCACATTTCATTCCACCTTCCATTCCATTCCATTCCATTCCATTTCATTCCATTCCACTTCCCATTCCATTCAATTCCAAATACGATTCCATTCAATTCCATTCCTTTCCACATTCCATTCCCTTCCATTCCACATTCCATAAAATTCCATTCCATCGTGAATTCCGTTCCTTTCCATTCCACATTCCATTCCATTTCATTCCACACTCCATTCCATGCCATTCCATTCAATACCATTGCATTCCATTCCCGATTCTATTCCACATTCCATTCCCTTCCATTCAATATTCCATTCCATTCCATTCAGCATTCCATTCGACGTTCCATTCCAGGTTCCATTCATGTTCCAGTCCATTAAATTCCACATTCCATTCCATTGCAGATCCCATACCATTCCACGTTATATTCCACATTAAATTCCTTTCAATTCCACATTGAATTCCACATTACATTCCACGTTCCATTCCACTTTCCATTCCACATTCCATTCCACGTTCCATTCCATTCCATTCCACTTTCCATTACACGTTCCATTCCATATTCCGTTCCATAATCAATTCCACGTTAAATTCCATTCCATTCCACTTTCCGTTCCATGTTCCATTCCATTCCATTCCACGTTCCTTTCCACATTCCATTCTATATTTCACTCCATGCTCCATTCCACGTTCCATTCCACGTTCCATTCCACATTTCATTCCAATTTCCATTTCACGTTCCATTCGATTCCATTCCACGTTCCTTTTGACATTCTATGCCATTCCATTCCAGTTTCCATTCCACATTACGTTCCACATTCCATTCCACATTCCATCCCGTTCCATTCCACATTCCATTCCACATTCCATTCCACATTCCATTACAATCCATTCCATATTCCATTCCACATTCCATTCTATTCCATTCCACATTCCATTCCACATTGCATTTCATTGCAGTCCACATTCCATTTCACAATCCATTCCATACCATTCCACATTCCATTCCATTCCATTTCACAATCCATTCCATTCCATTCCACATTCCATTCCACATTCCATTCCACATTCCATTCAACTTCCCATTCCACACTCCATTCCAGATTCCATTCCACGTTCCATTATATTACATTCCACGTGCCATTCCACTTTCCATTACGTTCCATTCCACTTTCCATTCCACATTCCAGTGCCGATTGCATTCCTCATTCCATTCCTCGTTCCATTCCACTTTCCATACCACGTTCCATTACACGTTCCATTCCAAGATCCATTACATGTTCCATTCAATTCTCTCCATGTTCCATTCCACGTTCCATTCCATTCAATTCCCCGTTCCATGCCACATTCCATTCTTTCCATTCCACTTTCATTTGTGCATTCCATTCCAGATTCCATTCCTCATTCCATTTTCTTTCATTCCACATTCCATTCCACATTCCATTAAACATTCCATTGCATTCCATTCCACATTCCATTCAAAACTCGATACCATATTCCATTCCATTCCATTCTACACTCCATTCCACATTCCATTTGATTGCATTCCACATTGCTTTCAACTTTCCATTGAACATACGATTCAATTCCACATTCCCTTCCATATTCGATTCCGCATTCCATTCCACTCCATTCCACTCTTCATTCCACATTGCATTCCATTCCATTACAAATTCCATTCCACATACCATTCAATTCCCTTCCACATTCCTTTCCATTCAATTCCACTTTCCATTCCACGTTCCATTCCACATTCCATTCCACCTTCCATTCCACTTTCCATTCCTTTCCATTCCACGTTCCATTCCACTATCAATTCTGTTCCGTTCCACGTTCCATTCCACATTGCTTTGCCCATTCTATTCCATGTTGCATTCCATGTTCCACGTTCCATGGAATGCAATGGGGAATGGAATGTGGAATTGAATGTGGAATGGAATGGAATGGAATGTGGAATGGAATGAGGAATGGAATGGAAGGTGGAATGGAATGCAATGTGGAATGGAACGTGGAATGGAATCGAATGGCAAGTGGAATGGAATGGAATGGAATGTGGAATTGAACGTGGAATGGAATGGAATACAATGTGGAATGGAATGTGGAATGGAATGGAATGGAATGTGGAATGGAATGGAATGGAATGGAATGGAATGGAATGTGGAATGGAATGGAATGTGGAATGGAATGGAATGGAATGGATTGTGGAATGGAATCGAATGGAATGTGGAATGGAATTTGCAATGGAATGTTGAAAGCAATGGCATGGAATGCAATGTGGAATGGAATGGAATCGAATGTGGAATGGAATGGAAGGGAATGTGGAATGGAACGTGGAATGGAATGGAATGTGGAATGGAAAAGAGTGTAAAGCGTAATGTAATGGAATGGAATGTGGTATGGAATGGAATGGAATGTGGAATGGAATGTGGAATTGAATGGAATGTGTACTGGAATGTAATGTGCAATGGAATGGAATAGAATGTGGAATGCAATGGAATGGAATGTGGAATGGTATCGAATCGAATTAAATGTGGAAAGGAAAGGGGAATGGAATGGAATTGAATGTAGAATGGAATGTGGAATGCAATGGAAAGGAACGTGGAATCGAATGTTTAATGGAATGGAATGGAAAGTGGAATGGAATGTGGAATAGCATGGAAAGGAATATGGAATGGCCTGTGGAAAGAAATGGAATGCAAAGTGGAATGGAATGGAAAGTTGAATGGAATGCAATGTAATGGGCTGTGGAATGGAACGTGGATTGGAACATGGAATGGAAGATGGAATGGAAAGTGGAATGGCAAGTCGAATGTAACTGGGAATGAAATGTGGAATGGAATGTGGAATGGAATGTAATGGAATGGGGTATGGAAAAGAATGGAATCGGGAATGGAATGGAATGCAATGGAATGCGGAATGGTATAGAATGGAATGTGGAATGAAATGGAATGAAATGTAGAATGCAACATGCAATCGAATGGAATTGAACGTGGAATGGAAAGTGGAATGGAATGTGGAATGTAGAATGTAATGCAATGATTTGTGGAATGGAATGTGTTATGGAATGGAATGGAATGGAATGTGGAATGGAAGGGAATGGAATGTGGGATGGAATGGGATGAGATGGATTCTTGAATGGAATTGAATGCAATATGGAATAGAATGCAATGGAATGTGGAATGGAAGGGAATATGGAATGGAATGGAATGGAATGTAGAATGGAATGGATTGGAATGATAAGTGGAATGCAATGGAATGGAATGCAGTTTGGAATGGAGTGCAATGGAATGGAAAAGAATGTGGAATGGAATGGAAAGTGGAATGGAATGCAAAGGAAACTGGAATGGAATGTTTAATGGAATGGAACAGAATGTGGAATGGAATGGAATGGAATGGAAAGTGGAATGGAATGCAATGGAATCTGCAATGGAATGTTTAATGGAATGGAACAGAATGTGGAATGGAATGGAATGAAATGTGGAAGGGAATGTGGAATGGAATGGATTGGAACATGGGATGGAATGGAATGGAACACGGAATGGAATGGAATGGAATGTGGAATGGAATGGAATGGAACATGGAATGGAACGGAAAGGAATGGAATGTGGAATGGAATGGAATTTCGAATGAAATGCAATGTGGAATGGAATGGAATGGAACGTGCAATGGAATGCAATGTGGAATGGAATGTGTAATGGAATGGAATTGAAAGTGGAATGGCATGGAGCGGAATGTGGAATGGAAAAGAATGAAATATAGGATTGAAAGCGGAATGGAATGCAATGGAATGAGGAATGGAAACTTGAATGGAAAGTGGAATGGAAAGGAAAGGAATGTGGAATGGAATGGAAAGTATAATGGAAAGTGGAATGGAACATGGCATGGAAAGTGGAATGGCACGTGGAAGGGAATGAAATGGAACCTTTAATAGAATGGAATGGAAAGTGGAATGGAATGGAATGGAACATGGAATGGAATGGAATGGAATGTGGAATGGAAAAGAATGCAATGGGGAATGGAATGAAAGTGGAATAGAATTGAATGGAAAGTGGAATGTAATGGAATGGAACGTGGAATAGAATGGAATGGAATGTGGAGTGGAAAGGAATGCAGTGTGTAAAAGAACGTGGAATGGAATGGAATGGAAAGTGGAATGGAATAGAATGCAATGTGGAATGGAATGTGGAATGGAATGGAATGGAAAGTGCAATGGAATGGACAGGAAAGTGGAATGGAATGTATTGGAAAGTGGAATGGAATGGAATGGAATGTGGAATGGAATGGAATGTGGAATGGAATGGAATGTGGAATGGAATGGAATGGAATGGATTGTGTACTGGAATGGAATAAAATGGAATGGAATAGAATAGAATAGAATGGAATGGAATGAAATGTGGAATGGAATGTGGATTGGAATGGAATGTGGAATTGAATGCAAAGGAAAGTGGAATGGAATGCAATGGAATGTGGAAAGGAATAGAATGGAATATGGAATATAATTGAATGCAATTTGTAATGGAATGGAAAGGAATGGAATGGAATGTGTAATGGAATCTAATGGAATGTGGAATGGAGTGTGGAATGGAATGTAGAATGGAATCTGTAATGGAATGGAAAGTAAAGTGGAATGGAATGTGGAATGGAATGGAATGGAACGTGGAAAGGAATGTGGAATGGAATGTGAAATGGAATGTGGAATGGAATGGAAAAGAATGTGGAATGCGATGTAAAGGAAAAGAAAGTGGTAAGGAATGCGGACTGGAATGGAATGAATGGAATTTGATGGAATGGAATGTGGAATGGAATGTGAAATGGAATGTGGAAAGGAATATAATGGAATGGAATGTGGAATGGAATGTTGAAAGGAGTAGAACGGAAGGGAAAATGGAATGGAATGTGTAATGGAATGGAATGTGGAATGGAATGTGGAATGGAATGTGTAATGGAATGTGGAATGCAATGTGGAATGGAATGTGGAATGGAATGAAATAGAATGTAGAATGCAATGGAATGGAATGGAATGCGGAAAGGAATTGGGAATGGAATGGAATGAATGGAATTAGATGGAATGGAATGTGGAATAGAATGCGGAATGGAATGTGGAATGGAATATAATGTAATGGAATGTGGAACGGAAGGTGGATTTGCAGTAGAACGGAATGGAATACGGAAAGGAATGTGGAATGGATTGGAATGTAATGTGGAATTGAATGGAATGGAATATAATGTAATGGAATGTGGAACGGAAGGTGGATTTGCAGTAGAACGGAATGGAATACGGAAAGGAATGTGGAATGGATAGGAATGTAATGTGGAATTGAATGGAATGGAATATGGAATGGAATGGAACGGATAGTGGAATGGAAATTGGAATGGAACGTGTAACGGAATGTGGAAAGCCATGTGGAATGCACTGTGGAATTGAAAGGAATTGAATGTGGAATGGAATGTAAAGTAATTTGGAATGCAGTGGAATGGAATGTGGAATGCAATGTGGAATGGAATGGAATGGAAGGTGGAATGGAAAGGAAGGGAATGGAATGCGGAATGGAATGGAATATAATGTGGAATGTACTGTGGAATGGATTGGAAAGGAATGTGGATTGGAATGTGGAATGGAAAGGAATAGAATGTGGAATGGAATGTGCAATGGAATGGAAGGGAAAGTCGAATGGAATGTGGAATGAAATAGAATGGAATGTGGAATTGCATGGAATGGAATGTGGAATGGAATGTGGTATACAATTGAATGGAATGTGGAATCAAACGTGGAATGGAATATAATGGAATGTGGAATGGATTGTGGAAAGGAATGGGATATAATCGAATGAGTAAAGAAATGGAATTGAATGGAATGTGGAAAGGAATGCAATGGAAAGTGAATTGGAGTGGAATGAAATGTGGAATGGAATGCAAAGGAACGTGGAATGGAATATGGAATTGAATGGAATGGAATGGAATGGTAGGTGGAAAGGAATGGAAAGGAAAGTGGAATGGAATGGAATGGTAGGTGGAATGTAATGGAAGGGAAAATGGAATGGAATGGAATGGAATGTGATGTGAAATGGAAAGAAATGGAATGTGGAAATGAGTGGAATGGAACGTGAAATGGAACGTGGAATGGAATCGAATGAAATGTGAAATTGAGTGGAATGCAATGTGGAATGGACTGTGGAATGGAATCAAATGAAATGTGGAATGCAAAGGAATGGAATGTAGAATGAAATGGAATGGAATGGAATGTGGAATAGAATGGAATATAATGTGGAATGGAATGTGGAATGCAATGTGGAAGGAAATGGAATGGAATGTGGAATGGGATGTGGAACGAAATGGAATGGAATGTGTAATGGAATGGAATGGAATGTGGAATGAAACGTGGAATGGAATGAAATGGAATCTGGAATGGAAAGAGGAATGGAATGCGGAATGTAACGTGGAATGAATTGCAATATGGAATGTAATGTGGAATGGAATGAATAGGAATGTAGAATGGAATGGAATGGAATATGCACTGGAACGGAATGGAATATGGAATGGAAAGGAATGGAATGTTGAATGGGACGTGGAAAGTAATGGAAAGGAAAGTGGAGTGGAATGTGGAATGGAAAGTATTGGAACGTGTAATGGAAGGAGAAACTGAGTGAAATGGAATGTGGAATGGAATGGAATGCGATGTGGGATGGAACGTGGAAGGGAATGTGGTATGGAACGTGGAATGGAATGGAATGCGGAAGGGAATGTGGAATGGAATAGAATGTGGAATGGATTTAGGAATGGAATGTGGAATGGAAAGGAATGGAATGTGGAATGGAATGGAATGGAATGTGCAATGGGACACGGAATGGAATGGAATGGAATGTGTAAAGGAAGGTTGAATGGAACGTTGAATGGAACGTGCAATGGAAAGGAATGGAACTTGGAATTGAATGTGGAATAGAATGGAAAGTAAAGTGGAATGGAATGGAAAGGAATGTGGAGTGAAATGTGGAATGGAATGTGGAATGGAATGGAAAGTGCAATGGAGTGGAATGGAATAAAATGTGGAAAGGTATGTGCAAAGAAATGTGGAATGGAATGGAATGGAATGTTGAATGGAATGTGGAATGGATTGGAAGAGAATGGAATGTGGAATGGAATGGAAAGGAATCGAATGGATTGTGGAATGTCATGTGGAGTGGAATGAGAATTGAAAAGTGGAATGGAACGTGGAATGGAACATGGAATGGAAAGTGGGATGCAGTGTGGAATGGAATGGAATGGAATGGAATGGATTGGAAGGTGAAATGGAATGGAAAAGAATGTGGATTGGAAAGGAATGGAATGTGGAATGGAATGGAATGGAATGTGGAATGGAATGTGGAATGGAATGGAATAGAATGGATTCTGGAATGGAATGCAAATGATGGAATGGTATGGAAAGAAATGGCATGTGGAATGGAATGGAATAGAATAGAATGGATTTTGGAATGGAATGTGTAATGGAATGGAATGGAACGTGGAATTGAATTGAATAGAATTTGGATTGCAACGGAATGGAATGTGAAATGTAACGGAATGGAATGTGGAATGGAATGTGGAATGGAAGGGAATGCAACATGGAATGTAACGTGGAATGGAATCTGGAAAGGAAAGTGGAATGGAATAGAATGAAATGTGTAATGGACTGGAATGGAAAGGAATGTTGATTAGAATGGAATAGAATGTGGAATGGAATAGAATGGAATGTGGAATGGACAGGAATGGAAAGGAATGTTGATTAGAATGGAATAGAATGTGGAATGGAATGGAATAGAAAGGAATGTAATGGAATGGAATTTTAAATGGAATGAAACGTGCAATGGAACGTGAAATGGAACGTGGAATGGAATATGGAATGGAACGTGGAAAGGAGTGGAAACCAATGTGGAGTTGAATGGATTGGAATTTGGAATGGAATGGAATGGGATGTGGAATGGAATGGAATGGAATTTAGAATGGAATGGGAATGGGATTGAAGGGAATTTGGAATGGAATGGAATGGACTGGAAAGTGGAATGAAACGTGGAATGGAATGGAATTTGAAATGGAATGAAATGAAATGTGGAATGGAATGGAATGGAATGAAATGGAATGTGGAATGGAATTGAAAGCAATGTGTAATGGAATATGGAGTAGAATGTGGAATGGAATTGAATGGAATGTGGTATAGAATATGGAATGGAATGGAATGTGGAATGGAATGGAATTGAAAGTGGAATGGAATATGGAATGGAATGGAATGTGTAATAGAAAGTGGAATGGAATGAAATGGAATGTGGAATGGAATGGATTGGAATGCGGAATTGAATGGAATGGAATATGGAATGGAAATTGGAATGGAATGGAATGTGGAATGGAATTTAATGGAATGTGGGTTGGAATGGAATGGAAAGGAATAGAATGTGGAATGTAATGGAATGGAAACGAATGTAGAATTCAATGGAATGGAACGGAATGTGGAATGGAATGGAATGGAATGGAATGTGGAATATAATGTGGAATGGAATGTGGAATGGAAAGTGGAATGGAATGCAACGCAATGTGGAATGGAATGTAATGGAAAGCAGAATGGAATACGGAATGGAATGGAAAATGGAATCTAATGAGGAATGGAATGGAATGTAATGAGGAATTGAATGTGGTATGGAATGGGATGTAATGTGGAATGGAATGAATTTTACTGTGTAATGGAATGTTGAATGGAATGCAATGGAATTTTGAATGGAATGAGAAATGCAAGGGAATGTAGAATGGAATGTGGAATGCAATGGAATGGAATCTGGAATGGATTTTGAAATGGAAAGGAATGGAATGGAATTTGGAATGGAATGGAATAGAATTCAATTGGGTGGAATGATGAAAGCAATGGAATTGATTGCGGAATGGAATGAAATGCAATCTGGAATGGAATGGAATGGAGTCGAATGTGGAATGCAATGGACTGAAATGTGGAATGGAATGGAAAGGAAAATGAAATGCAACGGAATGTAATGTGGAAAGGAATGGAATGGACAGTGCAATTTGGAATGGAATGAAAAGGAATGTGGTATGGAATCGAAAGGAATGTGCAATGGAAAGTGGAATGGAGTGCAATGGAAGATGGAATTGAATTGATCGGATTGCGGAATGGAATGGAATAGAATGGAGTGTGGAATGGAACGGAATGGAAACGAATGGAATGGAATGTGGAATGGAATGCAATCTAAAGTGGAATAGAAATGAATGGAACGTGGAATGGATTGGAATGGAATGGAATGTGGAATGGAATGGAATGGAAGTACCGGAACATGGAATGGATAGTGGAATGGAAAAGAATGCAACGTAGAATGGAATGCGGAATGGAATGCAATGGAATGTGGAATGGAGTGGAATGCAATTTGGAATGGAATGGAATGTGGAATGGAATGGAATGGAATGAGGAAGGCAATGAAAAGGAAAGTGGAATCGAATGGAATGGAATGTGGAATGGAATGGAATGGAAGGTATAACGGAATGGAATGGAATAGAATGTGGATCGGAACTTGGAATGGAATGTGGAATGGAACGTGAAGGATAAAGTGGAATGGAACGTGGAATGGATCATGGAATGGAATGGAATGCAATGTGGAATGGAATGGAATGGAAGGTATAACGGAATGGAATATAATGTGGAATGGAATGGAATGGAATGGAGTGGAATGTGGAATGTAATGCAATGGAATGTGGAATGGAATGGAATGGAATGTAAAATGGAATGGAATGGGTTGTGAAATGGAATGGAATGGAAGGTGGAATCGAATGGAAAGGATTGGAAAGTGGAATGGAATGGAATGGAATGTGGAAAGGAATGAAGAATGGAATGTGAAATGGAGTGGGAATGGAATGGGGAATGGAATGGAACATAATGTGTAATGGAATGTAATGGAATGTGGACTGCAATGGAATGGAATGTAATGGAACATGAAATGTAATGGAATGGAATTTGAAATGGAATTCAATGGAATTTGGAATGCAATGAAGTGGAATGTGGAATGGAATGGAAATCAATGTGGAATGGAAAATGGAATGGAATGGAATGGAATGTGAAATGGAATGGAATGGGTTGCGGAATGAAATTGCATGGAATGGAATGTGGAATGGAATGGAATGGAAACGAATGGGATGGAAAGTGGAGTTGAATGCAACTGAAGGTAGAATGGAATAGAATCGATAGTGGAATGGAATGGAATGTGGAATGGAGTGGAATGGAAAGAATGCAAAGTGGAATGGAATGGATGGGAATGTGGAATGGAAAGTTGAATAGAATGTGGAAAGGAATGGAATTGAATGTGGAATGGAGGGGAATGGAATGTGGAAAGGAATGGAATGGAATACGGAATGGAATGGAATGGAATGGAATTTGGAATGGAATGCAATGGAATGGAATGTGGAAAGGAATGAAATGGAATTGAATGGAATGGAAGGGAATGTGGAATGGAATGGAATGCAATGTGGAATGGAATGTGGAATGGAATGGAATGGAGAGTTGAATGGAATGGAATGCAATGTGCAATGGAAGGGGGAATGGAAAGGAATGGAATGTGGAATGCAAAGTGGAATGGAAAGGAATGGAATGGAAAGTGGAATGGAATGGAAAGTGGAATGGAATGGAATGTGGAATGGAATGGAATCGAATGTGAAATGGAATGTGGAATGGAACGGATTTGAAAATGAAAAGGAATGGAATGGAATGTGGAATGGAATGCAATCGGATAAGAAATGGAATGGAATGGAAGATAGAATGGAAAGGAATGAAAGATGGAATGGAAAGGAATGGAGTGGAAAGTGGAATAGAAAGGAATGGAATGTGGAATGGAATATGTAATGAAATGTGAAATGGAATGTGGAATGGAATGAAATGTGGAATGAAATGCAATGGAAAGGAATGGAATGGAATGTTTAATTGAATTGAAAGTAATGTGTAATAGAATGGAATGGAATGTGGAATGGAATGGAATGCAATGCAATTCGGAATGGAACGGAATGAAATCAAATGAAAAGTGGAATGGAATGGAATGTGGAATGGAATGGAATGGAATGTGGACTGGAATGTAATGGAAAGGAATGTGAAATGGAAAGAAACGGAATTTCGAATGGAATTGAATGGAATTTGGAATGGAATGGAATGGAATGTGGAATGGAATGGAAAGGAATGTGGAATGGATATGGATTGGAATGGAATGGAATGTGGAATGGAATGGAATGGTTTTCAGAATGGAAAGGAATGGAATGGAAAGTGGAATGGAATGGAATGGAATGTGTAATGGAATCGAATGGAAAAGAATGGAATTTGAAATGGAATGAATGGAATGTGGAATGCAACGGAATGGAATGTGGAATGCAATGCAATGGAATGTTGAATGGAATACAATGGAGGGGAATGTGGAATGGAACAAAATGGAACGTTCAATAGAATGTATAATGAAATGGGCACTGGAATGTGGAATGGAATGGAGTGGAATATGGAACGGAATGTGGAACAGAATGGAGTGGAATGTGGAATGGAATGGAGTTGAATGTGGAACGGAATTGAATGGAATGTGGAATGGAATGTTGAATGGAATGTGGAATGGAATGGGGAATGGAATGGGGAATGGAATATGGAATGGAAGGTGTAATGGAATGGAAAGGAAAGTGGAATGAAATGTGGAATAGAATGGAATGGAACATGGAATGGCAAGTTGAATGGAATGTGGAATGGAAGAGAATGGAATATAGAATGGAATGAGGAATGGAGTGCAATGGAAAGTGGAATGGAATGGATTGGAATCTGGAATGGAGTGGAATGAAGAGCAATGTGGAATGGAATGCAGTGGAATGTCTAATGGAATGTGGACTGGATTGGAGTGGAAAGTGGAATGGAATGTAGAACGGAAGGGATTGGAGTGTGGAATGGAATGGAATGCATTGTGGAATGGAACGGAATGGAATGTGGAATGGAATGTGGAATGGAGTGGAGTGGAATGCATTGTGGAATGGATTGGAATGGAATGTGGAATGGAATGGAATCGAATATGGAATGCAATGGAATGGAATGTGGAATGGAATAAAATGGAATGTGGTATGCAATGTGGAATGCAATGGAATGGAATGTTGAATGGAATGGAATGTGGTATGGTTTGTGGAATGGAATGGAATGGGATGTGTAGTGGAATGGAATGTAGTGTGGAATTGATTGAAATTGAATTGAATGTGGAATGGAATGTGAAATGGAATGGAAAGGAATGTGTATTAGAATGGAAAGGAATGTGGAATGGAATGGAATGGAATGTGGAATGGAATGTGGAAAGGAATGTGGAATGGAATGGAATGGAAGTTGGAATGGATTGGAATGGAAAGTGGAATGGAATGGAATGGAATGAAATGTGGAAATGAATGGAATGGAATAGGGAATAGAATTGAACATTGAATGGAATGTAATGTGGAATGGAATGGCATGCAACGTGGAAAGGAATGGAATGGAATGTGGAATGGAAGGGAATGAAATGGAATGTGGAATAGAATAAAATGTGGAATGGAAGAGAATAGAATGTCGAATAGAATGGAATGGAGTGTCAAATGGAATGTGGAATGGAAAGGAATGGAATGTGGAATGGAATGTGGAATGAATGGAATGGAATGTGGAATGGAAAGGAATGGAATGTGGAATGGAATGGAATGGAATGTGGAATGGAAAGTGGAATGGAAAGTAAAACGGAACGTGGAATGGAACGTGGAATGGAAAGTGGAATGGAACATGGAATGGAACATGGAATGGAATGTGTAATAGAATGAAATGAAACATGGAATGGAAAGGTATGCAATGGTATGTGAAATGGAATGGAATGGAATGTGGATTAGAATGGAATGGAATGTGGAAGGGAATGCAATGAAATGTGGAATGGAATGTGTAACGGAATGTGGAATGGAATGGAATGAAATGTGGAATGCAATGCGGAATGGAATGGAATGGAACGTGGAATGGAATGTGTAACGGAATGGAATGGAATGTCGAAAGGAACGTCGAATGGAACGTGGAATGGAACGGGGAATGGAACGTAGAATGGAACGTGGAATGGAATGTGGAATGGCAGGTGGAATGGATGGTAAAATGGAACATGGGATGGAACATGGAATGGAATGTGGAAAGGAATGTGGAATGTAATGTGGAAAGGAAAGAATTGGAATGTGGAATGCAATGGAAAGGAAAGTGGAATGAAATGTGGAATGGAATGGAATGGAATGTGAAATGGAACGGAATGGAATGTGGAATGCAATGGAATGGAATGTGTAACGGAATGCAGAATTGAATGGAATGGAAAGTGGAATGGAACGCGGAATGAAAGCTGGACTGGAACGTGGAAAGGATAGTGGAATGGAAAGTGGAATGGCATGTGGAATGGAATGTAGAAAGGAATGCAATGTATAGTGGAATGAAATGGAATGGAATGTGGAGTGGAATGTGGAATGCAATGGATTGGAATGTGCAATGAAATGTGGAATCGAATGGAACCTGGAATGGAACGTGGAATGGTACGTGGAATGGAATGGAAAGGAATGGAACACAATGTGGAATGGAATGGAATGGAATGTGGACTGGAATGGAATGAAATGGAATGTGGAATGGAATGGAATGGAATGGAATGTGGAATGGAATGGAAAGGAACTTTGTATTGAATGTGGAATGGAATGGAATGGAACGTGGAATGGTATATGAAATGGAATGAAAGAAAACGTGGATTAGAACGTGGAATGGAACGTGGAATGGAAAGAGGAAGGGAACGTGGAGTGGAACGTGGAATTTAATTTGAAATGTAAAGGAATGTGGAATGGAAAGTGGAATGGAACAGAGCAGAACGTGCAATGGAATGTGGAATCAAATGGAATGGAATGTAGAGTGGAATTGAATGGCTTGTGGAGTGGAATAGAATGGAAAGGAATGTGGAATGGAAAGTGGAATGAAATGGAATGGATTGTGGAATCGAAAAGAATAGAAAGTGGAATAGAACGTGGAATGGAATGGAATGGAATGTGGAATGGAACATGGAATCGAATGTGGAATGGGACGTGAAATGTAAGGGAATGTGGACTGGAATGTGGAATGCAATGTGGAATGGAAAATGTAATGAAATTGAATGGAATGTGGAATGGAAAGGAAATGAATGTGGAACGCAGTGGAATGCAATGTGGAATGGAATGCAATAAAACGTGGAATGGAACGTGGAATGGCATGTGGAATGTAACGTGGAGTGGAACGTAGAGTGGAACATGGAATGGAATGTGGAATGGAATGGAATGGAAAGGAATGTGGAATGGAATGTGAAATGGAAAGTGGAATGGAATATAATGGAATGTGGAATGGAGTATGGAATGGATTGGAATGTGGAATGGTATGTGAAATTGAATGGAATGGAATCTGCAATGCAATGTGGAAAGGAATGGAACGGAATGTGGAAGGGATTGTGGAAGGGAATGGAATGGAAAGCGGAATGCAATGAAATGAGATGGAATGTGGATTGGAATGAAGTGTAAAGGAACGGAATGTGGAATGGAATGAAATGGAATGGAAAATGGAATGAAATGAAATGGAATGTGGAATGGAATGGAATGGAATGTGGAATGCAATGGAATGGAATGTGGAACGCAATGTGTAAGGGAATGCAATGGAATGTGGAAAGAATGTGGAATGGAATGGAATGGAATGGAATGTGGAATGGAGTTTAATGGAATGGAATATAAAATGGAAATAGAATGGAATGTTTAATGGAATGGAATGGAATGTGGAATGGAATGTAATGGAATGTGGAATGGAATCGAATGTGGAATGGAATGAGGAATGGAATGGAATGGAATTTGGGATGCATTGTAATGGAATGTGGAATGGATTGTGTAATGGAATGGAATGGAATGTGAAATGGAATGGAATGGAATGTGGGATGGAATGCGGAATGGAATGCAACAGAATGGAGTGGAATGCAGAATACAATGGAATGTAAAGGAATTTGAAATGGAAATAGAATGGAATGTTTAATGGAATGGAATGGAATGTGGAATGGAACGGAATGGAATGTGGAATGGAATTGAATGTAACGTGGAATGGAATGTGGAATGGAATGGAATTAAATGGAATGGAAAGGATTGGAATGGAATGAGGAATGCAATGGAATGCAACTGAATGGAATGTGGAAAGGAATGGAATGTGGAATGTAATGGAATGGAATGTGGAATGTAATGGAAAGGAATGTGGAATGGAACGTGGAATGGAATGGAATGGAATGGAACGTGGAATGGAATGGAATGGAATGGAACGTGGAATGGAATGGAATGGAATGGAACTTGGAAAGGAATGTGGAATGCAACATGGCATGGAATGGAGTGGAATGGAATATGGAATGGAATGCAATGGAATGGAACGTGGAATAGAATGGAATGTTTTGGAATGTGGAATGGAATGCAGTGGAATGGAATGGAATGGGGAATGGAATGTGCAATGGAATTGAATGGAATGGAATGGAATGTGCAATGGAATGGAAAGGAACGTGGAATGGATTGGAATGGAATGTGAAATGTAACGTGGAATGGTGTGTTATGGAACGCAACGTAGAATGGCATGGAACTTGGAATGGATTGGAAAAGAATGTGGAATGGAATGGAATGGAATGTGGAATGGAATGAAATTGAAACTGGAATGCAATCGATTGGAATCTGGAATGGAATGTAATGGCATGGAATGTGGAATGGAAAGTGCAATGGAATGGCATGGAAACTGCAATGCACTGTGGAAAGGAATGGAAAGGAATGCGGAATAGAATGTGTAACGGAAGGGAATGGAATGTGGAATGCAATGGAATGGAATGGAACGTAGAATGGAAGGGAATGGAATGGAACGGAATGTGGAATGGAATCCAATGGAATGGAATGAGGAATGGAATGGAATGAAATGTGGAATGGAGTGTGTAATGGAATGGAGTGGAATGTGCAATTGAATGGACTGGAAATTGGGATGGAATGTGGAATGGAATGAAATGGAATGGAGTGGAATGGGGAATGGAATGGAATGTAATGGAAGGTGAAATGGAAATAGAATGGAATGTTTATTAGACTGGAATGGAATATTTATTAGAATGGAATGGAAAGTTTATTAGAATGGAATGGAATGAAATGTGGAATGGAATGCAATGCAATGGAATTGATTGTGGAATGCAATGGAATGGAATGGAATGGAATGTGGAATGCAAAGAAATCCGGAATGGAATGGAATGCAACGTGGAATGGAATGAAATGGAATGGAATGTGGAATGGAATGAAATGTAATGGAATGTGGAATAGAATGAAATGGAATTCAACGTGGAATGGAATGGAATGTGGAATGGAATGAAAAGTAATGGAATGTGGAATAGAATGGAAAGTAAAGGGAAATAGAATGGAATGGAATGCAATGGAATGTGGAATGGAATGTGGAATGCAATAGAATGGAATGTGCAATGGAACATGGAATGGAATTTAATGGAACGTGGAATGGATTGGAATGGAATTTAGAATGGAACGTAGAACGGAATGGACTGGAATGTGTAATGGAATGTGTAATGGAATGAGGAATGGAAAGTGAAATGGAATTGAAAGTGGAATGGAATGTAAAGTGGATTGGAATGGAATGGAATGTGGCAAGGAATGGAATGGAATGTGGAATGCAGTGGGAAGGAACGGAATGTGGAATGGAGAGGAATGCGGAATGGAATGGAATCTGGAATGAAATGTGGAATGGAAGGGAATTGGAAGTGGAATGGAATGGAATGGAATGTGGAATATAACGTGGAATTAATGGAAAGGAATGTGGAATGGAAGGCAATGGAAAGTGTAATGGAATGTGGAATGTAATGAGGAATGGAGAGTGGAATCGAACGTTGAATGGAACGTGGAAAGGATCATGGAATGGAACGTTGAATGGAATATGGGATGGAATGGAATGAAATGTGTAATGGAATGTGGAATGGAATGGAATGGAATGTCGACTGGAATGTGGAATGGAATGGAATGGACCATGAAATGGAAAATGGAATAGAAAGAGGAATGAAATGGAATGGAATTTGGAATCGAATGGAATGGAATGTGGAATGGAATGTGGAATTGAATGGAATGGAAAGGAATGGAATGTGGAATAGAATGTAGAATGCAATAAAATGGAAAGGAATGGAATCTGGAAAGGAAGGTGGAATGAAATGGAATGGAATGTTGAATGGAATATGGAATGGAATGAATGGATGGTGGAATGAAATGGAATGGAAAGTGGAATGGAAGGAAGAATGGAGCTTGAAAAGGAACGTGGAATGGAAAGTCCAATGGAATGTAATGTGGGATGGAATGGAATGGAATCTGGGTTGTAAGGTGGAAAGGAATGGCCTCAAATGGAAAGGAATGGAATGGAATGGAATGTGGAATGGAAAGTGGAATTGAATTGAATGGCATGTGGACTGGAATGTGGAATGCTATGGAATGGAATGGAATGGAATGTGGAATGGAATTTGGAAAGGAATGGAATGGAATGGAATGGAATTTGAAATGAAATGTGGAATGGATTGGAATGGAATGTGGAATGCAATGCAATGGAATAGAATGTGCAATGAAATGTGGAATGGAATGTAATGGAACTTCGAATGGATCGTGCAATGCTACGTGGAATGGAATGGAATGGAATGGAATGGAATGCAGTGTGGAATGGAATGGAATGGAATGCACTGTGGAATGGAATGGAATGGAATGGAATGGAATGTGGAATGGAATGGAATGTGGAATTGAAAGGAATTGAAAGTGGAATGGAATGGAATGGAATGGAATGCAACGTGGCAAGGATTGGAACAGAATGGAATGGAATGAAATGCGCAATGGAATGGAATGTAATGCAACGTGGAATGGACTGGAACGGAATGGAATGGAATGGAATGGAATGCGGAATGGAATGGAAAGGAATTTGGAATGGAATGGAATGGAATGTGGAATGGAATGGAATGGAATGTGGAATGGAATGTGGAATTGAGTGGAAAGGGATGAAATGTTGAATGGAATGGAATGGAATGAGCAATGGAATGTGTAATAGAAAGTTTAATGGAATCGAATGGAATGTGGAATGGAATGGAATGGAATGTGGAATGGAATGGAATGGAATGTGGAACGGAACGTGGAACGGAAACTGGAAAGAAATGTGGAATGGTACGTGGAGTGGAATGGAATGCAATGTGGAATGGAATGGAATGGAATGCGGAATGGAATGGAATGGAATGTGAAATGAAATGAAATTGAATGTGGAATGGAATGGAATGGAATGTAGAATGGAGTGGAATGGAACAAGGAATGGAAAGTGTAATGGAATTGAATGGAATGGAATGTGGAATGGAAAGGAATGGCATGTGGAAAGGAACATGGAATGGAATGGAATGGAATGTTGAATGGAATGTGGAGTGGAACGTGGAATGCAATGGAAAGTGGAATGGTTTGTGAAATGGAATGTAACAGAATGTGGAATGGAATGGATTAGAATGTAGACTGGAATGGAATGGAATGTGGAAAGGAATGGAATGTGGAATGGAATGCAATGGAAATCACTGTAGAATGGAATGTATAATGGAATGTAATGGAATATGGAAAGGAAATTGGAACGGAATTGAATGGAATGTGGAATTGAATGTAATGGAATGTGCAATGGAACGGAATGGAATTTAGAATGGAATGGAATGGAATGGAATTTGGAATGGAATTTGGAATGGAACGGAATGGAATGTGGAATGGAATGGAATGGAATGTGGAATGGAATGTGGAATTGAATGCAATGAAATGTGGAATGGACTATGAAATGCAATGAAATGAAATGTGGAATGGAATGTGCAATGGAACGTAAAATGGAACGTGGAATGAAACTTGGAAAGGAACGTGGAGAGGAATGGGAATAGAATGTGGGAAGTAATGCAATGAAATTTCATGGAATGTGAAATGGAGTGGAATGGCATGTGGAATGGAATGTGGAATGAAAAGGAATGGAATGTGGAACAGAATGGAATGGAATATGGAAAGGAATGGAATGGAAAGTGGAATGGAGTGTAATGGAATGGAATTTGTAAAGGAATGGAATCGAATGTGCAATGGAACGAGGAATGAAATGGAATGGATTGGAATGTGGAATGGAACGTGGAATTGAAAGTGGACTGGAACGTGGAACGGAATGGAATGTGGAATGGTAAGTGGAATGAAAAGTGGAATGGAATGGAATGTGAAATGAATTGTGGAATGGAATGGAATGGAATAGAATGTGGAATCGATTGTAATGGAATGTGGAATGGATTGGAATGGAATGCCGAATGGAATTGAAAGAAATGTGGAATGGAATTGAATGGAATGGAATGTGCAACGGAATGGAAGGGAATGCGGAATGGAATGTAATGGAATGTGGAATCGTATGGAACGGAATGTGGAATGGAATGTGGAAAGGAGTGGAATGAAATGCCGAATGAAATGGATTGGAATGTGGAATGGAATATTATGGAATGTGGAATGGAATGGAATGTATAATGGAAGGGAATGGAATGTAGAATGGAATGGAATGGAATGTGGAATGGAATGTGGAATGAAATGAGTAATGGAAAGTGGAATGCAACGTTAAATGGAAGGTGGCAAGGAATGTGAAATAGAATGTGGAATGGAACGTGGAATGGAACGTGGAATGGAAAGCAATGGAATGGAATATGGAATGGAATGTGAAATTGAATTGAATATAATGTATAGTGAAATGGAATGGATTTTGAAATGGAATGGAATGGAACGGAAAGTTGAATGGAATGTGGAATGAAATGCAATGGAATGTGGAATCGAATGGAATGGATTGTGAAATGGAACGAAAAATGTAATGGAAGGTAATGTGGAATGGAATGTGGAATGCAATGTGGAATGGGAAGTGGAATGCAATGGAACGTGGAATGGAATGTGGAATGTAAAGTGGAATGGAATGTGGAATGGAAAGCGGAATGCAATGTAGAATGGAACGTGGAATGTAATGGAATGGAATGAGGAATGGTATGTGGAATGGACTGGGGAATGGAAAGTGAAATGGAATTGAATGTGTAATGGAAAGAAACGTGGAACGGAATTCAATGGAATGTGGAATGGAATGGAATGGAATGTGGAAGGGAATGTGGAATGGAATGGAATGTGGAATGAAATGTGGAATGGAATGGAATGGAAATTGGAATGGAATGGTGAATGGAATGAGGAATGGAAAGTGGAAAGGAACGTTGAATGGAATGTGGAAAGGATCGTGGAATGGAACATGGAATGAAACGTGGAATGGATAGTAGAACGAAACGTGGAAGGGAATGTGGAACGGAATGGAATGGAATGAGGAATGGAATGGAAAGGAATGGAATGGAATGGAATGGAATGGTATGTGAAACGGAATGGAATGGAAGGTGGATTAGAATGTGATGGAATGTGGAATGGAATGGAATGAAATGTGGAAAGGAATGTGTAATGGACAGAGGAATGGATTGGAATCGAATGGAATCTGGAATGGAATGGAAGGCAAAGTTGAATGGAAATTTAAATGGTATGAGGAATGGAATGTGGAATGAAAAGGAATGGACGGTGGAATGGAATGGAATGGAGAGGAAAGTGAAAAGGAATGGAATGGAATGTGGAATGGAATGTGGAATGGAATGTGGAATGGAATGAAATGGAATTGAATCTAATGTGGAACAGAATGGAATTGAATGGAATGTGAAATGGAATGGAAAGGAATGTGGAATGGAATAGAATGGAATGTGCAATGCAATGGAATGGAATGTGGAATGCAATGTGGAATTTAATAGAATTGAATGTGGAATGGAATGGAATGGAATGGAATGTGGAATGGAGTGGTGTGGAACGTGGAATGGAAGGTGGAATGGAATAGACTGGAATGTGGAATGGATGGGAATGGAATGTGGAATGGAAGGTAATGGAAAGTGGAATGGATAGTTGAATGGGATGGAATGGAATGCAGAATGGAATGTGGAATGGAATGGAATGTGGAATGGAATGGAATGGTATGTGGAAAGGTAAGTGGAATGGAATGGAATGTGTAATGGAATGGAATGGAAGGAGAGGGGATGTGAAACGGAATGTAATCTAATGTGGAATGGGATGTTAAATGGAATGGAATGGAATGTGGAATGGAATCTGGAATGGAACCGAATGCGGAATGGAATGTTGGGTGGAATGGAATGGGATCAAATGTCGATTGGAATGGAATGGAATGAAATGGAAAGTGGAATGGAATGGAATTGACTGCGGAATGGAATGGAACGGAATGGAATGTGGAATGGAACGGAATGGAAACGAATGAAATAGAAGGTGGAATGGAATACAATGGAATGTGGAATGAAATGGAATAGAATGTGGAATGAAATGTAATGGAACGCAATGTGGAATGGAATGGATTCGAAACTCATGGAAGGTGGAATGGAATGGTAGGGAATGTGGAATGGAATGTGGAAAAGAATGGAAAGTAATGGAATGTGGAATGGACTAGGATGGAAAGAAATGGAAGGTGGAATAGAACGGAAGGGAATGTGAAACGCAATGTGGAATGCAATGGAATGGAATGTGGAATGGAATGGAATGGAATGTGGAATTGAATGGAATGAACTGGAATGTGGAATGGTATGTAAAGGAATGGACTGGAATGTGGAATGGAATGGAATGCAATGTGTAATGGAATGGAATGTGCAATGGAATGGAATGGAATGTGGAAAGGAATAGAATGGAATGTGGAATGGAATAGAATGCAATGTGTAATGAAATGGAATGGAATGTAATGTGGAATGGAATGGAATGAAATGGAATCGAATGTGGAATGGAATGGAATGGAATGAGGAATGGAACTTGGAATGGAATGTGGGATGGAAGGTGGAAAGGAATGGAATTAAATGTGGAATGGATTGGAATGGTATGTGGAATGCAATGGAATGCAATGGAATCTAATGTGGAATGGAATGTAATGAAAAGTTATTGACTGTGGAATGGAATAGAATGGAATGGAATGCGAAAAGGAGTGGAATGGAATGTGGAATGGAATGGAATGGACTGTGGAATGGAATGTGAAAAGGAATGGAATGGAAAGTGGAATGGAAAGTGAAATGGAATGTGGAATGGAATGAAATGGAGTGATGAATGCAATGGAATGGAATGGAATGTGAAATGGAATGGAAAGAATGAGGAGTGGAATGGAAAGGAATGTGGAATGGAATGAAATGAAATTGAATGGAATGTGGAAAGGAATGGAATGGAATGTGGAATTGAATGGAATGGAATGTGGAATGGAATGGAAAGCAATGTTCAATGGAATGTGGAATGGTATGGAATTCAATGTGGAACTGAATGGAATGTTGAATGGAAGGGAAGGGAATCTGGATTGCAATGTGGAATGGAATGGAATGCAACATGGTATGGAATGTGGAATAGAATGTGGAATGGAACGGAATGGAAGGTGGAATGGAATAGACTGGAAAGTGGAATGGATGCGAATGGAATGTGGAATGGAAGGTAATGGAAAGTGGAATGGATTGTTGAATGGGATGGAATGGAATGGTACGTGGAATGGTAAGTGGAATGGAAGGTGGAATGGAAAGGAATGTAATGTGGAAGGCAATGGAATGGAAAGTTGAATGGAATGTGTAATGGAATGGAATTGAATGCAATGTGGAATTGAATGGAATGGAAAGGATTGGAATGTGGAATGCAATGGAAAGGAATGTGAAATGGAACGTGGAATGGAATGGAATGGAACATTGAATGGAATGGAATGGAAAGTGAAATGGAATAGAATGGAACTTCGGATGGAATAGAACAGAACATAGAATGGAATGGAATGGAATGTGGAATGTAATGGAAATGAAAGTGGAATTCAATGGAATGGAATGTGGAATTGAATGCAATGGAATGTGTAATGGAATGGAATGGAATGGAATGTGCAAATTAATGGACTGTAATGTGGAACGGAATGGAATGGACTGTAGAATGAAATGAAATGGAATGGAATGTGAAAAAGAGTGGAATGGAATGTGTAATGGAATGTGGAATGAAATGAAGTGTAATTTAATGGAATGTGGAATGGAATGGAATGGAATGTGTAATGCAATGAAATGGAATGGAATGTGAAATGGAATGGAAAGGAATGATGAATGGAATAGAATGGAATGTGAAATGGAATGGAACGGAAAGTGGAATGCAATGTGGAATTTAATTGAATGGAATGTGGAATGGAATTGAAGGGAATGTGCAATTCAATCTGGAAGGCAATGGAATGAAATGTGCCAAGGAATGTGGAAAGGAATGGAATGGAATGTGGAATGGAATGGAACGGAATGTGGAATGGAATATGTAATAGAATGGAATGTGTCATGGAATGGAATGGAAGGAAACGGGATGTGAAATGGAATGGAATCTAATGTGGAATGGGAAGTTAAATGGAATGGAATGGAATGTTGAATGGAAAGTGGAATAAAACCGAATGAGGAATGGAATGTGGAGTGGAATGGAATGGGATCAAATGTCGATTGGAATGGAATGGAATGAAATGGAAAGTGGAATGGAATGGAGTGGACGGCGGAATGGAATGGAACGGAATGGAATGTGGATTGGAATGGAATGGAAACGAATGAAATAGAATGTGGAATGGAATACAATGGAATGTGGAATGAAATGTAATGGAATGCAATGTGGAATGGAATGGAATCGAAACTCATGGAAGGTGGAATGGAATGGAAGGGAATGTGGAATGGAATGTGGAAAAGAATGGAATGAAATGGAATGTGGAATGGACTGGGATGGAAAGGAATGGAAGGTGGAATAGAACGGAAGGGAATGTGAAATGCAATGTGGAATGTAATGGAATGGAATGTGGAATGGAATGGAATGGAATGTGGAATTGAATGGAATGAACTGGAATGTGGAATGGTATGTAAAGGAATGAATGAGAATTGGAATGAAATGGAATGGAATGCAATGGAATGCAACTTGGAATGGAATGTAGAATGGAAAGTGCCATGGAATGGAAGGGATTGTGGAATGGAATAGACTGAAGTGTGCAATGGAATGTGGAATGGAATGCAATGGAAAGTGGAATGGAATGGAATGGAATGTGGAACGGCATGGAATGGAGAGGAATGTGGAACGGAATGAAAAATGGAAAGTGTAATGGAAAGTAGATTGTAATGGAATGGAATGTGGAATGCAATGGAATTGAAAGTGGACTGGAATCGGATGGAATGGTATGGAACGAGAAATGGGATGGATTGGAATGAGGCATGGAATTCAATGCAAGTTGGAATGGAATGGAATGGAGTGGGTAATGGAATGGAAACGAATGTTTAATGGAAATTGGTATGGAATGGAATGGAATGTGGAAAGGAATGGAATGGATTTTGGAATGGCAAGGAAAGTAATGGAACGTGGAATGGAATGGAATGATTGCGGAATGGCATGGAAAGTAATTTACTGTGGAATTGACTGGAATGGAAACGATAGGAAAGCAATGTGGAAAGGAATGCAATGGAAAGTGGAATGGAATGGAATGCAATGTGGAATGGAATGGAATGTGGAATGGAATGGAATGGAATGTGGAACGGAATTCAAGGGAATGGAATATGGAACGGAATGTGGAATGGAATGGAATGGAATGTGGATTGGAATTCAATGGAATGTTGAATGGAATGGAATGGAACATGGAATAGAACTGAATGGAATTTGGAATGGTATGTGGAATGGAAAGGATTGGAATGTAGAATGGAAAGTGGAAGGCAATGTCGAATGGAATCTGGAATGCAATGGAATGGAATGTGGAATGGAATGGAATGGAATGGAATGGAATGGAATGGAATGGAATGTGGAATTGAATGGAATGGAATGTGGAATGGAATGGAATGGAATGTCGAATGGAATGTGGCATAGAAAGGAATGGAATGTGGAATGGAATGGAATGGAATGAAATGTGGAATGGAATGTGGAATGGCATGGAATGCAATGTGGAATGGGATGGAATGGACTTTAATGGTATGTGGAATGGAATGGAATGGAATTTGGAATGGAATGTGGAATGGAATGCATTCATATGTGGAATTGATTGTGGAATGGAATAGAATGGAATTTGGAATGGAATATGGAATGGAATGCATTCATATGTGGAATTGATTGTGGAATGGAATAGAATGGAATGTGGAATGAAATGTGGAATGGAATGGAATGGGATGGAAAGGAATGTGGAATGGATTGTGGAATGGAATTGAAAGGCATTTGGAATGGAAATTGGAATGGAATGGAAAGGAATGGAATGGAATGTGGAGTGGAATGGAATGGACTGTGGAATGATATGGAAATAAATGTGGAATGGTATTGAATGGAAAGTGAAATGGAATGGAATGTGGAATAGAATGGAATATAATGTGAAATGGAATGTGTAATGGAATGGAATGGAAAGTGGAATAGAATGTGGAATGGAAAGGAATTGTATGTGGAAGTGAATGTGGAATGGAATAGAATGGAATGTGGAATGCAACGTGTAATGGAATGGAATGGTATGTGTAAAGGAACGTGGAATGGAATGTGGAATGAGAAGTGGAATATAATGAATTGTGCAATGGAATGTGGAATGGAACATTGAATGGAATGGAATGTAGAATGGATTGATGAATGGAATGTGGAATGGAATGTAGAATGGAATAGAATGGTAAGTAGAATGGAATGTGGAATGAGATAGAAAGGAATGTGGAATGGAACGGAGTGGAATGTGTAATGGAACGTTGAGTGGATTGGAATGGAATGTGGAATGGAACTTGGAATCGAATGTCGAATGGAACGTGGAATTGATTGCAATGTGTAATGGAATGTGGAATGAAATGTTGAATGGAACGGAATGGAATGGAATGTGGAAAGGAATGGAGTGGAATGTGGAATGGAATGGAATGGAATATGGAATGGATTGTGGAAATGAGGAATGGAATGAAATGTGTAATGGAATCTGGAATGGAGGAATGGAATGGAATGTCGAATGGAATGTCGAATGGGATGTGGAACGTAATGTAATGTGGCATGGAAAGTGGAATGAAATGCGGAATAGAATGTGGAATGGAAAGTGCTATGGAATGGAATGTGTAATAGAATGTGGAATGGAAAGAGGAATGGAATGGAATGGAATAGAATGTGGAATGGAATGGAATGTGAAATGGAATGGAATGGAATGTGTAATGGAATGGAATGGAATGTGGAATTGAATGTGGAATGGAATGGAATATAATGTACAATGGAATCTGGAATGGAATGGAATGGAATGCGGAATGGAATATGGAATGGAATGGAGTGGAATGAAATGGAATGTGGAATGGAATGGAGTGGAATGGAATGGGGAATGGGTTGCTGAATGGAATGTGGAATGGCATGGAGTGGAATGGAATGGAACGGAATATGAAATGGAATGAAATGAAATGTGGAATGGAACATGGAATGGAACGATGAATTGAACATGGAAAAGAACGAGGAATGGAATTGGAATAGAATTTGGAAAGGAATGGAATGGAATTTAATGGAATGTGAATTGGAGAGGGATGGCATGCGGAATGGAATATGGAATGGAACGGAATGGAATGTGGAATGGAATGGAATAGAGCATGGAATGAAATGCAATGGAATATGCAATGGAAGGGAAAGGAATGTGGAATGGAACTTGGAATGGAAAGTGGACTGGAACGTGGAATGCAGAGGAATGTGGAATGGAAAGTGGAATGAAAAGTGGAATGGAATGGAAAGTGGAATGGATTGTGGAATGGAATGGAATGGAACGTGGAATGGAATGCAATGGAATGTGGAATTGAATGGAATGGAATGTGGAAGGGAATAGAAAGTGGAGAGGAATGGAATGGAATGTTGAAGAGAACGTGGAATGGAATGGAATGGAAGGTGGAAGCGAAAGTGGAATGGAGTTGAATGGAAAGTGGAATGGAATGGAATGGAATGGAATGTGGAATGGAATGTGATGTGAAAAGTAGTGGAATGTGGAATGGAAAGCGGATTGGAATGGATTGTGGAATGGAGTGGAATGGAATGGAATGGAATGTATAATGGAATGGAATGTGGAGTGGAATGGAATGCAATGTGGAATGGAATGGTATGTGGAATGGAATGGATTGAAATGCAATATTGACTGGAATTGAATGTAATGGAATGTGGAATGGATTGTGGAAAGGAATAGAATAGAATGTAGAACTGAATGTGGAATGGAAGGTGGAATGGAATGGAGTGGAACAGAATGTAGAATGTAATGTTAAATGGAATGGAATGCAATGTGGAATGGAAAGGAACAGAAGGTAGAAAGGAATGTTAAGTGGAATGGATTGGAATGTGGAATGGAATGTGGAAAGGAACGTGGAATGGAAGGTGGAATGGAATGGAATGTGGAATGGAATGGAATGGAATGTAGAATGGAGTGTGAAATGGAATTCAATGGAATGTGGAATGTAAAGTGGAATGAAACGTGGAATGGAATGGAATGGAAGGAGGAATGGAATGGAATGGAATGTGGAAAGGAATGTGGAATGGAATGAAATGGAATGTAGAATGGAATGGAATGGAATGGAAAAGAATGTGGATTGGAATGCAATAGAATGTGGATTGGAATGGAATGGAATGTGGCATGGAATGGAATGGAATGTGCAATGGAATAGAATGGAATGGAATGAGGATTGGAATGGAATGGAATGTGGAATGGAATGGAATTTCGAATGGAATGGAATGTGGAATGGAATTGAATGGAATGGAATTTGGACCAGAATGGAATGAAGAGGAATGGAATGTGGACTGGAATAGAATGGAATCTGAAATGGAAACTGGAATGCCATGGAATGGAAAGTGTAATGGAATGCGGAATGCCATGGAATGGAATATGGAATAGAATGGAATGGAATGTGGAATGCAATGGAATGGAATGTGGAATGTTATGGAATGGAATGGAATGTGGAATGGTATGGAATGGAATGGAATGGCATGTGTAATGGAATGGAATGGAATTTGGAATGGAATGGAATGTGGAATGGAGTGAAAGTGAATGGGATGTTCAATGGAATAGAATGGAATGTGGAATTGAGTGTGGAATGGAATGCAATGGAATGTCGAATGGAATGGAAGGGAACGTTGAATGGAACGTGGAATGAAATAGAATGGAACATGTAACGGAACGTGGAATGGAACGTGGAAAGGAATGTGGAAAGTAATGTGGAATCTGGATTGGAATGGAATGGAATTTGGAATAGAATTGACTGGAATGTGGAATGGAATGGAATGTGGCATGGAATGGAATGGAATGTGGAATGGAATATGGAATGGAATGGAATGCAATCTGCAATGGAATGTGGAATGGAATTTAATGTGGAATGGATTGGAATATAATGTGGAATGGAATGGAATGGCATGTGGAAGGGAAGATAGAATGGAATGGAATGTGCAATTAAATGGAATTCAATGTGGAATGGAATGTGACATGGAATGGAATGGAATGGAATGGAATGTGGAAAGGATTGAAATGGAATGGAATGGAATCGAATGTGGAGTAGAATGCAGTGGAAAGTGGAATGGAATGGAAGGGAATGTTAAATTGAACGGAATGAAATGAAACGGAATGGAAAGTAAATTGGAACGGAATGTAATGTGGAATGGAATTGCAAGGAATGTGGAATGGATTGGAATGGATTGTGGAATGTAAAGTGGAATTGAATATGGAATGCAATGAAATGGAATGCTATGTTGAATGGAATGGAATGGAATGTGGAATGGAATAGAATGGAATGTGAAGTGGAGTGGAATGGAATGTGGAATGGAATGAAATGGAAAGGAATGGAATGCGGAAAGGAATGGAATGGAACACAATGAGAAATTGAGTGGAATAGAATGGAATGGAATGTGGAATGGAATGAAATGCATGTAGAATGGAATGGAATGGAACATGGAATGGAATGGAAAGTTAGGTGGAATGGTATGTGGAATGGAATGCAATGGAATGTGGAATCGAATGGAATCGAATGTGCAATGGAAAGGAATGGAATGTGGAATGGAATGTGGATGGGAATGTGCAATGGAATGAAATAGAATGTGAAATGGAATGTGGAATGGAATGGAACTGAATGTGCAGTGGAAGGGAATGGAATAAGGAATGGAATGTGGAGTGGAATGTAGAATGGAATGCAATGCAATGTGGAATGGAATGTGATATGGAATGTAATGGAATGTGGAATGGAACAGAATCGATTGGAATGTGGAATGGAGTGGAATGGAATGGAATTGAATATGGAATGAAAAGTGAAAAGGAATGGAATTGAATGTGGAATGGAACGGAATGGAATGCGGAATGGAGTGGAATCGAATGGAATGAAATTTGGAGTGGAATGGAATGGAATGAAGAATGGGATGTGGAATGCAATTGAATGGAATGGAATGGAAAGTGAAATGGAATGTGGATTGCAATGGTGTGAAATGGAACGGAATCTGGAATGGAAGGTGGAATGAAATGGAATGGAATGTGTAATGGAATATGGAATTTAATGTGGAATTGCGTAGAATGAAATGTGGAACGGAATTGAATGGAACGTGGAATGGAACGTGGAATGTAAGGTGGAATGAAATGTGGAATGGAATTTGCAATGGAATGGAATGAGTAATGGAATGGAATGGAATGTGTAATGTAATGTGGAATGGAATGGAATGGAATGGAAAGGAAATGAATGGAATGGAATGTGGAATGGAATGTTGAATGCAATGGAAAGGAATGGAATGTGGCCTCGTATGGAATTCAATGGAGTAGAGTGTGGAATGGAATGGACAGGAATGTGAAATGGCATGGAATGAAATGTGGGATGGAACGTGGAATGGAATGGAATGGATTGCGGAATGGAATGTGGGATGGAATGGAATGGAATGTGGAAGGGAAAGTGGAATGGAATGGAATGGAATGTGGAATGGAATGTGGGATGGAATGGAATGGAATGTGGAAGGGAATGTGGAATAGAATGGAATGAAGTGTGGAATGGAATGGAATGTAGAATGGAATGTGCAATGGAACGACATGGAACGTGGAATAGAATGGAATTGAAAGTGGAATGGAATGAAATAGAATGTGGTATGGAATGTGGAATGGAATGTGGAATGGAATGGAATGGAAAGTGGAATGGAATGGAAATTGGAATGGAATGGAATGGAATCTTGAATGGAATGTGTAACGGAATGGACTGGAATGTGAAATGGAATAGAATGGAATGTAGAATGGAATTGAAAGGAATTTGGAATTTAATGTGGAATGTAATGGAGTGGAATGTGGAATGGAAAGGAATGGAACATGGAATGGAACGTGGAAAGGAACGTGAAATGGAATGTTCAATGGAATGCGGAATGTAATGGAATGGAATGTGTAATGGAATACGGAGAGGAATGGAATGGAAAGGAATGCGAAATGGAATGGAATGGAATGTGGAATACAATAGAAAGGAATGTGGAATGGAATGTGGAATGGAAAGGAATGTAGAATGGAATGGAATCTGAAAAGAATGGAAGGGAATGGGGTATGGAATGGAATGGAATGTGGAATGAAATATGGAATTGAAGGAAATGGAAAGTGGAATGGAATGGAATGGAAGGTGCAATGGAATGTGGAATGGAATGTGAAATGAAAGGAACGGAATGTGGAATAGAAGTGAATTGAATGTGGAATGGAATGGAATGGAATGTGGAATGGAATTTGAATAGATTGAGGAATGGAAAGTGGAATTGAACGTTGAATGGAACGTGGAAAGGGACTTGGAATGCAACGTGGAATGGAACGTGTAATGGAACGTGGAATGGAACTTGGAATGGAATGAAATGGAATGTGGAATTGAATGGAATGGAATGCAGAATGCAATGGAATAGAATGTGGAATAGAGTGGAATGGAATGTAGATTAGAATGGAATGGAATGTGGAAAGGAAAGGAATGAAATGTGGAATGGAATGGAATGCAATTTGAAATGGAATGGAACGTGGAATGGAACGGAATGAAATGGAATGCAATGGAATGGAATGTCGAAAGGAAAGGAATGGAAGGTGGAATGGAATGGAATCGAATGTGGAAAGGAATGGAATGGAATGATATGTGGAATGGAAAGTAATGGAACATGGAATGGAATGTGTATGGAATGGTATGTGGAATGGAATGAGGAATGGAATGCAACAGAATGGAATGGAATGTGGAATGGAACGGAAAGGAATATGGAAAGGAATGGAATTGAATGAGGATTGGAAAGTGGAATTGATTGGAATGGAATGGGGAATGGAAAGGAATGTGGAAACGAATGAGGAATGGAACGTGGAATGGAATTGAATGGATCATGGAATGGAACATGGAATGGAACGTGGAACGGAACGTGGAAAGGAATGGAATGGAACATGGAATGGAACGTGGAGTGGAATGGAATGGAATGTGGAATTGAATGGATTGGAATGGAATGGAGTGGAATTTGAAATGGAATGGAATGGAATGTGGAGTGGAATGGAATGGAATGTGGATGGAAAGTGGAATGGAATGGAAAGGAAAGTGGAAAGGAATATGAAATGGAATGGAATAGAACGTGGAAGGGAAAGTGGAATGGAACATTGAATGGAAAGTTGAATGGAACGTGGAATGAATGGTGGAATGGAAAGTGGAAAGGAATGCAATGCAATGTGCAATGAAACAGAATTGAACGTGCAAATGGAATGGAATTGAATGTGGAAGAGAATTGAATGGAATGTGGAATGGAATGTGGAATGTAACGTGGAAGGGAATTTGGAATGGAATGTTTAACGGAATGTAATCTAATGTGTAATGGAATGGAAAGGAATTTGAAATGGAAAGTGGAATGGAATGGAATGTGTAATGAAATGGATTGGAATTTGGAGTGGAACGTAGAATGGAATGGAATGGAATGTGGAATGGAATGTGGAACGCAATGGAATGAAATTTCAAATGGAATTTGGAATGGAATGGAATAGAAATTGGAATGGAAGGTGGAATGGAATGGAAAGGAATGTGGAATGGAATGTGGAATGGAATGGAATGGAATGCAGAATGGAATGTGGAATGGAATTTGGAATGGAATGGAATGGAATATGGAATTTAATGGAATGGAATGTGGAATGAAATTTGGAATGGAAGAGAAGGGAAATTGGAATGGAAAGGAATAGAATGTGGAATGGAATGTGGAATGAATGGAAAGGAATGTGGAATGGAAGGTAATGGAATGTGCAATGGAATGGAATGGAGTGTGGAATGGAAAGTGGAAGGGAAAGAGGAATGGAAAGTGGAATGGAAAGTTGAATGGAATGTGGAAAGTATCTTGGAATGGAATGCGGAAAGGAACGTGGAAAGGAACATGGAATGTAATGTGGAATGTAATGTGGAAAGGAATGGAATGGAATGTGCAATGGAATGGAATGGAAAGCAATGGTATGTGAAATGGAATGGAATGGAAAATTGATTACAATCAAATGTAATGTGGAATGGAATGGAATGAAATGTTGAATGGAATATGTAATGGAATGTGCAATGGAATGGAATGGAATTGAATGAAATGTGGAATGGAATTGGGAATGGAAGAGAATGGAATGGAATGAAATGTGGAATGGAATGGAATGGAAAGTGAAATGGAATGAAATTGAATGGCAAGTGGAATGTAATGGAATGGAAAGGGGAATGGAATTAATTGTGGAATGTAATGTAATGAGGAATGCAAAGGAATGGAAGGAGAAATGCAATGGAATGGAATGTGGAAAGCTATGGAACGGAATGTGGAATGTAACGCAGAATGGAATTTGGAATGGAATGTTTAACGGAATGTAATCTAAAGTGTAATGGAATGGAAAGGAATTTGAAATGAAATGTGGAATGGAATGGAATGGAAAGTGGAATGGAATGGAATGTGCAATGAAATGGAATGGAATTTGGAGTGGAACGTAGAATGGAAAGGAATGGAATGCGGAATGGAATGCGGAATGCAATGGAATGAAATTTGAAATGGAATTTGGAATGGAATGGAATAGAAATTGGAATGGAATGTGGAATGGAATGGAAAGGAATGGAATGGAATGGAATGTGGAATAGAATTTGGAATGGAATGGAATGGAATATGGAATTTAATGGAATGGAATGTGGAATGAAATGTGGAATAGAAGAGAATGGAAATTGGAATGGAAAGGAATAGAATGTGGAATGGAACGTGGAATGAATGGAAAGGAATGTGGAATGGAAGGCAAGGGAATGTGCAATGGAATGGAATGGAATGTGGAATGGAAAGTGGAATGCAAAGAGGAATGGAAAGTGGAATGGAAAGTTGAATGGAATGTGCAAAGTATATTGGAATGGAATGTGGAAAGTAAGGTGGAAAGGAACATGGAATGTAACGTGGAATGTAATGTGGAAAGGAATGGAATGGAATGTGGAGTGGAATGGAATGGAAAGCAATGGTATGTGAAATGGAATGGAATGGAAAATTGATTACAATCAAGTGTAATGTGGAATGGAATGGAATGAAACGTTGAATGGACTATGTAATGGAATGTGTAATGGAATGGATTGGAATTGAATGGAATGTGGAATGGAATTGGGAATGGAATAGAATGGAATGGAATGAAACGTGGAATGGAATGGAATGGAAAGTGAAATGGAATGGAATTGAATGGCAAGTGGAATGTAATGGAATGGAAAGGGGAATGGAATTAATTGTGGAATGTAATGTAATGAGGAATGCAAAGGAATGGAAGGAGAAATGCAATGGAATGGAATGCGGAAAGCTATAGAACGGAATGTGGAATGTAAAGCGGAATGGAATTTGGAATGGAATGTTTAACGGAATGTAATCTAAAGTGTAATGGAATGGAAAGGAATTTGAAATGAAATGTGGATTGGAATGGAATGGAAAGTGTAATGGAATGGAATGTGCAACGAAATGGAATGGAATTTGGAGTGGAACGTAGAATGGAATGGAATGGAATGCGGAATGGAATGCGGAATGCAATGGAATGAAATTTGAAATGGAATTTGGAATGGAATGGAATAGAAATTGGAATGGAATGTGGAATGGAATGGAAAGGTATGTGGAATGGAATGTGGAATGGAATGGAATGGAATGGAATGTGGAATGGAATGTGGAATAGAATTTGGAATGGAATGGAATGGAATATGGAATTTAATGGAATGGAATGTGGAATGAAATGTGGAATAGAAGAGAATGGAAATTGGAATGGAAAGGAATAGAATGTGGAATGGAACGTGGAATGAATGGAAAGGAATGTGGAATGGAAGGCAAGGGAATGTGCAATGGAATGGAATGGAATGTGGAATGGAAAGTGGAATGCAAAGAAGAATGGAAAGTGGAATGGAAAGTTGAATGGAATGTGCAAAGTATATTGGAATGGAATGTGGAAAGGAAGGTGGAAAGGAACATGGAATGTAACGTGGAATGTAATGTGGAAAGGAATGGAATGGAATGTGGAGTGGAATGGAATGGAAAGCAATGGTATGTGAAATGGAATGGAATGGAAAATTGATTACAATCAAGTGTAATGTGGAATGGAATGGAATGAAAGGTTGAATGGACTATGTAATGGAATGTGTAATGGAATGGATTGGAATTGAATGGAATGTGGAATGGAATTGGGAATGGAATAGAAAGGAATGGAATGAAACGTGGAATGGAATGGAATGGAAAGTGAAATGGAATGGAATTGAATGGCAAGTGGAATGTAATGGAATGGAAAGGGGAATGGAATTAATTGTGGAATGTAATGTAATGAGGAATGCAAAGGAATGGAAGGAGAAATGCAATGGAATGGAATGCGGAAAGCTATGGAACGGAATGTGGAATGTAACGCGGAATGGAATTTGGAATGGAATGTTTAACGGAATGTAATCTAAAGTGTAATGGAATGGAAAGGAATTTGAAATGAAATGTGGAATGGAATGGAATAGAAAGTGGAATGGAATGGAATGTGCAATGAAATGGAATGGAATTTGGAGTGGAACGTAGAATGGAATGGAATGGAATGCGGAATGGAATGCGGAATGCAATGGAATGAAATTTGAAATGGAATTTGGAATGGAATGGAATAGAAATTGGAATGGAATGTGGAATGGAATGGAAAGGAATGTGGAATGGAATGTGGAATGGAATGGAATGGAATGGAATGTGGAATGGAATGTGGAATAGAATTTGGAATGGAATGGAATGGAATATGGAATTTAATGGAATGGAATGTGGAATGAAATGTGGAATAGAAGAGAATGGAAATTGGAATGGAAAGGAATAGAATGTGGAATGGAACGTGGAATGAATGGAAAGGAATGTGGAATGGAAGGCAAGGGAATGTGCAATGGAATGGAATGGAATGTGGAATGGAAAGTGGAATGCAAAGAGGAATGGAAAGTGGAATGGAAAGTTGAATGGAATGTGCAAAGTATATTGGAATGGAATGTGGAAAGGAACGTGGAAAGGAACATGGAATGTAACGTGGAACGTAATGTGGAAAGGAATGGAATGGAATGTGGAGTGGAATGGAATGGAAAGCAATGGTATGTGAAATGGAATGGAATGGAAAATTGATTACAATCAAGTGTAATGTGGAATGGAATGGAATGAAACGTTGAATGGAATATGTAATGGAATGTGTAATGGAATGGATTGGAATTGAATGGAATGTGGAATGGAATTGGGAATGGAATAGAATGGAATGGAATGAAACGTGGAATGGAATGGAATGGAAAGTGAAATGGAATGGAATTGAATGGCATGTGGAATGGAATGGAATTGAAAGGGGAATGGAATTAATTGTGGAATGTAATGTAATGTTGAATGCAAAGGAATGGAAAGTGAAATGCAATGGAATGGAATTTGGAAAGCAATGGAATGGAATGTGGAATGGAAAGTGGAATGGAACGGAATCTGGAATGCAATGGAATGGAATTGAATGGAATATGGAATGGAAAGTGGAATGGAACGTGGAAAGGAAAGTGGAATGGAATGTGGAACGAATGTGAAATGGAATGTGGAATGCAATGGGGAATGCAAAGTGAAATTTAATGAAATGGAACGTGGAATGGAATGGAATGAATCGTTTAATGGAATGGAATGGAACGTGGAATGGAACGTGGAATGGAATGTGGAATGGTATGTGAAATAGAATGGAATGAAATGTGGAATGGAATTGAATGGAATGTGGAATGTAAAGAGGAATGGAATGGAATGGAATGTGGTTGGAATGTGGAATGGAATGCGGAATGGATTGTGGAATGAACGTTGGAATGGAATGTGTAAACAAACGGCATGGAATGTGGAAGTGAATGTGAACGGGAATGTGGAATGGAATAAAATGGAACGTGGAATGGAATGTCGATTGGAATGTAAAGGAATGTGCAATGGAATGTGGAATGGAATGGCATGGAATGTGGAATGGAAAGTAGAATGGAATGTGGAATGGAAAGTGGAATGGAATGGAATGGAATGTGTAATGGAACGTGGAATGCAATGGAATGGAAAGTGGAGTGCAACGTGGAATGGAATGTGGAAGTGAACATGGAATGAAATGAAATTTGGAATGGAATGGAATGGAATGTTGAATGGAATGAGAAATGGAATGTGGAATGGAATGTGAAATGGAATGGTGAAGGAAACACGGAATGGAATGGAATGGAATGTGGAAAGCTTGTGAAATAGAATGTGGAATGTAATGTGGGACGGATTGGAATGGAATGTGGAATGGAATGTTGAATTGAATGGAATGGTACGTGGAATGGAATAGATTGGCATGTGGAATGGAATGTGTAATTGAATGGAATTGTTTGTGGAATGGAATGGATTGGAATGTGGAAAGAATGTGGAATGGAATGCACTGGAATGTGGAATGGAACGGAATGGAATGTGGAATGGAATGTGGAATGCAATGTGGAATGGAATGCAATGGAATGTGGGAAGGACTGGATTGGAAGGTAAAATGGATTTTGGAATGGAACGTGCAATAGAATGTCTACTGGAATGTGGAATGGAATTGAATGGAATGTGGAATGGAATGGAATGGAATGTGGAAAAGAATTGAATGGAATCTAATGTGGAATAGAATGGATTGGAATAGAATGGAATGCGGAATGGAATGGAATGGATTGTGGAATGCAATGTACTGGAATGGAATGTGAAATTGAATGGCATGGAATGTGGAATTTAATGGAATGGAATGTGGAAAGCAATGGAATGGAATGTGGAATGGAATGTGGAATGGAATGGAATGGAATGATGAATGGAATGGAATGAAATATGTAATGGAATGAAGTGGGATGGAATGTGGAATTTAATGTGGAATGGAATGGAATGAAATATGGAATGGAGTGGAATGGAAAGTGGTATGGAATGGAATGGAATCCGAAAAGGAATGGAACGTGGAATGGAATGGAATGGAAAGTGGATTGGAAGGGAATGGATTCTGTAATGGAAAGGAATGGAATGGAAAGTGAAATGGAATGTGGAATGGAATGTGAAATGGAACGTGGAATGGAATGTGGAATGTAAAACAATGGAATGTGGAATGGAAAATGGAATTTATTGTAATGAAAGGAAAAGTGGAATGGAATGGAATGGAATGGAATAAGGAATGGAAGGGAATGGAATGTGGAAAGGAATGAAATGGAATGGAAAGGAAAGGAATGAAATGGAATGCTATGGAATGTGGAATGGAAATTAATGGAATGTGGAATAGAATGGATTGGCATGGAAAGTGGAATGAAATGGAATGGAATGGAATGTGTAATGGAATGGAATGGAATATGGAAAGTAATGGAATGGAATGTGGAATTTAATGGAATGGAATGGAATGTGGAATGGAATGAAATGTAATGGAATGCGGAATGGAACTGAATAGAATGTGGAATGGAATGGAATATGGAATGGAACGGAATGGAATGTGGAATGGAACGTGGAATAGAATGTGGAATGGAACGTGGAATGGAAAGGAAAGGAATGGAATGGATTGTTTAAGGGAATGTGGAATGGAATGTGGAATGGAACGTGGAATGGGATGGATTGGAATGTGGAATGGAACATGGAATAGAACGTGGAACGGAATGTGGAATGGAACGTGGAATGGAATGTGCGATGGAATGTGGAATGGAACACGGAATGGAAAAGAATGGATAGTAGAGTGGAACAAGAAATGGAATGGATTGCATCGTGGAATGCAGTGTGGAATGCACTGTGGAATGGGAGGTGAAATGCAACGTGGAATGGATTGGAACGAAATGTGGAGTGGAATGTGAATTGGAATGTGGAATGGAAAACAAGGCAATGTGGAATGGAATGTGGTATGGAATGTAATGGAATGTGGAATGGAATGTGGAACGGTAAGTAATGGAATGTGGAATTGAATGTGGAATGGAATGTAATGGAATGTGGAATGGAAAGGAATGGAATATGGAATGGAATGTGGAGTGGAAAGTGGAATAGAAACTGGAATGGAATGGAAGGGATTGTGCAATGGAACATGGAATGGAATGGAATGAAACGTGGAATGGAACTTGGAAAGGGACGTGGATTGGAATGCGGAATGCCCCGTGGAATGGAATGTGGAAAGGAATATCGAATGGAATGGAAAGGAAAGTGGAATGGAATGGAATGGAATGTGGAATGGAATGTGGAATGGAATGAAATGGAATGTGGAATAGTATGCGGAATGGAATGGAATTGAATGGTATGTAATGGGGAATGGAATGGAAAGGAATGTGGAATGGAACATGGAATGGAATGGAATGGAACGTGTAATGAAATCTCGAATGAAATGTGGAATGTATTGGAATGGAATGTGGAATGAAATGGACTGGAATGCGCAGTGGAATGTGGAAAGGAATGGAATGCATTGGAAAGGGAAAGTGGAATGGAATAGAATGGAAAGTGGAATGGAATGTGGACTGCAATGGAATGCAATGTAGAATGGAATGGAATGGAATGTGGAATGGAATGTGGACTGGCATGGAATGGAAAGTGGAATGGAATGGAATGGAATGTGGAATGGAAAGTGTTGTGGCACGTGGAATGGAACGGAGTGTAATGTGTAATGGAACGTGGAATGAAATGCAACGTGGAATGGAACGTGGAATGGAATGGAATGGAAAGCGCAATGGAACATGGAATGGAACGTGGAATGGAACGTGGAATGGAATGTGGAAGTGAAAGTGGAATGGAATGGAATGGAGTGTGGAATGGAACGCGGAATGGAATGGAACGGAAAGTGGAATGGAATGTTCAACGGAAATTGGAATGGAACATGGAATGGAATGGAACGGAAAGTGGAAAGAAACGTGGAATGGAATCGAATGTAAAGTGGAATGGAATGTGGAATGGAACGTGGAATGGCATGTGGAATGGATAGTGGAATGGAATGGAATGGAATGTGGAATGGAAAGTGGAATAGAATGGAATGGAATGTGGAATTTAATGTGGAATGGAGTGGAATGGAATGTGGAATGGAATGTGGACTGAAATGTGGAAAGGAATGTGGAATGGAATGTGGAATGGAACGTGGAACGGAATTTGGAATAGAATGTAGAATGGAATGTGGAATGGAATTTGGAATGGAATGTGGAATGGAATGCAATGGAATGTGGAATTTAATGTGGAAAGGAAAGGAATGACATGTGGAATAAAGTGTTAGGGAATGTGGAATGGAATGGAATGCAGAATGGAATGTTGAATCGAATGTGGAATGCAATGGAATGGAATGGGGAATGGAATGTGGAATGGAATGGAATGGAATGTGTACTGCAATGTGGAATAGAATGTGCAATGGAATGTGGAATGGGATGTGGATTGGCATGTGGAATTGAAAGGAATATAATGTGGAATGGAATGTGGAATGGAACGTGTTATTGTACGGAATGCAATGTGGAATGGAATGTGGAATTGAATGTGGATTCGATCATAGAAAGGAATGGAATGGAATGTGGAATGAAAGGTGGAATGGAATGTTGAATGGATCGTGGAATGGAAAGGAATGGAATGTGTATTGGAACGTGGAATGGAATGGAATGCCACGTGGAATGGAGAGTGGAATGGAACGTGGAATGGAATGTAGATTGGAATGTGGAATGGAATGTGCAATGGAATGTGGAATGGAACATGGAATGGAATGAAATGGAAAGTGGAATAGAAGGTGGAATGGAACGGAAAGGAACGTGGAGTGGAATGTGGAGTGGAACGTGGAACGGAACTTGGAACGCAATGGAAAGGAATGTGGAATGGAATGTGGAATGGAATGCGGAATGGAACGTGGAATGGAATGGAATGGAATGTGAAATGGAATGTGGAGTGGAATGTGGAAAGAAATGGAATGGAATGCAATGTGCAATAGAAAGTGAAAAGGAAAATGGTATCGAATGTGATATAGAACGGAATGGAATTTGAAACGGAATGTGGAAAGGAAAATAGAATGGAATGTATTGGAATGTGCAATGGAATGTGAAACGGAAAGTGGAATGGAATGTGGAATCGAAAGTTATGGAAGGTGGAAGGGGATGTGTAATGGCATGTGGAACGGAAAGTGTAATGGAATGGAATGGAAAGTGGAATGGAACTTGGAATGGAATGGAATGGAATGGAACGTGGAAAGGATCTTGGAATGAAACATGGAACGGAAAGTGGAACAGAATGTGGAATGGAAGGGGGAATGGAATGTGGAATGCAATGTGGAATGGAAGGTGAATGGAATGTGGAATGGAACGTGAAATGGAATGGAATGGAAAGTGGAAAGGGTAATGGAATGGAATGTGGAATGGATCGTGGTATGGAAAGTGGAATGGAATGGATTGGAAAGTGGATTAGAATTTGGAATGGAATCCGGAATATAAAGTGGAATGGAATGTGTACTGGAATGTGCAATGGAAAGGAATGGAATGTGGACAGGAATGGAATGGAATGTGGAATGGAATGGAATGGAATTTTGACTGGAATGGTATGGAATGGAATGGAATGTGGAAAGGATGTTTTAATGGATCGTGGGATGGAATGGAATGGAACGTCGAATGAACGTGGAATGGAACGAGGAATGGAAGGTGGAATGAAACGTGGAATGGAATGAAATAGAAAGTGGAATGAAATGTGGAATGGAACGTGGAATGTAATGGAATGGAATGTGGAAAGGAATGTACTCGAATATGGAATGGAATGTGGAATGGAATGTGGAATGGAATGGAATGGAACGTGGAAGGGAATGTGGAATGGAATGTGGAAGGGAATGTGGAATGGAATGGAATGGACTGTGGAATGGAATGTGGAATGGAGTGGAATTTAATGTTGAAGGGAATGTGGAATGGAATGGAATGGAATGTGTAACGGAATGTGAAAAGGAATGGAATGGAATGTGGAATGGAATGTGGAAAGGAATGGAATGGAATGAGGAAGGGAAGATGGAATGGAATGAGGAAGGGAAGGTGGAATGGAACGTGGAATGCAAAGTGGAATGGAATGTGGAATTGAATGGAATGGAATGTGGAAAGGAATGTAGTCGAATATGGAATGGAACGTTGAATGGAATGTGGAATGGAAAGGAATGGAAAGTGGAATGGAATGTGGAATGCAATGTGGAATGGAATGTGCAAAGGAATGTGGAATGGAATGGAATTGAATGTGGAATGGAATATGGAATGGAATGTGGAAAGGAATGGAATGGAATGAGGAAGCTAAGGTGGAAAGCAACGTGGAATGCAAAGTGGAATGGAACGGAATGGAAAGTGGATTGGAATTTGGAATGGAATCCGGAATAGAAAGTGGAATGGAATGTGTAGTGGAATGTGCAATGGAAAGGAATGGAATGTGGAGAGGAATGGAATGGAATGTGGTATGGAATGGAATGGAATTTTGACTGGAAAGGTAGGGAATGGAATGGAATGTGGAAAGGATGTTTTAATAGATCGTGGAATGGAATGGAATGGAACGTCGAATGAACGTGGAATGGAATGAGGAATGGAAGGTATAATGAAACGTGGAATGGAATGAAATAGAAAGTGGAATGAAATGTGGAATGGAATGTGGAATGGAATGGAATGGAATGTGGAAGGGAATGTTGAATGGAATGTGGAATGGAATGTGGAATGGAATGGAATGGAATGGAATGTGGAAGGGAATGTGGAATGGAATGTGCAATGGAATGTGGAATGGAATGGAATGGAATTTTGAATGGAATGTGGAGTGGAGTGGAATGGAATGAGGAAGGGATGGTGGAATGGAATGTGGAATGCAAAGTGGAATGGAATGGAATGGGATGTTGAATGGAATGTGGAATAGAATGGAATGGAATGTGGAAACGAATGTAGTCGAATATGGAATGGATTGTGGAATGGAATGTGGAATGGAAAGGAATGGAAGGTGGAATGGAATGCGGAATGGAATGTGGAATGGAAAGTGCAATTGAATGTGGAATGGAATGGAATGGAATGTGGAAGGGAATGTGGAATGGAATGTGGAATGTAATGAAATGGAATTTGGAATGGAAAGTGGAATGTAGTGGAATGGAATGTTGAAGGGAATGTGGAATGGAATGGAATGGTATGTGTAATGGAATGTGAATTGGAATGGAATGGAATGTGGAATGGAATGTGGAAAGGAATGGAATGGAATGAGGAAGATAAGGTGGAATGCAACGTGGAATGCAAAGTGGAATGGAATGGAATGGGATGTGGAATGGAAAGTGGAATGTTATGTAATGTAATTGATTGTCTAATGGAATGTGGAATGGAATGGAATGGAATGTGGAATGCAATGTAGAATAGAATGTGGAATTCATTTTAATGGAATTTCGAAAGAAATGTGGAATGGAATGGAATGGAATGTGGAGAGGAATGTGGAATGGAACGTGGAATGGAATGTGGAATGGAACGTGGAAAGAAATGGAACAGAACTTGGAATGGAACGTGGAATGGAACATGAAATGGAATGTAGCATTTAACATGGAATGGTTTGGGAAATGGAATGTGGAATGGAACGTAGAATGTAATGGAAAGTGGAATGGAAAGTGGAATGGAATTTGGAATGTTATGGAATGGAAGATGGAAAGGAATGTGGAATGGAATGTGGAATGGAAACTGGAATGGAATTTGGAATGTTATGGAATGGAACGTGGAAAGGAATGTGGAAAGGAATGTGGAATGTTAAGTGGAATGGAACGTGGAATGGTATGGAATGAAATGTGTAACGGAATGGAATGGAACGTGGAATGCAATGTGGAATGGAATGGAATGAAATTCGGAATGGAATGGAATGGAATGTGGATGGAAGGTGGAATGGAATGTGGAATGTAACGTGGAAAGGAAAGGAATGGAATGTGGAATGGAAGGGAGTGGAATGCGGAATGGAATGGAATGGATTGCGGAATGGAATGTGTAATGGAATGTGGAATAGAATGTGGAATGGAATAAAAAGGAATCCGGAATGGAATGGAATGGAATGGAATGCAATGCGAAATGGAACATGCAATGGAACGTGAAATGGAATGTGGAATGGAATGGAAAAGAATGAGAGTGGAATATAACGGAATGTGGAATGGAGTGTGGAATGGAATGAAATGGAATGTGGAATGTAATGGAAAATAATGTGGAATGGAAGGGAATGGAATGTGGAATGGAATTTGGAATGGAATGGAAAAAATGTGGAATGTAAGTTAACGGAATGAGGAATGGAATGGAATGGAATGCAATGGAAGGGGGAATGGAATGGAATGGAATTTTGAATGGAAAGTAATGATATGTGGAATGCAATGGAATGGTACGGAACGTGGAATGGAATGGAATTGAATGGTTTGGAATGTGTTATGTAGTGAAATGGAATGGAATGAAAAAGGGAAAGTGGAATGCAATGTGGAATGAAATGTGGAATGGAATGTGGAAAGGAATGGAATGGAATAGGGAATGGAATGTGGAATGGAAAGTGGAATAGAATGTCCAATGGAATTTAAAGGAATGTGGAATGGAACGTGGAATGCAATGGACTGGAATGTGTAATGGAATGGAATGGAATGTGGAATGGAAAGTGGAATGAAATGTGGAATGGAATGTGGAATGAAATGTGGAATGGAATGGAATGGAATGTTGAATGGAATGTGGAATGGGTTGGAATGGAATGTGGAATGGAATGCGGATTGGAATGTGGAAGGCATTGTGAAATGCAACGTGGAATGGAATGGAATGGATGTGGAATTGAACACGGAATTGAACATGGAATGGAACGTCGAATGGAAAGTTTAATGTAAAGTGGAATGAAATGTTCAATGGAAAGTGGAATGGAATGTGGAATGGATTGTGGAATGGAATGTTGAATGGAACGTGGAATGGAATGGAATGGAACGTGAAATGGGATGGAATGGAAAGTGGGATGGATTGTGTAATGGAATGTGGAATGGAACATGGTATGGAAAGGTTTGGAAAGTGGAGTGGAACGTGGGATGGAATGGAATGGAATGTGGAATGGAATGCAAAATGGACTGTTGAATGGAACGAGAAATGCAACGTGGAATGGATAGGAATGGAATGTGGAATGGAATGTGAAATGAAATGTGAAATGAAATGGAAGGCAATGTGGAATGCAACATGGAATGGAATGGAAAGGAATGTGGAATGGAATGTGGAATTGAATGAAATGGAAAGTGGAATGGAACAGAATGGAATGTGGAATGGAATGTTGAAAGGAATGTGAAATACAATGTGTGATGGAATGGAATGGAATGTGCAATTGAACGTGGAATGGATTGTAAAGGAACGTTTAATGGAACCTGGAATGGATCGTGGAAAAGAACAAGGAATGGAAAGTGGAAAGCAGCGTAGAATGGAATGTGGAATGGAATGGAATGGAAAGTGGAATGGAATGGAATGGAATGGAATGTGGAATGGAATGTGGAATGGAATGGAATGAATTGTGGAATAGAATGTGCAATGGAGTGGAATGGAATGTGGACTGGAATGCGGAATGGAAAGTGGAATGGAATGTGGAATGGAACGTCGAAAGGAATGGAACAGAACTTGGAATGGAACGTGGAAAGGAACCTGAATTTCAATGTGGCATAGAACATGGAATGCTTTGGGCAATGGAATGTGGAATGGAACGCGGAATGGAATGAAAAGTGGAATGGAAACTGGAATGGAATTTGGAATGTTATGGAATGGAAAGAGGAAATGAATGTGGAATGGAAAGTGGAATGGAATTTGGAATGTTATGGAATGGAACGAGGAAATGAATGTAGAATGGAAAGTGGAATGGAATTTGGAATGTTATGGAATGGAACGTGGAAAGGAATGTAAAATGGAATGTGGAATGGAAACTAGAATCGAACGTGGAATGGAATGGAATGAAATGTGTAATGGAATGAAATGGAAAGTGGAATGGAAAGTGGAATGGAATGTGGAATGGAGTGTGGAATGGAATGGAATGGAATTTGGAATGGAAAGGAATGGAATGTGGATGGAAGATGGAGTGGAATGAGGAATGTAACGTGAAATGAAAATGGATGGAATGTGGAATGGAAGGGAGTGGAATGTGGAATGGAATGGAAAGGAATGTGGAATGGAATGCAATGGAATGTGGAATAGAATGTGGAGTGGAATGGAATGCAATGTGGAATGGAATGTAGAATGGAATGTTGAATGGAATGGAATGGAATGTGGAATGGAACGAGGATTGGAACGCAATGTGGAATGGAATGTAGAATGGAATGTTGAATGGAATGGAATGGAATGTGGAATGGAACGTGGATTGGAACGTGGAGTGGAACGTGGAATGTAACGTGGAATGGAACATCGAATGGAAAGTGAAATGGAACATCTAATGGAACGTGGAATGGAATGCGGAATGCAATGAGGAATGGAATGGAATGGAATGTGGAATGGAATGTGGAATGGAAAGTGGAATGGAATAGAATGGAATATGGAATGGAATGGAATGGAACTTGGTATTGAATGTGTAATGGAATGGAATGGATAATGGAATGGTATATGAAATGGACTGGAATAAAATGTGGAATAGGCCGTGGAATGGAATGCAGAATGGAACGTGGATTGGAACGTGTAGTGTAACGTGGAATGGAATGGAATGGAATGTGGAATAGAATGTGGAATAGAATGGAATGGAAAGTGGAGGGGAATTGAATGGCTTGTGGAATGCAATTGGATGGAAAGAATGTGGCATGGAAATCGGAATGAAATGGAATAGAATGTGGAATCAAATGGAATGGAATGTGGAATGGAACGTGGAATGGAATGGAATAGAATGTGGAAAGGAGCGTGGAATGGATTGCGGAATGGGACGTGGAATGGAATGGAAGGTGGAATGGAATGTGGAAAGGAATGTGGAATGGAATTGAATGGAATGTGGAATGGAAAGTGGAATGAAATGGAATGGAAAGTGGAATGGAAAGGAAAGGAATGAGGAATTGAATGGAATGGAATGTGGAATGGAATGGAATAGAACGTGGAAGGGAACGTGGAATGGTACATGAAATGGAACGTGGAGTGGAACATGGAATGGAAAGTGGAAAGAAATGGAATGGAATGTGGAATGGAACGGAATGGAATGTGGAATGGAATGTGGAATGGAAAGCGGAATGGAATAAAATGGAATATGGAATGAAATGTGAAATTGAATGGAATAGAATGTGTAGTGGAATGGAATGGATTGTGGAATGGAATGGAATGAAAGGAAAGTGGAATGGAAAGCGGAAACAAATGGAATGGAATGTGTAATCAAATGGAATGGATTGTGGAAAGGAACGTGGAGTAGAACGGAATGGAATGTGGAATGGAACATGGAATGGAATGTTGAAGGGGACGTGGAATGGAATGGAATATGGAATGGAATGTGGAATGGAATATGGAATGGAATGTGGAATGGAATGCATCGGAATGCAGAATGGAACATGGAATGGAATGGAATGGATTGAGGAATGGAAAGTGAAATGGATTGAGTAATGGAAAGTGAAATGGAATTGAATGTGGAATGGAATGTAAAATGGAATGGAAAGGAATGTGGAAAGCAATGGAATGGAAAGTGGAATGGAATGGATTGGAACAGAATGCGGAATGGAATGGAAAGTGGAAAGGAACGGAATGTGGAATGGAATGGAATGGAACGTGGATTGGAGTGGAATTTGGAATGGAATGGAATGTGGAATGGAATTCACACTGGAATGGAAAGGGATGGAATGGAATGTAGATTCTATAGAATGGAATGTGGAAAGGAAACTCGAATGACATGGAATGGGATGTGTAATGGAATGTGGAATGGCATGGAATGGAATTTGGAATGGAATGGAATGGAATGTGGAATGGAAAGTGCAATGGAATGGAATTGAATGGAATGTGAAACGGCATGGAAAGGAATATAGAATGGAATAGAATGGAATGTGGATTGGGATGGAATGGAATTTGCAATGGAACGGAATGGAATGTGGAATGGAATGGAATGTGGAATGGAATGGAATGGAATGTGGAATGAAATGGAATGGAAAGTGGAATGGTATGGAAAGGAATGTGGAATGGAATTGAATGGAATATGGAATGGAATGTGGAATGGAATGGAATGGAATGGCATGTAGAATGGAATGGAATGGAATATAGAATGGAATTTGGTATACAATGTAATGGAACGTGGAATGTAATGTGGAAAGCAAGGTGGCATCGAACGATGAATGGTACGTTAAATGGAATGGAATAGAACATGGAATTTAACGTGGAATGGAATGGAATGGAACGTGGAATGAAACGTAGAATGGAAGGTTTCATGGCATGTGGAATAGAAAGTGGAATGGAATGGAGTGGAATGTGTAATGGAATGGAATAGAAGGTGGAGTGGAATGGAATTCAACGGAATGTGGACAGGAATGGAATTGTATGAAATGGAAGGTGGATTGGAATGGAACGGAATGTGGAATGGAATGTGGAATGGCATTGAACGGAATGTCGAATGGAATGGAATGCAATGTGGAATGGAATGTGGATTGGAATTGTAAGGAATGTGGAATGGTATGCAATGGAATGTGGAATGCCATGGAATGGAAAGTGGAATGCAATGGAATGGTTGTGGCAAGGAATGTGGAATAGAACGGAATGGAATGTGGAGTGGAATCGAATGGAATGTGGAATGGAACGGAATGGAATGTGAAATGGAATGGAATGTATTTGGAATGGAATGGAATGGAATGGAAAGTACAATGGAATGGAACGGAATGTGGAATGTAATTGAATGGAATGGAAGGTGGAATGGAAAGGAATGGAATATGAAATGGAATGAAATAGAAGGTGGAATGGAATTGAACGTAATGCAAAGTGGAATTGAATACAAAGTTTCGAGGAATGGAATGGAATGGAATGTGGAATGGAAAGGAACATGGAATGGAATGGAATGGAATGTGGTAGGGAATGGAACAGAATGTGGAATGGAACAGAATGGAGTCGAATGTGGAATTGAATGAAATGTGTAATGGAATGGAATGGAATGGATTGGAACGAAATGTGGAATGGAATGGAGTGGAATGTGGAACGGAATAGAAAGAATATGCAATGGAATGTGGAATGGAATGCAATATGGAAAGAAATGGAATGAGGAATGGAATGGAATGGAATGGAACAGAATGAGGAATGGAATGGAATGCAATGTGGAATGTAATGGAATGGAAAGTGGGATGCACTGTGTAAAAGATTGGAATGGAATTGAATGTAATGTGAAATGGAATGGAACGGGAAGTAGACTGGAATGGAATAGAATGGAAAGGAATGCGGAATGGAATGCAATGTGGAATGGATTGAAATGTGGAATGGATTGGAATGGAATGTGGAATGTAATGGAATGGAATATGGAATGGAATGGAATTGAATGTGGAATGGTATTGAATGGAATATGGAAACAAATGTGGAATGGAATGGAACGTTATGGAATGGAATGGGGAATGGAATGGAATGCAAAGTAGAAAGCAATAGAATGGAATGGAATGTGAAATGGAAATAGAATGGAATGTGGAATTGAATGGAATGGAATGTGAAATGGAAATAGAATGCAATGTGGAATTGAATGCAATGGAATGTGGAATGGAATGGAAGGGAATGTGGAATGTAATGTGGAATGGAAGGGAATGGAATGTGAAATGGAATGTGGAATGCAGTGTGGAATGGAAAGGAATGGAATGGCATGGAATGTGGAATGGAATGGAATGCAAAGTGTAATGGAAGAGGTAATGGAATGGGCTGAAATGCGGAATGTGGAATGGAATGTGGAATGGAATGTGGAATGGAATCGAATGGGATGCAATGCGGAATGCGGAAGTGGAATGGAATGTGAAATGGAATTTGGAATAAAATGTTGAATTGAAAGGAATTGAATGTGGAATGTAATGGAATGGAAAGTGGAATGGAATAGAAGGGAATGTGTAATGGAATGCGGAATGGAATGGAATGAAAGATGGAATATAATGTGGAATGGAATAGAAGGGAATGTGTAATGGAATGCGGAATGGAATGGAATGAAAGATGGAATATAATGTGGAATGCAATGGAATGGAATCCAGAACGGAATGGAATGGAATGGTAGGGAATGTGGAATGGAATGGAATGAAACGTGGAATGGAAGATGGAATGGAACGTAGAATGGAATGTGTAATGGAAAGGAATGGAATGTGGAATGGAATGTGGAATTCAAGGGAATAGAATGTGGAATGGAACGTGGAATGGAATGGAATGGAATGTGGAATGGAACGTGGAATGGAATGTAATGTGGAATGCAAAGTGGAATGGAAAGGAATGGAATCTGGAATGGAACATGGAATGGAATGGAATGGAATTTGGAATGCAATGTGGAATGGAATGGAATGAAATGTGGAATGGAATGGAATGCAATGTGGAATGGAATGTGGAATGAAATGGAATGGAATGGAATGCGGAATGGAACGTGGAATGGAATGGAATGGAATGTGGAATTGAACGGAATGTAATGGAATGTGAAATTGAATGGAATGGAATGTGGATTGGAATGTGGAATTGAATGGAATGGAACGTGGAATGGAAAGTGGAATGGAAAGTGGAATGGAATGGAATGGACTGTGGAATAGAACGTGGAATGGAATGGAATAGAAGGTGGAATGCAACATGGAATGTAAAGTGGAGTGTAACGTTTAATGGAACGTGAAATGTAATGTGGAATGGAAGTTGGTATGGAATGGAATGGAATGGAATGTGGAGTGGAAAGTGGAATGGATCATAGAGTGGAACAAGGAATGGAACATGGAATGGAATTTGGAGTACAGCTTGGAATGGAACGTGGAGTAGAATGTGGAATGGAATGCGGAATAGAATGGAATACAATGTGGAATGGAAGGCAATGGAATGTGGAATGGAATGGAATAGAATGTGGAATGGAATGGAATGGAATGCTGAATGGAAGGGAATGGAAAGTGGAATGGAATTTGGAATGGAATGGAATGCAACGTGGAATGGAAAGTGGAATTGAATGGAATGGAATGTGGAATAGAATGGAATGAGGAACAGAATGTGGAATGGAATGTGGAATGGAATGCGGAATGTATCGTGTAATGGAACGTGGAATGGAAAGTGGAATGGAAAGTGGAGTGGAATGTGGAATGGAACTTGGAATGGATCTTGGAGTGGAACCTGGAGTGGAATGTGGAAATGAGTGGAAAGGAATGCAGAGTGGAATGGAATGGAATGGAATAGAATGTGAAATGGAATGGAATGGAACATGGATTAGCATGTAATGGAATTTGGAATGGGATAGAACGGAAAGTGGAATGGAATGTGCAATGAAATGGAATGGAATTTGGAATGGAATGGAATAGAAAGGGGAATAGAATGGAGTGGAATGGAATGCGGAATGGAATGGAATGGAATGGAACATGGAATGGAATGGAATGGAATGTGGAGTGGAATGGAATGAGGAATGGAACGTGGAATGGAATATGGAAAGGAATATGTAAAGGAACGTGGAATGGAATGGAATGTGCAATGGAATATGGAATGGAATGGAATGGAATGCAAGTTGGAATCGCATAGAATGGAATGTGGAATGGAATGTGGAATGGAATTGAATGGAGTGTGGAATGGAATGCTATGCAATGCAATGAGGAATGGATTGGAATTGAATGTGAAATGGAATGTGGAAGGGAAAGCAATGCAATGTGGAATGTAATGGAATTGAATGTGGAATTGAACGTAAAATGGAATGGAATGGAATGTGGAATGGAAAGTGGAATGGATCGGAAGGGAATGTGAAATGGAATGGAATGGAATGTGGAATGGAATGAAATGTAACTTGGAATGGAATGGAATGGTGTAGAAAATGGAATGGAATGGAATGGAATGCAGAATGGAATGGAATGGATTGCCGAATGGAACGGAATGGAATGTAGAATGGAAGGGAATGGAATGTGGAATGGAATGTGGAAAGGATTGGAATGGAATGCCGAATGAAATGGAATAGAATACTGAATGGAATGGAATGTGGAATGGAATAGAATGGAATGTAGAATGGAATGGAATGGAATGTGGAAACGAATTAAATGGAACGTGGAATGCAATGGAACGGAACGCCGAAAGAAAAGGAATAGAATGTGGAATGGAATCGAATGGAATTGAAAGTGGAATAGAATGGAGTGGAATGAAATGTGGAATGGAATGGAATGGAACGGGGAATGGAATGGAATGGAATGGAATGTGGAATGGGAGGTGGAATTGAATGGAATGGAATGTGGAATGGAAAGTAAAATAGAATGGAATGGAACTTAGAATGTAAAGTGGAATGGAAAGTGGAATGTAACGTATAGTGGAATGCAGTGGAATGTGGAATGAAATGGAATGGAATGGAATGTGGAGTGAAATGGAAAGAAAAGTGGAATGGAATGTGGACTGGAATGGAATGGAATGTGAGATGGAATGGAATGGAATGGAATGGAATGTGGTATGGAATGTGGAATGGAATGGAATGGAATCTGAAATGGAATATGAAATGGAATGGAATGAAATGTGGAATGGAACGTGGAAAGTATCGTGGAATGGAACGTGGAATGGAATGAGCAATGGAATTTGGAATGGAACAGAATGGAATGTAGAATGGAATGTGGAATGGAATATCGTATGGAACGTGGAATGGAATGGAATCGTACATGGAATTGAATGGAATGGAAAGTGAAATGGAAGGAGGAATGAAATGTGGAATGGAACGAGGAAGGGAAAGTGTAATGGAAAGTGGAAAGGAATGGAATGTAATCAATGTGGAATGTAACGGAATGGAATATGGAATGGAATGAAATGGAATGTGGATTGTAATGAAATGGAATGGAATGTGGAATGGAATGTGGAATGGAATGGTATGGAATGTGGAATGGAATGGAATGCATTGGAATGTGGAATGGAATGGAATCGAATGTGGAATGGAATGGAACGGAATGTGGAATGGAAATGAATGGCGTGGAATGTGGAACGGAATGGAATGGAATGTGGAATGGAATGGAATGGAATTGAATGTGAAAAGAATGGAATAGAATGTGCAATGGCATGGAATGGAATGCCAAATGAAATCGAATGGAATGCGGAACGGAATTGAATGGAATGGAATACGGAATGTAACGGAATGGAATGTGGAATGGAATGGAATAGAATGTGAAATGGAATGTGGAACTGACTGTAATAGAAGGGAACGTGTAATGGAAAATGGAATGGAACATGGAATGTAATGTGCAGTGGAATGCATTCGAATGTGGAATGGAATGGAATGGAATGTGGAATGGAATGGAATGGAATGGAATGTGAAATGTAATGGAATGGAAGGTGGAATGGAATGGAATGAAACGTGGAATGGAATGTGGAATGGAATATGAAATGGAATGGAATGAAATGTGGAATGGAACGTGGAATGGAATGGAATGGAAATTGGAATGCAACGAGGAATGGAACGTGGTATGCAATGTGGAATGGAATGGAATGGAACGTGGAATGGAATGGAATGGAACGTGGAATGGAATGTGGAATGAAATGTGGAATGGAACGTGGAATGGAAAGTGTAATGAAACGTGGAATGGAATGTAATGTGAAATGAAATATTGAATGAAACGTGCAAGGGAATGTGGAATGGAGTATGGAATGGATCGTGGAGTGAAATGTAATGTGGAATGGAATGTGGAATGGAATGGAATAGGATATGGAATGGAATGGAATGGAATCTGGAATGGAATTTGGAATGGAATGTGGAATGAAATTGAACGGAATGCAATGGAATGTGGAATGGAATGGAATGGAATGTGGAATGGAATGGAATGCAATGTGGAATGGAATGGAAGGCAATGTGGAATGGAATGGAAGGCAATGTGGAATGGAATGGAATGGAATGTGGAATAGAATGGAATGGAATGTAGAACGGAATGGAATGGAATGTGGATTGGAATGGAATGGAATGTGGAATGGGATGGAATGCAATGTGGAATGGAATGGAATGGAATGTGGAATGTATAGTGGAATGGAATGGTATGGAATGGAATGGAATGTGCAATGGAACAGAATGGAACGTGGAATGGAATGTGCAATGGAATGTGGTATGGAATGTGGAATGGAATGGAATGGAACATGGAATGGAACGTGGAAAAGAATGTAAAATGGAATGTGGAATGGAATGGCATGGAATGGAATGGAATGAAATGGAATGGAATGGAACTTGTAATGGAATGAAATGGAACGTGGAATGGAAAGTGGAATGAAATGTGGAAAGGAACGTGGAATGGAAAGTGTAATGGAAAGTGGAACAGAATGGAATGAAATTGAATGTGGAATATAAGGGAATGGAATATGGAATGGAATGGAATGGAATGCCGAATGGATTGGAATGGAAAGTGGAATGTAATGAAATGGAATGGAATGTGGAATGTAATGAAATGGAATGTGGAATCTAATGGAATGGAGTGGAATGTGCAATGGACTGGAATGGAATATGGAATGGAATGGAATGGAGTGTGGAATGGAATGGAATGTAGATTGGAATGGAATGGAATCTGGAATGGAATGTGTAATTTAATGGAATGGAATGTGCAATGGAATGGAACGGGATGTGGAATGGAATTGAATGGAATTTGGAATGGAATGTGGAATGGAATGGAATGGATGTGCAATGGAATGTGGAATGGAATGGAATGGAAAGGTAATTGCAATGTGGAATGGAAAGTGGAATGGAACGTGAAATGCAACGTGCAATGAAATGCGGAATTGAATGGAATGTGGAATGGTATGTGGAATGAAATGGAATGGAATGTGGAATGGTAGGTGGAATGGAATTGAATGGAATGCAATGTGGAATGGAATGGAATTGAATAAGGAATGGAATGGAATGCAGTGTTGAATGGGATGGAATGGAATATGGAATGGAATGTGGAAAGGAATGGAATGGAATGTGGAATAGAATATGGAATGGAATGCAATGGAAAGTGGAATGGAACGTGTAAAGGAAAGTGGAGTGGAACGTGGAATGGAACGTGGGAAGGAACGCATAGTTGAACTTGGAATGGAACGTGAAATGGAAAGTGGAACGGAATGTGGAAAGGAATGGAATGGAAAGTGAAATGGAATGGATGGGAATGGAAAGTGGAATGGAATGTGGAATTGAACGGGATGGAATGTGGAATGGAAGGTGGAATGGAAAGTGGAATGGAATGGAATGGAATGTGGAATGAAATGTGGAATGGAATGTGAAATGTAATGTGAAATGGAATGGAATGGAATGTGGAATATGGAATGGAATGGAATGGAAGGTCGAGTGGAATGGAATGGAATGGAATGTTGAATGGAAAGTTGAGTGGAATGGAATGTGGAATGGAATGGCATGGAATGTTGAATGGAAAGTTGAATGGAACGTGGTATGGAACATGGAAAGGAACGTGGAATGGAATGTGCAATGGAATGGAATGGAATGTTGAAGGTAATGTGGAATGGAACAGAAGGGAATGTATGGAATGTGGAATGGAATGGAATGGAATGTGGAATGGAATGGAATGTGTAGTGGAAAGTGGAATGGAAAGTGGAATATGAACGTGGAAAGTGGAATATGAAATTGAATGGAATGAAAAATGGAATGGAACGTGGAATGGAACGTGGAAAGGAAAATGGAATGGAAAGAGGAATGGAACATGGAAAGGAACGGAATGCATACTGGAATGGAAGGGAAAAGAATGTGGAATGGAAGGGAATCAAATTTGAAATAGAAAGTGGAATGGAATGGAATGGAATGTGAAATGCAATGTGGAATGGAATGGAATGGAATAAGGAAAGGAATGGAATGCAGTGTTGAACTGGATGGAATGAAATATGGAATGGAATGTGGAATGGAATGGAATGGAATGTGGAATTGAATATGGAATGGAATGCAATGGAAAGTGGAATGGAACGAGCAACGGAATGTGGAGGGGAACGTGGAATGGAATAGAATGCCGAATGATATTGAATGGAATGGGGAAGGGAATGGAAAGGAATACAGAATGAAATTGAATAGAATGTGGAATGGAATGGAATGGAAGGGAATGTGGAATGGAATGGAATGGAATGTGGAATGGAATAGAATGGAATGTGGAATGGAATATGAAATGGAATGGAATGAAAAATGGAAAGGAACGTGGAATGGAACGTGGAAAGGAACGTGGAATGGAACGTGGAAAGGAACGTGAATGGAACGTGGAAAGGAACGTGAAATGTAACATTGAAAGGAATGGATTGGAACGTATAATGCAACGTGGAATGGAACGTGGAGTGCAACGTGGAATGGAACATGGAATGGAACTTGTAAAGGAAAGTGGAATGGAAAGTGAAATGGAATGTGGAATATAATGGAATGGAATGTGGAATGGAATTGAACGGAATGTTGAGTGGCAAGGAATGGAATGTGAAATGGAATGGAATGGAATGGAATGCAATGTGGAATGGAATGGATGGAATCAACTTCAATGGAATGTGAAATGGAATGGACTGGGATGTGAAATGGAATTGAATGGAAAATGGAATGGAATGTGGAAAGGAATGGACTGCAATGTGCAATGGAATGGAGTGGAATGGAATGGAATGGAATGGAATGGAGTGTGAAATGGAATGGAATGGAATATGGATTGGAATGGAATGGAATGTGGAACTGAAGGGAATGAAATGTGGAAAGGAATGTGGAATGGAATGCAATGAAAAGCAATGGAATGTGTAATGGAATGATATGGAAAGCGAAATGGAATGGAATGGAATGGAATGGAATGTGAAATGGAATGGAATGGGATTTAAAGGAATCTGCAATGGAATTGAATGGGGAAAGGAATGGAATGGAATGGAAAGTGGAATTGAAAGGGTTGAAATGGGGAATGGAATGGAGAATATGTAATGGAATTGAATGGTATGTGGAATGGAATGGAATGGAATGGAATGGAATGGAATGTGGAATAGATTTGAAAGGAATGTGGAATGCAATGGAATTGAAGGTGGAATGGAATGTGGAATGCAATGGAATGGAATGTGGAATGGAACGTGGAATGGAATGGAATGGAATTTGGAATGGAATGGAATGGAATGTGAAACGGAAAGTGGAATAGAATGGAATGGAATGTGGAATGGAATGGAATGAAATGTGGAATGCAATGTGTAATGGAATGGAAAGGAATGTGAAATGGAATTGAACGGAATGTGGAATGGACTGGAATGGAATGTGTACTGGAATGGAATGGAACGGAATGTGGAATGGACTGGAATGGAATGTGTAATGGAATGGAATGGAAAGGAATGTGGAATGGAATACAGTGGAATGTGTAATAGAATGAAATGGAATGTGGAATGGAAGTGGAATGGATTGAAATGGAATGTGCAATGGAATGGAATGGAATGTGGAATGGAATGGAATGGAATGGAGTGGAATGTGGGAAGGAATGGAATGGAATTCATAATGAAATGGAATGGAATGTGGAATGGAATCAAATGGAATTGAATGTGGAATGGAAAACAAAGGAGTGTGAAATGGCATGGAATGGAATGGAATGTGGAGTGGAATGGACAGGAATGTGGAATGGAATGGAATGTGGAATGGAATGTGGATTAGAATTGAATGGAATGTGGTATGGAAAGTGGAAGGGAACGGAATGGAATGTGGAATGGAATGGAATTTGGAATGGAATGTGCAATGGAATGGAATGGAATGCTGAAAGAAACGTAATGGAATGTGGAATGGAATCGAATGGCATGTGGAATGGAATGGAATGCAATGGTATGTGGAATGGAAAGGAATGGAATGTGGAAGGAAATGTGGAATGGAATGTGAAATGGAATGTGGAATGGAATGGAATGCAACGGAATGGAAAGTGGAATGCAATGTGGAATGGAATGGAATGGAATATGTAATGCAATGGAATGGAATTTGGAACAGAATGTGGAATGAAATGGAATGGATTGTGGAAAGGAATGGAATGGAAAGGAATGTCAAATGGAACGGAATGAAATGTGGAATGCAATGGAATGGACAGTGGAATGGAAAGGTATGTAATGGAATGTGAAAAGGAATGGAATGGAATTTAGAATGGAATATGGAATGGCATGAGGAATGGAATGAAATGGAATGGAATGGAATGTGGAATGGAATGGAATGGAATGCGGAACGCAATGGTATGGAATGGAATGTGAAATGGAATGGAATGTGGAACACAATGGAATGGAATGTGGAATGGAATGTGGAATGGAATGGAAAGTGGAATGGAATGGAATGGATTAAAATGGAATGTGGAATGGAACGTGGACTGTAAAGTGGAATGGAATGTGGAATGGAATGTGAAATGGGAGAGAATGGAAAGTGGAATGGAAAGGAAGGTAATGTGGAATGGAACAGTATGGAATGGAATGTGGATTTTAATGGAATGGAATAGAATGGAATGGAATGGAATGTGGAATGCAATGTGGAATGAAAGTGGAAAGGAATGGAATGGAATGTGCAATGGAATTGAATGGAAACAACCTGAATGGAACAGAATGTGGAATGTAATGTGGAATGCAAATAAGAATGGAAAGGAATGGAATGCAGAATGGAATGGAATGGATTGGAATGTGGAATGGAATATGGAATGGAATGTGGAATAGAATGAAATGTGTAATAGAATGGAATGCAATGAGGAATGCAATGTGCAATGGAATTGAATGGAATGAACCGGAATGGAACAGAATGTGGAATGTAATGTGGAATGCAAAGAAGAATGGAATAGAATGGAATGTGGAATGGAATGGAATGGATTGGAATGTGGAATGGAATATGGAATGGAATGTGGAATAGAAGGAAATGTGTAATTGAATGGAATGCAATGAGGAATGCAATGTGGAATGGAATGGAAAGGAATGTGTAATGGAAAGTGGAATGGAAAGGAATGGAATGTGGAATGCAATGTGGAATGGAATGTGGAATGCAACGTGGAATGGAATGTAATGTAATGTGGAATGGAATCTGGAATGGAATGTGGAATGGAATGTGTAATGGAATGGAAAGTGGAATGGAATGGAATGGAATGGAATGTGGAACGGAATGTGGAAAGGAATGAAATGGAGTGTGGAATCGAATGCGGAATGGAATGGAGTGGAATGTGGAATGGAATGGAATGGAACGTTGAATGGAACGTGGCATGGAACGTATAATGCAAAGTGGAAAGGAATGGAATGTGGAACGGAATGCAACGGAATGGAATGTGGATAGCAATGGAATGGAATGTGCAATGCAATCAGGAATGGAATGGAGTGGAATGTGGAAAGGAAAGTGGAAAGGAATGGAATGGAATGGAATCAAATGGAACGTGGAATGGAATGGAATGGAATAGAATGAAATGTGGAATGGAATGGAATTGAATGGAAACGGAATGTGGAATAGAATGGAATGGAATGTGGAATGGAACAAAATGGAATATGTAATGGAATGTGGAATGGATTGGAATGGAATGTGGAATGGATCCGAATATGGAATGAAATGGAATGGAATTTGGAATGGAATGTGGAATGGGAAGGAATGGAATGGAATGTTGAACGGAATGGAACTTAACGGGCAATGCAACGTGAAATGAATGCAGAATGGAATGGAACGGTATGTGGAATGTAATGTGGAATGGAATGGAATTGAATAGAATGTGGAATGGAATGTGGAGGGAATGGAATGGAATTCGAAATGGAATGGAATGGAATGTCGAATGGAAAGGAATTTGAAATGGAATGGAATGGAATGTCGAATGAAATGAAATGATTTGTGGAATGGAATGGAATGGAATGTAGAATGGAATGTAGAATGGAATGGAATGGAATGGTTAATGGAATTTAAAATGGAATGGGATGGAACGTGGAAGGGAACGTGGAAAGAAGGTGGAATGGAAGGTGGAATGGAAAGTGGAAAGGAATGCAATGCAACGTGGACTGAAATGGAATTGAAAGTGGAATGGAATGGAAAGTGCAACGGAATTGAATGGAATGTGGAATGAAGTGGAATGGAATGCAGAATGGAATGTGGAATGGAATGGAATGGAATGGAATGGAACGTAACGCGTAGTGGAATGCAATGGAAAGGAATGTGGAATAGAGGGGAATGGAATGTGGAATGGAATGGAATGTAATGTGGAATGGAATGGAATGGAATGTGGAAAGCAGTGGTTTGGAATGTGGGAAGCAATATGGACAGGAATGGAATGGAAAGTGGAATGGAATGGAATGGAATGTGGAATGGAATATGGAATGGAACGTGGAATGGAAAGTGGAATGAAATGCGGAATGGAATGTGGAATGGAACGTGCAAAGTTATATGGAACGGAACGTGGAATGGAGCGTGGAAAGGAATGGAATGTGGAAAGGAATGGAATTTAGAACGGAATATGAAATGGAATGGAATGGAATGGAATGTGGAATGGAATGGAATTCAATGTGGAATGGAATGGAAAGGAATGGAGTGGAATCGAATGCAGAATGCAATGGAATGAAATATGGAATGGAATGGAATGGAATAGAATGGATTGGAAAGTGGAAAGGAATGAAAAGGAATCTAATGGAATTTGGAATTGAATGGAATGGATCGTGGAATGGAATGGAATGTGGAATGGAAAAGAATGAAATGTGGAATGGAAAGTGAAATGGAATGGAATAATGTGGAATGGAATCTGTAATGGAATGGAATGGAATGTGGAATGGAATATGGAATGGAATGGAGTGGAATGGAATGGAATGTGTAATGGAATGGAGTCAAATGGAATGGAATTTGGAATGCAATGGCGTCGAATGCAATGGAATATGGAATGGAATGTGGAATGGAATGGAGTGAAATCGAAAGCAATGTGGAATGGAATGGAATGTGGAATGGAAAGTGGAAAGTAATGGAATGTGGATCGGAATATGAAATGGAATGGAATGGAATGCAATATGGAATGGAATGGAATGGAATGTGAAATGGAATGGAATGGAATGGAGTGGAATGGAATGCGGAATGAAATGGAATGAAATGTGGAATGGAGTGGAATGGAATGGAATGGATTGGAGAGTGGAATGGAATGCAATGGAATCTAATGGAATTTGGAATGGAATGGAATGGAACGTGGAATGGAATGGAATGTGGAATGGAATGGAATGGAATGTTGAATGGAAAGGAATGAAATGTGGAATGGGAAGTGAAATGAAATGGAATATAATGTGGAATGGAATCTGGAATGGAATGGAAAGGAATGTGGAATGGAATATGGAATGGAATGGAGTGGAATGGAATGGAATCTGGAATGGAATGGAGTCGAATGGAATGAAATTTGGAATGAAATGGAGTGGAATGCAATGGAATATGGAATGGAATGTGGAATGGAATGGAGTGGAATGGAAAGCAATATGGAATGGAATATGAAATGGAATGGAATGCAATGTGGAATGCGATGTTGAATGCAAAGGAATGGAATGTGGAATGGAATGCTGAATGGAATGTGGAATGGAATGTGGAATGAAATGGAATGGAATGTGGAATGGAATGGAATCGAATGTGGAATGGATTGTGGAATGCAAAGTGGAATGGAATGTGGAAGGGAACGTGGAAAGTTATATGGAATGGAATGTGGAATGGAACGAGGAAATAATGGAATGTGGAATGGAATATGGAATGGAATGGAATGGAATGCAATGTGGAATGGAACGGAATGGAATGTGGAAGGTAATGGAATAGAATGTGGAATGGAATCGAATGGAATGGAGTGGAATGGAATGTGAAATAGAATGGAATTGAATGTAAAATGCAAATATGAATGAAATGGAACGGAACGTGGAATGGAAAGTGCAATGCAACTTGAAGTGGAAAGCGGAACTCAACGTGCAATGGAACGTAGAATGGAAATTGGAACAGAATGTGGAATGGAAGGGAATGGAATGTGAAAAGAATGGAATGGAAAGTGTAATGGAATGTGTAATGAAATGGAATGGAATGAGGAACGGAAAGTGGAATGTAACGGATTGGAACTTGAAATGGAACGTGGAATGGAAAGTGAAATGGAAAGTGGAGTGGAATGGAGTGTGGAATGGAAAGAGGAATGGAATCGAATGGAATGTTTAATGAAACATTGAGTGGAACGTGGAGTGGAACGTGGAAAGGAACGTGTAATGAAACGTGCAATGGAATGTGGTACGGAATATGGAATGGAAGGGAATTGAATGTGGAATGGAATGGAATGGAATGTGGAATGGAATGTGGAATAGAATGTAATCTGTTATGGAAGGGAATAGAATGTGGAATGGAATGTTATGGAATGTGTAATGGAAAGTGGAATGGAATGAGGAAAGAAAAGTGGAGTGGAACGTTGAATGGAACGTGGAAAGGAACGTGGAATGGAAGGAGGAATGGAACGTGGAACAGAACGTGTAATGGAACGTGGAATGGAATGTGGAATGGAATGCGGAATGGAGTGGAATGGAATGGAATGGAATGAGATAGGGAATGGAAAGGAATGTGGATTAGAATGGAATGGAATTTGGAATGGAATGTGGAATGGAATGCGGAAAGGGAAGTGGAATGGAATTGAATGGAATGGAATGTGGAATGGATTGGAATGGAAAGTGGAATACAATGGAATCTAATGGAATGTGGAATGGAATGGAATGGAATGGGGAATGGAATTGAAAGTCGAAAGGAATGTAATGTGGAATGGAATGGAAAGCAATGTGGAAAGGAAAGGAATGGAATATGGAATGGAATTGAATAGAATGTGCAATGGAATGGAAAGTGGAATGGAAAAGGATTGAATGTGGAATGGAATAGGATGGAGTGTGGAATGGAATGGAATGTGGAATGGAATGTGGAATGAATGGAATGGAATGTGGAATGGAAGGGAATGGAATGTGGAATGGAATGGAATAGAATGTGGAATGGAAAGTGGAAAGGAATGGAATTGAACGTTTAATGGAACATGGAATTGTACGTGGAGTAGAAGGTGGAATGGAACGTGTAATGCAATGTGGAATAGAATGTGGAACGGCAGGTGGAATGGTAGGAAATGGAATGTAAAATGGAATGTAATGGAATGTGGAATGGAATGTGGAATAGAATGGACTGCGTTATGGAAGGGAATGGAATGTGGAATGGAATGGTATGGAATGTGGAATGGAATTTGGAATGGAATGAGGAATGGAAAGTCGACGGGAATGTTGAATGGAACGTGCAAAGGAACGTGGAATGGAATGAGGAATGGAACGTGGGATGGATCGTGTAATGGAACGTAGAATGGAATGTGGGAAGGAATGTGGAATGGACTGGAATGGAATGGAATGAGATATGGAATGGAAAGGAATGTGGATTAGAATGGAAGGAAATTTGGGATGTAATATAACGGAATGTGGAATGGAATGCGGAAACGAATGTGGAGTGGAATGGAATGGAATGGAGTGGAATCGAATGTGGAATGCAATTGAATGAAATGTGGAATGGAATGGAATGGAATGTAGAATGGAGTTTGGAATGGAGTGGAATGGAATGTGGAATGGAATGGAATGGAATGGAATGTGGAATGGAATAGAATGGAATATGGAATGCAACGGAATGTGAAATGGAATGGAATGGAATGCGAAATGAGAAGTTGAATGGAATGTGGAATGGAATGTGGAATGCAATGCAATGGAATTGAATGGAGTTTGGACAGGAATGGAATGGAAAATGGAATGCAATGGAATGGAATGGAATGTGAAATAGAATGAAATGGAAGGTGGAATGGAACGGAATGGAGTGTGGAAAGGAATGGAATGCAATGAGGAATGCAATGTGGAACGCAATTTAATGGAAAGAGGAATGGAAAGTGGATTGGAATTGAATCCAATGTGGAATGGAATGGACTGTGGAATACAATGTGGAATGGAAAGTAATGGAATGTGGAATGGAATGTGGAATGGAATGTGGAATGGAATGGAAGGTAGAATGGAATGGAATGGAATGTGGAATGGAATGGAATGGAATTTCAAATGGAATAGAACTTTGAATGTAATGGAATGAACAGTGAAAAGGAATGGAATGAAACGTGGGATGGAATGGAATAAAAAGTGGAATGGAAAGTGGAATGCAAAGGAATGGCAAGTGGAATGGAATGGAATGCAATGTGCAATGCAATGTAGAATGGAAAGGAATAGAATGTGGAATGGAATGTGGAATGCAATGGAATGGAATGTGGAATGCAATGGAATGGAAGGAAATGTGGAATGGAATGGAATGGAATGGAATGGAATGTGCAGTGGAATGGAATGGAATGGAATGTGGAATGGAATGGAAAGGAATGTGTAATGCAATGGATTTTAATTTGGAAAACAATGTGGAATGGAATAGAACGGAATGTGGAATGCAAAGTGGAATGGAATGGAATGTGGAATGCAATGGAATGGAATGGAATGGAGTGTGGAATTTAACGGAATGTATTGGAAAGGAATGTGGAGTGGAATGGAATGGAATGGAATGTGGAATGGATTGGAAAGAATGTGGAGTGGAATGGAATGGAATGGAATGTGGAATGGAATGGAATGTGGAAATGAATGCACTGGAATGGAATGGAATGTGGAACGGAATGGAAAGCCATGGAATGTGGAATGGAATGGTACTGAAATTCTAATGGAAAGTGGAATGGATTGGAATGGAATGTGAAATGGAATAGAATGGAAAGTGGGATGGAAGGTGGAATGGAATCGAAAGCAATGGAGTGGAATGTGGAATGGAATGGAATAGAATTGAATGTGAATTGGAGGTAGAATGGAAAGTTTAATGGAATGGAAAGGAATGTAGAATGGAATGGAATGAAAAGTGGAATGGAATGGAATGGAATTTGGAAAGGAATGGAATGGAATGGTATGGAATGAGGAATGCAGTGGAATGTAATGGAACGTGGAATGGAGTGGAATGGAATGTGAAATGGAAAGTGGAATGGAATTGAATTGAAAGGGGAACGGAAAGTGGAATGGAAATTGCAATGGAATGTGAAGTGGAATGTGGAATGTAACGTGGAATAGCAAGTGGAATGGAAAGTGGAAAGCATTGTGGAAAGGAAGGGAGTGGCATTTGGAATGGAATTGAACGGTATGTGTAATGGAATGCGAAACGGAACGTTATGTAATGTGGAATGGAACGTGGAATGTAATGGATTAGAATGTGGAATGGATCGACGAATGGAAAGTGGAATGGAACTTGGAGTGTAAAGGAGTGTGGAATGGAAGGTGGAATGGAATGGAATGGAGTGTGAAATGGAACGTCGAATGAAATGGAATAGAACGTTTAATGGAACGTGGAATGGAATGTGGATTGGAACGTGGAGTTTAACGTGGAATGGAAAGTGGAATGGAATGTGGAACGGAATATGGAATGGAAGGGAAAGGAATGCGGAATGGAATGGAATAGAATGTGGAATGGAATGGAATGGAACTTGGAATGGAATGTGGAATGGAATGAGGAATAGATAGTGGAATTGAACATTGCATGGAATGTGTAAAGGAACGTGGAATGGAATGTGGAATGGAAACTGGACTAGAACGTGGAATGAAACGTGAAATAGAATGTGGAATGGAATGCAAATTGGAATGGAATGGAAAGGAATGGAATGTGAAATGGAATGGAAAGGAATGTGGAATAGAATGGAATGGAATGTGGAATGGAATGTGGAATGCAATTTAATGTGGAACGGAATGTAATGTGGAAGGGAATGTAATGGAATGAGAAAGGGAATGGAATGGAATGTGGAAAGGAATGCAATGGAATGTGGAATTCAATAGAATGAAATGGAATGTCGAATGGAATATAATGTGGAATGAAACGGAATGGAAAGGAGTGTGGAATGGAATGTGGAAAGGAAGGGAAAGGAATGTGGAATGAAATGGAACGGAATGTGGAATGGAATGTGGAATGAATGGAATGGAATGTGGAATGAAACGGAATGGAACTGGAATGGAATGTGGAATGGAATGCAAAGTGGAATGGAATTGACTGGAATGTGGAATGGAATTTGGAATGGAATGTGGAATGGAATGGAATCGAATACGGAATGGAATGTGGAATGGAATCGATTGTGGAATGGAATGGGGAATGCAATGGAATGGAATGGAACGTGGAATGGAATGTGGAATGGAATGTGGAATGGAGAGGAATGGAATGGAATGGAATGTGGAAAGCAATGGAAAGAAATGGAATGTGGAATGGAATGGAATGGAATGGAATGTGGAATGGAATGGAATGAAATATGAAATGGAATGTGGAATGTAATATGTAATGGAGTGGAATGTAATGTGGAAGGGAATGGAATAGAATGGAATGTGGAATGGAATGGAATAGAAAGGTACGTGGAAAGGAATGTGGAAAGAATTGGAATGGAATGTGGAATGGAATGTGAAATGGAATGGAATGGAATGGAATGGAATATGAAATGAAATGGAATGGAATGTGGAATGCAATGTAATGGAATATGGAATGGAATGTGGAATGGAATGTGGAATGGAATGGATATGAAAGGAATGCAATGTGAATTGGAATGTGGAATGGAATGCTAAATGGAATTGAATAGAATGTGGAATGGAATGGAAAGGAAAGTAGAATGGAATGTGGAATAAAATGGAATGGAATGTGGACTGGAATGTGGAAAGGAATGTGGAATGGAATGGAATGGAATGGAATGGAATGTGGAAGGGAATGTGGAGTGAAATGGAATGGAATGTGCAATGGACTGGAATGGCATGGAATGTGGAATGGAATGCGGAATGGAATGGAATGGAATGAGGAATGGAATCTAATGGAATCTGGAATTGAATGGAATGGAATGCAATGCAATGTGGAATGGAATGCAATGGATTGTGAAATGGAATGTAATGGAATGTGGAATGGAATGTGGAATGGAATGGTATGGAATGGAATGGAATATGCGATGGAATTGAACTTGGAATGGAATGGAATGGAACATGGAATGGAAAGTGGAATGGAATGCAATGAAACGTGGAATGGAACTTGGAATGGAACGTGGAAAGGAACGTCAAATAGAACGCGGAATTGAACGAGGAAAGGATAGTTGAATGGAATGGAATGGAATGTGGAATGGAATGGAATGTGGAATGGAATGGAATGTAGAATGGAATGTGGAATGGAATGTGGAATTGTATTGAATCGAATGTGGAATGGAATGGAATTGAATGTAGAATGGAATGTGGTATGGAATGGAATTTAATGGAATCAGCAAAGGAGTGGAATGGAATGGAATGGAATATGGAATGGAATACAAAGGAATGTGTACTGGAGTGGAAAGGACTGGAATGGAACGTGAAATGGAATGCAATGGAATGTGGAATGGAATTGAAAGGAATGTGGAATGGAATGGAATAGAATGTAGAATGGAATGTGGAATGGAATGGAATGGAATGTGGAGTGGTGTGTAGTATTGAGTGGGATGGAATGTGGAATAGAATGGAATGTATTGTAGAATGCAATGGAACGGAATGGAATGGAACATAATATGCAACTGAAAAGAATGGAATGGAATGGAATGGAAGGGAGTGAGGAAAGGAATGTGGAATACATTGGAAAGGAATCTGGAATGGAATGGAATGGAATGTGGAATGGAATGTGGAATGGAATGTGGAATGGAATGTGGAATGATATGGAATGGAATGCGGAATGGAATGTGGAATGGAATGGAAGGGAGTGTGGAATAGGACATGGAATGGAACATGGAATGGAATGTGGAAATGAAAGTGGAATGGAATCGAATGTAGTGGAATGGAGTGGAAATTAATGGAATGAAATGTGGAATGGAATGGTATGGAATGTGGAATGGAATGTGGAATGAAATGGAATGGAACGTGTAATGGAATGTGGATTGGAATGTGGAATGGAAAGTTTAATGGAAAGAATGGAATGTGGAATGGAATGGAATGGAAAGTGGAATGGAATGTAATGGAATGTGAAATGGAATGTGGATTGGTATGGAATGAAATTTGGTATGGAATGTGGATTGGAATGAAATGCAGTGTGGAATGTAATGGAATGTATTGTGGAATGGAATGGAACAGAATGTGAAATGGAATGGAATTAAGTGTGGAATGGAATGTGGAATGGAACGTGGAATGGATTGGAATGCAATGTGTAAGGGAATGGAATGGAAAGGAATGGAATGAAATGTGGAATAGAATGGAATGGAAAGGAGTGGAATGTGTAATGAAATGAAATGGAATGTGGAAAGGAATGGAATGGAATGTGGAACGGAATGGAATGAAATTGAATGGAATGCAGAAATGAATGGAATGGAGAGTGGAATGGAATGGAATGGAATGCAGAATGGAATGGAATGGACTATGGAATGGAATGGAATTAAATGGAATGTGGAATGGAGTGCAATTTAAAGTGGAATGGAATGGAATGCAATGGAATGTCAAATGCAGTTGTATGTATTGTAGAATGGAATGTGGAATAGAATTGAAAGGAATGTGGAATGGAAGGTGTAATGGAATGTGAAATTGAACGGAATGAAATGAAGAGTGGAATGTGGAATGGAACTTTTAATGGAATGCAATGGAATGTGGAATGCAATGGAATAGAATGTAGAATGGAATGCAATGGAATATGGAATAGAAAGGAATATAGGGTGGAATGGAAATTGAAATGGAATGGAATGGAATGTGGAATGCAATGTAAGGGAATGTGGAATGAAATGGAATGAGAATGGAAAGTGAACTGGAATGGAATGGAATGTGGAATGGAAATCGGAATGGAATGGAATGGAACGTGGAATGGAACGGGGAATGGAATGGAAGGGAACGTGGAATGGAACGTGGAACGCAACGGAATGGAAAGTGGAATGGAACGAACAATGCAATGGAATGGAAACTGGAATGCAAAGTGGAATGAAATGGAATGCAACGTGTAACGGAATGTGTAATGGAATGTGGAATCTGTAATGGAATGGAATATGGAAAGGAATGGAAAGGAATGTGGTATGGAAAGGAATGGAATCTGGAATGGAATGTGGAATGGTATGGAATGTAATGTGGAATCTAATGTTGAATGGAATGGAATGGACTGTGTAATGGAATGGAATGGATGGTGTAATGGAACGTGGAATGGTATGGAATGCAATGTAGAATGGCATGTGGAATGGAATGCAATGGAAGGAAAAGGAACGTGGAATGGAATGGAAAGGAAAGTGGAATGGAATGGAATGCGGAATGGTATGGAATGGAATTGAATGGAATGGACTGTGGAATGGAATTGAATGGAATGTGGAATGGTAGGTGCAATGGAATTGAATGGAATGGAATGTGGAGTGGAACGCAATGGAATGTGGAATGCAATGGAATGGAATAGAATGGAATGGAATTGGAAATGGAAAGGAATTGAATGTGTAATGGAACGGAATGGAATGTGGAATGGAATGGAATGGAAACTGGAATGGAATGGAATGGAATTCAATATGAAAAGGAATGGAATGGAATGTTGAATGGAATGGAATGGTATGTGGAATGGAACCGAATGGAATGGAATGGAACATGGAATGGAAGTTGGAATGGAATTGAATGGAATGTGGAATGGAATGTGGAAAGAAATGGAATGGAATGTGGAATGGAATGGAATGGAATGTGGAATGCAATGTTTAATGGAATGGAATCTAATGTGGAATGGAATGTGGAAAGGAATGGAATGGAATGTGGAATGTAATGTGGAATGGAATGTGGAATGGAATGCAATGGAATGTGGAAAGGAATGTGGAATGGAATGAAATGGAAAGTTGAATGGAACGTGGAATGGAACGTGGAATGGAACGTGGAATGGAAAGTGCAATGGAATGTGGAATGGATAGCGGAATGGTATGTGGAAGGGAATGGAAGGGAACGTGGAATAGAATGTGGAATGGAAAGTGGAATGCAATGTGGAATTGAATGGAATGGAATGTGGAATGGAATGTGGAATAGAATGGAATGGAACGTTAAATGCAATGTGGAATGGAAAGGAATGGACTGTGGAATGGAATGGAATGGAATGTGGAATGGAATGTGGAATGGAATGGAAAACAACGTGGAATGTAATGGAATGCAAAGTGGAATGGAATTGAAAGGAATTTGGAATGGAATGCAATAGAATGTGGAATGGAAAGGAATGCAATGTGGAATGGAACGTGGAATGGAATGGGATGTGAATGGAATGGAATGGAATGGAATGGGATGTGAAATGGAATGGAATGGAATTTGGAATGGAATGTGGAATGGAATGGAATGAAGAATTGAACGTGGAATGGAATGGAATGCAATCGAATGAAATGGAATGTGGATTGGAATGGAATGGAAACGAATGAAATGGAATGTATAATGGAATAGATTGGAATGTGGAATGAAATGGAATGGAATGAGGAATGGAATGGAAAGGAATGGGATGTGAAATGGAATGGGATGGAATGTGGAATGGAATGTGGAATGGAATGGAATATGGAATGGAATGTGGAATGGAATGCAATGGAAAAAAAATGGAATGTGGAATGGAATGGAATGGAAATGAATGAAATGGAATGTGGAATGTAATAGATTGGAATGTGGAATGAAATGGAACAGAATGAGGAATGGAATGGAGTGGAATGAATGTGGAATGGAATGGAATCGAAAGTAATGGAAGGTGGAATGGAATGGAAGGGAATGTGAAATGGAATGTGGAATGGTATGCCATGCAATGGAATGTGCAATGGAATGGAATGGAAATTAATGGAAGGCGTAATGGAATGGAAGGAAAGGTGGAATGGAATGTGGAATGGAATGGAATGGAATGTGGAATGTTTTGGAATGGAATGTGGAATGGAATGGAATGGAATGGAATGAGGAATGGAATGGAATGGAAAGGAATGGAAGGTGTAAAAGATTGGAAGGGAATGTGTAATGGAATGTTGAATGGAATGGGATGAAATGCTGAATGGAATGGAATGGAATGTGGAATGGAATGGAATGGATTGGTATGTGGAATGGTATGGAATTGAAACGATAGTGGATTGGAATGGAATGGAATGGAATGGAATGTAACAGAGTGGAATTTGGAATGGAGTGTGGAATGCAATTGAATGGAATGTGGAAAGGAATGGAATGGAATGTGGAATGGAATGAAGAATGGAAAGTTGAATGGAATGTGGAATGGAATGTGGATTGGAATGGAATGTAATTTGAATGCAAAGGAATGGAATGCGGACTGGAATTGAATGGAATGGAATGGAACGTGAAATGGAAAGGAATGCAAAGTGGAATGGAATTCAATAGAATTTGGAATGGAATGGAATGGAATGCAGAATGGAATGGAAAGTAATGTTGAATGGAAATTGGTATAGAAAGGAATGGAATGTTGAATGGAATGAAATAGACTGCGGAATGGCACGGAATGGAATTAAATTTGGAAAGGAAAGGATTGGAAACGAGGAATCCAAAGGAAATGGATTACAATGGAATGTGGAATGGAAGGCAATGGAATGTGGAATGCAATGGAATGAAAACGAATGCAATGTGGAATGGAATGGATGGGAATGTGGAATGGAATGTGGAATGAAATGGAATGGAATGTGGAATGGAAAGGAATGGAATGAGGAATGGAATGCAATGAAATTTGGAATGGAATGGAATGGAGTGGAATGGAAAGGAGAATGGAATGGAATGGAATGGAAAGGAGAATGGAATGGAATGGAATGAGGAAGGGAATGTAATGCAATGGAATGGAATAGAATGGAATGTGGAAAGGAATGGAATGGAATGTGCAATGAATGGAATGGAATGTGGAATGGAATGGAATATGGAATAAAATTGAATGGAATATGGAATGGAATGGAATGGAATGGAATGGAATGGACAGGAATGGAATGGAATGGAATGTACAGGAATGGAATGTGAAATGGAATGGAAGGGAATGTGGAATGTACTGTGGAATTGAGGGGAATGGACAGGAATGGAATGTGGAATGGAATGGAAGGGAATTTGTAATGGAATATGGAATGTAATGGAAAGGAATGTGGAATGGATTTGAATGGAATTTGAAATGGAATAGAATGGACTTGAATGTGGATTGGAATGGAATGGAATGGAATCTGGAATGGAATGGAATATGGAATGGAATGGAGTGGAATGGAATGGAATGGATTGTGGAATGTAATGGAAAGGAAGGCAGAATGGAATGTGGAACGGAATGGAATGGAAAGGAATGGAATGTGGAATGGAATGGATGGGAATTTCGAATGGAATGCGGAATGGAATGGAATGAAATGGAATGTGGAATGGAATCCAGAATGGAATTGAATGGAAAGGGAAATTGAATGGAATGGAATGTAGAATGGAATAGAATGGAATGGATATGGAAAAGAATAGAATGCAATGTGGAATCGAATGGGAAATTGAATGCAATCCAATGTGGAGTGGAATGCAATGTGAAATGGAATGTGGAGTGGAATGGAATGGAATGGCGAATGGAATGTGGAATTGAATAGAATGTAATGTGGAATGGAAGGTGAAATGGAATGCATTGGAATGTGTATTGTAACTGAATGGAATATAGAATGGAAAGGAGTGGAATGTGGCATGGAAGGTGGAATGGAACGGAATGGAGTGTGGAATGGAGTGGAATGGAATGTGGAATGGAATGGAAAGGAATGTGGAATGTAAAGGAATGGAATGTGAAATGGAATGGAAAGAAATGTTGAGTGGAATGTGGAATGATATGGAATGGAATGTGGAATGGAATGAGGAAAGGAACGGAATGGGCCGTGGAGTAGAATGTGGAATGCAACGTGGAATGGAATGTGGAAAGGAAAGGGGAATGGAAAGGAATGGAATGGAACAGAATGTGGAATGGAATGGAATGGAATGTGGAATGGAATGTGGACTGGAATGGAATGGAATGTGGAATGGAATGTAGAATGAAAAGGAAAGGAACGTGGAAAGGAGTGTGGATTAGAATGTGGAATGGAATGTGAAATGGAAAGAATGGAATGTGTAATGGAATAAAATGGAATGTGAAATGCAAGATGGACTGTTATGGAATGAAATTTGGAATGGAATGTGGAACGGAATGGAATGCAGTGTGAAATATAGTGCAATACATTGTTGAATGGAATGGAATGGAATCTCTAATGGAATGGAATGGAATGTGGAATAGAATATGGAATGGAATGGAAAGTGTAATGTAATGCAATGGAATTCAATGGAATGGAATGTGGAATGGAAGGGAATTTAAAGGAATGGAATTTGTAATGGAATGGAATGGAATGTGGAAAGGAATGGAATGGAATGGAAAGTTTAATGGAATAGAATGTGGAATGGAATGGAATGCGGAATTGAATGGAATGGAGTGCGGAATGGAATGGACTGAAACTCGGAATGGAATGGAATGAAATGTGGAATGGATTAGAATTGAATGGAATGTGGAATGGAATGCAATTGAATGTGGAAAGGAATGGAATGCAATTTAATGTGAAATACAATTGAATGGAATGTGCAACGTAATGTAGAATAGAATGGAATGGAAGGTGGAATTGAATATAATGGAATGTGGAAATGATGTGCAATGTCATGGAATGGAATGTGGAATGGAACGCAATTGAATGTGGAATAAAATGAAACGGAATGTGAAATGGAATTGAATGGAATGCGAAATGGAATGGGGAATAGAACGGAATGGAAAGTGGAATGCAATGTGGAATGGAAGGTGGAATGGAAAGGAATGGAATGTGAAATGGACTTGAATGGAACGCGGAATGGAAAGTTGAATAGAAAGGAATGGAATCTGAAATGGAATGTGGAAAGGAATGTGGAATGGAATCTGGAAAGGAATGGAACGGAATTTGGAATGGAATGTGGAATTAAATGTGCAAAGGAATGGAATGGAAAGTGGAATGGAATTCAACTGAATGTGGAATTGAATGGAAAGGAATGGAATGTGAAATGGAATTGAACGGAATGCGGAATAGAGTGTGGAATAGAATGTAAAGAAATTTGGAATGGAACATGGAACGGAATGTGGAATGGAAAGTGAAATGGAACGTGTAATACAATGCCACAGTGCATGGAGTGGAAAATGGAATGGAACGTGGAAAGTAAAGTGGAATGGAAAGTGGAATGGAATGTGGAATGGAATGGAATGCAATGCGGAAATGAATGGAAAGGAAGGTGAAATGGAATGGAATGGAGTGGAATTTGGAATGTGATTGAATGGAAAGGAATGGAATGGAATATGGAATGGAATGGAATGGATGGTGGAATGGAATGTGGAATGCAAAATAATGGAATGTGAAATGGAATGTGGAATGGAATGGAAAGCAATGTGGAATTGAATGGAATGGAATGTGCAATGGAATGGAATGGAATGTGGAATGGAATGTGGAATGGACTGGAATGGAATGTGGAATGGAATGGAATGGAATGTGGAATGGAACGGAATGGAATGGAATGTGGAATGGAATGGAATGTGGACTGGAATGGAAAGGAATGCAAATGAATGTGAAAAAGAATGGAATGTAACGTGGAATGGAATTGAATGGAATGTGGAATGGAATGGAATGAAATGTGCAATGGAAGGGGGAATGGAATGGAATGGAATGTGGAATGGAATGGAATGGAATTGAACTGAATATGCAATGGAATGGAAGGGAATGGAATATGGAATGGAATGGAATGTGGAATGGAATGGAATGGAATGGAATGGAAGGGAATGTGGAAAGGAATGTAGAATGGAATGGAAATGAATGTTTAATTCAATGGAATGGAATGGAATGGAATGTGAAATGGAATGGAAAGGATCGTGGAATGGAATGTGGAATGGAATGGAATGGAATGTGAAAAGGAATGGAATGGAATGTGGAATGCAATGAAATGGAATGTGGAATGGAATTCAATGGAATTTCGAATGAAATGTAAAGGAAAGTGGCATGCAATGGAAAGTAATGTGGAATGGAAAGTGGAATGGAATGGAATGGAACGGAATGTGGAATGGAATGGAATGGATTGCGGAATGGAATGGAATGGAATGGAACGTGGAAAGGAATGGAATGGAAACGAATGGAATTGAATGTAAAATGTAATGCAATGGAATGTGGAATGGAATGGAAAGGAAGGCGTAATGGAATGGAATCTGGATTGGAATGCAAAGCAATGTGGAATGGAATGGAATGGAACATGTAATGGAATGGAATGGAATGGAATATGGAATTTAATGGAATGGAAAGAAAGGAATGTGGAATGGAATGCGGAATGCAAAGAGAAGGAAGTTGGAATGGAATTTGGAAAGGAATGCAATGGAATGTGGAATGCAAAGGAATGGAATGAGGAAAGGAAAGGAAAGGAATATGGAATGCTGTGGAATGCAATGTGGAATTGAATGGAATTGAATGGAATGTGGAAAGGAATATAACGTAATGGAATGGAATGGAATTGAATGTGGAATGGAAAGGAATGGATAGTGCAATGGAATGGAATGGAATGTGGAATTGAATGATATTGAATGAGGAATGGAAGGTGGAATGGAATGGAATGGAATGTGGAATGGAAATGAAAGGAATTTGAAATGGAACATGGAATGGAAGGTGGAATGGAATGGAATGGAACATGGAGGGGAAAGTGGAAGGGAACGTGGAATGGAACGTGGAAGGGAATGGCATGCAATTTGGAACGAAATGGAATGCAATGTGGAATGTATTGGAATGGAATGTGGAATGGAATGGAACGGAATGGAATGGAATGTGGAAAGTAATGGAATGGAATGTTTATTGGAATGGAATGGAATTTGGAATGGAAGTTGGAATGGAATGGAATGCAGTGTGAAATGGAATGTTGAATGGAAGGGATTGGAATGTGTAATGGAATGGGGAATGGAATTTGGAATGGAATGTAAAATGGAAAGGAATGGAATGTGGAAAGCAATGTCGAATGGAATGGAATGGAATGTTTAATGGAATGTGGAATGGAATGGAATGGAACGTTGAAAAGAATGTGGAATGGAATGTGGAATGGAATGGAATGGTAGGTGGAATGGAAAGTGTTATGGAACGTGGAATGGAACTTGGAATCGAAAGTGGAATGGAATTTGGAATGGAATGTGGAATGGAATGTAATTGAATTTGGAATGGAAAGTAGAATGGAATGCAATGCAGCATGGAATGGAATGAAATGCAATGTGGAATGGAATGGAATGGAATGTGGAATGCAATGGAATGGAATGTGGTATGGAAAATAATGTAATGTGGAATGGAATGTGTAATAGAATGGAATGTGGAGTCGAATGGAATGTGAAATGTAAAGGAATAGTATGGAAAGTCTAATGGAATGGAATGGAATGTGGAATGGAATGGAATGAAATGGAATTTGAAATATAATGGAAAGGAATGTGGAATGATATGGGATGGAATGGAATGGAATGTTAAAGGGAATGGAATGGAATATGGAATGGAATGTGGAATGGAATGGAATGTGGAATGGATTGGAATGGAAAGGAATGGAATGTGGAAAGGAATGGAAGTTACTGAAATGAAATGTGGAATGGAATGGAATGGAATGGAAATTTGGATGGAATGGAATGGGATGCGGAATGGAATTGAATGGAATGGAACATGGAATGGATTGGAACGGAATGGGCAATGGAATTTGGAATGGAATGGAATGTGGAATGGAAAGGTATGAATTGCGGAGTGGAATGGAATGGAAAGGAATGTGGAATGGAATGGAATGGAATGTGGAATGGAAAGGTATGAATTGCGGAGTGGAATGGAATGGAATGGAATGTGTAATGCCATGTGGAATGGAATGGAAAGGAAAGTGGAAGGGAATATTAAATGGAGTGGAATGAAATGTGGAACGGAATGGAATGGAATATGCAATGGAATGGAATGGAGTGGAATGTGGAATGGAATGGAATGAAATTTCGAATGGAATGTGGAATGGAATGTAAAGTGCAATGTGGAATGCAATGGACTGTAATGTGGAATGTAATGTGGAATGGAATGTAGTGGAATGTGGAATTGAATGGAGTGGAATGTGGAATGGAGTGGAATGAAATGTGGAATGGTATGTGGAATCGAATGTGGAATGGAATGGAATGTGGAATAGAATGTGGAATGGAAATTGGAATAGAAAATGGAATGGAAAGTGGAATGGAACGTGGAATGGAATGTGGAATGCAAAATGGAATGGAACGTGGAATGGAATGTGGAAAGGAACTTGGAATGGAACGTGGAATGGACCGTGAAATGCAATGTGGAATGCAACGTGGAATGGAAAGCGGAATGGAAAGTGGAAAGGAACGTGGAATGGAACATGGAATGGAATGGAAGGGAAAGTGCAGTGCAAAGTGGAATGGGACGTGGAATGGAACGTGGAATGGAATGGAATGGAATTCAATGTGGAATCCAGTGGAATGGAAGGTGGAGTGGAATCAAATTGAACTTGGAATGTAATGCGATTGACTTTGGAATGTACTGGAATGGAATGTGGAATGGAACAGAATTAAATTTGGAATGGAATGTGGAAGGTAATGGAATGGAATGTGGATTGGAATTTGTAATGGAATGGAATGGAAAGTGAAATGGAATGTGGAATGGAAAGAAATGGAAAGTGGAATGGAATGTGCAATGGAAAGTGGAATGGAAGGAGGAATGGAATGGAATGGAAAAGAATATGGAATGGAATGGAATGGAATGTGGAATGGAATGGAATGGAATGGAATGTGTAATGGAATGGAATGCAACGTGGAATGGAACGTAGAATGGAAAGAGCAATGGAATGTGCAATGGAATGGAGTGAAACGTGGAATGGAATGTGAAATTGAATGGAGTGGAATGTGGAATTGAATGGAGTGGAATGTGGAATGGAATGTGCAATGGAAAGTGCAATGGAATGTGCAATGGAACGGAGAGAAACACGGAATGGAAAGTGAAATTGAATGGAGTGGAATGTGGAATGGAATGGAATGGAATGTGGAATGGAATGTAGAATGGAATGCCATGGAACGGGGAATGGAACTGGGAATGCACCACGGAAAGGAACGTCAAATGGAACGTGGAATGGAAGGTTGAATGGAATGTAGAATGGAATGTGGAATGCAATGTAATGTGGAATGGTACGTGGAATGGAACGTGGAAAGGAAAGGGGAAGGGAAAGTGGAATGGAACACGGAATGGAATGGAATGGAATGGAAATTGGTGTGGAAAGTGGAATGGAACGTGGAGTGGAATGTGGAATCAAACGTGGAATGGAAGGTGGAATGGAACGTGGAATGGATCGTGGAATGGAATGAATGCATTGTGGAATGGAATGCAAAGGAAAGTCAAATGGAATGGAATGGAATGTGGAATGGAGTGTAACTGAATGGAATGGAATCTGGAATGGAATAGAATGGAAGGTGGAATGGAACAGAATGGAATTGAAGGTGGAAAGCAATGTGGAATGGAGTGGAATGGAAAGTTGAATGGAATGTGGAATGGAAGTGTAATGGAATGGAATGGAATGTGGAATGGAGTGGAATGGAATGGAATATGGAATGTGGAATGGAATGTGGAATGGAATGTGCAATGGAATGTGGAATGGAATGACGAATGCAATGGAATGGAATGGAATGACAATGGAATGGAATGGAAAGTGAAATGAAATGGAATGGAATGGAAAGTGGAATGCCATAGAATGGAATGTGGAATGGAATGAGGAATGGAAAGTGGCATGGAATGTGGAATTGAATGAAGCGGAATATGGAATGGAATAAGGAAAGGAATGGAGTGGAATGTGGAATGGAATGTAAAGGAATGTGGAATGGAATGTGGAATGGAATGAAATGGAATGTGGAATGGAATGTGGAGTGGAATGTGGAATGGAATGTAAAGGAATGTGGAATGGAATGAAATGGAATGTGGAATAGAAAGTGGAGTGGAATGGAATGGAAAGTGGAATGGAAAGGTTTGGAAAGTGGAATGGAATGTGGAAAAGAATGTGTAATGGAACGTGGAATGGAATGGAATGGAAGATGGAATGAAATGGTAGGGAATGTGGAATTGAATTATACGGAATGTGGAATGGAATGGAAGGGAATGAAATGGAAATAAGAATGGAATGCAATGGAATGTGGAATAGAATGAATGGGAATGTGGAATGGAATGGAATGGAGTGGAATGTGGAATTCAACGGAATGGAAAGTGGCATGGAATGTGGAATGGAATGTGGAAAGGAATGAAGTGGAATATGGAATGGAACGTGGAATGGAATGGAGGGGAATGTGGAATGGCATGTAATGGAGAAGGATGAGGAAATGAATGCAATGGAATGTGGAACGGAATGTGGAACGGAATAGAATGGAAAGTGTAATGCAATGTGGAAGGATATGGAATGGAAAGAGGAATGGAACGCGGAATGGAATGTGGAAAGGAATGGAGAGGAATGTCGAATGGAATTGAATGGAATGAGGAATGGAATTGAAAGGAATGGGGAATGGAATGTGGAATTTAATTGAGTGGAATGAGGAATTGAATGTGGAATGGAATGGAGTGGATTGTGGAATGGAATGGAATGAAATGGGGAATGGAATGGAATGGAATAAGGAATGGAATGAGGAATGGAATGCAATGTGAAATGGAACGAAATGGAACGTGGCATACAATGGAATAGAATGTGGAATGGAATTGAAGGGAATGGGGAATGGAATGTGGAATGGAATGTGGAATTTAAGGGAGCAGAATGCGGAATGGAATGTGGAATGGAATGGAGTGGAGTGTGGAATGGAATGTATTGAAATGGGGAATGGGAAGGAATGGAATGCGGAATGGAATGTGGAATGGAATGCAATGTGAAATGGAATGGAATGGAACGTGGCATACAATGGAATGGAATGTGGAATGGAATGGAATGAAATGTGGAATGGAACATCGAATGGAATGGAACGGAATTTGGAATGGAATGGAACGGAATGTAGAATGGAATGCAATGGAATGGAATGTAGAATGGAAAGTATTGGAATGTGGAATGGAAAGTGCAATGGAACGTCGAATGGAATTAAATGTTAAGTGGAATGGATTGGAACGGAATGTGGAATCGGATTGAATGGAATATGGAATGGAATGCAATGGAGAGGAATGGAATCCAGAAAGGAATGGAATGGAATGGAATGAAATTTGGCATGGAATGTAATGGAATGTGGAATGGAAAGTATTGGAATGTGTAATATAATGTGGAATGCAATGTGGCATGAATTTGAATGGAATGTGGAATGGAATGGAATGGAAGGTGCAGTAGATAGGAATGGAATGCAACGTGGAATGGCATGGAATGGAATTGGGAATGGAATGTGGAATGGAATGAAGACGAATGTGGAGTGGAATGTGGTATGGAATGTGGAATGCAATGGAGTGTAATGTGGAATGGAATGGAATGGAGTGGAATGAGTAATGGAATGGAAGGTAATGTGGAATGGAATGCAGAATTTAATGAAATGGAATGTGGAAAGGAATGTGGAATGGAATGGAATGGAAAGTGGAATAAAATGCAATGGAATGTGGAATGGAATGGAATGGAAAGTGGAATGGAATGTGGAATCGAATGTGGAATGGAACGTGGAAAGGAACGGAATGCAATGTGGAATGGAATGGAATGGAATGTGGAAAGGAATTGAATGGAATGTGGAATGGAATGCAATGCAATGTAGAATGGAATGTGGAATGGAATGGAATGGAATGTGGAATGGAATAAGGTATGGAATAGAAAGTAATGTGGAATGGAATAGAAAGGATTGTAGAATGGAATGGAATGGAATATGGAATGGAATGGAATGGAAAGTGGAATGGAATGGAATGGAATGGAATGTGGAATGGAATGGAATGGAATGTGGAATGGAATGGAATGGAATAGATTGGAATGGAATGTGGAGTGCAATTGAATGGAATGGAATGTTATGGAATGGAACGGAATGCAGAATGGAATGTGGAATGGAATGGAAAGGAATGTGCAATGGAATGGAAAAGAATGGAATGTGGAATGGAATGGAATGGAATGTGCAATGGAATATGGAATGGAATGGAATGCAATGTGAAAAGGAATGGAATGGAATGCGGAATGGAATCGAATGGAAAGTGAAAAGGAATCAAAGGAATGTGGAATGGAATGGAATGGAATGTGGAATGGATGGGAATGGAATATAGAATGGAATGGAATGTGGAATGGATGGGAATGGAATATGGAATGGAATGGAATGGAATGAGGAATAGAATCGAATGGAATGCGGAATGGAATGGAATGGAAAGTGAAAAGGAATGGTAAGGAATGAGTAACGCAATGGAATGGAATGTAGAATTGAATGTGGAACAGAATGTGGAATGGAATGTGGAATGGAAAATGGAATGGAATGGAATGGAGTGGAATGTGGAATGGAATGTGAAATGTAATGGAATGGAATGTGGAGTGGAATGTGGAATGGAATGTGGAAAGTAATGAAATGGAAAGTTAGAAGGAATGGCATGGAATGTGGAATGGAATGTCGAATTCAATGGAACAGAGTGGAATGGAAATTGGAAAGGCATGTAGAATGGAATGTGGAATGGAACGGAGTGGAATGTGGAATGGAATGGAATGGAATGTGGAATGGAATGTGGAATGGTATGGAATGGAACGTTTAATGGAATGTGGAAAAGAATGTGGAATTGAGTGGAATGGAATGTGTAATGGAATGATGAATGGCATGGAATGGAACGTGGAATGGAACGTGGAATGGAATTTGGAAAGGAAAGTGGAATGGAACGTGGAATGGAACGTGCAAGGGAATGTCAAATGGAATGTGGAATGGAATGCAATGGAATTTGAAATCGAATGTGGAATGGAACATTGAATGGAAAGTGGAATGGAACGTGGAAAGGAAAGTGGAATGCAAAGTGCAACGGAATCTGGAATGGAATGTGGAATGGAATGCTGTGGAATTTGAAATGGAATGTGGAATAGAATGGAATGTGGAATGGAATGTAGAATGGAATATGGAATGGAATTTGGATTGGAATGGAATGGAAAATGGAATGGAATTTGGAATGTACGTTAATGTGGCATGGAATGTAGAATGGAATGTTGAATGGAATGTGGAATGGAGTGTGGAACGCAATGTGGAAGGGCATGGAATAGAATATGGAATGGAATGTGAAATGGAATGAATTGGAATGTCGAACGGAATTTGGAATGGAACGGAATGGAATGGAATGGAATGTGGAATGGAATGGAATGGAATGTGGAATGGAATTGAATTGAATGGAACGGAATGTTGAATGTAATGGAATGGAATGTGGAAAGTAATGTGAAATGGAATTGAATGGAATGCGGAATGGAATGTGGAATGGAATGTGGAAAGGAATGGAATGCAATGTGGAATGGAATGTAGAAATGAAAGTGCAATGGAATGGAAAGCAACGTGGATTGGAATGGAATGGAATGCGCAATAGTATGGAATGAAATGTGGATTGGAAACTGGAAAGAAATGAAATGAAATTTGGAAAGGAATGCAATGCGGACTGGAATGCAAAGGAATGGAATGGAATGTGAAATAGAATGGAATGGAATGTGGAATGGAACTTAATGGAATGTGAATGCAATGGAATGCAATGCAGAATGGAATGTGGATTGGAATGTGGAATGGAATTGAATGGAATGTGGAATGGAATGGAATGCAATGTGGAATGGAATGTGGCATGGAATGGAATGGAATATGGAATGGAATGGAATGGATTGTAGAATGGAATGGAATGGAATGTGGAATGGAATGGAGTGGAAGGTGGAATGGAATACAATGGAAAGCAATGTGGAATGCAATGGAATCGAAAGGAATGGAATGGAATGGAAGGTTATGCGGAATGGAAGGTTATGCAGAATGGAATGTGGAAAGGAATGGAAAGCAATGTGGAAAGGAATGGAATGGAATGCAATGTGGAATGGAATGGAATTTGGAAGGGAAATTGGAATGTAGAGAAATGCAAAGTGAAAAGGAATGGAATGGATAGTGGAATGGAAAGGAAGGGATTGCAGAAAGCAATGGAAAGGAATGGAATAGAATAAGGAATGGAATGGAATGGAATGCATTGTGGAATGGAATGCAATGGAATGGAAAGTGGAATGCAATGGAATGGAATGGAAAGTGGAATGCAATGGAATGGAATGGAATGGAGTGGAATGGAATGGAATGGAGTGGAATGGAATGGAATGGAGAACGGAATGTGGAATGGAATGCAATGGAATGTGGAATGGAATGGAATGCAATGCAATGGAATGGAATATGGAATGGAATGGAATGGAATGGAATATGGAATGGAATGGAACGTAGAATGGAATTTGGATTGGAATCTGGAATGAAATTGAATGGAATGTGGAATGGAATTTAATGGAATGTAGAGTGGTATTTAGAATGGAATGGAATGAAATGTGGAATGGAATGCAGCATGGAATGGAATGGAATGTGGAATGGAAAGGAATGGGAGGGAATGGAGTGGAATGGAATGGAAATGAATGCGGAATGGAATGTTGAATGGAATGGAAACGAATGTGGAAGTGAATGGAAATGAATGGAATGTGGAATGGAATGGAATGGAATGTGGAATTGAAAGGAAAGGATTGTAGAATGGAATGGAATGGAATGGGTTGGAATGTGGAATGGAATGGAATGGAATTGAATGTTGAATGGAATGGAATGGAAAGTGGAATGGAATGTAATGGCATGTGGAATGCAATGGAATAGAAAGCGGAATGGAATGGAATGGAATGTGGAATGGAGTGGCATTGAATGAGGAATGGAAAGTGGAATGGAATGGAATGTGCAATGGAATTGAATGGCATGTGGAATGGAACAAAATGGAATGTAGAATGCAATGTGGAATGCAATGTGGAACGGAATTGAATGGAATGTGGAATGGAATGGAATGGAATGTAGAATGGAATTTGTAATGGAATGGAATGGTATGTGGAATGGAATGTGGTACGGAATGGAATGGAGTGTGGAATGTAATTGAAAATATTGTAGAATGGAATGGAATGGAATGGATTGGAATGGAATATGGAATGGAATGATATAGAATGGAATATGGAATGGAATGGAATGGAAGATGGAATGGAATGGAGTGGAATGTGGAATGCAATGGAAACAATGAAATGGAATGGAATGGAATGTGGAACGGAATGGAAAGGAATACGGAATGGAATGGAATGAAACGTAATGTGGAACGGAATGGAATGGAATGTGATATTGAATGGAATCGAATGTGGAATGGAATTGAATGGAATGTGAAAAGGAACGGAATGGAATCCGGAATGGAATGGAATGGAATGTGGAAAACAATGGAATGGAAAGTAGAATGGAATGGAATGGAATGTGGAATAGAATGGAGTAGAATGAGGAAAGGAAGGTGGAATGGAATGTGGACTAGAATGTAATGGAACATGGAATGGATCGTGGAATGTAACGTGGAATGGAAAGTGGAAAGGAAGGTGGAATGGAAAGTGGAATGAAAGGTGGAATGGAACGTCTAATGGAATAGAATGGAATCGAATGGAATGTGGAATGGAAATGAATAGAATGGAATGTGGAATGGAACGTGGAATGGAACAGAATGGAATGTGGAAGGGAATGTGGAATGGAAAGTGGAGTAGAACGTGGAATGGAATTGAATGGAATGTGAAATGGAATGGAATGGAATGGAATGTGAAATGGAATGCAATGTGGAATGGAATGAAATTTGAAATACAATGGAATGGAATGTGGAATGGAATGGAATGGAATGCAGAATGGAATTTAATTGAGTGGAATGTGGAATAGAATTGAGTGGAATGTGCAATGGAATGTGGAATGGATTCTAATGGAATGTGGAATGGAATTGAATGGAATGTGGAATGCAATGGAGTGGAATGTACAGTGGAATGCAATGGAGTGGAATGTACAATGGAATGTGGAATGGAATGTGGAATGGAAATGAATGGAATGTGGAATGGAATGCAATGGAATGTAGAACGGAATGTGGATAGGAATAGATTGGAATCTGGAAAGGAATGAGGTATGGAATGGAATGGAATGTGGAATGGAATGTGGTATGGAATGGAATGGAATGTGGAATGGAATGGAAAGGACTGTAGAATGGAATGGAATGGAATGGAATATGGAATGGAATGCAATGGAATGTGGACTGCATTGGAATAGAATGGTAGGAAATGCATAATGGAAAGTGAAATGGAATGGAGAGAATGTGGAATAAAATGGAATGGAATAGAATATGGAATGGAATGGAATGGAATTGAAAGGAATGTGAAATGGTATGTGGAATGAAATGGAATGGAATGTGGAATGAAATGGAATGGAATGTGAAATGGAATGGAATAGAATGTGGAATGGAATCGAATGGAATGTGAAAAGGAATGGAATTGAAAGTGGAATGGAATGGAATAGAATGAGGTATGGAAAGTGGAATGGAATGGAATGGATTGTGGAATGGCTTGGAATGGAACGTGGAATAGATCGTGGATTGGAGCATGGAATCGACAGATGAAAGGAACGTGGACTGGAACGTGGAATGGACCGTGGAATGTATTGAGGAATTGAATTGAATGTAATCGAATGGAATGGGCAATGGAAAGGAATGGAATGTGAAATGGAATGGAATGGAATGTGGAATGCAATGTGAAATGGAATGGAAAGGAATGGAATGTGGAATGCAATGGAATGGAATGTCGAATGGCATGTGGAATGGAAATAATGGAATCAGAAATGGAATGGAATGGAATTTAATGGAAGGTGGAATGGAATGTATTGGAGTAGAAAGTGGAAAGGAATGGAATGGAATGTGGAATGGAATGTAAAATAGAACGTGAAATGAAATGTGGAATGGAATGTGGAATGGAGTGAAATGTGGAATGCAATGTGAAAAGGAATGGGAAATGGAATGGAATGAAATGTGGAATTGAATGGAATGTAGAATGAAATGTTGAAGGTCATGGAATGGAAGGTGGAATTAAATGGAATGGAATATGGAATGGAATGGAGTGGAATGGAAGGTTGAATGTAATGGGATTGAATGGAATGTGGAATGTGATATAACGGAATCGAATGGAAAGCGGACTGGAATGTGGAATGGAAAGGAATGTGGAATGCAATTTATTGGAATGCAGAATGGAATGGAAAAGAATGGATGATAAATGGAATGAAATGGAATGTGGAAAGGAATGTGGAATAGAATGCTATGGAATGTGGACTGGAATGTGGAATGGAATGGAATGGAATGTGGAATGGAATGCAATGGAATGTGGAATGCAATGGAATGGAGTTGAACACGGAATGGAATGGAACGTATGTGGTATGCAATGAAATGGAATGTGGAAAGGAACGGAATGGAATGTGGAATGGAAGGTGAAATGGAATGAAATGGAATGTGGAATGGAACTTAATGGAATGTGGAATAGTATTTGCAATGGAGTGGAATGGAATCTGCAATGAAATGGAATGCAGTGGAATGTGGAATGGAATGGAGTGGAAAAGGGAATGGAATAGAATGGAATGTTGGATGGAATGGAAGGAAATGTGGAACGCAATTGGGTGGAATGTGGAATGGAATAAGGAATGGAATCAGGAATGCAATGGAAGGTAAACTAGAATGCAATGTGGGATGGAATGGTATGGAACGTGGAATGGAATGTCGAATGGAATGGAATGGAACATAGAATGGAATGTGGAATGGAACGTGGAATAGAATGTGGAATGGAATGGAAAGGAATGGAATGTGGGATCGAATGGAATGTGGGATTCAATGGAATTGAATGTGGAACGGAATGGAATGCAATTTGGAATGGAATAGGGAATGGAATGGAATGGAATGGAATGAGGAATGGAATGTAATGGAAAGGAATGGAATGTGTAACGGAATGAAATGGAATGTGTAAAGGAATGGAATTGAATGCAATGTGGAATGGATTGGAATGAAATGGAATGGAAAGGAATGCGGAATGGAATGGAATGGAATGCGAAATGGAAGGAAATGGAATGTGGAATGGAATGCAATTGAATGTGTTATGGAATCGAATGTAATGGAAAGTTAATTGGAATTGAATGGAATGCGGAATGGAATGTGGAATAGAATGGAATGGAATTTGAAATGGAATGTGGAATGGAATTTGGAATGGAATGTGGAATGGAATGGAATGGAATGTGGAATGGATAGTGGTATCAAATGTGCAATGAAAGGAATGGAATGTGGAATGGAATGCAATTCAATGTGTAATGGAATGGAATGGAATGGAAATTGAAATGCAATTGAATGGAATGCGGAATGGAATGTAGAACAGAAGGGAAGGGAATTTCGAATGGAATGTGGAACAGAATCTGGAATTGAATGTGAAATGGAATGCAATGTAATGTTTAATGGAATGGAATACAATGTGGACTGGAATGTGGAATGCAATGGAATGGAATGTGGAATGGAGTAGAATGGCATGTGGACAGAAATGGAATAGAATGGAATGGAATGTGAAACTGAAAGTAATGGAAAGTGGAATGCAATAGGATGGAATGTGGAATGGAATTGAATTGAATGTAGAATGGAATGTGGAATGAAATGGAATGGAACGTGGAATGGAAAGTGTATGGAATGGAATGGAATGTGGAATGGAATGGAATGTTGAATGCAGTGTGGTAAGGAATGGAATGGAATTTGGAACAGATTGGAATGGAATGTGGAATGCAATGTGGAATGGAATGGAATGGAACATGGAATGGAACGTGGAATGCAACGTGGAATGGAACGTCTAACGGAACTCGGAATGGAACGTGGAATGGAATGTGCAATGAAATGTGGAACGGAATGAAGTGGAATGTGGAATGGAATTTGGAATGGACTGTGGAAATTAAAGTGGAATCAAAGTGGAATGGAACGTGGAATGGAAGGTGGAATGGAACGTGTAATTGAATATGGAATGGAATGTGGAATGGAATGTGGAATGGAATGTGGAATGGAACACGCAATGGAATGGAGTGGAATGTATCATGTAATAGAATGGAATAGAATGTGGAATGGAATGTGGAATAGAAAGGAATTGAATGTGGAACGGAATGTGGAATGGAACGTGGAATGGAAAGGAATGGAATGCGGAATGGAAAGTGCAATGGAATGTGGAATGTAATGGAGAGAAATGTGGTACAGAATGTGGAATGGAATGCTGTGGAATGTGGAATGAAATGGATTGGTATGTGGAAAGGAATGTGGAATGGAATGGAATGGAATGGAATATGGTATGGAATGTGGAATGGAATGTAATGGAACATGAAATGGAAAGTGGAATGGAATGGAATAGAACGTGGAATGGAACGTGGAATGGAATGTGGAACGGAATGGCATATAATGTGGAATGGAATGTTGAATGGAATGTAAAGGAACGTGGAATGGAACGTGGAATGCAACGTGGAAAGGATCGTGGAACGTAACGTGGAATGGAACGGGGAATGGAATGTGGAATGGAATGAACTGGAATGTGGAATGGAATGTGCAATGGAACGGGGAATGGACTGTGGAATTTAAAGTGGAATGGAAACTGGAATTAAACGTGGAATGGAAGGTGGAATGGAACATGGAATGGAACGTGGAATGGAATGGAATACAACGTGGAATGGAATGGAAAAGAAGGTGGAATGGAATGGAATGGAATGTGGAATGCAATGGAATGGAAAGGAATTGGAATGGAACGTGGAATGGAATGGAATACAATGTGGAATGGAATGGAAAGGAAGGTGGAATGGAATGGAATGGAAAGTGGAAATGAAGGTGGAAGAGAACGGAATCGAATATTGAATGGAATATGGAATGGAATGTGGAAAGAATTGTAATGGAAGATGGAATGGAACGTGGAATGGAATGTGGAAAGGAACGTGGAAAGGAATGGAATGGAATGTGGAATGGAATGTGGAATGGAAAGTGGAATGGAATGGAGTGGAATGTGGAATGCAATGGAATGGAAGAGTGCAATGTGGAATGGCATAGAATGGAATGTGGAATGGAATGTGGAATGTGATGTAGAATGTGGAATGGAATCTGTAATGGAATGGAGTGGAATGTGGAATGGAATGAAATAGAGAGGAATGTAGAATGGAATGGAAAAAAATGTGGAATAGAAAGTGGAATGGAATGAAATGGAATGTGGAATGGAACGTTAAATGGAATGTGGAATGGAATATGGAATGGAATGGAATGGAAAGTGGAATGGAACATTTAATGGAATGTGGAATGGAATATGGAATGGAATGGAATGGAAAGTGGAATGGAACGTGGAATATAATGGGGAAAGGAACGCGGAATGGAACGTGGAATGGAATGTGGAATGGAATGCAGTTGAATTTGGAATGGAATGTGGAAGGAAATGGAATGCAACTTGGAAAGGAATGGAAAGCAACGTGGAATGGAATGAAACGGAATGCACAATGCAATGAAATGGAATGTGGAATGGAAAGGAATGGAATGTGGAATGGAATGTGGAATGGAATGGAATGCAATGTGGAATGGAATGTGTAATGGAAAGTGGAATACAATGGAATGTGAAATGGAATGGAATGCAATTGAATGGAATGTGAAAACGAATGGAATGGAATGTGGAATGGAATGGAATGGAAGATAATGGAATGTAAAATCGAACAGAATGGAATGTAATGTGAAATGGAATGGAATGGAATGTGGAATGGAAATTGGAATGCAATGTAATGAGGAATGAAATGGAATGGAATGGAAAGGAATGTGGAATGGAATGGAAAGGAATGTGGAATTGAATGGAATGGATTGCGGAATGGAATGGAAAGGAATGAAATGTGGAATGGAAAGTAAAGTAATGGAATGGAAAGGAATGGAATCAAAAGTTGAATGGAATGTTAAGGAATGTGGTATGGAATGGAATGGAATGAGGAATGCAATGGAATTGAATGTGGAATGGAATGTGGTATGGAATGGAATGGAAAGTAGAATGGAATGGAATGGATTGTGGAATGGAATGGAATGGAATGGAAAGTGGAATGTAATGGAATGGATTGAGGAACGGAAAGGAATGGAATGAAATGTGGAATGGAAAGGAATGGAAAAGAATGGAATGGAATGGAATGTTGTGTAATGGAATGTGGAATGGAATGGAATGGAATGAGGAATGGAATGGAAGGTGGAAAGGAATGCAATTGAATGTGGAATGGAATGGAATGGAATGTGTTATAGGATGTAAAGGAGTGGAATGTGGAATGGAATGGGATGGAATGTGCAATGGAATGTGGAATGGAATGTTGAATGCAATGTGGAATGGAATGTGGAATTGAATGGAATGGAATGTGGACTGGAATGGAACGGATTGGAATGGCATGGAACGTGGAATGAAATGTGGAACGGAATGGAATGGAATGTGGAATGGAATTCAATGGAATTTCGAATGAAATGTAATGGAATGTGGAATGTAATGGAAAGGATTGTGGAACGGAAAGTAGAATGGAATGGAAAGGAATGTGGAATGGAATGGAACGGATTGAGGAATGGAATGGATTGGAATGCAATGTGGAATGGAAAGGAATGGCATGGAATGGAAAGGAATGGTATGGAAAGTGGAATGAAATGTGGAATAGAATGGAATGGAATGTGGAGTGGAATGGAATGGAATGTGGAAAGGAATGTGGAATGGAATGGAATGGAAAGTGAAATAGAATGGAATGGAATGTGGCATTGAATGGAATGGAGTGGAATGGAATGTGTAATGTAATGGCATGGAATGTAGAACACAGTGTGGAATGGAATGGAATGGAAAGAGGAGTGCAATGAAATGGAATGAGGAGTGGAATGGAATGGAGTGTAATGTGGAATTGAATGGGATGGAATGTGGACTGGAATGTAGAATGGAATGCGGAATGGAATGTGGAATGTAATGTGGAATGGAATGCAGTTGAATTTGGAATGGAATGTGGAAGGAAATGGAATGCAACTTGGAAAGGAATCGAAAGCAACGTGGAAAGGAATGAAATGGAATGTGCAATGAAATGAAATGGAACGTGGAATGGAAAGGAAAGGAATGTGGAATGGAATGTGGAATGGAATGGAATGCAATGTGGAATGGAATGTGTAATGGAAAGTGGAATACAATGGAATGAGAAATGGAATGGAATGCAAATGAATGGAATGTGAAAACGAATGGAATGGAATGTGGAATGGAATGGAATAGAAGATAATGGAATGTAAAATGGAACGGAATGGAATGTAATGTGAAATGGAATGGAATGGAATGTGAAATGGAAATTGGAATGCAATGTAATGAGGAATGAAATGGAATGGAATGGAAAGGAATGTGGAATGGAATGGAAAGGAATGTGGAATTGAATGGAATGGATTGCGGAATGGAATGGAAAGGAATGAAATGTGGAATGGAATTGAAAGGAATGTGGAATTGAATGGAATGGATTGCGGAATGGAATGGAAAGTAATGAAATGTGGAATGGAAAGTAAAGTAATGGAATGGAAAGGAATGGAATCAAAAGTTGAATGGAATGTTAAGGAATGTGGTATGGAATGGAATGGAATGAGGAATGCAATGGAATTGAATGTGGAATGTAATGTGGTATGGAATGCAATGGAAAGTAGAATGGAATGGAATGGATTGTGGAATTGAATGGAATGGAATGGAAAGTGGAATGTAATGGAATGGATTGAGGAACGGAAAGGAATGGAATGAAATGTGGAATGGAAAGGAATGGAATAGAATGGAATGGAATGGTATGTTGTGTAATGGAATGTGGAATGGAATGGAATGGAATGAGGAATGGAATGGAAGGTGGAAAGGAATGCAATGGAATGTGGAATGGAATGGAATGGAATGTGTTATAGGATGTAAAGGAGTGGAATGTGGAATGGAATGGGATGGAATGTGCAATGGAATTTGGAATGGAATGTTGAATGCAATGTGGAATGGAATGTGGAATTGAATGGAATGGAATGTGGACTGGAATGGAACGGATTGGAATGGCATGGAACGTGGAATGAAATGTGGAACGGAATGGAATGGAATGTGGAATGGAATTCAATGGAATTTCGAATGAAATGTAATGGAATGTGGAATGTAATCGAAAGGATTGTGGAACGGAAAGTAGAATGGAATGGAAAGGAATGTGGAATGGAATGGAACGGATTGAGGAGTGGAATGGATTGGAATGCAATGTGGAATGGAAAGGAATGGCATGGAATGGAAAGGAATGGTATGGAAAGTGGAATGAAATGTGGAATAGAATGGAATGGAATGTGGAGTGGAATGGAATGGAATGTGGAAAGGAATGTGGAATGAAATGGAATGGAAAGTGAAATAGAATGGAATGGAATGTGGCATTGAATGGAATGGAGTGGAATGGAATGTGGAACGTAATGGCATGGAATGTGGAACACAGTGTGGAATGGAATGGAATGGAAAGTGGAGTGCAATGAAATGGAATGAGGAGTGCAATGGAATTGAGTGTAATGTGGAATTGAATGGGATGGAATGTGGACTGGAATGTAGAATGGAATGCGGAATGGAATGTGGAATGTAATGTGGAATGGTATGGAATGAAATGTGAACTGTAATTGAATGGATTGGAATGGAATGGAATGTGGAATCGAATGTGGAATGGAGTGGAATGGAATGTGGAATGGAATTCAATGGAGTTTCGAAGGAAATGGAATGGAATGTGGAATGGAATGGAAAGGAATGTGGAATGGAAGGTTGAATGGAATGTGGAATGGAATGGAATGGATTTCGGAATGGATTGGAATGCAATGGAAAGTGGAATGGAACGGAATGTGTAATGGAATGCAAGGGAATTGTAATGGAATGGAGTGGAATGTGGAATGGAATGGAATGGAACTTGTAATGGAATGGAATGTAGAATGGAATGGAAAGGATAGGAATGGAATGTGAAGAAGAATGTGGAATGGAAATGTGTGGAAAGTGGAATGGAATGTGAAATGGAATGTGGAATGGAATGGAACAGAATGTGTAATGCAAAGGAATCGTATGTGGAAAGAATGGAATGGAATAGGGAATGGAATGGAATGGAATGAGGAATGGGGAACGGACTGGAATGAAATGTGGAAAGGAAAGTAATGGAATGGAATGGAATGGAATGGAATGAAACGGAATGGAATGGAATGGAATGTGGAATAGAAGAGATTAGAATGTGGAATGGAACAGAGAATGGAAGATGGAATTGAATGGAATGGAACATGGAGGGGAAAGTGGAATAGAACGTGGAATGGAACAGGGAATGGAATCGAAAGCAATGTGTAATGGAATGGAATGGAAGTTGGAATGGAATGGAATGAAATGTGGAATGGAATGGAATGGAATGGAAAGGAATGTGGAAAGTAATGGAATGACATGTGGAATGGAATGGAATAGAATTTGGAGTGGAATGTGGAATGTAATGGAATGGAATGTGAAATGGAATGGAATGGAATGTGGAATGGAAAGGAATGGAACGTCGAATGGAATGTGGAATGGAATGTGGAATCGAATGTGAAATGGAAGGGAATGGAATGTGGAATGGAAGGGAAAGGAATGTGGAATGGAAAAGAATTTAAGAGTGCAATGTGGAATGGCATGGAATGTAATGTGGAATCGAATCTGGAATGGAATGTGGAATGGAATGAAGTGGAATGTGGAGTGGAATGTGGAATGGAATGTGGAATGGAATGGAGTGGAACGTGAAATGGAATGGAATGGAATGTGGAATGGAATGGAATGGAATCTGAAAAGGAATGCATTGCAATGTGGAATGGAATGCAATGGAATTTGGAATGGAATGGAAGGGAATGTGGAATGGAATGGAATGGATTGTGGAATGGAATGGAATGGATTGTGGAATGGCATGTGGAATGGAATGGAATGGAAAGTGGAATGGATCGTGGAATGGAACGAAAAATCTAAAGTGGAAAGGAAAGTGGAATGGAATGTGGAAAGGAACGAGGACAGGAACGTGGAATGTACGGTGGAATGGAATGTGGAATGGAATGGAATGGAATCGAATGGAATCTGGAATGCAATGGAATGGAATGTGGAATGGAACGGAATGGAATGTGGAAGGGAATGGAGTGGAATGGAATGTGGAATGGCATGGAATGGAAAGTGGAATGGAATGTGGAAATGATTGGAATGGAATGTGAAATGGAATGGAGTGGAATGTGGAATGCAATGTGAAATGGAATGGAATGGAATGGAATGGAATGGAATGTGGAATGGAATGTAACGGAAGGTGGAATGGAATGTGGAATGGAATGGAATGGGATGTGAAATGGAATCGAATGGAAAGTGGAATGGGATGGAATGGAGAAGAAATTGGAATGGAGTAGAAATTGGAATGGAATGGAATGGAATGTGGAATGGAATGTGGAATGGAGTGGAATGGAATGTGGAATCGAATGGAAAGGAATTTGGAATGGAATGTGGAATGGAATGGAAAGGAATGTTGAATGGAATGTTTAATGTAATGTGGAATGTAAAGGAATGGATTGAGGAATGGAACGTGGAATGGAACGTGGAATTGAATGTGGAAGGGAATGTGGAATGGAATGGAATGGAATGTGGAATAGAATGGAATGGAATGTGGAAAGGAACATGGAATGCAATGGAAGTGAATTTGGAATGGAATGTGGAATGGAAAAGAATGGAATGTGGAATGGAATGGAATGGAAAGGATTGGAATGCAATGGAATGGAATGGAATGGAATGGAATGCAAAATGGCATGTGGAATTGAATGGAAAGGAATGAGGAATGGAACGGAATGGAATGTGGAATGGAATGAGGAATGCAGTGTGGAAAGGAATGAAGTGGAATGTGGAAAGGAATGTGGAATGGAATGGAGTGGAACTTTGAATGGTATGGAATTGAGAGGAATGTGGAAAGGAATGTGGAATGGAATGGAATTGTATGTGGAATGGAATGTGGAATGGAAAGGAATGGAACGTGTATTGGAACGTGGAATGGAATGCGGAATGAACTGAACCGAATATGAAATGCAATGTGGAATTTAATGGAATGGAATGGAATGTGAAATGGAAGGTGGAATGGAATGGAATGCAATGTGGGATGGAAAGTGGAATGGAATGGAATGTGGAATGGAATGGAATGGAATGGAATGGACTGGAATGGAATGGAAAGTGGAATGGAATGGAATGGAATGTGAAATGGAATGGAACGGATTGAGGAATGGAATGGAATGGAATGCAATATGGAATGGAAAGGAATGGAATGGAATGGAATGGAATGGTATGGAAAGTGGAATGAAATGTGGAATAGAATGGAATGGAATGTGGAGTGGAATGGAATGGAATGTGGAAAGGAATGTGGAATGGAATGGAATGGAAAGTGTAATGGAATGGAATGGAATGTGGAATTGAATGGAATATAGTGAAATGGAATGTGGAATGTACTGGCATGGAATGTGGAACAGAATGTGGAATGGAATGGAATGGAAAGTGGAGTGCAGTGAAATGGAATGTAGACTGGAATGGAATGGAGTGTAATGTGGAATTGAATGGGATGGAATGTGGACTGGAATGTAGAATGGAAAGTGGAATGTAATGTGGAATGGTATGTAATGCAATGTGAACTGGAATTGAATGGATTGGAATGGAATGGGATGTGGAATCAAATGTGGAATGGAGTGGAATGGAATGTGGAATGGAATTCAATGGAGTTTCGAATGAAATGGAATGGAAAGGAATGTGGAATGGAAGGTTGAATGGAATGTGGAATGGAATGGAATGGATTTCGGAATGGATTGGAATGCAATGGAAAGTGGAATGGAACGGAATGTGTAGTGGAATGCAAGGGAATTGTAATGGAATGGAATGGAATGGAACATGTAATGGAATGGAATGGAAGAGATAGGAATGGAATGTGAAGAAGAATGTGGAATGGAAATGTATTGAAAGTGGAATAGAATTTGAAATGGAATGTGGAATGGAATGGAACGGAATGTGTAATGCAAAGGAATCATATGGGAAAGAATGGAATGGAATAGCGAATGGAATGGAATGGAATGAGGAATGAGGAATGGAATGGAATGAAATGTGGAAAGGAATGTAATGGAATGGAATGGAATGGAGTGGAATGGAATGGAATGTGGAATTGAAGAGATTAGAATGTGGAATGGAACATGGAATGGAAGGTGGAATGGAATGGAATGGAACATGGAGGGGAAAGTGGAATAGAACGTGGAATGCAACAGGGAATGGAATCGAAAGCAACGTGTAATGGAATGGAATGGAAGGTGGAATGGAATGGAATGAAATGTGGAATGGAATGGAATGAAATGGAAAGGAATGTAGAAAGTAATGGAATGACATGTGGAATGGAATGGAATAGAATTTGTAGTGGAAAGTTGAATGTAATGGAAAGGAATGTGAAATGGAATGGAATGGAATGTGCAATGGAATGTGGAATGGAAAGGAATGGTACGTCGAATGGAATGTGCAATGGAATGTGGAATGGAATGTGCAATGGAATGTGGAATCGAATGTGAAATGGAAGGGAATGGAATGTGGAATGGAAGGGAATGAAATGTGGAATGGAGTGGAATGGAATGTGGAATGGAATGGAATGCAATGTGGAATGGAATGTGGAATGGAGTGGAATGGAATGTGGAATCGAATGGAATGGAATTTGGAATGGAATGTGGAATGGAATGGAAAGGAACGTTGAATTTAATGTTTAATGTAACGTGGAATGTAAAGGAATGGATTGAGGAACGGAACGTGGAATGGATCGTGGAATGGAATGTGGAATCGAATGTGGAAGGGAATGTGGAATGGAATGGAATGGAATGTGGAATAGAATGGATTAGAACGTGGAAAGGAACATGGAATGCAATGGAAGTGAATTTGGAATGGAATGTGGAATGGAATGGAATGGAATGAGGAATGGAATGGAATGGAATGGATTGGAATGCAATGGAATGGAATGGAATGAAATGCAAAATGGCATGTGGAATTGAATGGAAAGGAATGAGGAATGGAACGGAATGGAATGTGGAATGGAATGAGGAATGCAGTGTGGAAAGGAATGAAGTGGAATGTGGAAAGGAATGTGGAATGGAATGGAGTGGAACTTTGAATGGTATGGAATTGAGAGGAATGTGGAAAGTAGTGTGGAATGGAATGGAATTGTATTTGGAATGGAATGTGGAATGGAATGGAATGGAACGTGGATTGGAACGTGGAATGGAATGTGGAATGGAATGTGGAATGAACAGAACCGAATATGAAATGCAATGTGGAATTTAATGGAATGGAATGGAATGTGGAATGGAAGGGAATGGAATGTGGAATGGAATGTAATGGAATGTGGAATGGAATGGAATGAAGTTGAATTTGGAATGGAATGCAGATTGGAATGGAATGGAATAGAATGGGATGGAAGGTGGAATGGAATGGAATGGAAAGTAATAGAATGTGTAATGTAATGAAACTGAATGTGGAAAGGAATGAAATGGAATGGAACGTGGAATGGAATGGAATGAAAGGGATGGCGGAATAGAATGGAATAGAAAGCGGAATGGAATGCAAATGAATGTGGAATGGATTGGAATGGAATGTGGAAAAGAATGTGAAATGGAATTGAATGGAATCCGGAAAGGAATGTGGAATGGAATGCTGTGGAATTTGGAAAACAATGTGGAATGGAAAGTGGAATCGAATGTGGAAAGTAATGTGGAATGGGATGGAATGGAATGTGGAGTGAAATGGAATGGAATGTGCAATGGAATGGAATGGAGTGCATAGAGGAATGGCATGGAATGGAATGTGGAATGGAATGTGGAATGGAATGTGGAATGGAACGTTGAATGGAATGAAGTGTAATGTGGAATGGAATGTGGAATGCAATGTGGAATACAACAGAATGGAATGTGGAATGGAATGGAATGGATTGGAATGTGGAATGGAATGTAGAATGGAATGTGGAATGCAATGTGGAATGGAATGGTATGAGGAATGGAATTTGGAGTGGAATGAAATGGAATGGAATGTGGAAAGGAAAGCGGAATGAAATAGAATGGAATGGAATGGAATATGGTATGGAATGGAATGGAATGGAATGTGGAATGGAATGGAATAGAAGGGAATGGAATGTGTAATGGAATGAAACGGAATGTGGAAAGGAAGGTAATGAATTGGAATGTGGAATGGAATGGAATGGAATGGAATTGAATGCGGAATGGAATCGAATTGAATGTGGAATGGAATGCAATTGAAAGTGGAATGGAATGGAATGGAATGTGGAATGGAACGTGAAAAGGAATTGAATGGGATGAGGAATGGAATATAGAATGGAATGTAATGGAATTTGGAATGGAATGTGGAATCGATTGTGTAAAGGAACGGAATGCAATGTGGAATGGAATGTAGAATGGAGTGTGCAATGGAATGGAATGGAATGTGGAATGGAATGGAATGGAGTATGCAATGGTTTGCAAAGGAATCTGGAATGAAATGTGGAATGGAATAGAATGTGGAATGGAATGGAATGCAATGTGGAATGGAATTGAACGGAATGTGGAATGGAGTGGAAAAGAAAGTAGAATGGAATGTGGAATGGAATGGAATGGAATGTGTAATGGAATGTGGCATGGAATGAAACGCAATGTGGAATGGAATGGAATGGATTGTGGACGGGAATGGAAAGGAATGGAATGGAATATGGAATGGAATGGAATTGAATTGAATGTGAAATGGAATGGAATGGAATGCGGAATAGAATGTGGGATAGAATGCAAAGCAATGTGGAACGGAATGGAATGGAATGGAATGGGGAATAGTATGTGGAAAGGAATGGAAAGGAATGTGAAAAGGAATGAAATTGAATGTGGAATGGAATGGAATGGAATATGAAGGGGAATGGAATGGAATGTGGAATGGAATGTGGAATGGAATGGAATGGAATGTGGAATGGAATGGAATGGAATGTGGAAACGAACGTGGAATGTAATGTGAAATGGAATGAAAAGGAATGTGGAATGGAATTGAATGGAATGTGGAATTCAATGGAATGCAATGAAATGGAATGGAAATTGAAATGGAATGGAATGGAATGTGGATTGGAATGAAATGGAGTGGAATGTGGAATGGAATGGAATGGAATGTGGAATGGAATGTGGAATGGAATGTGGAATGGAATGTGCAATGGAATGTTTAATGGAATGGAATGGAGTGGAATATGGAAAGGAATGGAATGTAATGAGGAATGCTATGTGGAAATAAATGTGCATTGGAATGTGGAATGGAATTGAGTGAAATGTGGAATGAAATGTGGAATGGAATTGAGTGGAATGTGGAAGTGAATGGAGTGGAATATGGAATGGAATGTAATGGAATGTATAATGGAATGCATTGGAATATGGAATGGAATGTGGAATGGAATGGAAGGGAACGTGGAATGGAACGTGGAATGCAACGTGGAAAGGGATGTGGAACAGAACGTGGAATGGAACGTGGAATGGAAAGTGGAATGGAATGTGGAATGGTAAGTGGAATGGAACGTGGAATGGTATGTGGAACGGAACGTGGAATGGAACGTGGAATCGATAGTGGAAAGGAAAGTGGGATGGAATGTGGAATGAAGCGTGGAATGGAATGGAATGGAAAGTGGAGTGGAATGTGGAATAGAATTTGGAATGGAAGGTGGAATGGAACATGGAATGGAAAGTGTAATGGAATGGAATGGAATGTGGAGTGGAATGGAATGGAATGTGGAATGGAATGTGGAATAAAATGTGGAATGGAATGGAATGGAATGTGGAATGGAATGGAGTTGAATGTGGATTGGAAAGTGGAATGGAACGGAATGGAAATGGGAATGGAATGGAATGGAGTGGAATGTGGAATGGAATGGAATGGAATGTGGAACGGAATGTAGAATGGAACGTGGCATGCAACGTGGAATGGAATGTGGAATGGAATGGAATGGAATGTGGAATGTACTGGAATGGATTGTGAACTGGAATGGAATGGAATGGAACGTGAAATGGAATGAAATGTGGAACGGAAATCAACAGAATTTGGAATGGAATGGAATGGAATGTGAAATGGAATGGAAAGAATGTGGAATGGAAAGTGAAATGGAGTGGAATGGAATGTGGAATGGAATGGAATGGATTGCAGAATGGAATGTAAGGTGAAATGGAATGGAATGGAATGTGGAATGGAAGGCAATGGAATGTGGAATGGAATGGAATGGAACATGGAATGGAATGGAATGGAACGTGGAATGGAATTTAATGGAAAGGAATATGGAATGGAATGGAATGAAAAGGAATGGAATGTGGAATGGAATGCTGAATGGAATGTGGAAGAGAATAGAATGGAATGTGAAAAGCAAAGGAATGGAAAGGGGATGGGAATGGAATGTTATATGGAATGGAATGGAATGGAATGGGATGTGGAATGGAAAGGAATGGAATGGATTGTGCGAAGGAAAGTAATGGAATTGAATGGATTCGAACGGAATGTGGAATGAAATGGAATGGAATGTGGAATGGAATGGGATGGAATGTGTAGTGGAACGTGATGTGGAATGCAATGGAATGGAATGAGAAATGGAATGGAATGGAAAGGAATGTGGAATGCAATGGAACAGAAATTGGAATGGAACTTTGTTTGGAACGTGGAAAGGAATGGAATGGAACGTGATGAGGAAAGTGGAATTTAACGTGGAAAGGAAAGTGGAATAGAATGGAAAACAATGTGGAATGGAACGAAATGGAAGGTGGTACGGAATTGAATGGAGTGTGGAATGTATTGGAATGGAATGTGGAAATGAATGGAATGGAATTTCAAAGGGAATGTGGAATGTAATGGAATGGAATGTGAAATGCAATTTGGAATGGAATGGAATGGAATGTGGAATGGAATGTGGAATGGAATGTAGAATGGAATTGAATGGAATGGAATGTGGAATGGAATGGAATGGAATATGGAATGGAATTGATTGGAATGGAATGGAATTTGAAATGAAATTGAATGGAATGTGGAATGGAACGGAACGGAATGTAGTGTGCAATGGTTTGTAGAATACAATGTGAAATGGAATGGAATTGAATGGAACGGATTGTGGAATGGAATGTGGAATGGAATTTAATGGAATGTTGAATGGAATGTGGAATGGAATGTGGAATTTATGGAATGGAATGTGAAATGGAATGGAATGGAATATGGAATGGAATGTTGAATGGAATGGAACGGAATGTAATTTGGAATGGAATGTGGAATGGAATGGAATGCAATGGAATGTGGAATGGAATATGGTATGGAATGGAAGGGAATGGAATGTGGAATGGAAAGGAATCAAATGTGGCATGGAATGCGGAATGGACTGTACTGGAATGTGGAATATAATGGAATGGAATGTGGAGTGGAATGGAATGGAATGTGGAATGGAATGGAATGGAACTTGGAATGGAACATGGAATGGAATGTGGAATGAAATGTGGAAAGGAATGTGGAAAAGAATGTGGCGTGGAATGTGGAATGGAATGGATTTGACTCTGGAATGGAATGTGGATTGGAATGGGGCGGAGTGTACAATTGAAGGGAATGGAATGTGGAATGGAATGGATTGGAATGTGTAATGGAATGTGTAATGATATGGAACAGAATGTATAATGGAATGTGGAATGGAATGGAATGGATCGTGGAATGGAACATGGAATGGAATGTGGAATGGAACGTGGAAGGGAGTGTCGAATGGAATGTGGAATGCAATGGAATGTGGAATGGAATGGAATGGAATGTGGAATGGAATGTGCAATGGAATGGAAAGGAATGGAATGTGGAAAGGAGTGGAATGGCATGTGGAGTGGAATGGAATGGAATGTGGAATGGAATGGAATGGAACGTGGAATAGAAGGTGGAATGGAACATGCAATGGAATGTGGAATGGAATGGAATGAAATGTGGAAGGGAATGGAACGGAATGGAATGTGGAATGCAGTGGAATGAAAATTGGAATTGAATGGAATGGAATGGAATGTGGAATGGAATGCAATGGAATATGGGAAATAATTGAATGGAATGTAATGGAGTTTGTAATGGAGTGGAAGTGAATTTGAAATAGAATGGAATAGAAGGTGTAACGGAATGAAATGGAAAGTGGAATGGACTGGAAGTTGGAATGTAACGTGGAAAGTAATGTAATGAAATGTGGAATGGAATGCAATGGGACGTGGAATGGAACGTGGAATGGAACATGGAATGGAATATGGAATGGATTGGAAAGAAATGTGGAATGGAATGGAATGAAATGTGCAATGGAATTGAATGGAATGGAAAGTGGAATGCAGTAGAATGGAATTCAGAATGGAATTGAATGGAATGTGGAATGGAATGGATAGAAGTGGAAGGTGGAATGGAATGGAATGTGAAATGGAATTAAAAATGGAACGTGGAATGCTACGGGGAATGGAATGTGGAATGGAATGCAGTGGAAGGTGGAATTGAATGGAATGGAATGCAATGGAATCTGGAATGGAATGTGGAATGGATTGCAATAGAATGTGGAATGGTATGTGGAATGGAGCATGGAATGGAATCAAATGGAATGTGGAATGGAATGTGGAATGGAACGTGTAATGGAACATGCAATGAAACATGGAATGGAATGTGTAATGGAAAGTGGAATGAAATGGAATGGAATGGAATGGAATGTTAAATGGAATGGAATGTAAAGTGGAATGGAATGGAATTTGAAAAGGAATGGAATGGAATGTGGAAGGGAATGGAATGGAATGTGGAATGGAATGGAATGGCGTGGAATGTGGAAGGGAATCGAATGGAAAGTGGAATGGAACGTGGAATGGAATGTGGAATTGAATGCAGTGGAACGTGTACTGTAATGGAATGGAAAGTGGAATGGAATGGCGTGGAAAGTGCATTGGAATGTGGAATGTAATGGAGTGGAAAGTGGAATCGAATAGAATGGAATGGGGAATGCAATGGAAAGGAATGTGGAATGATGTGGAAAGGAATGGAATGGAAGGTTGAATGGAAGGTGGAATAGAATGTGGAATGGAATGTGGAATGGAGTGGATTGCAATGTGGAATGGAATGTGTACTTGAATGGAATGGAATGTGGAATGGAACGTGCAGTGTAACGTTTAATGGAAAGGGGAATGGAACGTGGAAAGGAAATTGGAATGGAATGTGAAATGGAATGGAATGGAACCTGGAGTGGAAAGTGGAGTGTAGTGAAATGCAATGTGTAATAGAATCTGGAATAGAACCGTATGTGGAATGGAATGTGGAATGTAATGTAATGGAATGGAATGGAATGTGAAATGGAATGGTATTGAATGGAATGGAATGGAATGGAATAGAATGTGGAATGGAATGGAATGGAAAGGAAAGGATTGTGTAATTGAATGGAATGGAATGTGGAAAGGAATGGAATGGAATGATATGTGAAATGGAGTGGAATGGAATGTGGAATGGAATGTGGAATAGAAATGAATGTGGAATATAAAGTGGAATGGAATGGAATGGAATTGAATGCGGAATGGAATGAAATGGCATGCGGAATGGAATGGAACAGAATGTGGAATGGAAAGGAATGGAATGTGAAAAGAAATGAAATTGAACGTGGAATGGAATGGATTGGAATGTGAAATGTAATGTGAAATGAATTTCAATGGAATGCGGAATAGACTGTGGAATGGAAAGGAGTGCAACATGGAATGGAAAGTGGAATGGAATGGAATGGAATGTGGAATGGAACGGAATGGAAACGAATGAAATGGATTGTTGAATCGAATAGAATGAAATGTGGAATGAAATGTAATTTAATGTGGAATGGAATGGAATGGAATTGAATGTGGAATGGAATGGAATTGAAAGGAATGGAAGGAGGAATGGAATGGAAGGGAATGTGGAATGGATTGTGGAATGAAGTGGAATAGAAAGTGGAATATAATGGAATGGAATGTTTCCATATAATGGAAATGGAATGGAATGTGCAATGGAATGGAATGGAAAGGAATGGAAGGTGTAATAGAATGGAAGGGAATGTGGAATGGAATCTGGAATGGAATGGAGTGGAATGTGGAATGGAATGAAACGGAATGAGTAATGGAATCCAATGAAATGGAACGTGGAATGGAAATAGGAATGAAATACAATGGAATGGAAGGGAATGTGGGATAGTATGGAATGGAATGGAATGTAACGTGTGGTGGAACGTGGAATGGAATGTGGAATACATTGTGGAATGAAACGTGCAATGGAAAGTGGATTGGAATGGAATGCAATGTGGATTGGAATGGAATGGAAGATGGAATGGAATGTAATGGAATATGGAATGGAATGTAGACTGGTATAGAATGGAAAGGAATGGAAAATGAAATGGAATGGAATGTTATGTGGAATGCAATTAAATGGAATTTGGAAGGGAATGGAATAGAATATGGAATGGAAAGGAATGGAAAGGAATGAAATGAATTGTGGAATGGAATGGAAAGGAAAGTGGAATGCAATGGAATGGAACGTGGAATGGAATGGAATGGAATGTGGAATGGAATGGAATGGAATGTGGAATGGAATATGAAGTAGAATGGAATAGAATGTGGAATGGAATGTGGAAGAGAACGGAATGTGGAATGGAATATGAAATAGAATGGAATAGAATGTGGAATGGAATGTGGAAGAGAACGGAATGTGGAATGGAATGGAATGGAAAGGAATGGAATGTGTAATGGAACGAAACGGAATGTGAAATGGAATGGAATGGAATGCGGAATGCAATGGAATGGAATGTGGAATGTAATGTGGAATTGAAAGGAATGGAATAGAATGTGAAAAGGAATGGAATGGAAAGTGGAATGGAATGGAATGTGAAAAGGAATGGAATGGAATGGAACGAGGAATGGATCGTGGAATGGAACGTGGAATTGAAATTGGAAAGGTATGTGGAATGGAACATGGAATGGACCTTGGAATGGAATGTGGAAAGGAATGGAGTGGAATGGAATGGAATGGAATTTGGAATACAATGGAATAACATGTGGAATGGAAGGTGGAATGGAACAGAATGGAATGTGAAATGGAATGGAATGGAATGGAATGTGGAATGGAAAGGAATGGGAAGTGAAATGGAATGGAATGGAAGGTGGAATGGAATGTAATGAGTGGAAAGTGGAATGGAATGGAATAGAATGTGGAATGGAACGGAATAGAATGTGGAATGGAATGTGGAATCGTGTTTAATGGAATGTGGAATGGAATGGAATGGAATGTGGAATGGAAAGAGGAATGAAATTCAATGGAATTTGGGAGAGAATGGAATGGAATGGAATGGAATGTGGTATGGAAAGTGGAATGGAAGGGAACGGAATGTGGAATGGATTGGAATGGATTGTGGAATGGCATGGAACAGAATGGATTGTGGCATGGAATGTGGAATATTATTCAATGGAGTGTGGAATGGAATGGAATGTTGAATGGAATGTTTTGGAATGTGGAATGTAATGTGGAATGGAATGGAATGCAATGAAATGGAATGTGGAATGGAATGGAATGTGGAGTGGAATTGAATGCAAAGTGGAATGGAATGGAATGGAATGTGGAATGGAAAGTGGAATGGAATGGAATGGAAATTGGAATGGAATGGAATGGAATGTGGAATGGAATGTAACGGAATGTGCAATGGAATGGAATGGAATGGAATGAAATGTGGAATGGAATGGAATGGAATTTAATGATATATGAAATGGAATTAATGGAATGTGGAATGGAATGTGTTGTAATGTGGAATGGATTGTGGAATGGAATGGAATGGAATGTGGAATGCAATGTGGAATGGAATGGAATAAGATGTAAAGGAATGTGGAATGAATTACGGAATGGAATTGAATGGAATTTGGAAAGGAAATTGCAACGGAGTGGAATGGAATGGAATGGAATGTGGAGTGTATTGTAATGTTATGTGGAAAGAAGTGGAATGAAATGTGGAATGGAATGGAATGAAAAGTGGAATGGAAGGGAAGGTGGAATAGAATGAAATATAATGTGGAATGGAATGTGAAAAGGAATGGAATGGAAAGTGGAATGGAAAGTGTAATGGAATGGAATGGTATGAGGAATGGAATGTGGAATGGAATAGAATGGAATCTGGAATGCAACCTGTAATGGAATGGAATGGTATGAGGAATGGAATGTGGAATGGAAAGTGGAATGTAATGGAATGTGGAAAGGAATGTGGAATGGAACATTTAATGAAATGGAATGAGGAATGAATTACTGAATGCAAAGTGGAATGGAAGGTTGAATGGAATAGAATGGAATGGAAATGGAATGTGAAGTGAGATGGAAAGGAATGTGGAATGGAATGCAATGGAAAGTGTAATGTAACGTTGAAAGGATTGAAATGGTATGTGGAATGGAACGAGGAATGGAATGTCGAATGGAACGTGGAAATGAATGGAATGTGGACTTGAATGTGGAATAGAACCTTGAATGGAATGGGATGTGGAACGGATTGTGGAATGGAATGGAATGGAATGGAAGGTGGAAAGGAATGGAATGGAATGTGGAATGGAATGGAATGGAATGTGGAATGGATTGTGGAACGGAGGAATGGAAAGAAATGTGGAATGGAATGTGGAATGGAGGAATGGAATAGAATGTGGAATGGAATGTGGAATGGAGTGGGATGTCGAATTAAAAGTGGAATAGAATGCGTAATAGGATGTTGAATGGAACGTGGTATGGAATGGAATGTGTAATGGAATGTGGAATGGAAAGTGGAAAGCATTGGAATGGAAAGCATTAGAATGTGGAATGGAATGGATTGGAATGTGAAGAAGAATGGAATGGAAAGTGGAATAGAATGTGAAATGGAATGGAATATAATGTGGAATGGAATCTGGAATGGAATGGAAGGGAATGTGGAATGGAGTATGGAATAGAATGGAGTGGAAAGGAATGGAATGTGGAATGGAATGGAGTGGAATGGAACGGAATGTGGAATGGAATGTGTAATGGAATGGAGTGGAATGTAATGGAATGTGCTATGGAATGTGGAATGGAACGGAGTGGAATGGAATGCAATGTGGAACGGAATGGAATTGAATGTGAAATTAAATGGAATAGAATGTGGAATGCGAAGTATAATGCAATGGAATGGAATGTGGAATGGAATGTTGAAAGGAATGTGGAATGCGAATTATAATGCAATGGAATGGAATGTGGAATGGAATGTTGAAAGGAATGTGGAATGCAATGTGGAATGGAATGGAACGGAATGTGGAGTGGAAAGTGGAATAGAATGGAATAGAATGTTGAAAGGAATTGAATGGAATGTGCAATGGAAAGTGGAATGGAATGCGTAATAGGATGTGGAATGGAACGTGGTATGGAATGGAATGTGTAATGCAATCTGGAACGGAAAGTGGAATGGAGTGGAATAGAATTGAATAGAATGTGGAATGGAATGGAATGTGGAATGGAATGCAATGGAATGGAAAGTGGAATGGAATGGAATGGAATGTGGAATGAAATCTTCAATGGAATGAACTGGAATGTGGAATGGATATGGAATTGAATGGAGTGGAATGCAATGGAATGTGGAATGGAATGGAGTTGAATGGAATGGAATATGGAATGGAACGTGGAATGTAATGGAGTGGAATGGAATGGAATGTGGAATGGAATGTGGAATGGAATGGAGTGGAATGGAATTCAATGTGGAATGGAATGGAATGGAATGTGGAATGGAATGGAATGGAAAGTTGGATGTGGAATGCGATGTATAATGCAATGGAACAGAATGTGGAATGGAAAGTTGAATGGAATGTGGAATTGAATGTGGAATGGAATGGAATGCATTGTGGAATGGAACGGAATGGAATGTGGAATGGAATGGAATGGAATGTGGAATGGAATGTGGAACGGAAAGTGGAATGGAATGTGGAATGGAATGTGGAATGGAACGTGGAAAATTATATGGAATGGAATGTGGAATGGAAAGTGGAATGGAATGGAATATGGAATGGAATATGGACTGGAATGTAATGGAATGCAATGTGGAATAGAATGGAATGGAATGGAATGTGGAATGGAACGTGGAATTTAAAGTGGACGGGAAAGTGGAATGGAATGGAATGTGGAATGGAATGTGGAATGAAAAGTGGAATGGAATGTGGAATAGATTGTGGAATGGAATGGAATGGAATAGAATGTGGAATGGATCGGAATCGAATGTGGAATGGAATGGAATGTGATACCGAATGGAATGGAATGGAATGTGGAATGTAATGGAGAGGAATTGAAAGTAGAATGGAATGGAATGAAATGTGGAATGGAATGGAATGGAATGTGGAATGGAATATGGAAAGGAGTGGAATGGAATGTCGAATGAAATGGAATGGAATGTGGAATGGAATGGAATGGAAAGGAATATGTAATGGAATGGAATGGAATGTGTTAAGGAATGCAATGGAATGTGGAATGGAATGTGTAATTTAATGGAATGCGGAATGGAAGAGAAAGGAATGTGGAATGCAATGTGGAATGGAATGGAATGGAATGTGGAATGGAATATGTAATGGAATGGAGTGGAATGTGGAATGGAATGGAATGGAATGAGGAATGGAATTAATTGAGGAATGTAATGTTATGTGCAATGCAACGAAATGTAATGGGAAATGCAATGGAATGGAATGTGTAAAACAATGGAATGAAAGCTGGAATGGAATGTGGGATGGAATTGAATGTGGAATGCAATGGAATGGAATTGAATGGAATGTGGAATTGAATGTGGAATGGAACATGGAAAGGAACGTGGAATGGAATGTGGAACGGAATGTGGAATGGAAGGGAATGGAATGGAATGGAATGTGTTATGGAATGTGAAATGGAATGGGATGGAATTTGGACAGAAATGTGGAATGTAATTTGCAATGGAGTGTGGAAAGGAAAGGAATGGAATAAGTAATCGAATGTGGAATATAACGTGTAATGGAACCTGGAAAAGAACATGAAATGGAACGAGGAATGGAATGGAATCAAACGTGGAATGGAAACTGTCATGGAATGTGGAAAGGAACGTGGAATGGAACGTGAAATTGAGTGGAATGGAAAGTGGAATACAACGCCGAATGCTATGTGAAATGGAATGGAATGGAATGTGGAAAGGAATGGAATGGATTGTGGAATGGAATGGAATGGAATGTGGAATGGAATGGAATGGAACGGAATATGGAATTCTATGGAATGGAACGTAACGTGAAATGGAAAGTGGACTTGAATGGAATGGAATGGAAAGCGGAATTGAATGGAATCGAATGTGGAATTGAATGGAATGGAATGAGCACTTGAATTCAATGGAATGTAATGGAATGTGCAATTCAATTTAATCGAAAGAGGAATTGAATGGAATGGAGTGTGGAATGGAATGAAATGGAAAGTGGAATAGAATGTGGAATGCAATGGAGTGGAATGGAATGTGGGATGGAATGGTATGGAATGCGGAATGGAAGGTGTAATGGAATGGAATGGAATGTGGAATGTAATGTGGAATGGAATGGAATGGAATGTGGAATGGTTTGTGGAATGGAATGGAATGGAATGTTGAACGTAAAGTGTAATGGAATGGAATGGATTCCAATGAGGAATGGAATGGAATGGAATGTGAAATGGAATGGAATGGGAAGTGGAATGCAATGGAATGGAATGTAGAATGGAATGGAATGGAATGTGGAATGGAACGAAATGGAATTTGGAATGGTATGTGACGGAATGGAATGTAGAATTGAATGGAATTGAATTTGGAATGGAAGGCAATGGAATGGAATGGAATGTGGAATGGAATGCAATGGAATGAGGAATGGAATGGAATGGAATGTGGAATGGAAGGGAATGGAATGTGGAATTGAATGGAATGAAATGCAATGTGGAATGGAATGGAATATGGAATGTAATCGAATGAAATGTAATGTGAACTGGATTGGAATGGAATGCAAAGTGGAATGGAATGGAATGGAGTGTAACGGAATGTGGAATGAAATGGGATGCAATGTGGAATGGAATGGAATGGAATGTGGAATGCAATGGAATGGAATTTGGAATGGAATGGAATGTGTAATGGAATGGAATGGAATGTGGAATGGAATGGAATGGAACGAGGAAGGGATAATGGAATGGAACGTGGAATGGAAATTGGAAAGGTATGTGGAATGGAACATGGAATGGTCCGTGGAATGGAATGTGGAAAGGAATGGAGTGGAATGGAATGGAATGGAATTTGGAATACAATGGAATAATATGTGGAAAGGAAGGTGGAATGAAACGGAATGGAATGTGAAATGGAATGGAATGGAATGGAATGGAATGTGGAATGGAATGGAATGGGATGTGATATGGAATGGAATGGAAGGTGGAATGGAATGTAATGAGTGGAAAGTGGAATGGAATGGAATGGAATGTGCAATGGAATGTGGAATCGCGTTTAATGGAATGTGGAATGGAATGGAATGGAATGTGGAATGGAATGGAATGAAATGGAATGTGGAATGGAAAGAGGAAAGCAATTCAATGGAAATTGGATGAGAATGAAATGGAATGGAATAGAATGTGGTATGGAAAGTGGAATGGAAGGGAACGGAATGTGGAATGGATTGGAATGGATTGTGAAATGGCATGGAATGGAATGGAATGTGGCATGGAATGTGGAATATAATTGAATGGAGTGTGGAATGGAATGGAATGTTTTGGAAAGTTTAACGTAATGTGGAATGGAATGGAATGCAATGAAATGGAATGTGGAATGGAATGGAATGGAATGTGGAGTGGAATTGAATGGAAAGTGGAATGGAATGGAATGGAATGTGGAATGGAAAGTGGAATGGAATGGAATGGAATTTGGAATGGAATGGAATGGAATGTGGAATGGAATGTAACGGAATGTGCAATGGAATGGAATGAAATGTGGAATGGAATGGAATGGAATTTAATGATATGTGAAATGGAATTAATGGAATGTGGAAAGGAAAGTGTTGGAATGTGGAATGGATTGTGGAATGGAATGGAATGGAATGTGGAATGCAATGTGGAATGGAATGGAATAAGATGGAAAGGAATGTGGAGTGGATTACAGAATGGAATTGAATGGAATTTGGAAAGAAAATTGGAAGGGAGTGGAATGGAATGGAATGGAATGTGGAGTGTATTGTAATGTTATGTGGAAAGAAATGGAATGAAATGTGGAATGGAATGGAATGAAAAGTGGAATGGAAGGGAATGTGGAATAGAATGAAATATAATGTGGAATGGAATGTGGAAAGGAATGGAATGGAAAGAGGAATGGAATGGAATGGAATGTGGAATGGAAAGGAGTGGAATGTATAATGTAACGTGTGTAATGTGTAATGTGTAATGTGGAAAGTGTAATGTAACGTTGAATGGATTGAAATGGTAAATGGAATGGAATGAGGAATGGAATGTCGAATGGAACGTGGCAATGAATGGAATGTGGACTTGAATGTGGAATAGAACATTGAATAGTATAGGATGTGGAATGGATTGTGGAATGGAATGGAATGGAATGGAATGTGGAAAGGAATAGAATGGAATGTGGAATGGAATGGAATGGAATGTGGAATGGATTGTGGAAAGGAGGAATGGAAAGAAATGTGTAATGGAATGTGGAACGTGGTATGGAATGGAATGTGGAATGGAATGTGGAATGGAAAGTGGAATGCAATGGAATGGAATGGAATAGAATGCGGAATGGAATGGATTGGAATGTGGAGAAGAATGGAATGGAAAGTGGAATAGAATGTGGAATGGAATGGAATATAATGTGGAATGGAATCTGGAATGGAATGGAAGGGATTGAGGAATGGAATATGGAATGGAATGGAGTGGAATGGAATGGAATGTGGGATGGAATGGAGAGGAATGGAATGGAATGTGTAATGGAATGGAGTGGAATGTAATGGAATGTGGTATGGAATGTGGAATGGAAAGTGGAAAGAAATGTGGAATGGAATGCAATCTGGAACGGAATGGAATTGATTGTGAAATTAAATGGAATAGAATGTGGAATGCGAAGTGGAAAGGAATGGAATATGGAATGGAATATGGACTAGAATGTAATGGAATGCAATGTGGAATGGAATGGAATGGAATGGAATGTGGACTGGAATGGAATGTAATGGAGTGGAATGGAATGTGAAATAGAATGGAATGGAATGTGGAATGGAATATGGAATGCAATGGAATGGAATGTGGAGTGGAAGGTGTAATGCAATGGAATGCAATGTGGAATGGAATGTGGAATTTAATGCATTGGAATTTGAAATGGAATGGAATGTGAAATGCAAAGGACTGGAATGCCGAAAGGAATGGAATGGAATATAGAATGTAATGAAATGGAATAGAATAGAATGTGTAACGCAATTGAATGGAATGTTGAATGGAAATGAATGGAATGTGGAATGGTATGGAATGGAATGTGGAATGGAGTGGAATGGAATTTGGAATGGAATGTGCAATGGAATGGAGAATGCAATGTGGAATGGAATGTGAAATGGAATGGAATGGATTGTGGAATGGAATGTGGAATGAAATGGAGTGGCATGGAATGGAATGTGAAATCGAATGTGGAATTGAATGAGGAATGGAATGGAATACAATGTGGAATGGAATGGAATGGAATGTGGAATGGATTGTAATGCAATGCGGAATGGCATGGAATGTATTGTGGAATGGAATGTGGAAAGGAATTTAATGGAATGCGGAATGGAATGGAATGTGGAATGGAATGGAATTGAATGTTTAAAGGAATGGAATGGAATGTGCAAAGGAATGTTTAATGGAATGAAATGGAATGGGGAATGGAGGGGAGTGGAATGTGGAATGGAATGGAATGGAATGGAAGGGAATGTGGAATGGAAAGGAATGTAATGTGGAATGCAATGTGGAATGGAATCGAATGGAATTTGGAATAGAATGTAATGAAATGTGGAAGGGAATGCAATAAAATGTGGAATGGAATGGAATGGAATGGAATGGAATGGAATGTCGCAGGCAATGGAATGCATTGGAATGGAATGTGGAATGGAACTGAATGGAATGTGGAATGGAATGGAATGGAGTGGAATGCGGAATGGAATGGAATGAAATGCGGAATGCAATGTGATTGGAATGGAATGGAATGTGTAATACAAGGGAATGGAATGTGGATTGGAATGTGGAATGTAATGGAATGGACTGTGGAAAGGAATGGAATGGAATGGAATGTGAAGAGGAACAGAAAGGAATGTGAAATGGAATGGAATTGACTTTGGAATGGAATGGAATGGAATGTGAAAAGGAATGGAATGGAATTTGGAATGGAATGTGATATGAAATGTGGAATGGAATGAAATGGGATGTGGAATGTTAAGGAATGGAATGTGGAATGGAATGGAATGGAATGGAATGTGGAATTGAAAGCAATGGAATTTGGAATGGAATGTAATGGAATTTGGAATGGAATGTTATGGAATGGAATGTGGAATTGAATGGAATGGAATTTGAAATGGAAGAGAATGGAATGGAATGATATGTGGAAACGAATGGAATGGAATGGAATGTGGAATGGATTGGAATGGAATGTGGAATGGAAAGCAATGGAATTTGGAATGGAATGTAATGGAATTTGGAATGGAATGTTATGGAATGGAATGTGGAATAGAATGCTTGGAATTTGGAAAGGAAGAGAATGGAATGGAATGATATGTGGAAACGAATGGAATGGAATAAGTAATGGAATGTGGAAAGGAATGGAAAGGTATGTGGAATGGAACGTGGAATGGAATGGAATGGAACGTGGAATGGAATGGAACAGAATGTGTAATGGAACGAGGAATGGAACGTGGAACAGAATGGAATGGAAAGTGGAATATAATGTAATGGAATGTGGAGTGGAATGGAAAGAATGGAATGTCGAATAGAAGGGAATAGAATGTGGAATGGAATGGAATGCAATGTGAAATTGAAAGGAATGCAGAATGGAATTGAATGGAATGGAATGTGAAGTGGAATGCAATGGAATGCAATGTGGAATGGAATGGAATGTAATATAATGGAATATGGAATGGAATTCGATGCAATTTGGAATGGAATGGAATGGAATATAGAATGGAATGTGGAATGGAATGGTATGGAATGTGGGAAGGAATGCAATGGAATGTGGAATGGAATGAAATGGAATGTTTAATGCAATGGAATGGAATGGAATGGAATGGAATGTGGAATGGAATGGAATGGAATGTGGAATCGAATGTGGAACGGACAGTGGAATGGAATGTGGAAAGAAATGGAATGGAATGCGGAACGGAATGTGGAATATAATGGAATGGAATGTGTAATGGAATGGAATGGATCGTGAAATGGAATGTGGAATGGAGTGTGGAATGGAAGGGAAAGGAATGTTAAATGGAATGAGGAATGGCACGGCTAATGGAATGGAATAGAACGTGGAATGGAACATTGAATGAAACGTGGAGTGGAACGTGGAATTGAACGTGGAATGGAATGGAACATGGAATACAATGGAATGGAACGTGCAATGGAATGGAAAGGAACGTGGAATGGAATGAAATGGAAAGTGGAATTAAATGGTATGTGGAATGGAGTGGAATGGTATTTGGAATACAATGTGTAATGGAAAGGAATGGAATGTGGAATGGAAAGGATTGGAATGTGGAATGGAAGATGGAATGGAATGGAATGGAACGTATAATGGAGTGAGGAATGGAACGTGGAATGGAGTGGAATGGAACGTGGAATAGAGTGGAATGGAATGTTTAATGGAGTGGGTTGGAACGTGGAATAGAGTGGAATGGGACGTGTAATGGCATGTGGAATGGAATGGAATGGAATGTTGAATGGAATGGAATGGAATGTGAAATGGAAAGTGGAATGGAACGCGCAATGGATTGGAATGGAATGTGGAATGGAATGGAATGGAATGGAGTGGAAGGTGGAATTGAATTCGAAATCGAAGGGAATGGAAAGTGGAATGGAATTGAATGTATTCTGGAATGGAAAGTGGTATGGAATGAAATGAAATGTGGAATGGAATGGAATGGAATGTGGAATTGAACGCCAAAAGGAAAGGAAAATTATGAGTAAGAGAATATAGAATGGAATGGACGGGAAAGGGGGATGGAATGGAATGGAATGTGGAATGGAATGTGGAATGGAATGTGGAATGGAATGGAATGGAAAATGGAATGGAACGTGCAATGGAACATGGAATGGAATGTGGAAAGGAAAGTGGAATGGAACGTGGAATGGAACGTGGAATGGAATGTGCAATAGAATATGGAATGGAATGTTGAATGGAATGGAATGGAATGAAATGTGGACCAGAATGGAATGGAATGGAATGGAATTTGGAATGCAATATGGAATGGAATGGAACTGAATGGAATGCAATGGAAACTGAAATGGAATTTAATGGAAGGTGTAATGGAATGTGCAGTGGAATGTGCAATGCAATGGAAAGGAAGGTGGAATGGAATGTGGAATAGAATGGAATGGAAAGTGGAATGCAACGTACAATAGAATGCAATGGCACGTGGAATGGAACATGGAATGGAATGCAGTGGAATGAGGAATGGAATGTGTAATGGAACGTGGCATGGAACGTGGAATGGCACATGGAATGAAATGGAATGTCAAGTGGAAGGGAATTGATTTGAGCGAGAAATGGAATGGAATGTAACGTGGAATGGAATGGAATGGAATGTGGAATGGAATGTGGAATGGAATGGAATGGATTGTGGAATGGAATGGAACGGTATGGAATGTGGAATCGGATGGAATGGAAAGGAATGTCAACCGCAATGGAATGGAATGTGGATTGGAATGGAATGGAATGGAATGTACATTTTAATGGAGTGGAATAGAATGTGGAAAGGAATGGAATGGAATGCGGAAAGCAATGTAATGTAGAATGTGGAATGGAATGGAATTGAATGTGCAGTAGATTGTGGAATGGAATGTAGAATTGAATGGGATGGAATGCGTAATGGAATGCAGAATGGAAAGTGGAATGGAATGTGGAATGGAATGGATGGGAATGTGGAATATAATGAGGAATGTGTTGGAATAGAATGTGTAATGGAATGTAGAATAGAACGGAAAGTGGAATGAAACGTGGAATGAAATGGAATAAAATGTGGAATGGAATGGAATGGAATGAGGAATGGAACGTGGAATTGAATGGAACAGAATGGAATGGAATGAAATGTGGAATGGAATGCGAAATAGAACGTGGAATTTAATGGAATGGAATTTGGAAAGGAATATGGAATGGAAAGGAATGTGGAATGTAATGGAATGGAAAATGGTATGGAATGGAACCTGGAATGCAGTGGAATGGAATGTGGAATGGAAAGGATTGGAATGTTTAATATAATGTGGAATGTAATGTAATGGAATGTGGAATGGAATGAGTAATGGAATGGAATGTGGAATGGAATGGAATGGAATAGAATGTGGAATGGAATGGAATGGAACGTGGAATGGAACGAGGAATGGAATAGAAAGGAATGTGGAATGGAATGTGGAATGGATTGGAATGGAATGTCGAATGGAATGGAATTTGATGTGGAATTCAATGGAATGGATTGGTATGTGGAATGGAATGGAATGGAATGTGGAATCGAATGGAATGAAACGTGAAATGGAATGAAATGAAATGTGGAGTGGAATTTGGAATGGAATGGAATGGAATGTGCAATGGAATGGGAAATGTAATTGAATGGAATGTGTAAAGGAATGGAATGGACTACGGAATGGAATGGAATAGAATGGATTGTGGAATGGAATGGAATGCAATGGAATGTGGATTGCAAAGGCATGGAATGGAATGTGGAATGGAATGTAAAGGAATGGAATGGAATGGAATGTGGAATGCAATGTAATGTGGAATGGAATGGAATGCAATGTGGAATGGAATGGAAAGTAATGGAATGTGAAATGGAATGGAATGTGGAATGGAATGGAATGGAATGTGGAATGGAATGGAATGTGAAATGGAATACGGAATGAAATGTAATGGAATGTGGAATGGAAAGTGGAATGGAAAGTGGAAAGGATCGTGCATGGAATGAAATGGAATGGAACGTGGAATGGAGTTGATCGTGGAAGGGAGTGGAATGGAATGTGGAATGGAATGGAATACAAAGTTTAATTGAACTGAATGGAAATTGGAAAGGAATGGAAAGTGGAATGGAGTGGAATGGAACGTGTAATGCAATGTGGAATGGAATGGAAAGGAATGAGGAATGGAATGAGGAATGTAACGTGGAATTGATAGTGCAATGGAATGAAATGGAAAGTAGTATGGAATGGAACGTGGAATGTAGTCAAATGGAAAGTGTAACGGAATGGAATGGAACGTGGAATAGAATGCAATTTAATGTGGAATATAATAGAAAGTTGAAATGAGGGGAATGGAATGTGGAATGCAATAGATTGGAAGGTGGAATGTAATGTGGAATGTAATGGAATGGAATGTGGAATAAAATGTGGAATGGAATGGAATGTGGAATGGAATGTGGAATGGAATGGAATGGAATGTGGAATGGAATGGAATGGAATGTGGAATGGAATGTGGAATGGAATGTGGAATGGAATGGAATGTAGAATGGAATGTGGAAAGGAAAGGAATGGAATTTTTAAAGGCAATGGAATGGAATGTGCAATGGAATGTGGCCTGAAATGGAATGCAATGTGGAATGCAGTGAGGAATGGAAAATATTGAAATGTGGAATGGAAAGTTAATGGAATGTGGAAACAAATGAGTAGTGGAACATGGAATGGAACGTGGAAAGGAATGGAATGGATCTTGGAATGGAAAGTGCAAAGAAAGGTCGAATGGAGCGTGGAATGGAAAGGAATGGAGTGGAATGGAATGTGGAATGGAATGAAATAGAATGTGGAATGGAATGTGGAATGGATTGTGGAATGGAATGTGGTATGCATTGTGGAATGGAATGGAATAGAATGTGGAATGGATTGGAATGGAATGTAGAATGGAATGCAATGTAATGTGGAATGGAATGCGGTATGGAATGTGGAATGGAACGGAATGGAATGTGGAATGGAATGTGGAATTGAATGAAATGGAATTTGGAAAGGAATGTGGATAGAAATGGAAAGGAAAGTAGAAATGAAAGGAATGGAATGGAATGTGGAATGGAAAGTGGAATGGAATGTTGAAAGCAACGTGGTAAGGAATGTAATGAGGAATGGAAAGTGGATTGGAATGGAATGGAACACAGAACGGAAAGTGGAATTTGAGGTGGAATGGAATGGAATGGAAGGTAGAATTGAATGGAATGGAATGTGGAAAGGAATGTGGAATGGAATGAAATTGAAGTTGGAATTGAATGGAATGGAATGTGGAATGGAATGTGGACTGGAAAGGAATGGAATGTCTAAGGGAACGTGGGATGGAACGTGAAATATAATGTGGAATGGAATGGAATGGAATGTGGAATGGAATGTGGAATGGAATGGAATGGAACGTGGAATGGAATGTGGAATGGAATGTAGAATGGAACGTGGAATGGAATGTGCAATGCAATGTGCAATGGTTCATGGAATGGAATGGAGTGGAAAGTGGAATGTAATGTGGAATGGAATGTGGAATGGAACGTGTAATGGAACGTGGAAAGGAAAGTGGAATGGAATGGAATGTGGAATGGAATGTGGAATGGAACGTGGAATATAATGTGGAATGGAATGGAATGGAATGTGGAATGGAATGTTGAATGCAATGGAATAGAATTGAATGGAATGTGGAATGGAATGGAATGGAATGTGGAATGGAATGGAATTGAATGTTGAATGGAATGTGGAATGGAACGGAATGCAATGTGGAGTGCAATGTGGACTAGAATGGGATGGAATATTGAATCGATTCTGGAATGCAATGTGGAATGGATCACCTAATGGAATGGAATGGATCATGGAATGGAATGTGGAATGGAAAGTGGAAAGGAATGGAATGTGGAATGGAATGTAATGGAACGTAGATTAGAACGTGGACTGGAATGGAATGCAATGTGGAATGGAAGGTGGAATGGAATCGAATGGAATGTGGAATGGAATGTGGAATGGAATGTGGAATGGAACGGAATGGAATGTGGAATGGAATGTGGAATGGAAGGTGGAACGGAAGGTGGAATGCAATGTGGAATGGAACGTAGACTGGAATGGAATGGAACGTGGAATGGAACTTGGAATGGAATCTGGAATGGAACGTGGAATGGAATGTGCAATGGAGAGTGGAATGGAATGAGGAATGGAATGTGGAATGGAACGTGGAATGGAACGTGGAATGGAATGGAATGGAATGGAACGGGTAATGCAATGTCAAATGAAATGTGGAATGGAAAGGAATGGAATGTGGAGTGGAATGGAATGGAAAGTGAAAAGGAATGTGGAATGGAATGGAATGGAACGTGGAATGGAATGTGGAATGAAGTGGAATGGAATGTGGAATAGAATTTAATGTTATGGAAGGTGGAATGGAATGTGGAACGGAATGCAATTGAATGTGGAATGGATTGGAATGGAATGTGGAATGGAATGGAAGCTGGAATGGAAAGGAATGGAATGTGGATTGGAATGGAATGAAATGTGGAAGCAACGGAATGGAATGTAATGAAATGTGAAATGGAATGCGGAATGGAATTTGAAAGGGAATAAAATGGAACGTGGGATGGAATGAAATGGAACATGGAATGGAATAGAATGGAACTTGGATAGGAATGCAATGGAATGCGGAATGGTACATGGAATGTAAACTGGAATGGAATAGAATGGAATGTGGAATGGCAAGGAATTGAATGTGAACTGGAATGGAATCGAACGGAATGGAATGGAATGTTTAATGGAAGGTGGAATGTAACGTGGAATGGAATGCAATAGAAAATGGAATGGAACGTGGAATGGAATGTGGAATGGAATGTGGAATGGAATGGAATGTGGAAAGGAATCTGGAATGGAATGGAAGGGAATGTGGAAAGGAATGTGTAATACAATGTGGAATGGAATGGGATGGAATGGAATGTGGAATGGAATGGAATGGAATAGAATGTGGAATGGAATGGAATGGAACGTGGAATGGAACGAGGAATGGAATAGAAAGGAATGTGGAATGGAATGTGGAATGGATTGGAATGGAATGTCGAATGGAATGGAATTTGATGTGGAATTCAATGGAATGGATTGGTATGTGGAATGGAATGGAATGGAATGTGGAATCGAATGGAATGAAACGTGAAATGGAATGAAATGAAATGTGGAATGGAATTTGGAATGGAATGGAATGGAATGTGCAATGGAATGGGAAATGTAATTGAATGGAATGTGTAAAGGAATGGAATGGACTACGGAATGGAATGGAATAGAATGGATCGTGGAATGGAATGGAATGCAATGGAATGTGGATTGCAAAGGCATGGAATGGAATGTGGAATGGAATGTAAAGGAATGGAATGGAATGGAATGTGGAATGCAATGTAATGTGGAATGGAATGGAATGCAATGTGGAATGGAATGGAAAGTAATGGAATGTGAAATGGAATGGAATGTGGAATGGAATGGAATGGAATGTGGAATGGAATGGAATGTGAAATGGAATACGGAATGAAATGTAATGGAATGTGGAATGGAAAGTGGAATGGAAAGTGGAAAGGATCGTGCATGGAATGAAATGGAATGGAACGTGGAATGGAGTTGATCGTGGAAGGGAGTGGAATGGAATGTGGAATGGAATGGAATACAAAGTTTAATTGAACTGAATGGAAATTGGAAAGGAATGGAAAGTGGAATGGAGTGGAATGGAACGTGTAATGCAATGTGGAATGGAATGGAAAGGAATGAGGAATGGAATGAGGAATGTAACGTGGAATGGATAGTGCAATGGAATGAAATGGAAAGTAGTATGGAATGGAACGTGGAATGTAGTCAAATGGAAAGTGTAACGGAATGGAATGGAACGTGGAATAGAATGCAATTTAATGTGGAATATAATAGAAAGTTGAAATGAGGGGAATGGAATGTGGAATGCAATAGATTGGAAGGTGGAATGTAATGTGGAATGTAATGGAATGGAATGTGGAATAAAATGTGGAATGGAATGGAATGTGGAATGGAATGTGGAATGGAATGGAATGGAATGTGGAATGGAATGGAATGGAATGTGGAATGGAATGTGGAATGGAATGGAATGTAGAATGGAATGTGGAAAGGAAAGGAATGGAATTTTTAAAGGCAATGGAATGGAATGTGCAATGGAATGTGGCCTGAAATGGAATGCAATGTGGAATGCAGTGAGGAATGGAAAATATTGAAATGTGGAATGGAAAGTTAATGGAATGTGGAAACAAATGAGTAGTGGAACATGGAATGGAACGTGGAAAGGAATGGAATGGATCTTGGAATGGAAAGTGCAAAGAAAGGTCGAATGGAGCGTGGAATGGAAAGGAATGGAGTGGAATGGAATGTGGAATGGAATGAAATAGAATGTGGAATGGAATGTGGAATGGATTGTGGAATGGAATGTGGTATGCATTGTGGAATGGAATGGAATAGAATGTGGAATGGATTGGAATGGAATGTAGAATGGAATGCAATGGAATGTGGAATGGAATGCGGTATGGAATGTGGAATGGAACGGAATGGAATGTGGAATGGAATGTGGAATTGAATGAAATGGAATTTGGAAAGGAATGTGGATAGAAATGGAATGGAAAGTAGAAATGAATGGAATGGAATGGAATGTGGAATGGAAAGTGGAATGGAATGTTGAAAGCAACGTGGTAAGGAATGTAATGAGGAATGGAAAGTGGATTGGAATGGAATGGAACACAGAACGGAAAGTGGAATTTGAGGTGGAATGGAATGGAATGGAAGGTAGAATTGAATGGAATGGAATGTGGAAAGGAATGTGGAATGAAATGAAATTGAAGTTGGAATTGAATGGAATGGAATGTGGAATGGAATGTGGACTGGAAAGGAATGGAATGTCTAAGGGAACGTGGGATGGAACGTGAAATATAATGTGGAATGGAATGGAATGGAATGTGGAATGGAATGTGGAATGGAATGGAATGGAACGTGGAATGGAATGTGGAATGGAATGTAGAATGGAACGTGGAATGGAATGTGCAATGCAATGTGCAATGGTTCATGGAATGGAATGGAGTGGAAAGTGGAATGTAATGTGGAATGGAATGTGGAATGGAACGTGTAATGGAACGTGGAAAGGAAAGTGGAATGGAATGGAATGTGGAATGGAATGTGGAATGGAACATGGAATATAATGTGGAATGGAATGGAATGGAATGTGGAATGGAATGTTGAATGCAATGGAATAGAATTGAATGGAATGTGGAATGGAATGGAATGGAATGTGGAATGGAATGGAATTGAATGTTGAATGGAATGTGGAATGGAACGGAATGCAATGTGGAGTGCAATGTGGACTAGAATGGGATGGAATATTGAATCGATTCTGGAATGGAATGTGGAATGGATCACCTAATGGAATGGAATGGATCATGGAATGGAATGTGGAATGGAAAGTGGAAAGGAATGGAATGTGGAATGGAATGTAATGGAACGTAGATTAGAACGTGGACTGGAATGGAATGCAATGTGGAATGGAAGGTGGAATGGAATCGAATGGAATGTGGAATGGAATGTGGAATGGAATGCAGAACGGAATGTGGAGTGGAGCGTAATGGAGTGTGGAATGGAATGTGGAATGGAATGTGGAATGGAACGGAATGGAATGTGGAATGGAATGTGGAATGGAAGGTGGAACGGAAAGTGGAATGCAATGTGGAATGGAACGTAGACTGGAATGGAATGGAACGTGGAATGGAACTTGGAATGGAATCTGGAATGGAACGTGGAATGGAATGTGCAATGGAGAGTGGAATGGAATGAGGAATGGAATGTGGAATGGAACGTGGAATGGAACGTGGAATGGAATGGAATGGAATGGAACGGGTAATGCAATGTCAAATGAAATGTGGAATGGAAAGGAATGGAATGTGGAGTGGAATGGAATGGAAAGTGAAAAGGAATGTGGAATGGAATGGAATGGAACATGGAATGGAATGTGGAATGAAGTGGAATGGAATGTGGAATAGAATTTAATGTTATGGAAGGTGGAATGGAATGTGGAATGGAATGCAATTGAATGTGGAATGGATTGGAATGGAATGTGGAATGGAATGGAAGCTGGATGGAATGGAATGGAATGTGGATTGGAATGGAATGAAATGTGGAAGCAACGGAATGGAATGTAATGGAATGTGAAATGGAATGCGGAATGGAATTTGAAATGGAATGAAATGGAACGTGGGATGGAATGAAATGGAACATGGAATGGAATAGAATGGATAGGAATCCATTCCTATCCATTCCTTGGATAGGAATGCAATGGAATGTGGAATGGTACATGGAATGTAAACTGGAATGGAATAGAATGGAATGTGGAATGGCAAGGAATTGAATGTGAACTGGAATGGAATCGAACGGAATGGAATGGAATGTTTAATGGAAGGTGGAATGTAACGTGGAATGTAATGGAATAGAAATTTAAATGGAACGTGGAATGGAATGTGGAATGGAAGATGGAATGGAAAGGGGATTGGAAGGTGGAAAGGAACGCGGAATGGAATGGAATGGACCGTGGAATGGAAGGTGGATTGGAACGTGGAATGGAAGGTGGAATGGAACGTGGAATGGAATGGAATAGAACGTGGAATGTAAAGTGCAAGGAATGTGGAATGGAATGGAATCGAATGTGGAATGGAGTGTAATCGAATGTGGAATGGAATGTGGAATGGAATGGACTGGAACGTGGAATGGATTGTGGAATGGAATGGAATGGAATGTGGAATGGAATGTGGAATGGAATGGAATGTGGAATGGAATGTGGAATAGAATGGAATGGAATGTGGAAAGGAATCTGGAATGGAATGGAAGGGAATGTGGAAAGGAATGTGTAATAGAATGTGGAATGGAATGGGATGGAATGTGGAATGGAATGTGGAATGGAATGGAATACAAAGTGGACTGGAATGTGTAATGGAATGTGGAATGGCAAGGAATTGAATGTGAACTGGAATGGAATCGAACTGAATGGAATGGAATGTTTAATGGAAGGTGGAATGTAACGTGGAATGGAATGGAATAAATAATGGAATGGAACGTGGAATGGAACATGGAATGGAAGATGGAATGGAAAGGGGATTGGAAGGTGGAAAGGAACGCGGAATGGAATGGAATGGACCGTGGAATGGAAGGTGGATTGGAAGGTGGAATGGAAGGTGGAATGGAACGTGGAATGGAATGGAATAGAACGTGGAATGTAAAGTGCAAGGAATGTGGAATGGAATGGAATCGAATGTGGAATGGAGTGCAATCGAATGTGGAATGGAATGTGGAATGGAATGGACTGGAACGTGGAATCGATTGTGGAATGGAATGGAATGGAATGTGGAATGGAATGTGGAATGGAATGGAATGTGGAATGGAATGTGGAATGGAATGTGGAAAGGAATCTGGAATGGAATGGAAGGGAATGTGGAAAGGAATGTGTAATAGAATTTGGAATGGAATGGGATGGAATGTGGAATGGAATGTGGAATGGAATGGAATACAAAGTGGACTGGAATGTGTAACGGAATGTGGAATGGAATGTGGAATGGATCGTGGAATGGAATGGAATGGATTGTGGAATGGAAAGTGGAATGGAATGGAACGGAACGTGGAATGGAACGTAGAATGGAACGTGGAATGTAATGTTAAATGGAAACTGGAATAGAATGTGCAATGGAATGTGGAATGGTACGTGGAATGGAATGGAATGGAATTTAAAGTGGGTTGGATCATGGAATGGAATGGAAAGTAACGTGGAATGGAATGTGGAATGAAATGTGGAATGGAACTTGGAATGGAATGGAAAGGAACATGGAATGGAACGTGGAATGGAATGTGGAATGGAACGGGGAATGGAATGTGGAATTGAACATGGAATGGAATGGAACGGAATGTGAAATGGAATGTGGAATTGAATGTGGAATGGAATGGAATGCAATGGAATGTGGAATGGAATGTGGAAAGGAATGTGGAATTAAACGGAATGGAATGTGGAATTGAAAATAGAATGGAATGTAATGGAATGTGAAATGGAATGTGAAATATAATGTGGAATGGAATGTGGAATGGAACGTTATTGAATGTGGAATGGAATGTGGAATGGACTGTGGAATGGAATGGAATGCAATGTCTAATGGAATGTGGAATGGAATGGAATGGATGATGTAATGCAATGTGGAATAGAATGTGGAATTGAATGGAATGGAGTTTTGAATGGAATGTGGAATGGAAAGGAAGGCAATGTGGAAGGGAATGTGGAATGGAACGTGGAATTCAATGTGGAATGGAATGGAAAGGAAAGTGGAATGAATGTTGAATGTAATGAAATGGAATGTGGACTGGAATGTGGAATAGACTGTGGAATGGAATGTGGAAAGGAATGTGGAGTGGCATGTTGAATTGAACGGAAAGAAATGTGGAATGGAAAGTGGAATGGAACATGTTATTGAGCGGAATGGCATGTGAAAAGGAAAGTGGAATGGAATGTGGAATGGATCGTGGAATGGGATGGAATAGAATGTGGAATGGAACATGGAATGGAAAGGAAAGAAAAGTGGAATGGAACGTGTAATGGAACATGGAATGAAATGTGGAATGGAACGTGGATTGGAATGTGCAATGGAAAGTGGAATGGAACGTTGGATGGAATGTAATGGAAAGTGGAATGGAACGTGGAATGGAATGTAAAGGAACGTGGAATGGAATGTGCAATGGAATATGGAATGGAACGTGGAATGGAATGGAAAGGAACTTGGAATGGAATGTGGAATGGAATGTGGAATGGAATTTGGAATGGAATGTGGAATGGAATGTGGAATGGAATTTGGAATGGAATGTGGAATGGAATGTAATGCAATGTGTAATGGAATGTGGAAAGGAATGTGGAATGGAATGGAAAGGAAAGTGGAATGGAACGTGGAACAGAATGTGAAATTGAACGTGGAATGGAATGTGAAATGGGAAGTGGAATGGAAATGAATGGAATGTGCAATGGAATGGAATGGAATGGAAAGTGGAATGGAATGTGGAATGCATAGTGGAAGGGAACGTGGAATGGAATTGATAGGAACGTGGAAAGGAATGGAATGGAATGTGGAAAGGAAAGGAATGGAATGTGGAAAGGAAAGGAATGGAATGTGGAATGGAAAGGAATGGAACATGGAACGGAAGGTGGAATGGAATGGAATGGAATGTGGAATGGAACGTGGAATGGAAGGAAACGGAAAGTTTAGAGGGATGTGGAATGGACTGTTTAATGCAATGTAAAGGAAGGTGGAATGGAAAGCAATTGAAAGTGGTACGGAATGTGGAATGCAATGTGGAATGGAATGTGGAATGGAATGAGTAATGGAATGGAATGTGGAATGGAATGGAATGGAATGGAATGGAATGTGGAATGGAACGAGGAATGGAATAGAAAGGAATGTGGAATGGAATGTGGAATGGATTGGAATGGAATGTCGAATGGAATGGAATTTGATGTGGAATTCAATGGAATGGATTGGTATGTGGAATGGAATGGAATGGAATGTGGAATCGAATGGAATGAAACGTGAAATGGAATGAAATGAAATGTGGAGTGGAATTTGGAATGGAATGGAATGGAATGTGCAATGGAATGGGAAATGTAATTGAATGGAATGTGTAAAGGAATTTCATGTGAATTGGAATGCATAGGAATGTGGAATGGAATGTGGAATGAAATGCAATGGAATGAGAATGGAATATGGAATGGAATGCGGAATGGAATGTGGAATAGACGGAGTAATTGAATATGGAACAGAATGTGGCATGGAATGTGAAATGGAATGAAATGGTATGGAAAGTGTAATGGAAAGTGAAGTGGAATACAATGGAACGTGGAATGGAATATAAAAAGAAATGCAACGGAATGAGAACGGAATGTGGAATGGAATGTGGAACGGAATGGAATGGAATGTGGAATGGAATGTGGAATGGAAAGTGGAGTGGAATGAAATGAAATGTGGAATGGAATGTGTAATGGAAAGTAGAGTGAAATGGAATGGAATGGAATTTGGAACGGAATGTGGAATGGAACGGAATGGAATGTGCAATGGAATGTGGAATGGAATGTGGAATTGAAAGGAATGGAATGTGGAATGGAATGTGGAATGCTATGTGGAATGGAAAGTGGAATGGAATGGAATGGAATATGGAATGGAACGTGGAATGGAACGTAGAATGGAATGGAATGGAATGGAATGGAATGTGGAATGGAATGGAATGAAATGCGGAATGAAATGTGGATTGGAATGGAATGGAATGTGGAATGCAATGGAACGGAATGTGGAATGGAATTAAATGGAAATTGGAATAGAACGTGGAATGGAATTGAATGCAATGTAATGGAATGGAATGGAATGTGGAATGGAATGTGGAGTGGAATGCGGAATGGAATTGAAAGAAATGTGGAATGAAATGTAAAGGACTGTGGAATGGAATGTGGAAGGGAGTGTTTAATTGAATGTGGAATCGAAATGAATGGAGTAGAATGGAATGTGGAATGGCATGTGAATTGGAATACAATGGAATGTGGCGTTGAAAGTGGAATGAAATGCAATGGAATGAGAATGGAACGTGGAATGGAATCTAGAATACAATGTGGAATGGACTGCGGAATGGACTGTGGAATGGAATGTGGAATGGAATGAGGAATAGAATGGAATGGAATGGAATGTGGAAAGGAATGTGATTTGGAATGCAATCGAATGAGGAATGGAATGTGGAATGGAACGTGGAATGGAAAGTGGGATAGAATGTGGAAAGGAATGTGGAATGGAATGGAATGGGACGTGGAAGGAAATGTGGAATTGAATGCGTAATGGAATGGAATGAAATGTGGAAAGGAATGTATTGAAATGTGGAATGTAATGTGGAATGGAATGGAATGGAATGGAATTTGGAATGGAATGTGGAATGGAATGGAATGGAATGTGGAATGGAATGTGTTGGAAAGTAGAATGGAAAGTGGAATGGAATGTGGAACGTAACGTGGAATTGAATATGGAATGGAGCGGAATGGAATGTGTAATGGAATGTGTAATGGAATGTGGAACGTAACGTGGAGTTGAATACGGAATGGAGCGGAATGGAATGTGTAATGGAATGTGGAATGGAATGGAATTGAATGTGGAATGGAATGGAATGGAATGTGGAATGGAATGGAATGGAATGAGGAATGGAATGGAATGTGGAATGGAATGTGGAATGGAATCTGGAATGGAATGTGGAATGGAATGGAATGGAATGTGAAATGGAATAGAATGGAACGTGGAAAAGTATTTAATGGAATGGAATGTGAAATGGAATGTGGAATGGAATGTAGAATGGAATGGATTGGAATGGAGTGGAAGGTGGAATGGAATGGAATGGAATGTGGATTGGAATGCATTGGAATGTGGAATTAAATGGAAAGTGAAGTGGAATGTGGACTGGAATTTGAAAAGTAATGTGGAATGGAATGTGGCCTGGAATGTGGAAAGGAGTGAAATGAAACGTGGAAAGGAATGGAATGGAACGTGCAATGGAATAGAATGGAACCTGGAATGCAGCGTGTCATGGAACGTGGAAAGGAAAGTTGAATTGAAAGTGGAATGGAATGGAATGGAATGTGGAATGGAATGTGGAATGGAATGTGGAATGGAATGGAATGGAATAGAATGTGGAATGGAATGGAATGGAACGTGGAATGGAACGAGGAATGGAATAGAAAGGAATGTGGAATGGAATGTGGAATGGATTGGAATGGAATGTCGAATGGAATGGAGTTTGATGTGGAATTCAATGGAATGGATTGGTATGTGTAAAGGAATGGAATGGAATGGAATGTGGAATCGAATGGAATGAAACGTGAAATGGAATGAAATGAAATGCGGAGTGGAATTTGGAATGGAATGGAATGGAATGTGCAATGGAATGGGAAATGTAATTGAATGGAATGTGTAATGGAATGGAATGGACTACGGAATGGAATGGAATGGAATGGAATGTGGAATGAAATGGAATGCAATGGAATGTGGATTGCAAAGGCATGGAATGGAATGTGGAATGGAATGTAAAGGAATGGAATGGAATGGAATGTGGAATGCAATGTAATGTGGAATGGAATGGAATGCAATGTGGAATGGAATGGAAAGTAATGGAATGTGAAATGGAATGGAATGTGGAATGGAATGGAATGGAATGTGGAATGGAATGGAATGTGAAATGGAATACGGAATGAAATGTAATGGAATGTGGAATGGAATGAGGGATTCAAAGCGGAATGGATATGGAATGGAACGAGGAATGGAACGTGGAATGGAAAGTGGAATGGAAAGTGGAAAGGATCGTGCATGGAATGAAATGGAATGGAACGTGGAATGGAGTTGAACGTGGAATGGAGTGGAAAGGAACGTGGATTGTACTGCGGAATGGAATGTGGAATGGAACTTGGAATGAATCATGGAATGCAATGGAATGGAAAGTGGTATGGAATGGAACGCAGAACGTAGTACAATGGAATGTGGAATGGAATGGAATGGAACGTTGAATGGAACGGAATGGAAAGAGGAATGGAATGAAACATGGAATGGAGTGGAAAGGAATGTCTAATGGAATGGATTGGAATGTGTAATGGAATGGAGTGTGGAATGGAATGTGGAAAGTAATGGAAAGGAACGTGCAATGGAATGGAATGGAAAGAGTAATGGAACGTGGAATGGAATGGAATGGATTGGAATGGAATGGAATGTGGATTGGAACATGGAATGGAACGGAATGGAATGTGGAAAGGGATGTGGAATGGA